>NC_064628.1:566626773-567283558 GCF_023864275.1 Schistocerca cancellata
CTTATTTAGATGGATATTTCATTGTTTTTAGTAGTATATCCGGTATTGACACTGTCGCCATCGCAGTATTCGTTTTAAAAGCGTATAATTACGCCCTTTATACGATGTGAGGTGAGGTCTGTCGGTACAGTATTAGTTGTAGCCACCATAAAAATCACATCTGAAGAAACACGATAGTAATTCTTCATGCAGCAAATGGCTGTTCGTGTTTATTGAGCCAATGTTTCTAAATAAATGATACTGACAGTACAGCGCTTGAGCTGTTAATAACGGCAACACATAGATACTCAGCGTGTTACTCAACGTGGAACAAGTCACCTGTGTAAAATTCCCCCTCCATCTAGTCTTCCACCATCCGCTGAGCAGGAATGCCTCTCTTTCAATGCCAACATCCCTCGGTGAAGTGTGCGTGTGTATACATAGAGTAAAGTCAAAAAATCATTTTACTTAGGTGTATAACACAGATAAATAACAGAGATAAAGACGACATTCTGTGAGGCTAGCTGAATATCTCATCCTTCTACAATACACAAGAACACACACACACACACACACACACAAAGTTCTTATACTGTACAGTGGAGCATGTAAAACCTCTACAACAGCCTTAGGATAGTCTACATGAAAAAGTTGAATGGACACGAGGAATGATGGGTTTTTACTGCATGCAGCAGTGGGGGCTGCTGGGTGCGGATACTGCTGTCCAGCTACAGGGGGCAGAACGTGCGGATCGGAGCACAGTGAGACACGTAGTAATCCTTTTCCTACATGAGGCTCATTTTACTTAGCTGAGGATCACTTTCAGTGGCGGAAAATCGACTACATCTGAAAGCATGGATATGGTGACCCTTCAATTCTTCATCCATGACGGATGCTCATTTTGCTACTGTTCAATGGTGGCCAGTCTTTCGTAGAAACACGTAACTTCTTGCAGGTGGCATCCTGTTCTTGAGTCTTTTGTCTATCTGTGACTTTCTGGAGACAACTTCCTCAACAGCTTCACACCTGCAGACCCGTAGGTCTTGAAAGCAACTGTGAATTTCAAGATATGGAACAATACACTGGGCTTATAGTGTACATTATCTTAAAAGGGAAGTGAGACAATGCGATACTTAACGTAATATCCTTGAAGGAAAAATTGTGCAATTACGGATTTTGAAATACATTTATTATCCGTCTTGGTTACGTTACTTTTTAAAAACGACCTATTTCGATTCGACGTGAAACATCCTCAAATCTATGGATAACAGTAAAATACTAATTAGTCGTATTTTACGAAATACAAAATGTAACTATTCCATGTCACCTCCAGGCACGAAGTGCACCAGAATGTACCTGATTGTGTTAATTTCAAGAGTGAGCTGTCGTCGAACTATCAGAAATTACATTAGGAAGTGATCAAATGAGACAGCAAGCCATGACGAAGACAGGCATATAGCAATGTCACGGATGTGGATGCCTTTCACCTTTTTGATTACAATAAGATTTATGACGTGTTTCAAGGTATTTTTAAGCTCAGCCAACTAAATATTTTAATTGAGTGCCCCCCCCCCACCCACCCCACAGACAGTATTCCCACGAAACATGCACAAATTATTATTAATTAAAATGTGACAACTGCTCCAGACGCCACCTGTTAACATTAGTCTTGTGAACTACAATAATAGTGCAGATTCTACCAAACCACTGTTTTCTTATATAATGTAGCATGTGAATTTGCTGATGGTTGGATGTGTTACGCTTGCAGCTGATATCAGTCATGTATGTTCTGGTGCATTTAATGTTTAACGCTGGCCTGGAATGACAGTTGAAGAAGAATTTTAAAGTATTCCACCTCTGCTGTTTTTTCTCTAGTATTCAGTACTTGTGGAAAAACAGCCATGGTGGAACACTCTCTAAATGTCCTATAACAAATAAACGGCTGCTGTGCCCCACGTAAAGAAAATCATCGATTTTATATAGTTCCTGACTGTTTTCTCAGTGTTGTCTATGGTTCGGAGGATGGTACACTCTAACCGAAATCGGTCGTTTAATAATAGGCAATTAAGCCCTATAATAAAACTTTTGGGAACTAGATAAGTTTAAACTTTCTACAGGATCATGTCTAAATTTTTGTCAACATTCTGAAAAGGTTGCAATTTTGATTCATATTTTATCAAGTACATAGTAATGCAAGCCGATTTTCGATGCAGGTTGACGTAAGGATTTTATTTTTCTTAATTTCATTTGTATTTATGGATAATTTCACTATTCTCCATATCATTACCCCGATTCTGTGCTAGAATGCATGAGTTCTGGAAAATGATGACATCTGTTCAGTGTGCTTACGATAAATGCAATCTAAATAGTTACTCGGTGTATTTTGCTGATGCTCTTATTAAAATTAATATTATATAAATGTTCGTTCATCTTGAGAGCTAGGAAGTCGATATTATTCTAGGATCCTAGACACAGTAATGGAGCATCACCTGAATATCTTTTGTCATAAATTGTTTTCAAAACAGTTAATACATAATGGACAATAGTATCAGCAAGCTGAGTGCCGAAGGTCGGTCCCTTATTCAGAAAAAAATATTGTAGAAAGAGGTGCGCTTTGTCTTTTTCTTACCTTAGAGAGCCATTTCAGGGGAACACTTGTGATTCAGTCGCAGTAATACCTGGCAGAAAACCCAGGAAGACGCCTGTAACGAGCAGTGGTAAGGTGTGGGCATTTGCTCTACAGGCAGTTCAAATGTGTTTCACTGCAATACCAATTCGTCTCTTTCATATTGTTGACTCGGATGCAAGACTTTTGACGCTGTAGAATGTTAATGTTGATTACTCCAGACGTTTAGCAAACGTCATGGTAATGGGAAAATAATATGGCAAGCAGAAACTAGATTTTTGGTGACAGATGTTATTGCTATTCATACATCTGTGAGTTATTGAAAAGGCTGGAACTTTTTCGTTGATGTGCAACTGTAAATGTTTTTGGACAGTAAATTAGTTCCGTGAAAAGTTTCCTAGCTTCATTCTAAATTATATTCAACTGAAGACTTCCTTAAACCATCACAAATTCCCATGATTTTTGTGAAACGAGGGACCACGCTTTTGTTAGGGCTCTTTCTTGTCTTTCTGTTTTTCTGACCAGTGCATGTGTTGCGACTGATTTTACACTACCTTCCGATGAGCTACAGATATTGAACATTCAACATAGCTCAGATCTGGATGACAATGCAATATTAATTCGCTGTCATGTCTGATGTTTAGCGGAGGGTACTTAGTTTACCTGCGTCATTATTCTTCCCGACGACGTAGATATTTGGAACTTTCATTGTAGTGCAGAACTGGATGAAAAAGCAATATCAAGATGCCTCCCTGACTGGTTTTTGACGGAGAATACTTTTTATACTACGGCCATTTCACCCGTTTCCTGTTCCAATCGTGAACGGTTCGTGGGAAGAACGTTCTGGTAAACCTCTATGTGAACTGGAACCTCTCTAATTTTTAGTTTCACGATCTTCCGAGACTTATACGTAGAAGTATATTGATTGGCTTAGGTGAAGAGCAACTGAATTCAATGAGACATTTTTAACGTGCCTCCTTTGTGATCTCATCAAAACCTTAAAAATCGACTGAAAAATTTCACACGCAGAAGGCTTAAACGCATAAAAGAATTTGTTAAATAAGAATCAGTCTTAAATATACCAATTTTTTTAAAGTGACCTTCGTAGTATAAAATTATTTTTCTTATTGCCATTCTGATGCACAACTACATACAGATAGCACTGAATAAATGTGATTATCAATTTGTAATAGCTATGAGAAAACTTTTAAGACTTGAAATCAGAAACATTTGCTGCATGCAATGCGTAGTTGATGCGTGTATATTTCACCTCCTCATTATTATTTATTGCGCGCGCCTCACATTTTTCGTTTTAAAACTTACAAATCTTTTTATGTGCTAAAAATTCACAATCACAAAATTTCAGGACCATCTATATGGGGTTAAGTACCTGCACGGGGCTCGATAAAATTATTTTACACTTTAGCACGATTTAAAATCGTATTGCATTAAAACTGACTAATATTTACTTAATTTTATGTGATACATAGTAGAGGGAGAGAAAACAAACGTTGTGTAAAGTAAATGTTAATCCTGCAAATATAAAAAGTGCCATGTTCAGTTTATTCTATATTTTATTGTTCTGTTCATTCAGTAAAGTAACTGAAGTAGCCATAGTCAGGACGACTGATAATGTGTTTATCTATCTGCCAAGAGCGCTCGCAATGTGAACGTTTCCATGCTTAATAAGTTTTTAACATCTTGGAAGAATGACTTTGGAGCAACAATTTCAAACATTTGCTTACTTTTAATTATGAAGTATTGTGTTAAAATCGTGCGTCCTTGAATCATTTCGGTTTGCACTAAGGTAAACGAGTTACCTATAGTACCAGGGCCAGTCAACCACTTTTTAACCAAGATTCTAAAGTTGTTTTTCATCTGTGCCTTGAGGAATGGGGAATGTTTTCTTTATTATTTAATAGTTTGGTTCTAGGATTTTCACAACATGAGATTGTTGTGATTCTCGCACAGTTACGGAATAAAGGAACTTTCGTTTCATGGTTGATACAAATTTTTCTAAAGGATAACTAAGGTAATCAGTGAAGTGTTAGGAAAAAGTATTTTGACCTAGATGCTTTGGGAAATCACGACACCCTTTGCAATAGTTCGGACACGTGTTAGAACACGATTACCATTTCCCATTATTAAAATTGTTTTAGCAGTTCTTAAACCAGTAAACGTTTCACTGAGAGTAATATTCAGTTGTGTTAATGTGTCACTTCAGTAAATAACTCCTGTGCATAGCTTACACGTCTATAGTAACTCAAAGTTGTAGTAAAGTCATAAAAGTTAAAAGGCATGACTTGAGAGTTAAAAATAAAAGATTAAATATTTGATTAAGTAGCAGAGGTTGTTTCAAAGAACCCTACCCTCAGTAGCGTCTCGTGACTATAAATTCTGGGTGTCCACAAATTTTTAGATACTGATAAATTTGAAAGTGGGAAATTAATAGCATCTGCTGCATAACAGTTATGCTTATCAACAAGGTTATTAAACTACAGCCACTACCAATAGTAATAATAATAATAATAATAATAACAATAACAGTATGCGTAGTTTATCTGACAAAAGAAAGAATTGTTTTTGTGGAATTTTTTTGTTCTGTACATAATTAAGTACAGTTTAAGCCAATAACGAAATAAAGTGTAAGCTTTCGAATTTTTCGGTAATTGACAGTTCCGTGTTTGTCCTCTTTTTCAGACAAATGTACAACAGAAGTATTAGTTCTTGATTTTACATCCGGCCTGAAAATCAGATATTCTTATGCTGCACCCACACGGCATCTAGCGTTAATTGTACACTTCCTTGTTAAATGTTCGTTTGTAATCACAC
Organism: Schistocerca cancellata; assembly: GCF_023864275.1. Classification (NCBI taxonomy): domain Eukaryota; kingdom Metazoa; phylum Arthropoda; class Insecta; order Orthoptera; family Acrididae; genus Schistocerca; species Schistocerca cancellata. The sequence continues at coordinate 566,632,211 of NC_064628.1, forward strand.
TTGTTTTTTCTCGTCAATCTCTCAATCAAAGGACCTGTTCTCTGAGGCCCTAGTTCCTTTGTAGCAAACTCTTTGTGGTAATTTACTTTTCGGTTCCCAGATTGAGATTTTCACTCTGCAGCGAGTGTGCACTGATATCGAACTTCCTGGCAGTTTAAATCTGCGTTCTGGACCAAGACTCAACACCGGACCTTCGATTTTCGAGGGCAAGTGCTCTACTGGCTGAGCTATACAAGCACCCATCCTCACAGCTTTAATTTTCTGTTAGCTTTTAAAATAGATTCAGCATAGTTCATGTTTGCACTGAACACGAAAGCCGATTCCCGAACAGTAAACAGCCAACTCCAGGCAACGCCGTTGATGGTATGATTAAACTCAAGTAGTAATGTCTACCAACATGGTCACTTCAATAGAATACAAATGAGGCGCTGAGATCCATAAGGAACTAAAGCGCACCGCCGTTGATGCCACTACTTAGTAAAAGTCGCAGAAACCAGCGATACTGCGTTTCGTGAGTTTTCGTACATACAATGCGGGCCTGCAGCACAGCTAAACCTGACTCTCCATAAGATCAACTGATTTCAGAAGCATGAATAAATGCTACGATCTCTGAATCGACGGTGATATGCTTTAGGCCCTTATGATTCCCAGCCCCTCGAATTACTGTATGGCAAAATCCAAATCTTTATATACTGTATGTCATTCAGAGTCCCACAAAATAAGTTTACTGTCCACACATCTTTAACATAATTATACTGATGTGCGTTCTAATTTTACTATAGTATATAGTGAGTGAATTAGCGTATCTGAGGAGTGTTCCATCACCTAGAAGGATTTGTGCCCAGCGAATGGGGATAGAAGTTTGCCATAGCATGCTACCATCTGGTGGCACTGACGTAAACTACTAGTTGAGTGGAAAGGGCTAGCTGTGAACATCGTGAACCGTGTACGTTGTTCATCAAATCCTTACGTATTAGGGCAGCAAGGCAATTAGGACACGACAGTTGCGCATGTACAGAAGCTCCTTAACACATGAACAATTGAAGGTGAGCACGCGACACTGTAGCCAGGTTTCACAGAGTCTAGAGGAGCAGCACCGCGGTAGCTTTAAGTAGTGTATCTTCCATGTTGCAGCATCTTTGTTACGTTTAGCAACATTCAAACAAAAATATCCAATAAATTGTCAAGGTGTTCAAATTCAGGGTGTCCACTCTTACTCAGGAGCCACCACTGTCCCATTTCTGAGAGAACGGTAATGCTAGATATCGATGTGTATTATGTGTCTTTTAGCGAGTAAATGGTTCAACTGAAGCGGTACTACAGTGGCTAGCGTCGCCGCTTCACACTCTCTCACACCGTGGTCGAAACCTGATTATATTTTTTTGCATTTGCAATGTACATTGAAATAACGTTTCTTTATTCATCTGCTAATTTTCTGCCTGTTGAAAGACTTTAAAAAGATAATAAAAGAGTCGAAATATTATTTGAAATGGTTTTCTGTGAAATTCCTGCAGTGTGCCTTGATGCATGACCCATTGCCAGTTCCAGTTTTCGGAAAAGTGATACTCTTCTAAGTAAAATTTCTACGAAATCGGTTTATGGCGCTTGCCTAGCGCTCCTCGAGAGAACTGCATACGTATGGCATCCGAGGGTCGAATGAAGGGCTAATTGGTGCTTTATAACAATTTCATTACGTACTTCAATGGATGTCTACTCTTATGACTCGTCAGGTGTAACGAGTTTGACAGTCTGATGGTTCCTGACGTGTTCTTTGATTTCTCTGTTAACTGTCTGATAATGACGTAAATGAGAATTTGGTATACGTAGATTTATATTGCACCTTGTACTTCGTGCAACTAATTTCTTTCTTTCTGGAGTGGATGTAACTGCTGTACTGCGACTGCCCTTGGAACAGCATATAACTGTGATTATGCTAGTGGGCTTCGTCTGATTACGCATGTCGACTTTGGCTCAGAGATCTTGACCTGTGTGTTTGATGATGACCTAGCTCGGGCCGGAGCGTAGATTTGTACATTTCTATTGCTTCAGCGCTGATAATTCACTTGGTAACTTTGATCCTGAAATATTTTGCGATTTTCGCTGCGTGCTTCGTGATCTTCGGACCAATTTAATTATTCATGAGCCACACGCATTTTAAGCTGCGGCGTTACTATTTCCACGCGTTGCATACACACAAAATGCACGCGTTGTGTTTTCATATCACTGGCACTTCAAATACTGCAGGGATCTTTTCAAAGATAAGATAAAGGCTGAATGTTAACACGCTCTCTGTTGACGTGTTTCATAACGCCTTTGGCCCACTCTATCGGACCATAGCTTTAGGAATTCCTTAGCAACAATATTCATAATGTCGTAGTATGAGATCACGCGTTTACTCAAATAAAATTAATTATGCTTTTCAAATTCGTAAGAGAACTCCGCTACTTACATTTAAGTAGCTTCACTTGCATTATTGTTGTTGATATAAGTCGTAATCGCTTTGGAAGTAGAAATCTGACACCTGTTAAATAGCTATTGTTCTCTCTGAATTAAAATAAGTACGTAGGCACCTTGATATTAATCACATATTGACTATGTAAAGGAACACTGAGTTGGAGGACTGGTCCGTCAAAGTTCCCTTCATTGGTTAGATATTAGCGTCAACTGGAAGATAATCCATCCATCCTGACTGTTTTTTTGTTGTGAGACTCATACACCATTTTATTCCCACGGCATGCGTGGGAAATAAACGCCCATCCAGTCTGAACCAGTCTCACAACCTCAAGAACATCATGGCGACTCGGGATAAACATCGAATGGATAGTATACAGGTATATTAATCCCGACCGGTATCGATTCCCGCACTGTAATTATCGTTATATCAGATGCACAACCTTTAATACATTACCACTGTCAATTGTATGTACTCTTATGCGCTTCTTCGAAGATACTTCGCATCGATGAAAAACAAACACTAGTACACTACACGACTGTCAGTTGGTGAGTCAGTGATTGTTTTCAGACAGTGTAGGTCGACGATAATTAAATTTTCTGGCGAAGACAAGTAGCTCTTATGTATAAAACGGCATTAAATTAGAAAAGAGTGATGGGAAAATGAAATTTTGGTTTGATTTCTCCCACACTCCTGTGGAAGTAGGGTTGTTGTCCTAAGTACAAACAGGAGATAAATTCAGAAATAGAAGATGCTGTAATGTCATGCTGTCTGACCTTGAATACTGCAGTAGGCTCTATGGAGTCTCAATCCAAGATGGCTGATGTGGAATACTGATACTGGCTCTATGACACCAGCATCCAACACCCTGAATACGTGCTCTGGTTCTATGATGTAATAATCCACGTTCTGTAATCCTCATACTATGATGTCAGATTACACTCCCCCTTGAGACAAAGGAAGCTGCTCCCCCCCCCCCTCCTCCCCTGCAGGGCCATGTCTTAGACGAAGTATATATTCTTAACATGTTTTCCCCAGGATACTTCTCCCTCAGAGATTATGTATGGTCACTGCATACTGCTTCTCGTAACCCCTAATATCTCGCCACTTGTGTCTTTATTTAAAGAAGCACTGGGGTAGGAGAAACGGCTTTCCACGCCACTGACCGGAAGCCGTGAGTTTTCGCTGTACTTTGCAAGGCTAGGCCATAAGTGCTACAGCTGATGGCTGCACTGGCATGGCGTTCTTTCAACGGTGGCAAAGTTCTTCATGGTCTGACCGTTTGAAATATCCGCGCGAGCGTGCTGAAATAACCTAAATATACATTCGGTCTGAAAACTGAAACACCTAGAGTTTCACATTCGCCCTGCTGTTAGTGGGAAACTGTGACTTGCCACAAAGGGCAGAAAAAATGAGTTCATATACTATGCTCATAAATTCGGCAAAAAATTTATGAAGATTATGGCTATTGCAGCAGCAGTAACACAGCCATTTTCCCCCCTGTTATTGAATTCCCCTTCCGGGGTCGGGCTGGCAGCAACATCGGCGCTGCTCTTCAGTCTAGACATGTTACAATTGTACAAGAGGACATTTAAAAGAATAAAAGGGAGATATATGGTTGAAAAGAGATATAATCAAGGACAACATAATGCGAGGAAGTATAAAAAAGAGGTGACTCTAAAATGGAAGTAGGAACCAAAAAATATTTTACGCAAAAAAGCCACACACTGTGAGAATTAAAAGACACAAGTCCAAGTATGGCAAGAACATAAAAAGTCAGAGGATGATTAAAGCAGCCACGTGATTGGAGGCGCAACACGGAAAAACCACGGATGGCAACAATATATACAAGTCGAGCGCACCATTAAAAACCACATCACTTGATGACAGTGTAGAACTGCAGGGAACAGAACACTGACGCTGCACACTTGATGAAGAATAAAAAACTGGGAGGATCTGCTAGGGGTGGGGATACATGAGAGATGGGAATGAAGAGGTGGTGCTATAAACAGGGGAGAGAAAGGGGATTGGAATGGGCTGGGTGGAGCACCGAAGGGGTTGGGGAGGGAGAGGATGGGAGGGAAACATCTGAGGAGGGAGTGCAGAGACTCAGGAGGGTGGGAGGAAGGAGGAACAACCGCTCAGGGGGAAGGAGGGGTTGGGAAAGGGGGGAACCAGGAGAGGTGGGGAAAACAAGGCCTGGCTACAGTTGGTATAAAGGGTGGACACAGCAATGTTCATCATCTGGGAGGGGGAGGTGCTGAAAATTGCACTGATGTAGGATATGGAGGGTATGGAAAGCCTGCAAACAGTGTAAAGGATATGTATATGTTGGAGGAAAAGGAGGAGGTGGGGGAAGGGTATGAGTTCGCAGAGGACCCGTGTGGAGGACGAAAGTCAGATACAGATGCAACGTGGAACACATGGCATTCAAGGATTTGAATGGCCTTATAAAAGTGTAAGGGTGGGTGGGAGGGGCAGAGATCCAGAGATCCAGACAACGATGGAACAACAAAGGATAGGATGGATTAGGGACTTTTAGGTGTGGAGGATGGTTGAGGGACGCAATCCCCATGTCTGGCCAGACAGGAGTTTCAAGAGGCAGAGGTAGGTATGGGCTATCTGCTCGATGGTCAGGAGATGAGGGGTCCAGGTGAGGTGAGGGTCGAGGGTGAGGCCAAGGTATCCCAGGGTAAACATAGCCATCATGAGTGCAAACTTATATATGTTAGGTATGTAGCTGCAACATTTGGAAATGAAACTCAGCTATACTTATTTGCAAGTCGATTACATCAAAAGCAGAGAAAGTATGAGTGGATACAATGGGAAAGAAAGGTATGTTTACCAGAGTAACGGTCTGTAATGTAACCTCCATCTCGCGGAAGAAAAATGAACGCTGTACCTCGAGAGAGCAGCGAGAGGACTAACAACAAAACACATTGTGGGGAAGGGTCGCAAATTGCATAGCTACACTGCAGCTATATGATTCAAGTGGCTCGAAGCAAGCTGCAACTTCTGACAATTCATGTCTCTGTCACCCGCAGCCGGCTACAATTACGATCGAGCTCGTAATGAATTTATATTAGTAGTACTTCTATTAGCAGTACCGGATATACACACAATACAGATCATACTTTCGTCTTCTAAGCTGTTCCCATTACACTATACAAGAAATGGCTCTGAGCTCTATGGGACTTAACTTCTGAGGTCATCAGACCCCAAGAACGTAGACTGATTTAAACCTAAATAACCCAAGGCACAGCACACACATCCATGCCCGAAGAAGGATTCGAACCTGCGACCGTAGCGGTCACGCGGTTCCAGACTGCAGCGCCTAGAACCACTCGGCCACACTATACAAAGCACCCTACTTCACATCAGTTGGGAAGACATGATGTAAACTTCCTCTATCGAAGTTTCACAGCAATTACGCAATGAGCAGCGAATATTGTAGCGAAGTCAATGAAATTGGTACCTAAAGATCGGCGTAGTTCCTCTCCAGGTGTAGTGTTAAGCACGCTACTAACGTATTGTACCAAAAATATTCAATCTTGCATTATAATCAGTGAGTATATCACGAAGTAATCAATTTTCTATATAAATAGGAGAATTTGCACGTCAGATCTATCTGCCCTCTACGGTTAGACGAAGAATCAAATGTAATTACCTACCTACGAAACGAGACATTACATCAAAAACATAACAGAACTTTACATGATAGTGTCACACTACACAATTTATTTGCAGTGCACTCTTACAAATCAGATGTCTTCACAGGCTTTCTAAAAGGCGGCAGGCGATATGTACACAGCACATGATTGAATGTTCACTTGAATTGTGTCTTGAAAGCAACGAATAATGTATCGGAAACAAGGAAATTTCCACCTCAAGAATTGTTATCCCTGTTTCCATGTGTAGCCTCTTCCTTTTAAGCCGAATATTGTAGCGATTACACTGACAGCGCTGAAAACAGCGAATATCCGTTGAATTATTCCATTAATACGTAACCAGATTTTCTCAGTTATTCAGGAAGAAGGCATAATAGATCCGAAAAGTATGAGTGTATGTTAGGGAAACGGTGAAGCATTCTGGGACTCGTGAACGAACAGGGCAGGCTACTATTATGGAATGCATTTTGTGATTCTGTCCCCATCTCTTTTTGCGTCCAATACAACGTTACTGTCCTTTCTTATAAATGTAGATTAGTCAAGCTCCTAATAGTCTGCAAGCGACTAAAATGTGCTGTCTTTCAACGTGTTGACCGTTTACCCTATTTCTTCGGCGAAATATGTTCAGATGAAAACTCTTCCAACTGAGTCAGACGTATACGCACGAGCCGAGAGTGCAATCCACACATTGCAGGCATGCTGATAATGCTCTAACGCATCCAATAGTCCATATAGGTCTATATGTTAAAGCAAAATCAATAGAGCATCACGCCATTAATGTATCTACTTTCCTACATCAAATCAACCTACCCTGCAATTGGACATACACATAAAAGAATGAAATATAGTTGCCCACTTAGCAAACGCCTCATGATGGCAAACCTGTAATTGAATTACACATTTTAGGGTTTCCATTTCATCATCCAAACTTTACGTATGACAACAGACCTCTCCGTAGAATTGTAAATAGCTGCCATGTATATCGAAAATCATTGAATGTACATATAATAGCATGTGGCAGTACTAACCATTAAATTATCGCATAAATGTATTTCTGTCTCAGATCTAAAATCACGACAGCTTTGGAAGTGAGAGTTAGACACACATTCATGATGAATACCGATGCTAGTGTGATAACGACTTGTTAATCTTTCCAAGAATTCAAATTTTTCCATCTGCTCCTCCTGCTGTTTATGAAACCAAAGACAATCTCAACTTTAAATTTGAAATCTTCTTGGATCCACCACGGACTCGGAACAGTGGCTCATCGAATAACATGTAGAACAAAAACAAAACAACACCTATGTTTCAATGAGGTTTTTATTTATTTTTCTTTAATCTACCAGTTTTTGCTCTTCACTAGTGCCATCCTCAGGCCTATACGCCCATTGTGAACGGCTGTGCCACCAAATTTTGTAAAAACTAACCTGTAATTCCCTTACCTGAGTTTCTTTTTTTCGAAATTTTTTCCCATCCTCTGATGACAATATATACAGTTTGGTGGTGGTGGCTTTTTAAATGTAGAGTTACACAAAAACGCTAAACGAATTGTGGATACATCGGAGACAGAGGCAAATCAAAGAGGTACGGAATCATATCACAAAGACATGAAACCGTAAAACACAACCTGACTAGAAGAAGAGATATGTTGATAGAACGCATACTTACGTGTCGTGAAACAGAATCTTGGGGAACAGGTATTATTAGTACATTAAACATGATGAGATAATATAGGTGCACGTAGTTACGAGGTGAAGCATAGCCTTGCATGGGACTGACCAGCGTGGAGAGTCTTGATACCTCTGAAAGTGGGCCTCTTCTGCTCCAAGCTCTCTGTTTCCCGTATTTTGAGAGGTTATAGTATGGTCCTAAACAAAAACGTGCAGTAAACAAAGGCGCTAATGTACCGGTACCTTAACAGTTGTGACCACTAGTTCTTCGCTATGGTGAAACACATCCCTTCCATTGAACAAATCGTCAAAGCTCTTAAGGTATACATTTTGATGCCGGTGTTTACTATGCAATTTCTTCTTGTCCTCATCCCAAAATATGGAAAGCAAAGAGGTTACAGTAGAAGACGTAAACCGTCATAGGTATATGAACGATTTTCTATCGTAATTGTCGTCTCGGTCTTTTACAGACTACGACCTCTTAACGCAGATTGATACATTTACCCTTCCCCACCATCTCTGAAAGGTTGTAACGTCGTCACGGGATCATCCTGGGTGTTAACTTATAGAAGGGTAGATACTTCAGTTCGTGTATCATTGTGTAAAGCTATACACTCATACAAATAACCGTAATATTGCGGTATACGTCCGAAAGCTAAATCACATGTTAGCGTTCTAAGACATCGAAAGAAATCTACCAAGCTATGGGGAGAATATGATTTAATATGTAGATGCATGCGTGGCAAACGTACCCAGACACGGAGGTACACTAAGACACAAATTAGTACCTATAACACGAGGTGGCGTGCTGTAAACATAAAAGCGGACGAGTGTTATCGGAGATCCTCCAATCAACGACTGATTTGTGACGTGCATGCCCGGAGAGCAGTTCACTAGAAGAGAAGTGTAATGAACTAAAGAAAATAAGTGAAAGTGAGGATGAAAAGCTCCAAAAAATATCGGTAATTGTTTTAGTTCATTGGCGACGTTAGTAAGATTACCAAAAGCAGTGATCCATCCAATCAAGCTGAGAAAAATAAGCCTTGGTTAAACTGCGTGACTTCACGGACATGATCTGTGATGGATAACTAAATGGTAAAGATGAAACGAAGTGCAGATAGATAATCGCATTTAAATGCAGAGTAAAGAGCATATACATGACGAAAGTTCTCTGAAGATCTCTTTCATGATGAAGAGACACCCAACGGTGTGATAACAGAAGAGTATAACGAAGTCGATGTAGGTGAAACAGATGGTAAAGAGCTCGAATAAGTCAGTACCAATCGCTGATGTACCGAAGAACACAAGTAGCGGGAAGTGGAAGTGGGAAGAGGAATATTAAAGCATAAAGCATTAAAGATATGTCTACAAATGATTAAGAAACAAGTGATCTGTAATCAGATTTCTAGAAAAGGACCTTTATCACGCTACTGGTGCAAGCACAATCGGATGAATGTGAAAACTGCCCGGTGTTGGAGTAGATACTTCTTACTAGTACGTTGTTGGGTATGCCTATGATCTTTTAACGTTGTTTACCTGATGAAGCGGCCAAAAGCCGCGGAGCCGGTCGTGTTCAAATAAACAACAGCGTTACCATCTGTAAGCGGAGTTCATGTTAACACTTTGCATTTTAACAGCTGCGGTTGCACGGAACATAAAATAATTTGTGTACAACGACGTTGTGAACTATCTCCATACTTATGTAGTGTGCGAAGACGATTTAGAACACTGCACCGATCCGAAGTCAAAAGAAGAAGCTAAAGGTAAACCTATCAGTTCGAGAGAAATACATGCTGAATTCCGTGCATACAAGATATGTTTATTTTCTAAATTGTATAATATACTGAAACCGTGTTTTTATTTTGTTCAAACCTCTCATAATAATCTTACTGCCACCACTATTTTCATTGCAATGTCTAGAATAACGTAGCTGTACCAAGATGTCTGAATCACTTCATCACGACAGACAGCGTCTTCAGCCACTGAAACAGAATGGGGTACCAACGTTCACGTGTGTGTATACATACTGTGAGCGTTGTACCTCAGTTGACGACATATGTTTTCCATAAAAGTCCATTACACACCGAAACCTGATGCAGTCGCTGTCATGGTGGAATGGGTGAAGCGTTCTCGACCAAAGGACTTTGTTGTAAGCGACTGCTCCTGCAATGGTGTTGAAGAGGAGCATAGTAAGGCGAAGAAGAATGAGATACGCGTGCTCCATAATACACCGGCGATAATGATTGGTCCCTCCTGCTGCAGCAAGACAAATGTTCCCATGTCACTGCTAATACATCCAGATGGAATCCACTTTGAGCATGTGCGTGTATTTTCAAAATCGCTGTTTCAGATCAAGCACCAGCAGCTGCAAAATATGCTGCTAGGTTTGATGGTCTATCGTACATGACATTCAGTCAGAGCAGTGATATCCCACCACCAGAAAAAGCAAAAAGCAAAACACCGTGTCCATATTTGATGATGTGGAAAACCAGGAACAAATTTTATGATACTTCTGTTTTGGTCGACACTTGGATGTTGAGATATTTAATTTGAGTCACACCAATTCCAGAATCCTGAAACAGTTGGTGAGGAGTAATGCATTCCTTATAACCTTCAAATAAGACAGTTTGAGTTCAAAGCACTCTTACGAAACTGATGCAGGAACTGAAATCATTCGACGAATTTCGAAAGATACATGAAGACAGAGGTAATCACTAACCCACCAGGTGGTTCATCTGAAGTTTCGGATGAGATTATTTCGAAAACTACACATCGAGTAAAAATAGTGGTTAAGACAAGTTCGTAAGCTCAAAGGGGCTCATCCAATGATATTACACATGAATCCCAGCCCCCGCCGCCAAGGGTGTGACGGGGTAACAACTATTAAATCTTAGATGGAAACACCGATTTTTATTGCAGATTAGGATACTCCATAAAAAAGTAATCAAGTTTAGTCTGAAACATTTTTTAAAGCCTTGACAGATGGCGCTGAAATCGAGAAAAATTTAAATTGGGGAAGAACTCCGATTTATTTAGAACGATACGAGAAGGACGCATCAAATCGATACAAAATGGGCAACAGTTCTTTCGTTACGCCAAATTAAGCTATATTTTTTTAGAAAATGTATCCTACCCGCCACAGTTTTGACGGAGGGAGGCGGAATGGTATTAAAATCTCGTTACTGAAGTCTTCGCAATTCCATTACTCACCCAACTGTGGTGCTACCGTGGCCAAACTGCGAAATATGGCTCGGTATAAAGGTCGATGCAATGCGATCAGACGTCACTTCACTTTCAGATTGTGAACCATAAACATAAACTGACGAAAGTAAATTATTCTTTAGCGAAACATGGCTCACTATCCTCCTACAGAGATTGTTGATATGATGTTAGTTTTAGGTGAATGCCATAACAATTAAGCTGCAGATGGGCAACTGTATGTGGATCGTTTCCCAAACAGACGACATCCAAGCGCAAACATTATTCGAAATTGAACTCAACGAGCTTGAAATTGATACATTCACCGTCCACCTCGTCATCGCGAACACAATGAAATTGACGCCCGTACCCTTACCGTTGTCGCCTATGTTGGACTGGATCCCGAAATGAGTAGTCGTGCGATTCAGAGACAAACTGGAACACCGAAATCAACTGTCTTGAGGATTTTGAAGGCACATAAATATCAGGTGTATCATATCGCACTCACACAGGCATTAATGCCAAAATATATGCAAATACGCGTGCATTTCTGCCAATGGACCTTCGAAATGTTAAGAGGTGGGAATGATTTTTTTTTAGATACCTTATGTTCACAGATGAAGCCACATTCAAAAACAATGGCGAATGAAATCGTCCTGATTGGTCTCATGTCAATCGACACTGCCACAGACCCGCCGACAATCAACACAGATGGTCTTTAATGGTCTGGTGTGAAAGTTTAAATGGTTACTTGATCGGACCGTAATTTTTTTACCGAAATGTTACTGGGGAATCTTATTTACAACTTCTCCGCGATGATTTGTTGGAGCTTATGGAAGATGTTGGTTTAGAAACTAGGCAACGAATGTGGTTCCAACAGGACGGAGCAGCCCCCCCTTATGCTAAAAGTGTGTGGAACGTTTTAAATTACGGTACCTTGGTCGGTGGATAGGACGCGGCGGACAAATTCAGTGGCCTCCACGTTCACCGGACCTAACATCTCCAGATTTTTCTTGAGGGGTTATTTAAAAAATATTGTTTATGAAAGACAGCCCACAACCAGAAATGATATGGAGCAACACATTAGAAGTGCGTGAACAGCCACTCCACGGGATGTGATGCTCAAAACTGTGGACAACTTTCGTAGACGATTGACTTCATACATTGAAGCAAATAGGGATAATTTTGAACAATTTCTTCGTGGCTAATTTCATTAATTAAGCACCCCAAATTATGAGAGGCAAGGGGACTCACATTAATGAAGCACCCCAACATGTTAGAGGCAAGAGGACTCACACTAATGAAGCACCCCATGCGAACATCATTCTACTACGTACATATCGTTGTAACGCTAAAAGTAGAATACAGTAAATTTTGTACAAAAATAGCTTAATTTGGCATAAGGAAGGAATTGGTGCACATTTTTATCGATTTGATGCGATTTTCTTGGATAATTCTAAATAAATCAGAGTTCTTCCACAATTTTACTCTTTTGTCGATTTCAGCGACATCAGGCCGTTGCAGCATCCCTGAATATGAAAGTAAATAGGAATATAAAAAAAGGGAGGAATGTTTATCTGTTTAGCAAGAGTAATAGGAAGCAGATTTTCGACTACCAATCAGATCAAAACGAAAATTTCTGCTCCGTCACTGACAATGTTGAGTGTTTATGGAAAAAGTACAAGGCAAGCGTAAAATGCGTTTTAGACAGTTACGTGCCGAGTAAAACTGTGAGGGACGGGAAAAACCCACCGTGGTTCAACAACAAAGTTAGGAAACTACTGCGAAAGCAAAGAGAGCTTCACTGCAAATTTAATCGCAGACAAAACCTCTCAAACAAACCGAAGCTAAACGATGTCAAAGTTAGCGTACGGACGGCTATGCGTGAAGCATTCAGTGAATTCGAAAGTAAATCTACCGACTTGACAGAAAATCCTAGGAAGTTCTGGTCTTACGTTAAATCAGTAAGTGCATCGAAACAGCATATCCAGACACTCTGGGATGATAATGGCATTGAAACAGAGGATGACACTCGTAAAGCTGAAATACTAAACACCTTTTCCCAAAGCTGTTTCACAGAGGAAGACCGCACTGCAGTTCCTTCTCTAAATCCTCGCACGAACGAAACAATGGCTGCCAACGAAATAAGTGTCCAAAGAATAGAAAAGCAACTGAAATCACTCAACAGAGGAAAGTCCACTGGACCTGACGGGATACCAATTCGATTCTACACATAGTACGCGAAAGAACTTGCCCCCCTTCTAATAGCCGTTTACCGCAAGTCTCTAGAGGAACGGAAGGTTACAAATGATTGGAAAAGAGCACAGGTAGTTCCAGTATTCAAGAAGGCTCGTAGAGCCGATGCGCAAATCTATAGACCTATATCTCTGTCGTCGATCTGTTGTAGAATTTTATAACATGTTTTTGCTCGCGTATTATGTCGTTTCTGGAAGCTCAGAATATACTCTGTAGGAATCAACATGGATTCCGGAAACAGCAATCGTGTGAGACCCTCGCTTTATTTGTTCATGAGACCCAGAAAGTATTAGATACAGGCTCCCAGGTAGATGTTATTTTCCTTGACTTGCGGAAGGCGTTCGATACAGTTCTGCACTGTCGCCTGATAAAGAAAGTAAGAGCCTACGGCATATCAGACCAGCTGTGTAATTGGATTGAAGAGTTTTTAGCAAACAGAACACAGCATGTTGTTCTCAACTGAGAGACGTCTACAGACGTTAAAGTAATCTCTGGCGTGCCACAGGGGAGTGTTATGGGACCATTTGAAACGTCCCCTTGAAAAAATTAATGAATTACTGCGCTGATAAACCTCTTGCATTATTTGATTTTCAAACAGCGTGGAATGTCAGATCCCTTAATCGGGCAGGAAGGTTAGAAAATTTAAAAAGGGAAATGGATAGGTTAAAGTTAGATATAGTGGGAATTAGTGAAGTTCGGTGGCAGGAGGAACAAGACTTTTGGTCGGGTGATTACAGGGTTATAAATACAAAATCAAATAGGGGTAATGCAGGAGTAGGTTTAATAATGAATAAAAAAATAGGAGTGCGGGTTAGCTACTACAAACAGCATAGTGAACGCATTATTGTGGCCAAGATAGACACAAAGCCCATGCCTACTACAAGTAGTACAAGTAGTACAAGTAGTACTCTGCAGATGATGAAGAAATAGATGAAATGTATGACGAGATAAAAGAAATTATTCAGGTAGTGAAAGGAGACGAAAATTTAATAGTCATGGGTGACTGGAATTCGTCAGTAGGAAAAGGGAGAGAAGGAAACATAGTAGGTGAATATGGATTGGGGGGAAGGAATGAAAGAGGAAGCCGCCTTGTAGAATTTTGCACAGAGCATAACTTAATCATAGCCAACACTTGGTTCAAGAATCATAAAAGAAGGTTGTATACGTGGAAGAATCCTGGAGATACTAGTAGGTATCAGATAGATTATATAATGGTAAGACAGAGATTTAGGAACCAGGTTTTAAATTGTAAGACATTTCCTGGGGCAGATGTGGATTCTGACCACAATCTATTGGTTATGAACTGCAGATTGAAACTGAAGAAACTGCAAAAAGGTGGGAATTTAAGGAGATGGGACCTGGATAAACTGAAAGAACCAGAGGTTGTAGAGAGTTTCAGGGAGAGCATAAGGGAACAATTGACAGGAATGGGGGAAAGAAATACAGTAGAAGAAGAATGGGTAGCTCTGAGGGATGAAGTAGTGAAGGCAGCAGAGGATCAAGTAGGTAAAAAGACGAGGGCTAATAGAAATCCTTGGGTAACAGAAGAAATATTGAATTTAATCGATGAAAGGAGAAAATACAAAAATGCAGTAAATGAAGCAGGCAAAAAGGAATACAGACGTCTCAAAAATGATATCGACAGGAAGTGCAAAATGGCTAAGCAGGGATGGCTAGAGGACAAATGTAAGGATGTAGAGGCTTGTCTCACTAGGGGTAAGATAGATACTGCCTACAGGAAAATTAAAGAGACCTTTGGAGAGAAGAGGACCACTTGTATGAACATCAAGAGCTCAGATGGAAACCCACCTCTAAGCAAGGAAGGGAAAGCAGAAAGGTGGAAGGAGTATATAGAGGGTCTATACAAGGGCGATGTACTTGAGGACAATATTATGGAAATGGAAGAGGATGTAGATGAAGACGAAATGGGAGATAAGATACTGCGTGAAGAGTTTGACAGAGCACTGAAAGACCTGAGTCGAAACAAGGCCCCGGGAGTAGACAACATTCCATTTGAACTACTGATGGCCTCGGGAGAGCCAGTCATGACAAAACTCTACCATCTGGTGAGCACGATGTATGAGACAGGTGAAATACCCTCAGACTTCAAGAAGAATATAATAATTCCAATCCCAAAGAAAGCAGGTGTTGACAGATGTGAAAATTACCGAACTATCAGTTTAATAAGTCACAGCTGCAAAATACTAACGCGAATTCTTTACAGACGAATGGAAAAACTGGTAGAAGCCGACCTCGGGGAAGATCAGTTTGGATTCCGTAGAAATGTTGGAACACGTGAGGCAATACTGACCTTACGACTTATCTTAGAAGAAAGACTAAGAAAAGGCAAACCTACGTTTCTAGCATTTGTAGACTTAGAGAAAGCTTTTGACAATGTTAACTGGAATACTCTCTTTCAAATTCTGAAGGTGGCAGGGGTAAAATACAGGGAACGAAAGGCTATTTACAGTTTGTACAGAAACCAGATGGCAGTTATAAGAGTCGAGGGGCATGAAAGGGAAGCAGTGGTTGGGAAAGGAGTAAGACAGGGTTGTAGCCTCTCCCCGATGTTATTCAATCTGTATATTGAGCAAGCAGTAAAGGAAACAAAAGAAAAATTCGGAGTAGGTATTAAAATTCATGGAGAAGAAGTAAAAACTTTGAGGTTCGCCGATGACATTGTAATTCTGTCAGAGACAGCAAAGTACTTGGAAAAGCAGTTGAACGGAATGGACAGTGTCTTGAAAGGAGGATTTAAGATGAACATCAACAAAAGCAAAACGAGGATAATGGAATGTAGTAAAATTAAGTCGGGTGATGCTGAGGGAATTAGATTAGGAAATGAGACACTTAAAGTAGTAAAGGAGTTTTGCTATTTAGGGAGTAAAATAACCGATGATGGTCGAAGTAAAGAGGATATAAAATGTAGACTGGCAATGGCAAGGAAAGCGTTTCTCAAGAAGAGGAATTTGTTAACATCGAGTATAGATTTAAGTGTCAGGAAGTCGTTTCTGAAAGTATTTGTATGGAGTGTAGCCATGTATGGAAGTGAAACATGGACGATAACTAGTTTGGACAAGAAGAGAATAGAAGCTTTCGAAATGTGGTGCTACAGAAGAATGCTGAAGATAAGGTGGGTAGATCACGTAACTAATGAGGAGATATTGAATAGGATTGGGGAGAAAAGTTTGTGGCACAACTTGACTAGAAGAAGGGATCGGTTGGTAGGACATGTTTTGAGGCATCAAGGGATCACAAATTTAGCATTGGAGGGCAGTGTGGAGGGTAAAAATCGTAGAGGGAGACCAAGAGATGAATACACTAAGCAGATGCAGAAGGATGTAGGTTGCAGTAGATACTGGGAGATGAAGAAGCTTGCACAGGATAGAGTAGCATGGAGAGCTGCATCAAACCAGTCTCAGGACAGAAGACCACAACAACAACAACAACAGCTCATCAAAACTGAACGTACTCAGACACTTCTCTCTTTACTTATTCTGATCATCACTAAACCGACACACAATATTTTTAGCGCAACGCAATTTGACTTTAAAAAATCCCTACAAAAGAATGGCCGTGAATAACATTAACCTATACCTTTCACAAATCCCTTACCACACAAAAACCTTCTCTAACCTTACTCTAATTACTGCAATACAGCAAGCGCCACTACTGCCAGCTAAATAAAAGATTCAAACTACTGAAGGCACTAACTACTGATAGGCATAGCTAGCAAATTTTGATAGAGAACAAATAATGTATTTACCTTAATAGTGTTCAAAAGTCATAATATGTATAGCAGTTCATGACACCCAGTCTTACAAATTTACTATCTCTGATGCACACACGTCCAGATCATCCGCTCTCAAAACTCCGCCATTTCTCTCTCCACATCCACCACTGCTGGCGGCTCCTCCTACTGCACAACGCTACGCACTGTTAACAGCCAACTGCCCAACGCTACAATGGCGAATATTCCAACAATGCAAACCAGCCACAGTCAGTGATTTTCATATAGAGAGCTACATAGCGTTACGAACATAAAAACCTAAACAGCCTATTTACACATTGCTTTTTACAATATACATAAATGACGTAGTAGATAGTGTCGGAAGTTCCATGCGGC
Organism: Schistocerca cancellata; assembly: GCF_023864275.1. Taxonomy (NCBI): domain Eukaryota; kingdom Metazoa; phylum Arthropoda; class Insecta; order Orthoptera; family Acrididae; genus Schistocerca; species Schistocerca cancellata. The sequence continues at coordinate 566,649,581 of NC_064628.1, forward strand.
TTCTCGCGGATGATGATGCAGTATACAGAGAAGTTGCAGCACTAGAAAATTGCAGCGAAATGGAGGAAGATCTGCAGCGGATAGGCACTTGGTGCAGGGTGTGGCAACTGACCTTTAACATAGACAGATGTAACGTATAGCGAATACATAAAAAGAAGGATCCTTTATTGTATGATTATATGATAGCGGAACAAACACTGGTAGCAGTTACTTCTGTAAAATATCTGGGAGTTTGCGTACGGAACGATTTGAAGTGGAATGTTCATATCAAATTAATTGTTGGTAAGGAGGGTGCCATGTTGAGATTCATTGGGAGAGTCCTTAAAAAATATTGTCCATCAACAAAGGAGGTGGCTTACAAACCACTCGTTTGACCTATACTTGAGTATTGCTCATCAGTGTGGGATCCGTACCAGGTCGGGCTGACAGAGGAGATAGAGAAGATCCAAAGAAGAGCGGCGCGTTTCGTCACAGGGTTATCTGGTAAGCGTGATAGCGTTACGGAGATGTTTAGCAAACTCAAGTGTCAGACTCTGCAAGAGAGGCGCTCTGTATCGCGGTGTAGCTTGCTATCCAGGTTTCGAGAGGGTGCGTTTCTGGATGAGGTATCGAATATATTGCTTCCCCCTACTTATACCTCCCGAGGAGATCACGAGACTCGAGTCCGCACGGAGGCTTTCCGGCAGTCATTCTTCCCGTGAACCATACGCGACTGGGACAGGAAAGGGAGGTAATGACAGTGGCACGTAAAGTGCCTTCCGCCACACACAGTTGGGTGGCTTGCGGAGTATAAATGTAGATGTAGATGTCAATGGGTTAAATAAACGTTTCAGACCAAACTTGATTACTTTTTATCGAGAATCCGGAACTTAAATAAAAAATGTATGTTTCCATTTAAGAGTTAAAAGTTGCCCCCGCCCCAATAAAGGGGGCGGGGCTGTGGGTCATGTGTAGTATCATTTGCCCGCATCTCGTGGTCGTGCGGTAGCGTTCTCGCTTCCCACGCCCGGGTTCCCGGGTTCGATTCCCGGCGGGGTCAGGGATTTTCTCTGCCTCGTGATGGCTGGGTGTTGTGTGCTGTCCTTAGGTTAGTTAGGTTTAAGTAGTTCTAAGTTCTAGGGGACTGATGACCATAGATGTTAAGTCCCATAGTGCTCAGAGCCATTTTTTTTGTAGTATCATTTGATGTAACGTACTGCTCTTACCCACTATTTTTACCCGATGTATAATTTTCGAGATATTCTCATCCGAAACTTCAGATGGACCACCCTGTGTATATATAGATGTGAAAAAGGTTGGTGGGTTAGTACGCATCGCGCCATGATCAAGTTCACTCACACACATCCCTGCACTCCACCTGAGAGGACATAGACACAGAATTCGTCTATACATAGATGAATAGATTCATTCTCTCGAAAGTAAAGTTAAGGATCTGGAGACGTATATCCAGACCCTACTGAGACGGATCAACGAATTAGTTGCTAATGTTATTCTGCTTGAAAAGAAAGTAAACGACTTAACTCTAAAGGTTTATAGAATTGAACCGAATGTATATAAGGTGCACTTTGCGAAGGAGTCTGCTTAGTATATAACAAGATGTCGACGAACCCTAAGTCCGTTGCGGCAGAAAAGCCTCTTTGAGAGAATGTATGACTGCTAATGTTAGGACATTTTGATCGAGGGCAGACACTAAGAGAAACCTGTAAACCAGTTACCGAATCTTTCTATGAACTCTCAGCAAAATTTCGCAACAACGACAGCCTTGCTAATTTCATTAACTGCCACAATTTGCTAGGAGAGACCAAACATTCGGTATCAGTGACGAAAAACCATACATGTTCGGCACTCAACCTAAAAGTTTAACACAGAAAACAATACAGACAGATAATAGGGAATTTCAAGAAACAACTGGTCTAATGAACCCTCAGTTTCCTAAATCCCACAAAACAACAGACCAGTGTATATTGCAAAGTGGGAAACAGTCCCTGTACCAAATACAGAATCATTATAAAGCCTATATTAGATGCTCAATGCAGCATTCGTAATGGTATTGACATCCAGCATAAAAAGGCAACAATCTACCAGTGCAGTATACAGGGCGGTCCAGTGGAACGAGCCAAATATCTCACGAAATAAGTGTCAAACGAAGAAACTACGAAGACCGAAACTTGTATAGCTTGAAGGGGGAAACCAGATGGCCCGCTAGATGGCGCTGCCATAGGTGAAACGGATATCAACTGCGTTTCTTTTAAAATAGGAACCCCCACTTTTATTACATATTCGTGTAGTACGTAAAGAAATATGAATGTTTTAGTTGAAGCACTTTTTTCGCTTTGTGATAGCTGTAACTGTAATAGTCAAACATATGGCTCACAATTTTAGACGAACAGTTGGTAACGGGTAGGTTTTTTAAATTAAAATACAGAACGTAGTTACGTTTGAACATTTTATTTCGGTTGTTCCAATGTGATACATGTATGTGCCTTTGTGAACTTATCATTTCTGAGAACGCACGCTGTTACAGCATGATTAGCTGTAAATACCACATTAATGAAATAAATGCTCAAAATGATGTCCGTCAACCTCAATGCATTTGGCAATACGTGTAAGGACATTCCTCTCAACAGCGAGTAGTTCGCCTTACGTAACGTTCGCACATGCATTGACAATGCACTGACGTATGTTACAGGCATTGTCGGTGGATCACGATGGCAAATATCCTTCAATTTTCCCCACAGAAAGGAATCCGGGGGCGTCAGATCCGGTGAACGTGCGGGTAAACGTGGTAAACGGTGCTCCGACGACCAATCCACCTGTCATAAAATATGCTATTCAATACTGCTTCAACCGCAAGCGAGTTATTTTCCGGACATCCATAATGTTAGAAGTACATCGCCATTCTGTCACGCAGTGAAACATCTCGTAGTAACATCGGTAGAACATTGCTTATGAAATCAGCATACATTGCAACATTTAGATTGCCATGGACAAAATGGGTTCAATTATCCTTCCTCCCACTACGCCGCACCATACATTAAACCGACAAGGTCGCTGATGCTCCACTTGTCGCAGCCATCGTGGATTTTCCGAGGCCCAATAGTGCATATTACGCCGGTTTACGTTACCGCTGTTGGTGAATGACGCTTCGTCGCTAAATAGAACGCGTGCAAAAAATCTGTCATTGTCCCGTAATTCCTCTTGTACCCAGTGGCAGAACTGTACACGACGTTCAAAGTCGTCGCCATGCAATTCCTGGTGCATAGAAGTGTGGTACGGGTGCAATCTAAGTTGATGTAGCATTCTGAACACCGACGTTTTTGAGATTCCCGATTCTCGCGCAATTTGTCTGCTACTGATGTGCAGATTAGCCGCGACAGCAGCTAAAACACCTACTTGGGTATCATCATTTGTTGCAGGTCGTGGTTGACGTTTCACGTGTGGCTGAACTCTTCCTGTTTCCTTAAATAACGTAACTATCCGGCGAACGGTCCGGACACTTGGATGATGTCGTCCAGGATACCGAGCAGCATACATAACACACGCCCGTTGGGCATTTTGATCACAACAGCCATACATCAACACGATATCGACCTTTTCCGCAATTGGTAAACGGTCCATTTTAACACGGGTAATGTATCACGAAGCAAATACCGTCCGCTCTGTCGGAATGTTACGCCATACCACGTACTTATACGTTTGTGACTATTACAGCGCCATCTATCACAAAGCGAAAAACGTGGTCCAACTAAAACATTCATATTTCTTTACGTACTACACGAAAATGTAATAAAAAATTGGAGTTCCTATTTTAAAAAACGAAGTTGATATCCGTTTGACCTATGGCAGCACCATCTAGCAGGCAACCCATAGCGCCATATGGTTTTCCCCTTCAAGCTAGTCGAGTTTCGTTCTTCGTAGTTTTTTCGTTTGATGCTTATTTCGTGAGATATTTGGCGCGGACACACTCAATGGACCACCCGGTATATACTATGATGGTATCAGTGAACAAATAGATCAACTTTGACTGCTCAGGACATCAGGTGCTGCTGGTAACTCTGCTCATTTCAGTTAGGTTGTTCCAGTAATCTCTGAACTAACAGAGACAAGTATAATAAAAATAGTATGGAGGCAGTTGTTGTGTCCGGTACTGTGGAAGTCAGCACCGACACAAACAACGTAGGAGTGAAGTTGCAATGGCTTTTGGCAGGATTTCGACATGATCTGTACCCCAAACACTTTCAAATTAATAAAAGACTTTGTTTATAAGAAGATAAGAAAATAACTTAAATTCTCACTATGAAGTGGTTAAATGTTCTCCTGTGCCTCCTGCAAGTAGTTATGTTTATTCTCTATTACTACTTGCTGAATGCTCGCTAATTATCGTTTTCTATTACTCGGTACTGATGCTCTAAATGTCAGCGACCGAACTGGGTCCGACATGTGATGAGCGGCTGATTAAGTCAGGTGTGGCACTGCCCACTCTTTCCATTGGCATGCGCGTCATCGCCTTCTTGATGCCGTTTCGATGCGCTGCTCTGGTCGGTCTGCAGCAGGTGCTTTAGGACAGCACATTCCCCAGTCCTAAGTGCTGCGTCGTTGCCGTGCAGTGTGTGTGTGGTTGGGTGGGGGGGGTGAGGGGTGGGGGCAGGGAGCTGTGTTGCGTGAGGAGCCGGAAGCCTCAACTGGGACCGACGCTGAGCCCTCACCCATGCCCCGACATCCGTTCTGCGCTCCGAAGGGGCCGCCGGTCGAAAAGCCCACGAAAAGGTGCCCACAGTTTTCCCGAGCCGGTACGACGTGAATCGAAGACGGAGGCGATGACGATAGCGGCGGTGACGATGTTGACGACGACGTCGGCGCCAGATCCACGGCCGGTGCTGTGACGAGCTGCTGCAGCGGCGAAGGCAACGCGTCCAGCTCCATCGGTTCCACAGGAGGTGCCAAGGAGGCACCAACTAGGTCCTGGTATGATGCGAATCTGGGGACCGAAAATCTGTCGAAAAATCTAGCAATCAATAAGTAGGAAACTAGTTCTGATGGCGGTGCTTCAACCCAGGAGGACTTTCAGTTAAATACATGCGCCTAAATTTCAAAGAATCGGTCCTCTCTCCCAGCGCCTGCTGCGACCAAAAGAATAGTCATTAGGCGCAAAGCGATGCTTGCGGTGGTTGGGAGGCGCGATGCGCTGCGACGAGTGCAGGAATTGGAGCAGTGTACAGTGGCGCCAGCCATATACATAGAAACTCCGCCGGTGACGGACCGTCGCGGAGCTGGGAGCAGCACGATTTGAGGAAGAACATCAGCACTCGCTCCGGCGTGTGATTGGCATGTACTCGTAGATTGTTGTTCTGTTGCTTGAATGTACGTGCAAATCGTTCATCTTTTCCGTTTGACTGAAGATGAAACGGTGCACTGATAAGGTGAGTGATACCACTCGCAGTACAAAGCTGTTCAAAGTCCTGAGCCACAAGCAGTGGTCCGTTGTCTCTAACCAACACTTCAGACAAACCCTGCAAACAAAAAATAGAGAACAAAGCGTAACTGGTACAACGCGACTAGTCAAGTTTATGGGCACTGTAAACGGATCTTTATTAAAAGAGTCCATAACAATAAGCCAACGAATATTCCAAGAAAGACAGCGAAGTCAATGTTTACTGACTGCCACTGCTATTGAAAACATTTGCGCCTACCGATAAATTTTCAGCACAAGCCTGATACTGTGACGTCATCTGTTCAATGTGGGCATCCATGCCCAGCCAAGGACAGTGCCAATGGACTAGCTGCTTTGTGCGTACAATTCCCCAATGTCCTTGGCTGAGCAATAGCAACTAATCTTTTTGCAACACTTTAGGAATAAGCACACGCGATTGTCCAGAGTCTTTTTGCAATAAAGTCGCACCATGGTGAACGGAGAGTCTTTCTGCAATAAAATCGCACCATGGTGTAAGGAGAGTCTATGACGAGGAGAAAATATCGGCGCGCGAAAATATTCTGAAAGTCTTTCTCTGAGAGACTCCAAGCAGTACGGCTGCAATGCATCAACAGGTTCAAGATAGGGTCTCCTGAACAGTTTTTCTGTAGTGCAGCGGAGAAGTCTGTAAAAGTTGATTGCCCTGCTCATCTATCTGACAACATGATGTGGCAGTAGTATCGAAATCAGGATCAGAACCAGAAGGAAGCCGAGAAAGGGAATGAGCGTTTGCATGTTTCGACGTTGGCCAGTACAGTATTTCGTACTGACTCTGTGCCAATAACGAAGCCCAACCTCTCAGTTTGTTAGCCGTGCGCAGCGAATCAGGTTTGGACTGATGAAACAATGATGAAGTGGTTTATGGTCTGTCACTAGGTAAAATTTCCGACCAAACAGATGATGACGAAACTTTGTCACGCCATAGATAACAGCGAGTGTTTCCTTCCCGCTTTAGTAATAGTTACATTGAGTCTTGGTCAGCAGCTTGGAAGTGAAAGCCATCGGCAACTCATGTGCACGGCTCCAATTATCCTCGAATAAGAGACCACTCCCAAAACGACAGTCCTAGCGAGATCGAAATCATCAAGATATCTGTCACTCAACAAGGCATTTTTACGTTTGTGTAAAGCATCCTGACAGTCTCTGGTCGAAACAAATGGCATATTCTTCCTACGCAAACGACGCAAAGAAACCGCGATCTCGGCTGTGTTAGGTTTAAATCGGATATAATATGTCATATTACCAATAACTTTGCAAAAACAGACATAATGTCTGATGAGATACAGCAATCACTGGTTGTACAATGTTACCTATAATCCGTCTTGATTGCAAAAATTTTTATTCACATGACCGGTTTCGGTTCCTCTGGAACCATCTTCAGATCGGTTTCAGGAGCAACCAGTCCACACACAGCTACCTTCACATTCTGCGTTGATGTGACGCAGCGTGTGAAGGTTGCTGTGTGTGGACGGGTTCACTCTTGTAACCGAAACTTCAGATCTGAAGATGGTTCTAGAAGAACTGAAACCGGTCATATGAATACAAATTTTTGCAATCAAGACGGATTATAAGTAACATTGTATTCCCGAGAACTGACTGGAATTCCGGCACGTTCCACGGGGAGGGAGGTCCCGGATGGCCAGCAAATGCGATTTAAGGGGATTAACACCTTGGCTATTAAGAACATGTCGTAAGTACTGAAATTCAGTTGAATAACTGCACATTTATCCAGGCGACGTTTCAAACATGCACATGAAAGTAAGTTAAAAAAGCGTACGAAGGCTGCTTAAATGTTCCTCCGGTGTACCTCATCGCGCCACAGTATCTGCCAAGTTATTTGAACACAATAATAAGCCGTTCTAAGTAGCGATGGAATATGGCAGACGCGGAAGCACTACCAAAAGCTATGCGCAAAAATATGAACAACCCTAAATGTGTGTTGGCCACAAACACTTTCTGAGACTCCTCATCCAGCGGTATTTACAAATATCATCGCTTAAGACAATTTCTGAAAAATAGCGCCGTGCTCGAAGCCTGTCAAATAATTCCTCAGGGCGAGGCAATAAATAAGTAACAATTATTTTTTGTGGATCTGCAGTGGAATTTAAGTCAACACAAAGACGATGTCTTCCAGAAGACTTTGGTAAGACTACTAAGGAATTACCTGCAAAGGAGCAATAATCCCAAAGTCTTGCCATTCTGTAAGTTCACTAGCACCTTTGTCTCCAAGTTCATGAGGAACAGGACACACACGAAAAACGTAGGTTACACAATATCCGTTGCATCGGCGCCACGTCCTTCAGAAATTAAATCAGGAAACTCCGCAATCAATTGAGTAGAGCTCCCATTTCGGTTAAAAGCAGGAAGTACATTGTCCGGAATACGAAGGCCAAACACGTCAAATAAATCTAACCCAAAAGTGTTTCCATAGCGTCGCAAACTCATAATTGTAAATGTCACTCTTCTGCTGTGAGACTGGATTGTGACAGGCAAACTGCATGTACCAAGCACTGGAATTCCTCAGCGTTATACACAGTAAGTTATTAGCAAGATTTTGTCAACTGTGGTGAGCCCAACTGTTCATACGTGGTACGATTAAGCAATGTAACGGAAGCGCCAGTATCTAATTGCAGTTGCACACAGCGTCTCGCAATGACTAAGTCCTCAGACAGTTTCTTTGACTATCATTTCAGCACACTTAGTCAGGGCAAAGGCACATCCTGAAGTTGGTCGCTACTAGTAGAGGCAAAGGTGGATAAATGGGCCCCTGCTGGTATTATGGGCCCCCTACACATTTGGAAGTACAGGCCACGAATTCTAGCGGAGAGCACATGAACTACTAAAACTAGTTGCCAAACTGTTGTGCTGTGAATATTTTCGCTGTCATCAAAAGTTTGAAAGGTTAGTGTTTACTTGAATAAAACTCAAATTTCTAAAATGTTTTTAGTGGAACTGAGGTAAGGTACGTATTCGGCTTGCTGTTGGGATACCGTTTTACGTTAATTAACGTCGGTTGCGAACCAGACTAACCGTAGGCAAGATCGTTTTTCCCAAGATGGCGAGGGTGGATATATGGGCCCCTTTTGCTGCTGGTATTATGGGCCCCGTAAAATCAATCAGATGTTGCTACTCTTTATGTTTCAGATGCCTCGAACACATCTTGTACCCCCAAAAAAATCGAAACGGCAATCGTGGGACAAAGCAAATATGGCAAATGCTATCGTAGCTATTAAAGAGAAAAAAATTGGGTTAAAAAAGCGGTTAAAGTGTACTCTGTCCCTCTTTCTACACTCCAAAGGCTTTCCACCGGTTTTACCACAGGGACTTGAGGACGAACTGGTTAAATCTTCTCATTATAGAATCCAAATTCTACGGCCTTACCAGGAATGACGTCAGGCGCATGGCCTACCAGCTTTGCACAAGAAATAAAAAGTTGGTGTTTCTGTCCCTGATGTTGACGACGCTGTAAGTCTGTTTTGTGAAGGGATTTTTTCAAAGGACACAAAAGGTGAACTTTGGGTCTAGTGTATAGCCTGTGAGATGTGGGCTCAAAACGAATGCGCTGGATGCGAAAAAGATGCTTATGTGTGTGACTATTGTAAACAGGCTAGGCGTAGGCTGTGAAAATCATCCCACCAGCAGACTAATTAACAATGCTCAGAGTGAATCTTTCTTTCATTATGCAGAAAAATTAAATAAAATTATATTTTTCAAATTTTTGTTTCTTTCTATTTCAAACTACCTTGGGGCCCATATTACCAGCACAAATTCATGACGCAACAAAATGCAGAGTATCAAGAAAAAAATAAAATTTTGTTTTAAATATTAAAAAGTTGGACCAAAACGTGTCGTAAATATTGCAGGACACACTAGAGAAAAGTTTTATGTTAATTTCAGGTGATTATACTAAAAATAAAAGGTGTTATATAAAAAAACAGGGCCCATTTATCCACCTTTACCTCTACTGGTAGCTAGCTTTGAAAAAAGTACGTTCCCTGTGTAGGAAGTTGCTCTGTGCATACAAGAGCGAACGGTGGAGTTGATTTTCAATTGCAAGCACACGTAGTGAACGTCACCTGGCTTTCCACAAGCAAATGTAGTTCCGTGAAGGGGATTGTTGTCCTTTAAGCGTGGTAAAGCAATGAGGACATGATTTCACAGCAGACACACACGTTGACACGTGTTTGCTCTGTCCATAGCGAAGTGGCCTGTTTGCGAGCGGTGGTCGGTTGCAAGCCGTGCATGTTTGTCACGCTACATTACATTGCAAATTGGAGCTGCTTCAAAGTCTTCCACAGGCCTAGCACACGAGTCCTGATGTTCAAGGATCTCTGACACTTGTTTGAATGTAGGAGCAGAATATTTGAGAATTCCTTCACGAATCCTACCGTCTGCCACATTGTACATTATTGCATCATGAATCACTGCGTCACTGTTGTACTGTCCACAACTACACTGAAAATGATACTGTTCTGTCAAGCCCTGAAGTTCAGTGACCCACTGGCGGTATGTCATTTCTGGCTTTTTCTGCAGTCTAAAGAACTTCTGTCGAGCTGCAGCCACCTGCACCTGGTCCTCGTTGTAGTGAGAGCAGAAACGAAATCTTCAAAAACTAGGACCTGTGGTTAACTAGCCAGGCATAACTTCTGAGCAAGCCGGTGAACTCATGTGCCGTCTGTTGACAGGAAATAAGAAAGTATAACAGTACGTTGCACTTGATGTGAAGAACAATGAGCATTGAACTGAGTGTACCACTCGTTTCATTCCACTTGTTGTTCATTGAAACCTCACGACAGTGGAATGCAAGAGGGCAATGCTGGTGGATGTGGGTGGCTGTTGCTACGGAATTGATGCACACCGGCTTGTGCGTTAATGAGCTGTTGGACTGCCGTCATCAACTGCAACATTTCGTGATTCTGAAACTGAATAAATTGCATCCGATCACAGCCTGCAGTAACCAGAGGATAGGCGCCGATGGTGTAAGGGGGGAGGCTTCAAATGGCTCTGAGCACTATGAGACTTAACTTCTGAGGTCATCTGTCCCCTAGAACTTAGAACTACTTAAACCTAACTTAACTAAGGACATCACACACATCCATGCCCGAGGCAGGATTCGAACCAGCGACCGTAGCGGTCGCGCGGTTCCAGACTGTAGCGCCTAGAACTGCTCGGCCACTCCGTCCGGCTAGGGGCAGGGCTATAGGCCATTTCAGTGAGAGGTGTGCCACAGATAAGTATAAGCAATGCAAGTACAGTGTTAATTGAAGCGTTGCGGTTAATCTGCAAGAAAGAACACAATTGGTAGCAATGCTTCTCTGAAAGAAGAGAAAAAAATTTTAATGATGCACTGTAACAGGGCAGCTAAGATAGAAGACTGCATTGGTTCTGAAATCCTCATCGCCAGATGTTGTGTCGGCTACTGTGGGAGTCAGCACCAACACAAAAAAGGTAAGAGAGAAGTTGCGACGGTCGGTGGCAGGAATTCAAAATCATCTGAACATACACTTTCAGATTAATAGGACACTTTATTTCTAAAATCAAAAGAAACATAATTTCTCGTTATGAAGTGGCTTGATGTTCTTTCTGTACTTCCTGCACCTCCTGCACGAAATTATACTTACTCTCTATTACTACTCGCGGAACGCAGGCTATGTATCGTGTTCCGGTTACTCAGTGCTGATGTTCTCAAAGTCTGTGATCGAACTGGGCCTAACCAGTGATGGGCGGCTGATTAAGTCAGCGTTGACCGGGCCACTGAACTGCCTTCCTGGAGGTGTGGCACTGCCCGCTACCTCCATTGGAGTGCCGACCAGTGCCCTCTTGATGCCGTTTCACAGCGCTGCACTGCTCGGTGTGCGTTGGATGCATTATGACTGCTGAACAGTAGTTTCAGAACTGCACAAATGAGCATGCGATACACACCCTCAAAAGCATGTTATGAATAAAGGTTTCGATGACTTTTCGCAAGTTATCCTTCAGACATGTGGGAATGTTAGCATGAAACTAATGGATTCCAATAAATCTTAAGCATCAAAGACACGTACGGTAAGTTCACCTGGGCATTATCCGTTAAAAGAAAAATGGGGAAAGATGTCGCAGAGGTGTTTGAGTGTTTGTTGCTGACAGGGATTAATCGATCCCTGGACAAACTGCAAACAGATCATGGTGGAGACTTTTCTAATAGGTATTTTGAGATCATGGTGCAGGGGTATGGAATACATCACTATTTAACTCTCACCCACCTGAAGTCGAGTATCGTGGAGTGTCTGAACAGAACTACAAAAAGTCAACTGTGGATGCATTTTAATCTTCACAGGTCATACAAATGGATGTACGACCTCCCAGAAATGATTGCAGAGTACAATAGGAACCAAACATGGCACAATAAAAATGTGACCAATCGATGTTTGTGATAACGGTCTCATGGATGCAGTACAATATCATATTAAAATATTAGATTCACATTAACAGAAATTTAGTTGTGTCGTCTGGTGTGTATCACAGATCGTAGGATGTCATTTGAGAAGTCACTTCTCCCAAATTGGTTGAGTGGAGTATTCACAGTTTCCAGAGAGCGGAGAACAAATCCCAGAACTTACATTTTAAATGACAGCAGTGGCACTGAAATTCAGGATGCTCTGACACAGAAGAATTACAGAAGAGCTCAGAAGCACATGTATTTCTCATAGGACACATCATAAGACGTCAAGGGAGTAGAGCAGTAGTTAACAGGCTTAGTATTCCTGCAGTACGAAACAGCAGGATTGACGCTGACGATTTGCTGTATAATGGTGTGTACAGTGCACAACCAGCACAGTAGTATACCATGCACAATAAAAGATACAGTGTAGGAAATGGTGGTATTTTCGACAAACTTAGAGTCTAAATTGCACATTGTAGCGTATGCTTACTGTGAACCTGCTACAAAGCTTCAAAAACGTTTCGCTCATGGTGATGAGCGAATTAACCTGCTTGATGACGTGTGTTTGGAACACGATACTGCATTCGCCAAACATAAAGACCTCTCAGGATGTCATGCTACAGACAGAATTTTAGCTAATAAAGCCAAGGCAATAGACGCAAGAAAGGGTATTGGCATAGGGCAGGACAATGCTGATACAACCATGCATGGTGAAACTAAGCTGGGATTCGGTGTGAGCTTCAAGCAGGTTGTGGACGGTGCATGTGGCGCACTGAAGAAGACAGCATTGAGGAGGAAGAAGCCAGGGTAGTGGTGTTTAAAAGAATGTATCCTGATAATGATGTATGCAGCTTAAAGCGCCCTGAAGTGCAAAGGACCGTTCAAAGCACGCTGGATTCTGCTTATGCACAAGACATCAAGTGTAAGTACCCCCTTCATCATTCCTGCTTTTACGTGTCTCTCAGAGATGGGTTCACCGGCTGGTGGTGGTAACGCTTTTGCCAGAATAGTCAAGAATGCACACAACTCCAAGGAGCAGCGATAGGAGGCAAAGAAACATGCATGATGAAAGCCGCAGCCATCTGAAACCGTACAAGAAGGGACTAGGTCTCTTCGTAAATAGAAAAAAAGACTGTTAGCTACCCTACCGGATAGATCGCTTACAAATACTAATCTGCTAAAGTTTCTTAGGTGAAAATTCATAATTCCAAGTTTCTGTGGTGTGTTTACGTTGGATAAAGTACCGAAGACTATGTGGAAACCAACGACTTTGGGACTGTGAGTTTATTTGATGTTAAGGTACCAGGAACCCACTTGGTAGCATTTTTTAAGAAAAAACGAATAACGTCCACTATTTCGATTCATTTGGAGAGCTGCAGCCACCAGAAATGTTACAACGACACTTCACAGACAGAAGACATGAATCCTATAGTTTTCAACGCTACTAAGACTTTAATACTCACCTGTGTGGTTATCTGTGCATCATGTTCCTCCTAACTTTGATGAAGAATCCTATTTAAGGATGTGCATTAAGCATCCATTCATCAATTGAGGTTCAGAGGCAAGGCTGTGAATTTTAAAGATCGATCGTTGGTATAACACACGAATTTCTACCCACCGATTGATTTAAGCAATGGAGAGTGTAATACTGCGTTGACTGGACGGGAGACGTACAACAGCATTATGAGTATCACAGAGATTAACTTTAAACGTCGTCTGGAAATTAATGATAGAAAGGAAATTGTGGAAACAGAATATGGTGCATACGATATTGACGATTTGAACGACATTTCAGAACGGTCTGGAAAAGTGACAGTACTATATGCAAGCATCAATACACTTAAATCTGTAAAAAGGTAGAGAATGCAACGATTTACTGTAACCAGAAATGTCCAGTGGGATGAGTAATGGGTTCATAAAAGGGCAGGTCTTGAAGAATGATCATAATAAATTTTACAAATAGCAACAGTCAGTATATGTATTTGCTCTCAGTACAGTCTGTGTAGAGCTTAACAATGCAATAAACTCCTATCTCAACAAGAGAGTGAATCATACAATTTACGGATTCTTCCCCTCAGTTGGAACTGGGTATAAGATCTTTGAGGCAGCTACCAACGCATTTAGTAATACCTTAGGTATAGAAATATCTCGGCTCCATACTGTGGACCAGGATAATAAGCTTGTCGACTTTCGTATTGAGGAAATCATTGTGCGACTACATCTAAAGCATAAACAGCAGTGACTTCGAATGTGCACAGACCTGCCAGTGGCGGCAACGACCTTCAACCAGTCTGGTCCAGAATTGAAAACATCGATGTTCAACCAGCCGGACCTGTCGAAGGCAGAACAGACGATGACGATCATCAGCTTTCTGGAACCAAAGGCGTTGGTAACATTCAACCAGACGGGACTCGCAACAGTCTTCAGCTTCCTAACGTCCACGTGTTGTCAGTGAGGATAGGATGCTGATAAGGTATTAAACCAGCATACACAACTCACAGCACGGCATTTCACAAGAGACTAGCAGGGGTATAACACGTGGGAACTAAAAGGACTCTTAAATCACTAGGTCTGAAATCTCGGAATGACATCGTCCAATATAATTAACTCGGCAGAACATGATGAGCATGTTATACGCCAGGATTACTTCTCGCTTAAACCTTATGCATCAACCGCATTTAACAAGAATGATGAAATTACGATTGTTGTACAACGCCGAGACTCCTGAACCCTCCCATGCAAGAATTTCATATACATTCATGGACCATTTACGAAAAGGATGATACTGATACAGTGGCATTGAAACTCGAATGTAATGCTTTCCAGCTCCTTTTTCACTAGATAACATGTGAACTTCATGTGGTCTAGATTGACCATACATACAACGCAGACATATTGTTGTAGTGGTCTTCAGTCCTGAGACTGGTTTGATGCAGCTCTCCATGCTACTCTATCCCGTGCAAGCTTCTTCATCTCCCAGTACCTACTGCAACCTACATCTTTCTGAATCTGCTTAGTGTATTCATCTCTTGGTCTCCCCCTACGATTTTTACCCTCCACGCTGCCCTCCAATACTAAATTGGTGATCCCTTGATGCCTCAGAACATGTCCTACCAACCGATCCCTTCTTCTGGTCAAGTTGTGCCACAAACTTCTCTTCTCCCCAATCCTATTCAATACTTCCTCATTAGTTATGTGATCTACCCATCTAATCTTCAGCATTCTTCTGTAGCACCACATTTCGAAAGCTTCTATTCTCTTCTTGTCCAAACTATTTACCGTCCATGTTTCACTTCCTTACATGGCTACACTCCATACAAATACTTTCAGAAATGACTTCCTGACACTTAAATCTATACCCGATGTTAACAAATTTCTCTTCTTCAGAAACGCTTTCCTTGCCATTGCCAGTCTACATTTTATATCCTCTCTACTTCGACCATCATCAGTTATTTTGCTCCCCAAATAGCAAAACTCCTTTACTACTTTAAGTGTCTCGTTTCCTAATCTAATTCCCTCAGCTTCACCCGACTTAATTCGACTACATTCCATTATCCTCGTTTTGCTTTTGTTGATGTTCATCTTATATCCTCCCTTCAAGACACCATCAATTCCGTTCAACTGCTCTTCCAAGTCCTTTGCTGTCTCTGACAAAATTACAATGTCATCGGCGAACCTCAAAGTTTTTATTTCTTCTCCATGGATTTTAATACCTACTCCGAACTTTTCTTTTGTTTCCTTTATTGCTTGCTCAATATACAGATTGAATAACATCGGGGAGAGGCTACAACCCTGTCTTACTCCCTTCCCAACCACTGCTTCCCTTTCATGTCCCTCGACTCTTATAACTGCCATCTGGTTTCTGTACAAATTGTAAATAGCCTTTCGCTCCCTGTATTTTACCCCAGCCACCTTTAGAATTTGAAAGAGCGTATTCCAGTCAACATTGTCAAAAGCTTTCTCTAAGTCTACAAATGCTAGAAACGTAGGTTTGTCTTTCCTTAATCTTTCTTCTAAGATAAGTCGTAAGGTCAGTATTGCCTCACGTGTTCCAGTATTTCTACGGAATCCAAACTGATCTTCCCCGAGGTCGGCTTCTACTAGTTTTTCCATTCGTCTGCAAAGAATTCGTGTTAGTATTTTGCAGCTGTGGCTTATTAAACTGATTGTTCGGTAATTTTCACATCTGTCAACACCTGCTTTGTTTGGGATTGGAATTATTATATTCTTCTTGAAGTCTGAGGGTATTTCGCCTGTTTCATACATCTTGTTCACCAGATGGTAGAGTTTTGTCAGGACTGGCTCTCCCAAGGCCGTCAGTAGTTCCAATGGAATGTTGTCCACTCCGGGGGCCTTGTTTCGACTCAGGTCTTTCAGTGCTCTGTCAAACTCTTCACGCAGTATCGTATCTCCCATTTCATCTTTATCTACATCCTCTACCATTTCCATAATATTGTCCTCAACTACATCGCCCTTGTATAGATCCTCTATATACTCCTTCCACCTTTCTGCTTTCCCTTCTTTGCTTAGAACTGGGTTTCCATCTGAGCTCTTGATGTTCATACAAGTGGTTCTCTTATCTCCAAAGGTCTCTTTAATTTTCCTGTAGGCAGTATCTATCTTACCCCTAGTGAGATAAGCCTCTACATCCTTACATTTGTCCTCTAGCCATCCCTGCTTAGCCATTTTGCACTTCCTGTCGATCTCATTTTTGAGACGTTTGTAATCATACAGTAAAGCTGCATGCCCTCGGGAAAAATTACGGCCGTAGTTTTTCCTTGCTTTCAGCCGTTCGCAGTACCAGCACAGCAAGGCCGTTTTGGTTATTGTTACAAGGCCAGATCAGTCAATCATCCAGACTGTTGCCCTTGCAACTACTGAAAAGGCTGCTGCCCCTCTTCAGGAACCACACGTTTGTCTGGCCTCTCAACAAATACCCCTCCGTTGTGGTTGTACCTACGGTATGGCTATCTGTATCGCTGAGGCACGCAAGCCTCCCCACCAACGGCAAGGTCCATGGTTCATGGGTGAGGGCAGGCATATTATTAATTCTTAAAACTTATGTCTCAACATCGCCCTCGGATTTGAACGATTTAGAATATGTTGGCTGGTTCATGGAGGAGCCAGTGGGTAGAGCAGCCTAAGAGTACAAGAGATATATTGCACGTATACCTCCAAAACTGCCTATGAGATAATTTGAAGACATGCGACGAACTGTTATGAACGTTAAAGAGGACCTTACTCTGGTACGAAGTGTAAGGAGCATTCAAGGAGATCAAGAGGAGAATGATATCATCAATAATATAATATGGAAAATGCCACACATCTCTACGTTAGATGAGCAGCGTTTGAAGCTTTTAAGAGTTCGGAATGTCAGTGTATTTGTACCATTAACGTTCGGTTCATGGCAGTTTTTCTGGTACGCAGTGCTACCGTCTGCAAGCAGACAGATGTGGGCTATTAAAACCTCTATCCAGTTGGAGATTCCCAGACTCATCATACTTCCGTTTTAGACCAACAGAAGAGGGAATACAGCAAATGATTTCACTAAACTCGACCGCTGAAAGTTAACTAACGCCAGAGGCTACCTGAGCTTCCCATTTTATGCATACGATAATTTACTCATGCAGTGGAATGAAAATGTATACAATCTGCCATTTGACATCAGTGCGAAGCTCTGTCCTTCATACCATGAAGAGGAGGGATGTGTACAAAGCCCACAGAAATTCAAGGAGCTGGCGCCAATCATTGTACAAGTCTGCTCAAAACCGATCGAGATAGTTAAATCTTGGCCTATAGATGTATGAACTGAATCAGAATATTCGACAACATTCCCAGAATTCACTAAAGCCTACGCATGATTAGCTACGTATGATTAGCTGTTACCTGCTCACTGATGTTGTGCGATGAGCTGTGTAAATGAACAAGTGCTGCGCCATGCCGAGAGCATTTCACAATTGCACCCCAAGGTGTCAACACAATTCAGATGCTCAGGGTTTCTGTGATGATCAGTGTAGAAAGTTCATATTTACAGATAGTGCATTCATAGCATACACAAAAGATGCCATAGTAATAGAAAAATTCTCAGTAAGCACTGATTCACCAAGGTCTTTCAAGGATGTGGAGCGTGCTAAAACATTGAGGAGTGCAAAGCGGTTAACACGTTTTTACCATGGAATTCACTGAGTTGATCCTGGTATACTTAATAAAGATATGTTGAAGTTGCTTCGATCATTCGAACTCATGGACATCATGGATATCATGTCATGTCATGAGGAAAAGATCACACGATTGCATCGAATCTTCAAGTTTGCTGCTACTCAAGACCTGTAATTCTACAGATTTTCTGCTTTCCATCGACTCAAGAAGAAGAATATGGAGAGGTTGTGTGAAAATAGTATTGTGTCTGCTTACGAAAATGTAAAATGTAAAACTACACTTAAGCTGTATTAAAAATAAATGAATTTTTTCCTTTACAAAGAGTGTCCTTTCCTTTCAAATTTTGTTGCTATGTAACATTACGCAGATCCACGTCTGTGTTTCTCCTCAAGCACAGGAGAAATAATTTTAGAGATATTTGCAGTATGTCTCTAAAAGGGGACACGATCATGTGGTATCCACGCTCATAATGAAACACGTGCTGCATGATAGGCATAATCCCATGCAACGATTACATATATTTCATTATTTCCCATCTTAAACTTCATCTCCTTAATAGCACTCATGTTTAAAATAAAGTCATTAGTGTCTTGGACATCCTTTATATGTACAGTTGGGATTGGTTTTCTGTAAACACACACAGACGCACGGTAGCGAATTTTTCGTTTATTCAGTTCTCACAGATAGAAGTTAGTTTTTCATGTATACCTTGACTCTTGAGATACAGTTCGGGTCTATTATTTAAATACAAAGGTACTTTAAACTTTTACTTTTGCTATTACTATTACTAATAACTAGAAAAAATCTTCCACAGTCCACCCAACAGCAGCATTGGTTGAGAATATTTACAATTTTCAGTAACACTGGTTGAGAATATATTTTACAGTTTTCCAGGGCACAGTAGCTCTGGTAGATGGTATTTATTCAATATTTGTATGACATAGTAGCTCAGGCGGAGAATATTTCCCAGATAGCCTGTGATCTAGTTACAATAAAAACTAATCAGACTGGAGGTTTGCCAACAGGCGAAACATAAACACTAGATTATTAATAGGAACTATTTACACTGTACACACTTACACACACACACACACACACACACACACACAGAGAGAGAGAGAGAGAGAGAGAGAGAGAGAGAGAGAGAAACAAATGGTGTGGGAATATTTACAGATGAACATAGCACACGACACAGACAAAATCCAAATATGGCGTGGATATATTTAGATTTACAAACACACACACACATTTACGGTAAAAATATTAATACTCTGATAAACGAGTCATCCTATTCTACACTATTCTTCACACATACATACACGCTCTCACTCTCTCTAATTCACACACCACATTTATCAAGTGGATAGTGTGTGTATGGGCGAGTTTCAATTCTGTCATCAAAATGACTCGTTGATCGTCATGAGCCGACAAACTAATTTTATACTGAAGTTCAGTGTACACCTATGTTCCTTGAGACAGAATACTAGTTTGGTCTAACACGTATGCCAGCTGTGGTGAAGTACTGTGAACACCTCTTTACAAGCATTGCTGATAGTCTTCAATCTGTAGGGTGCTTGATGCTCCATAATGCACACGCTTAGCAACCTCTGGGTGGCACCTTCAAAGTGCGATACACATACGTTTGGAATCGTAGGCTTACAGACTCCACAATCAGTGACCCATTAACTACGTGTTTCATTGGATCAATAACCTCCTTCTCCTGAGGTACAATAACATAAGGATTATGGGACGTGTATGAAGATGTGTCGAATTCTTCACCTGTAACCTCATTACTTGATGTGGGTCACAGTTCTTCATCCAATATTTGTATCCATGTAGAGTAACTTAGGATCAGCGAAATGAGCTTTCGTAAACTCTTAATGGCCTCAGTATGTGTGGAATTGGGACAGGTATGGTATGCACATCCCCACATAGGCAAGTTCCATGAAGTCTGTTATAGTCTTCGACGTCTCCACAGTAGCTAACTTCTTACTGAAGGTAGTGACCAGCTCGAAATTTGGTCTGGCGGTACACTTCTATACGCCCCAAGGCCCACGACAAGGACCTAATAAGAATTTCATGGAGTTTCCTCATATTTTCCATCCTCTTGGCGATAACTGCATTGTGCGTTAATTTATAAAAGCCATTTTCCTATAATTAAATCAATATACTCCTCCTACCATGCTGAGTGCTTGAAGGAGACAGCCTGCCTAACTGCAGTTAGCTCCATCCCTAAACTGAGACATTGCTGGAGGTTTCTGTAATGCATGACGTATCTCTGCCTTGCGTTGTCACCAACTTGGGATGTTCCCACCCCTTGGAACTACACTGAAGTGCCAAAGAAACAGGTATAGGCATGTGTATTCAAATACAGAGATACGTAAACAGGCAGAATATGGCGCTGCTGTCGACGACGCCTGCATAAGACAAAAGTGTCTGGTGCAGTTGTTAGATTGGTTACTGGTACTATTGTGGTAGATTACCAAGATTTGAGTGAGTTTGAACGTGGTGTTATAGTCGGTGCACTAGCGATAGGACACAGCATTTCCGAGGTAATGATGGAGTGGGTATTTTCCATTACGATAATTTCACGAGTGCACTGTGAATATTAGAAACCCGGTAAAACGTCAAATCTCCGACATGCCGCGGCCGGAAAATGATCCTGCAAGAACGGGACCAACGACGAAAGAAGAGAATCGTTCAACGTGACAGAAGTGCAACCGTTCCGGAAATTGCTACAGATCTCAAAGCTGAGCCATCAACAAGCGTCAGCGTGCGAACTATTCAACGAAACATAACCAATTACGGCTTTCAGAACCATAGGTCCACTCGTGTACCTTTTATGACTGCACGAAACAAAGCTGTACGCATCGCCTGGGCCTGTGAACACCGACAATGGACTATTGATGACTGGAAACATGTTGCCTGGTCGGACGTGTCTCATTTCACATTGCACCGAGTACGGGTATGGAGACAACCTCATTAATCCAAGGACCCTGCATGTCAGCAAAGAACTGTTCAAGCTGGTGGAGGCTCTGTAATGATGTGGGCGTGTGGATGTGGAGTGATATGGGGTCCCTGATACGTCTAGATACGACTCTGGCAGGTGACATGTACTTAAGTGTCCTGTCTGCTCATCGGCATCCATTCATGTTGATTGTGCACTCCGACCGACCTGAGCGATTCCAGGTGGACAAGGGTATCCCATTGTCCAGCTACAGAGTGTCTCCAGGACTTCAGAGTTTAAACCCTTCCGCTGTCTACCAAAGTCCACAAACATGAACATTATAGAGCATATCTGGGATGTCTAGCAATGTGTTGGTCAGAAGAGATCGTTACCACCTCATACTCTTAGGGATTTATGGACAGCCCTGCAGAATCCATGGCGTCAGTTCCCTCCAGCGCTACTTCAGAGATTAGTCGAGCCCATGCCACGTCGTGTTGTGGCACTTCTGCTAGCTCGTGAGAGCACTACACGATATTAGGCAGGTCTACCAGTTTCTTTGGTTCTTAATTGTAGTTGGTCTGAACGTAATGGCAAATTGCTCTGCGTGTCATGCAAACTATTAGGGTATGAGTGGTCTCCCTTTACAACATACTCTATTACAAAACCAGATGCCACACTACGGATAGTTTCTTTGAATCCCTTGAATTTAAGTTCGTACAGCAGCGATTGTTGCATGGTATGCTTCTAGAAGTTATTCACTTCTAGATACATGATGTGGTTCGAATCAAGGGATGCGCTCACCCATACATAGGTTATGCCGTAAATTCAACTAAATACATAAGTTTTACAATTACGAACAAACTTAAAATAGAAGGAAGACATAGAAAACGTTGTGGGGAAGGCTAACCAAAGGCTTCGTTTTATTGGCAGGACACTTAGAAAATGTAACAGACTTACACTACGCCGGTCCATTCTCTTTTAGAATACTGCTGCACGATGTGGGATCCTTACCAGATAGGACTGACGGAGTACAAAGAAAATCTTCAAAGAAAGGCAGCGCGTTTTGTATTATCGCGAAATATGAGAGAGAGTGTGACAGAAATGATACAGGATTTGGGCTGGACATCATTATATGAAAGCCGTTTTTCGTTGCGACGGAATCTTGACACGAAATTCCAATCACCAACTTTCTCCTCCGAACGCGAAAATATTTTTTGACACCGACCTACATATGGAGGAACGATCACCACGATAAAATAAGGGAAATCAGACTCGTTCGGAAAGATATAGTTGTTCATTCTTTCCGTGCGCTGTACGAGATTGGAGTAATAGAGAATTGTAAAGGTGGTTCGATGAACCCCCTGCCAGGCAGTTAAATGTGACTTGCAGAGTATCCATGTAGATGTAGATGTAGATATTCACTTTGGCATGTCTATGCTTACATTGTCAAAGCCCCTGATGTATCTCTCACTCAAAGAAAAACTGCATGTCAGCATCAGTCAAAAGCACGATGCTGACCTACGATTTCTTGAGCATGGCATCCCAAGAACCCTGGTGCTGTGTAATGGAAGGCGGGGTTCAGAGAATATGTGGTCATGCGTACACTCTATAATTTCTCGAAAACCTCTGCTAGCAAACACACATCAGCACCCACATAAAGTCTTGCAAGGTCGTCCTTATATGGATTGTTTAACTCCTGCCAAACACTCACAGTGTGCTCATGCTCTGCATCCGATTTGGCATCGCCTCTAGGGTTACTGGAGAATGGAGCTATGTCAAGTAGTATGATTTCGCTGTTTCCCCACACAATCCAGATACTTGCATTGGAATACCCCCTTCCTTATCACAAGCTGAAACTTTGCATCATCAAGATATACATCTCGGGTTATGTCCATACACTCCTGAGCTAGAGTTTCAACAAGTTCCTAGAGTGTGCCTGCACAAAATATAGTGACTCCAGCAAGTAGAGAACAATTCTAGGCGTCATTAATTTGACAAATGAGATATATTTCTCAATGCTGTCGGTCAGGGCACTAACCTGGTCATTCTTTGAAACGAATTTATCCTAATGTTTAACGCAAAAGATGACATAATACCCTTTTAGACAGTGGAATAAGGCAGGTATGTGTCTAGGTAATTTATACTTCAGCTCCATATGTTAGGGGGAGCACTGAGAACCTCCTCGTTATATGACAATGACCTCTACAGGGAGTTTCCCCTTTCCAGACAACGGATGCCAACAGACATGATAGACAACAGCCTTCACGTACAAATCATCATTGTCTGTTCATTGGCTCACGTGAGTACTGGTGCTGAAAAACTTATCAACCTCCCATGGACCTTCGTTGAGCTCAGTGAGCAACCAAATCGCAAGATTATCCCCGATATATGATTTGTGAAGGCTAAGACTAAGATAATACACTCGTATAATCTGATACACTGCTGCACATGGTACATGATTTTTGGCGAGGGTTGTAAATGTGGCTGTAGGGTCGCTTTCACAGCGTGTTTCAGGAGTAAGATAGCATTCGAAATCAGGGAGCAATCAAATTTATTTTTACTAGAAACTAGCTTGTGGTAAAAGCATTCAGATACCTAAGGCAAAAAATGCTTCACATGATGATTTTTGAAAGTTGGGGTAGAGGAGTTGGGACATGTCGTTGCTCCAACAGTAATTATAATTGTCTGTCTTCTTATTTTCCTCGTTTAAGAATAACAGCATGTTCCCCATGCGTCTTACGCTGACTTTACAATTCCGAGAAATGGACATGTCCAGTGCCTCTATCTTAAGCTTTACCTTAATCTGGCGTGCGCTCATCCAGAGTATAAAGATGAAGCTATATATCAGTATGCTGTGCCTCAAATTTTGATACGTCATGGGTTTAAATGGGGAAGTCAATATTAATAAAGTCATAAAATATGTATGGGGATGCATGCCCTGGATACTGTTTAATTGTCTTTTTGCAAGCCATGACTGAATACACAAAGCAATACTAATCGTCATTTTGCACTTCAATATATGTCCTCTTCTAAGCTATACCACCAGGTAGCTTGATGTAGCTGGACCCTACATTGACTGCATCGTGGACATGTGTATCGATGTCGAGGTGTATTATTCAGCTGAATGCTTTATGTGAAACTCTCGTTTTTATCTTAGAAAACTTGTCTCAAATAGCATTCTAGTGAAACCTTCAAACCACATAGCCATTTAGGTGCTCTGTAATACCACTCCATTTCTCCTACAAATGTAGATGATGCTGGTCTCCTCTGCAGCACCAACTTGTTTGGGGGATGCGTGACCTCATGGCATAGTACTGCACTGTACTTAATGGACAGGGTACCAAAGATGGTTAGTAAAGTGAGTGAGATCTCCAGCAGGGAAAGCCACTCTTTCAGAAATCCTACTGGATCTTTGTACCCCCTACTAGGTTCTCCATTGGTGAGAATGAAATTCACTATTCAAAATCATCCTTATCACCACATATGTAAGCTATGGCAAGGTGTCACTACCCTTGACCTGATCACTAAAGAAGGGAGCTGCTGTCAACCACAGACACACTATAGCTGATTTTTGGTGGGATAGGGTGCTTCTGACAGTCTTCTTAGCCCTGTTGTGAGGAATCAAGCAGGGGCAATGCGGGCCAACAAGATTTACCAACAGCAGCGACTACCTTCACTCCAGATGGTTGTAGTGGTAGTGCAAGCCAGGGATGCTAGGCATCTACATCATGCCAACAGGAGCAGCTGGTGAGTTGTGAGACAGGTCGGTTTGATGGTTGTTGTTGGGGTGGAGGTGGTGACCCAGAAACCAGTGGTGATGTCTCCTACAGACATTAGACTGTGTTGGGGTCGGTAGTGGTATGGTCTGTGGCAGTGCAGCCAGTGGCAGCAAGCCATGGAGCTGCCAGCCTTGTGCCACAGTGCGAGGCATGGCAGATGGGACTCTGTTACGTTGGTGTTAGCAACTACCTTTGTACTTGTGCCACAATGTTCTGTGGCTGGGCTTACATATGAAGGGGGCAGAGAGAGAGAGAGAAGGGGGGCAGAGAGAAGTAGTATATTGGTGTAGTCGCATGTTGCCGTTGCAAAGAAAGAACACTGATCAACGATAATTACCGAAATCTCTCTGTCTCCACACTGAAACAATATCTGTGAGGTCATCAGGGACTGCCTACACCAAGTCCAGCATCGCTGATTGGGTTTCATGGAATTACAGTTTTCAGTCACACACTCTGGCATCTCTTCACCATGCACCCACAGGTCTAGCTCCCCCGTGGAAGCTGTAACAATAATAGCAACAACAGCGTGAAGAGAATATAGTACAAGATTTTATCTGATAAACACAACTGTACTAAGATTACTGTGGCGATAGGTTTACAGGGGTGGTGTACCACGTCTCTCCATCTTCTCGAAATCATCTACAACAACTAGAACATACCGATTTAAAAACGTCTACAGATAGGACCCAAATACACATAATACAACACTACAGAGAAACTTTTTAAAGAGAATATGAACCAACATGCGGAATTTCGGTTGGAGAGTGCACAGACTCTTTGCCCTGCTTGCCTACAATCTCCATCATGCGGTAAATCTCGTCGAGATAATGCACAGTAACAAGAAAAAAGGAAATTAAAACTTCTTCTAACGTGAATATATACTACGAAATTTGAACACTAATTTGTGTGTTTACACAGATGACGTACTGGTGGAATCACAGCTGGAGGTGGGCTGCATGTTTTTACCAACCGATCCTCTTTCAGCCTCGTGCTCTCGAATTGTTTCCTCCTGAATTTTATGAATAAAATTTGTAACAACAACAAAGAAACTTTTGTTGCGAAATCTGAATATACACACATAAAATAAAGTTTTGCATCCCCTTGGTTCCGAGAGATCGGGAGCCTCCTCAGAAAATTGGAATAGAGATCAACATAAACATCATTTCCGCCCATTTTACTGCTCATGAAAACCACACGTTGAATGTTGTGCCACCATACAGCGTGACCTTCAGAGGTGGTGGTCCAGATATCTATACACACCGGTACCTCTAATACCCAGTAGCACGTCCTCTTGCACTGATGCATGCCTGTATTCGTCGTGGCATACTATTCACATGTTCATCAAGGCATTCTTGATCCACATTGTCCCACTCCTCAACAGCGATTCGGCATAGGTCACCCATAGTGGTTGGTGGGTCACGTCGTCCATAAACAGACCTTGTCAATCTATCCCAATCATGTTCAATAGGATTCATGTCTGGACAAGCTGGCCACTCTAGTCGAGCGATGTCATTATCCTGAAGTAAGTCATTCACAAGATGTGCACGATGGTAGCGTGAACTGTCGTCCATGAAGGCGAGTGCCTTGCAGCCGATATAGTTGAACTATCTGTCGGAGGATGACATTCACGTATCGCACAGCCCTCACGGCGCGTTCCGTGACCACCATTGCCGTACGTCGGCCTCACATAATACCACCCTAAAACAGCAGTGAACATCCACCTTGCTGCACGCGCAGGGCAGTGTGTGTAAGGCGTTCAGCCTGACTGGATTGCCTCCAAGCATGTCTCCGACAATTGTCTGGTTGAAGACATATGCGGCACTCATTGGTGAAGAGAAAATGCAGCCAGTCTTGAGCAGTCCATTCGGTATGTTGTTGGGCCCATCTGTACCGTGCTGCAAGGTGTCTTGTTTGCAAAGAAGGACCTCGCCATGGACGTTGAGAGTGAAGATGCGCATCGTGCAGCTGGTAGATCACTATCACCTAAGCCAAAGAGATCAACTGCTTTGTTTGAGACAAAGCTTCAAATTCCCAATGGAAACAAGAGCCTGTCAATTTCTGCAGCGTGGTCCTGGCTGCATAGTCTTTCTTAGAAATGGATCGTTGATGTGCGTAACAGTGAGGTATTTTGTTCTGCTTCAGACAACAATACGATTGCCAATTCACCTGGTATAATCGAAAACGTATCCAAGAAAACTGCTGGTGAGTTATACATTATTAAGGCACCCCCAGCCATTCTGGCTGTTTCCAACTATACATGCTTGTTTCCAACAAGATGTATGGGTACAGTCCAGGCAGGTAGTTAAGAGATATGAGGCATTAGCTGGATAATTTTTAATAGGCAGTCATCTGCAGCAAGGATAGCATGGGACACTAAAACGAAGCATTAGCCGGATAATTTTTAATAGGCAGTCATCTGCAGCAAGGATAGCATGGGACACTAAAACACACACACACACACACACACACACACACACTTCCAAGTAGGGACAATGCTGGCCGTCTGCGACACAAGCACTTAACAAGGTAAAATACTCAAGCAGGTACCACGTTATGGGGCGATTCGAATGCTAACATGCAGTCGTCCCTAGCAATGCGCGAGCCGCCTCAGCCCAGTACAGGCAGTATGCCAGGTGACGCAGCACCATCAGTTGAATAACAAACGCCATGGCGGCGGTGGGGGCGTAGAGACACCAGAATCAGTGGCACGTGATTGACGTGGATTGACAAGCGGCAGCTGTATTGCATTAGAGCGAGCTTACCAATGTTATTTAACCACTGTTTTTTCATGATAAAACAATATATGGCATTCTATTATGTATGTGTAGAACAGTTTATGGTTTTGTTTTACTACCATTTCTTTATCCCTCTCTAATTTGAACAATTTTATTCGATATTTCTCTCACAATATCCGGTTTTATTGTGTGACCATTTCGTCAATGTTCTCCAGTTTGTGTGGATGTGTTTTTATACCTGCACGGATGAAGTTCTCATATCTGTAGCAAGCAGTATGTTATTCGAAATGGTGTTCATTTTGTTAAAGTTCTTCCGACCATTTTCTAAGTGTAGCTCGAAGTCTCTCATGATATTCACTAAACCACAAGGCGTTCGTTTATGTGTAGGCGAGATATTAGTTTTGTTTCAGTTACCGATTTTTGAAGGTTTTCTATGTGTAGACGATTGTTTTCTCACGAAAATCGTCCCACCAGTTTTAAGCAGTCGTGTGAATTTCAAGTAGCACGACTGTAGGGTACTTGTCAGTTTGGCTTCCCCATCCTAATTTAGGAAATTCTTTCAGCAGGATAATACCTGTATAAGTAAATGAACACAACTCATGAGACAGTACCTTAAGTCCTTTCTCTCCAGCGCCTCAGCACAGACTGAGACTTTTCTCCGCCAGTTCACAAGTGGGGTGGCGAGGGGAAGTGAGGGAGGGGAGAGGGGAAGTGGTAGGGGGGGGGGAAGTGGAGGAGATGTAGGAGTGAGGTTGTTGATATCATTAGAGTGATATTTCACATCTATCTACCCCCTTGGAGAGGAGGTGGGGGATCAAACAAGGTGAGTTACTATGTCGAATACATTTGGTAACAATGCTGACTACACCTGGATGAACATTATTCCCCTGCTTCCATAAATTTCTATTGCCGCTCCCTGCAAAATATGTTTTCAGACGGTGTGGCATAATGTGGTGGCGTTTCATATCCACATGTAAACAAAAATTTATGAACTCCTTGGATGTAAAGGGATGGCATTATCAGATACAAGCAACAGGCTAAGACCAAACACTCCAGATACACTTCTGACAGCGTACACGCCTGCCTGGGCTATAGGTGCTCTAGTGTCAGCAACCAAGTAAATCTGGAGAATGCACCAACAGCTGCGAAGACATAAACATTTCCATGTTCAGATCGAGGCAATCGACTGACAAAGTATCATCATTCTGATGAAATCTTCAAGGGCTTCCAGCCGGGTAGCTGCGTCGAAAATCCGCGACGTTTCGATGAGTGTCATTTCGATGAGTGTCATTCTGTGCGCGTAAGTGTGTGTGTGTGCGTGTGTGTGTGTGTGTGTGTGTGTGTGTGTGTGTGTGTGTGTGTGTTTAAAACTGTCACACCCACTGCATAACGTAAACGCCAAGCAGGGGTGACGAATTACAATATGGAGTAGGCAACAGTGAGCATAGAGTTTAGTGAATGTGCCCAGTAAACTTTAGTTACGAAGAATATTTAATTTATAAAAACACAAAATGACAGTACGAATTCAGATATACACTCTTTCATTACTTTCTATGTGTGACTTCCTTCCGCAGTAGCGCTTGTATGGGAGGTTCACTGAGTAACAACGATAATCATGTGATAAATGCGTAGAGTAACATTCTTTTCGAAATGTTAGTAATTTAGTTAAACTAATTTTTGGGAAACATATAAAAATGTTCAATCTTTGTTCAACTGTTTGGGTGTAAATTTCTTATTAACAAACTCGAAAGCACAGATTGTACTAAATTTCTATCACAGCTTACGTTGATGACTTACTTCCATTCAGTAAGAAACAAGCTTTCCATCTATATAAATTCTACATATAGGAACGAACTCACACCACACAGATAAGTGAAGACTTTTTTTTAATTTTTTTGTAATCTTGTATATCTTTTTTTGTGGTGTATCAAGTCTTTTTTTATATTTGTTTTGTGGTCTTGCATCTCTTTTTTGTGGTGTTTGAAGTCTTTTAGTAACGGGATTATATTAGATACTTTTTTTCTGGTGACGAAGGGTGTGTTAGGTATTTGAGGCGACGTAACACTACCGATTTGTCACTCATAAAGTTTATTGATTACGCAGAAGGGACCAGTTCGCGTCTAACCAACAGTGTAACAGTATACTTCACGCAGCAATTACGTGGATGGCCCATTGTTACTGGCGAGCGTATTCTTAGAAGGAAAGTACAACTGCTCCCGTTAAACCAATGTGCTAGAGAGGAAATGAAAGCGGTAAATATTGTCATATTTCCTGAGACCACTTTATACTGAATGTCGAATGGTTGGTGTATCAGAAGAAGCCTCGCACACTCGAACGAGTGAGGCAGAATATCGATGAGGAGGACACTGCGATACTTACGCAAATGCTAGTCGACACTTAGCATAACACTGAATGGCACTTCGCCGTGAGTTTGACAAAAGGGTATGGTCACTTTCACCATTGCAGGATATGCATCGTTGAACAACGCATTACCACTGAAAAAAAGAGAGAAATATTTTTGTCTACTGTTTATTTGGGTAGTGATCGTGTCATGCATTTAACACAAAAGTGCGACATAATGTTGTAGATTCATTTACAGATATTCATGTTAGCGAATTTTTCGAACTATTTCATTTGTGCGTTTGCCTTGTTTACAAATGTCTTGCGTGATCAATGATTTAGTATTTCACTAATTTCGTGAAGAGTGTCTACATAAATATGTATAATCATAGTATAACACACAAATAAACATAATTTTAACGACTAACTATGAGGCAACTGAAACTCTATGAAGCATTTTAGGTTGTAAAGATAAGAAGATAGTTGGACTGTAATATCCGGGTACCTTAGTGGGAGGAGTTGTTTGGTAATTGTAGTATTTTTCACACTCTGTTCCATCATTACAAAAGGTTGTGAATGCGCGGCGATGTTACAAGTTGTCTCATGTATCTTTGTAGTGAAGTGAAGTTAAATGAGAGACACTTACTGACATAGAATTTAACGAAGAGAATAACAGTGCTAAGACAAACTGTGTCATTCGACTTAATATCTAACGTCTAAGCAAGATTTCAGATAAAATATTGAAAGGTATGTAATACATACAAGAATATGTTTATTATCAATGTATAAAAGAAGAACGAAATTCACGAGAGTAAAGAAAATGAAATACTGTTTTAGTAAACATCAGTCTTTAAGGTAACACCTAAGAGAAACTGACAGGTTCCTCATGTATGCTAAAGAATCTGAAGACATGACAATTGCTTAGATATAACAAAAGCATGTGAAAAAAGTGGTCAGATTTAACAATTTTTTTCGTACCAATGTGTGATGTATTATTAATAATACTCTGGGGATTTGTCAGAAGAAAATGGGAAAATTAGAAAATAGGTCCTGCATGGAGTAATCTCTATACACGATGTTCCAAGTGAAGTGACATAAGAAATATTTAATGCCCACGAGCTATTCGCGAGTGTAGTTGTTAGATGTCTGAAAGTGGTTCTGTGAACTCTCTGACAGGCACTTAAACGTGAATATCCTATAGACGTAGAAGTGGGTACACAACGTGATTGATATCTTTTACTGCTGTTACCATTAGGTTATTTCTGAAATATCTACATACTTTACTTTCAAGCACCTTTCGCTATTATGGTTTATGTCTTTTAGTGTGGTACGACAAAAGACTGAATGAAGATATGTACTCTCATAAGAGACAAAACAACTTTACTACGTTTGTGTGTCAGACTAACTTTGTGCTATTAGAAACTGACATCCACTATCGTGCATAAGAAGACAGTTATGAGTACTACAACTTTTGTAACTATTGTCCAAACTAATATAAGCGAAAAATGTGCTATGTTATGGTGTATCCCTGCAAATAGATTCTTCTGCAGCATTATCCGCACCTTTTTCTTACTGTTAAATTATTTTTGTTATGGTCAGCAGATCTGCACATATATCTGTACGGGATACTGTCCGTCTATAAGAACCGCTAGTTCAAGATTTCCACAATTTCTGTTACATCCTTTGCGAGATGAGAGTTTCTTAGTAATCTGAGCAATTCTTTTCCCGAAACAGTTTTTGGCTTTCCACTTACGTCACCCAGAATTTTACCATCTCTCTAGAGGCATTACAGCACATCAAGAGTTGTGCACGTTTCGTAATTCGTATGTAATTTACGACTACTACTTTCTTCCGTCGGATATTAGGACACCATAGTGTTGGCTTAGGAAAAATTTCCTTCTACGTTATGTACTTGGAACACAGACTGAAATAAAATATTAACGTTGATCTAGTAAAGATTGCTGAAGTTTTGTTGATGTCACGAAATACTGTTAGAAACAGTAATAAATTTAACTAATTGCGTTACGTTAGGAACCATTCCTCGAATTTACATAGGTCTCAATATTTGATTTAACTAAGTATGCTCTAAAGGGGCGCTGACGACGTAAGTGAAAGGATGTGAGAGAAAAACTTTTCCACTTTAAAAACGTGGTTATGTTATTGGTAAAACGTAGCTTGATATCAGTCACCAGAAGAAGTAAAACGCATTTTCGAATTAAGTTTCCAGTATACATCCGTGCTGCGAAAAGTGACTAAGCAAACGAAATTAATTAAATTCAAACTTTTCAACAGACAGCCAAAAGTTTGAGTGAGTAGCTTAACTGTTGTCATACGAACAAACCAGGGGAAATCTCGCAAGTTAAAAGCGAATGGCAGGCTCCTTGGAGGAAATCGTAGAACGCGTCAAGAGCAAGTCTTCTTCAGTTTCACTTAAGTGCTTGAAGTTGGGGGTCATGGCCTTCTCCGCTTCGATGGAATGTAGCACCCGATGCGATTTGTATTTTCAGGACTTGAAGGCGAACGGCGGAAAGTACAGATACACATGCTTTGTTTATCTATGGCTAACCATTACACCTAATACTACAATGTTTGACATCACCAGACAACAACCCAGACTTTCGCAAGAGAGAAACAGATACGGAATGAAAAGTAATAATGACGTTCATAGATAAATGTTGAAAATATTCTGAATGTAAACATGGTGACGTAGAATGTGAAAGGTGAAACGATAACTTTAAGAATTAGATAGGATAGTTCAAAATATGTTCAAGAAAGAAGCAACAGTTCACATCTCGAGTATACTGTAGAAAATTATGATATCAAAACGTACTGAATACAAAGACTTCCTGAGTAGAAAACTAGACATATGCTCAAAGCGGATGAAATAGTTACAGAATAGTACTTGAACTAAAGGCTCCTATCTTCAAATATCTGGTGCCGTAGTGCAGATTGCTTTCCATTTTTTCAGTTGTTACGATTAATGGTATGTTTGGAACAAGCAGAACTGAAATCACCCAGAACGTGAGCCAACAAAGAAATTAATCGCTGAAAAATTTTTGACGACGTTCAACATTATTGGAAACTGAAGAAGTGGCGGAGGATAGTACGGATAGTACTTTAAAGCACGAGAAAGTACTGAAACGAAAATATATTTCATGAACTGTAGCTTATTATAAAAGTAAGATTCTGGAAGTTGAGGAAACAAGAAAGACATAAAAAGTCATTGACATAGATGTTTGATATGAAAGCTTGTGACTACTTTAAAATATTTATTTGAAACAAGTGACATCTGTGTGTCTGCATCCACCACGATTAAATAGTTCCCTTTAGGATCAGATGGAAAGGAAAAAGCGTTCCTGGAAGAAGTATGTAAGGATTGTCGCATAACATGAAAAATTCTTCATTCCTTTGATTGGTTAAGTAACAACGAAAGAAACAGGAATTTAGTGTTCTAACGGATACACCTAAAGTTCATATCTGAACTGTGTTGAAGAAGATTCTTCTTTCTTCTCTTTCTCAGTTAAATAAGCGTAATTATCTTTATTTTGAAAATTAATAAGACATACCGGCAAATGTATTTTTTATCCTACTATAAGTACAATAGTATTACATGGTAACTTTTTCAAATGTTTCCAGAAACCACTGCGATATTTAATATTAGTTTGTTGCTTGTTTCACAAATATGAGAAGCTTCGAAAACGAATCAGGATACTTTTACATAAACCTTCATCAAAGAATTATATTCAATATCCTTATCAACATAACCTCAGGTCGTATTATTAGTTATTGACACATTAGTGACAATATCCACATTTATGTATCTACAGATTAAATAGCTTAGCATAGTGTGTACTTCCTGGTTTCACGCTGAAGAGTACACGATTTCGTTGTTCCTCAGCACTAACTGTAACATTTAGAGCCCTACATACACAATGCATACAGTCCTGATGAAGGAGGCGCTCGAGACATCGAAAGCTTACTGGAGACACAGTTATTCATGATCGTTTAATTCCTACCAAAAGTCCTAAAAACCTGAGGGAGTACTTTTAGTCTGGAGAAGTGCGGGCACACCCAACTTGAAGGCAGCTTTAAAGCAGTTCTACGCCATGTTTTGACACTCCTCCATCTTCTTCGCCGCACTTACTTGAAAATAACAGCTCTCCTTTGTTGACGATGGGTTGCTGACTAATTAATAATATTTAATTACAGGTGGATGAAGATCAGAAAGAATAACAGAATAAGAGGCCACTATAGATTTATTAATGTCTTTGTTCATTACAGCTATGAAATAAGACCAGTGGATTCATGCCACAAGATTCTAATAACACCTAGGGTTCTGAAATGATTCATTTTGGAGCAAAGTTCCTGACATTCGTGCTAACGTTAAACATTATTCGTGCACATTACTAACCACACGCTACAGTATCTTTTTAACCCTGAAACATCTAAGGCGAGACTCCGACACTCATTTATTTACACTTTCTCTTTATTAGCAGTAACTATTTGTGCTGCAGTTTCGTTAATTAACTACTCTAGCATCGTGTTTTGTCCATATACATGATAAAAAGTAAGATTTTATATTGTCTGTAATACCTAAAATATATGAAGATTAATACATGAGCCGAGCCTCTCAATATTATTTAATCCTATTTTTATTTATTTGCTTCATATATATTTCATTGGTGAATGTACATTAATGTAATGTAATTTTGTATTGTGGAATAATACTTGGTAGCAATAAAAAATTTTGCTGCTAGTCGTACAGCATGGAAATTGATAAACAAAGAAATTCTTCAAGTTTGGAAGAATTTTATGATGTCAGCGATGTCAGTGATGAGGATTCGGACTACATACAAAATGATGAAGATAAAGAAGGGGGGAGTGAAATATGTGGTATGCTTCATTTGCGAATGTTCCGATCCTAAAATATGAAATCGAAGCCAATAACACTGAATGTATTGGTGCCGTATTTATCGAAAAAGAAACTGATTTGTGAAGAATAAAGTTCTACCCGAAGAAACAAGAGTAAGAAAAGGTAATATAATAATAATAATAATAATAATAATAATAATAATAATAATAATAATAATGATAATTATAATAGTATCTCAAGTCGATATAGTCAAGCTTATTCTTTTGAAAACCACTGCAACACGGTCAGATGCATTTTTGAACTATCATATCCCTCTGGTGTTCTAGAGAAATCTGTACAGTTTACTAGCAAAGGAGCTGGAAGCGTCTATAAGGAAACGAACTCTGAGAAGAGTTGGAGAAAATGGAGTGTATAAATAGGAGCATTGGTTAGTCTTTTTATAACAGTCGATCATCCAAGAAACAATTTCTCCAATCCAAAAGTACTGTGGAGCAAGAAGTGTAATCCATTAATATTAAGATCCACAATCGGTAGTCAGAGAATTCAACATTGTTATTGTTTCTTCGGTACCGATGCTAGAGCTATACAAGATGTGTTCGAAGATAGAAAGATAAATTTGGTGTATTCAGAGGCAAATTTTTGGAGTACATTAACCACAATCCTGGGAAATATTGTCGACCAGACGAAAATATGACTATGAATAAACAGTTAGCTCCATTCCGGGGGTGGTGTGCGTTTAAGCTGCATAAAAGTTCAAATACTTATAAATATCGAATAAAAATTTTATGGATATGTGAGTCTGAAAACTGCAATCCATTGAAAGGAGTGCCATATCTCTGAAAACAAGAGAACGAATGAGGTGAAAATGTTGGTTTCAATGTTGTTACTCATTTTGCAACAGACTATTCGAGTATTAGCAGAAATATCATACTGGATAATTCCTTCACATTGATGAATCTGGCAGATTTTCTTCTACAACATGGGTTGGCACTTCTAGGAACCGTTCGACAAACTAAAACATTCGCACCTAGGAAACTTCTACCAAAAAGTAGCCGGGAAGCGTGTACTCTAGAATTTCGTTTCACTTGCTATCATCCTCTACCATCACACATTCTAAACAGGGATAAAAGGGTAGCGCCACTTTCCACAAGGCATTATATATCAGATGTAACTACTAAATATGCTTCGGAAACGAAGTAGTGAAATACTACAATGAGACTAAAGGTAGGCTGTCCTTATTAGATCAGATGGTGCATACTTAGTCCTGCTGAAAAAAAGATGCCCCTGACATTATTCATGAGTTTAACTGATATACATGGATCTACAGCATATGTGGTACTTTTGAATAAGAACTCTACATATCACCTCAAAATAATTAAACCCTGGTTCAGACTTTTCTTGCCGAGCTCAATGAATATATGGTTGAACTAAATATCAAAACCATGCCAGAACTATGGCTTTAAAAATCTGTTCTTAATTGTATGGAAAGTATTCTGCATGAACCTCAGCAGTAAAAAAGCACACTAGGCCAAAGAAAAGCGTTATTACATGAGAAATCCTAAAAGAAGGAGGAAAGAAGCAAATTGTTTGTGGTAACTGCAGAAGAAACGTATGTGGTGAGCATTTAACCACTGTAGTGAAGTGCAACCATCGCTCCCAGTGAACATAACATACAAAAACAGAACTTTTTCGGAAATGAAGTCTTTCAAAATAATAAAATAAACGTTTCAGATATAGGGAATCTTTTTTCCAAGATTTATCGTTCAGTGAGTTTTAGAAAAATAAATAAATATTTTGTTACATTAACCACACGAATCATGTCTTTAAATTAAGATCAATAAAAATTTTAGCTAGTCAGACAGATATGTTAGAAAGTCATATATCATCCGAATACCGTTGTCATATATCTACACCTATTTGACTTATCTACAGTTCACAGTAAAGTGCCAGTCAGACAGTTCTTCGAACTTCATTCAGATTCCACTCTGTAACAGCGCGTAGGAAAAACGAACCGGTAAATTTTTTCCGTGCGAGGTCTGATTTCCCTAATTTGATAAAGATGATTCTTTTTTCCCATGTACGTTGGCGTCAGTACAATATTTTCGCACTCAGAGGAGAAAATTGGCGATTGAAATGGTGTAAGAAGAGCTCGCTGCAATGAAAGATTCCACTGCAACTTGCTCGCCATATACGTGACACTCTCACCTGTATTTCGTGATAGTACAACACGAGCTGTCCTTGTCTGGATATTTTCGATATCATCCGTCAATCCTGTCTGCTAAGAATCACACACCTTACAGCAACACTCTAGCAGAAGAGGACCAAACATAGTGTAGCCAGTCTGTTTAGGAGACCTGTTGCATTGTGATATATCATATAACCAAAATTTAACGTATTTCGTTTAGTAATCATGAGGTTGCCCTCGCACATCTCCTTAGTCAGAGTCAATGGCCACTTTGCGCACTATACAGATTTCGTGTCTAAGTCATTCTGAAAATGGTTTTCATCTTGTGGTGACATTATTAGGTGGTAAATGACAGCGTCACCTCAATGTAACAGGGCTGGACAGATTGACTCCTAAAACTTTTTTAAAGATTAGGAACAGCAGAGGGCCTGTAACACTTCGTTAGGGAACGTCAGGTATGTATCCTGTTATACTCGGTGACTTTCCATCGACTGCCACGTACCGTGAACTTGCTGACAGGAAATCTCGAATCCAGAAGCACAACTGAAACTGTGTTTCCATATGCACTCAATTTGATTAGAAGTCCTTTGTCTCCCGTCGAAAGTCTTTTGCAAATGTAGAAACATGGAAACAATTTGAGATCCCCTGTCGATAACAATCATTACCTCGTGCTTGTGAAGACCTAGCTGTGTTTCACAAAAACAACATTTTCTCATACGTTTTGACTACGTGCCGTAGACCATTACCGTAGCGGTAATTATGGTATTCCAACACAGTATATGTTCCGAAATCCTACTGAAAACTGACGTCAGTAATATGCGTCTGTAATTAATCGGATTACTCCTATTTCGTTTTGGAACTTAAGTGTAACCTGTGCAACTTTCAGGTCTTTTGGTACGAATCTTTCATCGAACAGACAGTTCTGTACGATTGCTAAGTATCGAGCTATTGTGTCAGTATACTCTGAAGGGAACCTAGTTGCTATACTATCTGGACTCCACGGAGGTTACAACTTCGAGGCTAATCACGGTGGCAGCTGCTCTTGATTCTACCTCTGGAATATTTACTTCATTTTATTTGGTAAAGGACTTTAGCAAAGCCGTGTTAAGTAACT
Source organism: Schistocerca cancellata (assembly GCF_023864275.1). Classification (NCBI taxonomy): domain Eukaryota; kingdom Metazoa; phylum Arthropoda; class Insecta; order Orthoptera; family Acrididae; genus Schistocerca; species Schistocerca cancellata. The sequence goes on from NC_064628.1 coordinate 566,687,604, forward strand.
CTGCTTTAGTGGCGCCGTCATAGGCAATATTATCATCGTTAACGAGCGGTAAAGATATTGACTGTATCTTGCTGTTGCTGTACTTTACACGTTACCACAATGTCTATGCATTTTCAGACCGGTTTGGAAACAGAGTTTCGTTGTGGAATCTATTAAAAGCACCTATTTTCTGAATGGTTGTATATCGACTTTGTGTCCTTTGTGTCCTTTTAAATTTGGTAAGATAATTTCGTTGCTTCTGTAGGAGCGTTTTAACCTGTTCTGTTTACCACCAGGAATCAGTTCCATCTATTATTACTTTATTCGATGGAAGCCTCAGTTGCTGTCGATACTGTTTCTCTGGATTTAAGTCGCCAGTTACGAAGTCTGGAATGAGTGGAGACTGTCTTTCAGGAAGGCGTGATGCGAGTTATTATTTGCTTCTTGGCTTCTTAAAAATGATATATTTTGCATATGTTTCGGTGAATTAGGTTGTTGTAGCGATCAGTTTCGCTACAACCACCTTGCAAGCACTACGAGCTGTAACCGTCATAACGCTCCCTATTTGCTCAGAATCATTTGTTGCTAAGAGGTCAAGCATTTTTTCGCAACCGTTTCCACTTCTATGTCACTACTGAAATAATTCCTCAAAATAATTCGGAGAATGCATTTAGTACAGTTTATGACGATTTTTTGTACCTACCACCGGCTCTGAACACGTATTTTTGCCAACGTATCAAGAGTGCATTGAAGTCACCATAAGCTACAGTTGTATGAGTGAGGCAATATTTGATATGATACCTAAGTTTTATTTGAACTCCTCGTCAATTACTGGGTGTTGTGTGATGTCCTTAGGTTAGTTCTGTTTAAGTAGTTCTAACTTCTAGGGAACTGATGACCATAGATGTTAAGTCCCATAGTCCCAAATTGAAGTATTAATCGATGAACTTAAAAATTATCATCAACGGCTGCCCAAGGCCAACAGCATAGAAATTCAGTGTCGTTCAGCGAACAGTCTTGTCAACGATGGCGGAGGAACGGACAGAGTTTCAAAGCCAAGCTACCAACAGTATTTATTTATAAACACCGTTATGTCATTTGTAAAAAGTTTTGCCTCATCTACGACTACAGCGAGCTTTCTGTGCCTATAAGTGCTTTCTATTGACACCTAGAGCCATGATTCTTCTCCAGCAGAGCTACGACAGTTTACAACTAAATACTCGCTATGTCCACTCTCATACTGTTTTTGTCTTGCACCCTTTGAGATTTAAGCCATTTTTGTGCTTTCGATACCACGGAGCCCCCGCTACACCTGTAGCCTCTTCCTGAGTTTAGTGGGCCCCTGATCTACCAAGGGAAACCGAGACCTCATCACCCTATACAGCAATTCGAGAAATATGCAGTCTAGACGGTAGAAGAACCGTCTGAGACTGTTCCTGTAACACGTCAGTTTCAGTTGCAAATAGAAATCTAACTCTACCAAGGTTTTAGCCCAAATAATTTGGCCTTCTTCAGAAGCGAGTGACACTAAACTACTGCATGCCAAAGTCTGGCCATATCAAGTATAAAACTGTAGCACCGTAGTACCCAGTCATACATCTGCATTACTTGGGCTGAAGAGAAACAGCAGGCCTCACTGCGCGGACGAAGCCGGTTAGCCGCGAGAGCTGCACCGGAACTCAGACTGTGATTCAGGCTCTCCACAATCGGTCCTGTCGACGACGGTACAGATGAGTTCTCCATTAATGTTAGAAGCAAGACTGGCAGTTATTTGCACTTCAGTTGCCCCAAAATAAGAGAGAATCACTCCCAATGGAAATTGACACAGACTTTTAGCACTGACATAAGCCACCACATTCAGTTGGCTGCAGGCAGTTCTCTTCAAGGAATCACGGAGCACCCGTTCGACATCCAGGTTGAGTCCCACAGAATACGCACAGAGTGCACACTGGATTTTTTCCACTCCTCGGCAGACATATCCCTAAGGCGCCCCATTACGCACCTAACACTGAAGGTCCCAATCACCAGTAATCCTACACTCTGAGAACGACATGTCGACAGGCTTCCTCTGTAACAAGGCAACAGGCTGAACGTAGCTCAGGACCTTTATTACCCACAGATAGCGCTCGAAACCTGTTCGTTAAACAACTGTGGAGGCTGTAGCAAGGACAGGGTTGCAGTGCGTGTGGGTGGTGCTGGGTTGAGAGGAGAATACATCTACATCTACATTTATACTCCGCAAGCCACCCAACGGTGTGTGGTTGACGGCACTTCACGTGCCATTGTCATTACCTCCCTTTCCTGTTCCAGTCGCGTACGGTTCGCGGGAAGAACGACTGCCGGAAAGCCTCCGTGCGCGCTCGAATCTCTCCAATTTTACATTCGTGATCTCCTCGGGAGATATAATTAGGGGAAAGCAATATATTCGATACCCCATCCAGAAACGCACCCTCTCGAAACCTGGACAGCAAGCTACACCGCGATACAGAGCGCCTCTCTTGCAGAGTCTGCCACTTGAGTTTGCTAAACTTCTCCGTAACGCTATCACGCTTATCAAATAACCCTGTGACGAAACGTGCCGCTCTTCTTTGGATCTTCTCTATCTCCTCTGTCAGCCCGACCTGGTACGGATCCCACACTGATTAGCAATACTCAAGTATAGGTCGAACGAGTGTTTTTTGCGCAACTTCCTTTGTTGATGGACTACATTTTCTAAGACTCTCCCAATGAATCAACCTGGCACCCTCCTTACCAACAATTAATTTGATATGAACATTCCACTTCAAATCGTTCCGTACGCATACTCCCAGATATTTTACAGAAGTAACTGCTACCAATGTTGGTTCCGCTATCATATAATCATACAATAAATGATTCTTCTTTCTATGTATTCACAATACATCACATTTGTCTATGTTAAGGGTCAGTTGCCACTCCTTGCACCAAGTGCCTATCTGCTGCAGATCTTCCTGCATTTCGCTGTAATTTTCTAATGCTGCAACTTCTCTGTATACTATCATTCTCATTCTAATACTGAATCCCCCACCTCTTCTAAATCAAGTTCTATCACTTCTTCTATCACATCAGACAAATATTCCCCCTCATAGAGACTTTCAATGTATTTTTTCCACGTATCCGCTCTCTCCTCTGCATTTAAGAGTGGAATTCATGCGCACACTATTTTCATATGTATTCTTTTGACAACCTTGCCTCCCAGGAAGGCGTAAGACACAGATGGAATACGCCACTTTTTTTGTCATTAGTCTTCTGACTGGTTTGATGCGCTCCGCGCCCGCATCTCGTGGTCGTGCGGTAGCGTTCTCGCTTCCCACGCCCGGGTTCCCGGGTTAGATTCCCGGCGGGGTCAGGGATTTTCTCTGCCTCGTGATGGCTGGGTGTTGTGTGCTGTCCTTAGGTTAGTTAGGTTTAAGTAGTTCTAAGTTCTAGGGGACTGATGCCCATAGATGTTAAGTTCCATAGTGCTCAGAGCCATTTGAACCAGTTTGATGCGTTTCGCCACGAATTCCTCTCCTGTGCTAACCTCTTCATCTCAGAGTATATAGCGTCCTCAGCGAAATAATATTTTCTCCGTATTATAATAAATTCTCTGTGTAAGTTTCGAGTGCAAAGAAATATAAGAAAATGATCTAAACAGACGAAAAGATACGCTCTTTTGTTAATTTTTTATTCGTCTTCAACTCTTCTCTTGTCATGATTGTGTGTAGACGGACAACTTGCGTGTGCTGGCAAATGTAAGCATATTTGTACTAATTAAGGACCTAATATATTGATTTAATATTATTGCTCCGTTTTAATTTGTACGCGTGCATTTCGGCCTGCTCTAGTAACACGGTGTTGGCTCTTCTGCCAACACAACAGATGTCCTCCTTGCTCCATCCGTCATTGGTTATTTTACCGCCAAGAGAGCAGAATGTCTTAACTTCATCTACTTGGTGTCCGCCCCTGGTAGCTGAATGGTCAGCGCGATGGAAATTCATACCTAACGGCCCGGTTTCGATTCCCGGCTGGGTCGGAAATTGTGTGCGCTCAGGGACTCGGTGTTGTGTTGTCCTTATCACCATCATTTCATCCCCATCGACACTCAAGCCGCCGCAGTGGCGTCAACTCAAAGGACTTGCACCAGGCGAGCGGTCTACCCGACGGGAGGCCATAGCCACACAGCATTTCCTTTTCAATCTACTTCGTGAGCATCAATCCTGATGCTCAGGTTCTCGCTGTTTTCATTTCTACTGCGTCTCATTACCTTCATCTTTCTTCGATTTACTCTCATACTATACTCTGTACTCATTAGACTGTTCATTCCATTCATCAGATTATCTAATTCTTCTTTACCTTCACTCAACATACCAATGTCATCAGCGAATCGTATAGTTGAAATCCTTTCACCTTGAACTTAAATTCAACTCCTGAACATTTCTTTTATTTCCATCATTGCTTCCTCGATGTACAGATTCAACAATAGGGGAGAAAGGCTACATGCTTGTCTTACATCCTTTTACGAGCACTTCGTTCTTCGTCGTCCTCTCTCATTATTCTCCCTTGGCTGTTGTACATATTGTATATGGCCCATCTCTCTCTGTGTCTTATCTCTAATTTTTTCACAATTTCGAACATCGTGCTCCATTTTATACTGTCGAAAGCTTTTTGCAGATTGAAAATTCCTATGCAAGTGTCTTGATTTTTCTTTGGTCTAGCTCCCATTATTAAACACAACGTCAGAATTGCCTCTCTCGTACCTTTACCTTTCCTAAAGCCCAACTAATCGTCATCTAGCGCATCCACAATTTTGTTTTTCCATTCTTCTGTATATTATTCTTGTCAGCATCTTGGATGCATGAGCTGTTAAGCTGATTGTGCGAGAATTATCGCACTTGTAAGCTCTTGCCATCTTCGTAAATACGTGGATGATGCTTTTCCGAAAGTCAGGTGGTATGTGGCCAGACTTATACATTCTACACACCAACGTGAATAGTCGCTTTGTTCCAACTTCCTTCAATGATTTTAGAAATTCTGATGGAATGTTATCTATCCATTCAGCCTTATTTGATTTTACGTCCTCTAAAGCTCATTTAAAATTTCATTCTAATACTGGATCCCCCACTTCTTCTAAATCGAATTCTATTACTTCTTCTATCACCTCAGACAAATTTTCCCCCTCATAGAGACTTTCAATGTATTCTTTCCACCTATCCGCTCTCCTCTACATTTAAGAGTGGAATTCCCGTTGCACTCTTAATGTCACCGAAGATTGTTTTGACTTTCCTGTATGCTGAGTCTATACTTCCGACAGTCATTTTTTTTCTTGTGTCTTCTTAGCTTCCCTCCACTTCCGATTTATTTCATTCCTCAGTGACTTGTGTTTCTGTATACCTGAGTTTCCAGGAACATTTTTGTACTTCCTCTTTTCATCGATCAAATTCCCATGGTTTCTTCGCAGTTACCTTCTTTGTACCAATTTTTTCCTTCCCAAATTCTGTGATGGGCCTTTTAGAGATGTCCATTCCTCTTCAACTGTACTGCCTACAGTGCTATTACCTATTGCTATACCTTTAGCCTTAGAGTACTTCAACCGTATCTCGTCTTTCCTTAAAACTTCTGTATACCACTTCTTTGTGTATTGATTTTTCCTACTCTTCATCACTACTATATTGTGATCTGAGTCTATACCTGCTTCTGGGTACACCATACAGGTATTGGGGCTGGGCTGGTTCTAGCCCAAAGAACCATTATCCAAGATGGCGGCGATGACGTTACACAACCCCAAGGCTGATTCTGGCCCAAAGTACCATTATCCATGATGGTGAGAAAGTACCACTGCCCCGCCAGCAGCAAGTTCAAATTCCATCAGGACAATGCATCACTCCACAGTTACCTCTATTAACCTAAGAAAATAGCGGGAAAATAGTTCAGTTGGGCTACACTCACTAACCTAAGTCTTACGACTGTCACCTCATCCTATGAACTGGCACCATGTTTGAAATTTTGCTGTGAAATAGAGCAACTGGGCTCTCTGTATTAACATAAATAAATGGAGGGAAAGAAAGGGCACTTAGGCTACCTCCACTAACCTAAGTCACTTGGCCACCACCTTGTCCTAGGAAATGGCAGGAAGTTTGAAGTTTGGTGGTCACTTGAGCTACATCTACTAACCTAAGAAAATGGCGGGAAGGAAAGGGCAGTTCCACTGACCTAAGTCACCCAACCGCCCCCTCCTCATAGTAGGGATTGGTTGGGGAGAGGACTCGACCTGTTCTGGACATAAGTCTTTATTTTTCTGCATGCACTATTTATTTAAACAATATGATGCAGTACACCCATCCAGTGTGTTCACCACAAGGTTCGGATCCTAGCTGACTTTGTACATATTATCACCACCAGAGAGCACTATCATCCCTGTCATCTGTTCGACAGCTTTCTCTTCCCCATGATTCTAAAGATACTCGTACGACGTGTGTAGCTCACTCGCACATACTGACATTAAATCTCTATCTAACTAAGCGCCAAGTCGTACTCTGGGACGTGTGCATGCGTGTTCACCCCTGATGACGTCCTTCCACTATCTGAAATCCAGCAAAGACCTATTTGCAGTGCAAGTCACCCTTGCAGACGCTATAGAAGAACTATTACACCACTCGCGACATATTTGTGTGATGCACATACTGATGTCACACATCATGCAATAAAATCCCACTGCACCGCTCATGATTCTAACGGTACTCCTGTGACTTGTGTAGCCTGCACACGCATAGTGACCTCACAGCGTCTAGCACACATGCTTATACTGACATTTGCTGCCTCATGTCCACTAGACCGCACAGGAGGCTACTGATAGACCCATAAAGTGACGTGTCCATCAAATGTCAAACCACACCCAGGTGCCTGTTCTGGTCCCCCATGCATGAGGTGGCAACATCCCATTCATACTTGGTACCTGAGAAATTCCTCTCAAAATATATGTTCACCTAGGCACCATTACTGACTCAACCGGACGGTAGGGAAGACGCTGTCTCGAGCCACCGCTGGACGCAAACCAGTGCAACCCATCGCTCCCTCACTGCTGCTGACAGCATGTGTAAGTTTACCGTTCCTGGACCAATGATGCATAGCGGCAGTTCGGGTCTAGTGGGTGTACCATTCGCAATTGTTTTCTGCAGATGAGACTTTCAGTGGTAAAATTATGTTGCACAGATAGCTAAACTGCAGTGACAGTTAAACCCGCAGAAGTTGTCTACGGATCATAAGATACATACAAGACTCACAAGAATATTGAAAGCCAAGACATATTTACCAGTGTAACTACAATTAAATATTACGATTGCTGCTACAGCTGACACTGGTCGATGTACAGGCAATGTCTTCTCTTCATGGCTGTGAATCTGGAGCGAAACTCAGTATCTATAGTGCACATAATTTTCCACCTAAAATATCTCTCTCATACCCTCCCACTTATCAATGTGCGGAATCTATGCGTCCCTCACGATAGAACACACACTCATCTTCTCTGCTCATGCCACAACATAAGCCACAGTAGCTTTACAATGCGATATATACACATTATACACAAACAGTGCAGTTACCTTTTATATCTGTACAGCAGCTGAAAAAATTATATATACCTCCACTCACACCATCTATATGTCTTGATTCTCATCAGTCCTAGGAAATTATCTGACGAAGTCTTACAACCAGCGGTTCTGGAAGGTGCTGCATCCTGCCAAGATTCACTCAAACAAATGTTTTGAAGGACAGGCATCAGGCACTATGTGTGATAATCAATACCGCACCCGGAGATATAATGCTTGGAAAGACATCACTGACATGGTTTCGTGTACTGTAATCATCATCACTTTCGATAGAACAACAAGGAAAACTGTGAATTCGTTCTTCCTTGTGGTCCTAACATATCACCACGTCTATCACGTGTTACCCTTCCTGCTTTCAACACACACAAAAGTTATCACCTCTATGTAGAGAAACCTATATCCCAGCAAAATGGATGTCTTGTGAATGAATGTGGGATTATGATTGGCTATTTCGAATTTACCCTCCGAACTGCTGATGATGTCGGTGTGGAAGCGCTGTCCGCCTTCTCTTTTTCTTTCTACAGACAGGACTTTCACCTGGAAAAAACTATTTTACTCTGATCGCCATATTGCACCGAAAACTAAACATCGCAATATGGCATACATATCGCCAAATATCGAAAGACTCTTACTCAATTATACTGCCCTCGCACTGAGAACAGGACCTTGAAGTTGGAGCGTGAAACCGATCTCCAGCACACCAACATATCACTGTGTAAAGCGTCGATGTAGTAAACATACAATTAATATCCTACACCATACAAAAATCGCCTCTTTTACATCATTCATACATATAACTCGAAGATAGAATGCACCGTAGATATACTCGCGGCACTAGATATCTAGCTCCGAGGTTGGTGGTCATGCCCTTCTGATGGATGACCAGAGCACCCTCAGTGGCCGAAGTCAACCTCAGAACTGTTCTACAAATTCGGGCTCATGCCACCTGACACAAACACGTTACTCTTTCTGGTCCAGACCTGCTTCCCTGCTCGCTTTTTTCTATGCCCATCTCCAGACTCTGGGATTACAAGAAGAAATATGTTTGCACATGGTTTGCACATAGCACAATCTTACCAATTGCTCACGCAACATAATTCCGAAGAGACAGACTAGGAATTATTTCTATACGAACCCAGAACTTTAGCTTTGTGGAGCGTGCTCTAGACCACTGAGTAACTAGACACAAATAGAGAAAACTGATCACTCCACTCGCGAATACCGATGACAAAGATGTAGTAGATTCAAAATAACTCCTATAACTTACAAATTCAACTAAGGTCTTTCTTATGTGTAGAGAACCAGCAAATGTATCTACCAATTGTTAGGTGCACACATCACAATCGATATTCTCTCAACTAAATAAAGACAGGAAATGTGCAGAAGCTGTGAATCGAACAATTTACATGGGAGGGAATAAACGTCCAGTGCAAATGTACCTCCATATTCAATCTTCTCAAGTTTCTGCGCGATCACCAAAGCTATCCAACACATACGAAGTATTAGTTCGCTAATAGGCTGTCTCCATTCAGATGGGCTCTGCTGTTATCTGGAAACATGAATAATTCTCACCACAGACCATGCATACTTGGAATCAACCCGCAAAAGTGGTCACATATATATATTTGATCACTATACTTACAATTAAATGTTACGATTGCAGTTTCAGTTGAACGACATTTGACAATGAGCAAAGTATCGGAAATACATCCTGCTGACGGCTGTGGTTTTCGAAACAGAAATATATCTACCATTCTTATGACTTTAATCAACATCTACATCTACATCTACATGAGTACTCTGCAATTCACATTTAAGTGCTTGGCAGAGGGTTCATCGAACCACAATCATACTATCTCTCTACCATTCCACTCTTGAAAAGCGCGCGGGAAAAACGAACACATAAACCTATCTGTTCGAGCTCTGATTTCTCTTATTTTATTTTGATGCTCATTCCTACCTATGTAGGTTGGGCGCAACAAAATATTTTCGCATTCGGAAGAAAAAGTTGCTGACTGAAATTTCGTAAATATATCTCGCCACGACGAAAAACGTCTTTGCTTTAATGACTTCCATCCCAACTCGCGTATCATATCTGCCACACTCTCTCCCCTATTACGTGGTAATACATAAGGAGCTGCCCTTTTTTGCACCCTTTCGATATCCTCCGTCAATCCCACCTGGTAAGGATCCCACACCGCACAACAATATTCTAACAGAGGACGAACGAGTGTAGTGTAAGCTCTCTCTTTAGTGGACTTATTGCGTCTTCTAAGTATCCTGCTAATGAAACGCAACCTTTGGTTCGCCTTCCCCACAATATTATCTATGTGGTCTTTCCAACTGAAGTTGTTCGTAATTTTAACATCCAGGTACTTAGTTGAATTGACAGCCTTGAGAATTGTACTATTTGTCGAGTAATCGAATTCCAACGGATTTCTTTTGGAACTCATGTGGATCACCTCACACTTTTCGTTGTTTAGCGCCAACCATAAAACAATTTTTTCTAAATCGCTTTGCAACTGATACTGATCTTCGGATGACCTTACTAGACGGTAAATTACAGCATCATCTGCGAACAACCTAAGAGAACTGCTCATATTGTCACCCAGGTCATTTATATAGATCAGGAACAGCAGAGGTCCCAGAAAGCTTCCCTGGGGAACACCTGATACCACTTTTACTCGATGATTTGCCGTCTATTACTACGAACTGCGACTTTCCTGACAGGAAATCACGAATCCAGTCGCACAACTGAGACGATACCACATAGGCCCGCAGCTTGATTAGAAGTCGCTTGTGAGGAACGGTGTCAAAAGCTTTCTGGAAATCTTGAAATACGGAATCAACTTGAGATCCCCTGATGATAGCGGCCATTACTTCATGCGAATAAAGAGCTAGCTGCGTTGCACAAGAACGATGTTTTCTGAAACCATGCTGATTACGTATCAATAAATTGTTCCCTTCGAGGTGATTCATAGTGTTTGAATACAGTATATGCTCCAAAACTCTACTGCAAACCGACGTCAACGATTTAGGTCTGTAGTTCGAAGGATAACACCTACTACCCTTCTTAAACACTGGTGCGACCTGCGCAATTAACCAATCTGTAGGTACAGATCTATCAGTGAGCGAGCGGTTGTATATGATTGCTAAGTAGGGAGCTATTGTATCAGCGTAATCTGAAAGGAACCTAATCGGTATACAATCTGGACCTGAAGACTTGCCCGTATCAAGCGATTTGAGTTGCTTCGCAACCCCTAAGGTATCTACTTCTAAGACACTCATGCTGGCAGCTGTTCGTGTTTCAAATTCTTGAGTATTCCAGTCGTCTTCCCTGGTGAAGGAATTTCGGAAGACTGCGTTCAATAACTCCACTTTAGCGGCACAGTCGTCGGTAACAGTACCATCGGCACTGCGCAGCGAAGGTATTGACTGCGTCTTGCCCCTTGTGTACTTTACATACGACCAGAATTTCTTCGGATTTTCTACCAAATTTCGAGACAATGTTTCGTTGCGGAACCTATTAAAGGCGTCTCGTATTGAAGTCCGTGCCAAATTTCGCGCGTCTGTAAATTTTAACCAATCTTCGGGATTTCGCGTTCTTCTGAACTTCGCATGCTTTTTCCGTTGCCTCTGCAACTGCGTTCGGACCTGTTTTGTGTACCACGGGGGATCAGTTCCATCTCTTACCAATTTATGAGGCATGAATCTCTCAATTGCTGTTGCTACTATATCTTTGAATTTGAGACACATCTCGTCTACATTTGCATAGTCAGTTCGGAAGGAATGGAGATTGTCTCTTAGGAAGGCTTCTAGTGACACTTTATCCGCTTTTTTAAATAAAATTATTTCGCATTTGTTTCTGGTGGATCTGGAAGAAACGGTATTGAGCCTACCTACAACGACCTTGTGATCACTAATCCCTGTATCAGTCATGATGCTCTCTATCAGCTCTGGATTGTTTGTGGCTAAGAGGTCAAGTGTGTTTTCGCAACCATTTACAATTCGCGTGGGTTCTTGGACTAACTGCTCGAAATAATTTTCGGAAAAAGCATTTAGGACAATCTCGGAAGATGATTTCTGCCTACCACCGGTTTTGAACATGTATTTCTGCCAACATATCGAGGGAAGGTTGAAGTCCCCACCAACTATAACCGTATGAGTGGGGTATTTATTTGTTACGAGACTCAAATTTTCTCTGAACTGTTCAGCAACTATATCATCGGAGTCTGGGGGTCGGTAGAAGGAGCCAATTATTAACTTAGTTCGGCTGTTAAGTATAGCCTCCACCCATCCCAATTCGCGCGGAGTATCTACTTCGGCTTCACTAAAAGATAAACCACTACTGACAGACACAAACACCACCAATTCTGCCTAATCTATCTTTCCTGAACACCGTCTGAGACTTCGTAAAAATTTCTGCAGAATTTATTTCAGGCTTTAGCCAGCTTTCTGTACCTGTAACGATTTCAGCTTCTGTGCTTTCTATTAGCGCTTGAAGCTCAGGGACTTTCCCAGCACAACTACAACAATTTACAATTACAATTCCGACTGTTCCTTGATCAAAGCACGTCCTGTATTTGCCATACACCCTTTGAGATTGCAGCCCACCCCCTACTTTCCCGAGGCCTTCTAACCTAAACAACCGCCCAGTCTACGCCACACAGCCTCCAATACCCGTGTAGCCGCCAGCTGAATGTAGTGAACTCCTGACCTATTCAGCGGAACCCGAAACCCTACAACCGTATGGTGCAAGTCAAGAAATCTGCAGCCAACACGGTCGCAAAACCGTCTGAGTCTCTGATTCATACCCTCCACCCGGCTCTGCACCAAAGGTCCGCAGTCGGTTCTGTCAACGATGCTGCAGATGGTGAGCTCTGCCTTCATCCCGTAAACAAGACCGGCAGCCTTCACCAAATCAGATAGCCGCTGGAATCCAGAGAGAATTTCCTGAGATCCAAAGCGACACACGTCATTAGTGCCGACATGAGCCACCACCTGCGGCTGGCTGCACCCTGTGCTCTTCATGGCATCCGGAAGGACCTTTTCCACATCAGGAATGACTCCACTCGGAATGCACACGGAGTGCACACTGGATTTCTTCCCCTCCTTAGCCGCCATATCCTTAATGGGCCCCATTATGCGCCTAACAATGGAGCTCCGAACTACCAATAAGCCCACCCTCTGTGATTGCCCGGACCTTGAAGGCTGAGAATCATCCTCTGAAACAGGGCAGGCAGCTGCATATGGCTCAGCCAGAGACAGTGCCTGAAACCTGTTTGTCAGACGCACCGGGGAGGCTTTCTGATCAGCCCCGGGGACGTCTTTCGCTGCCTGCCATGCCTTGGAACGACCTCCCAATCAACCACAGGCGAGGGCTCAGCCCCACTGCGGATGGCAACCGGGGCAACCACAGCGGCAGACCGATCTGGGGACAGACGGGACGAGGTTGACATCCCCATGATACCCAAGTCCGGCTCCCCACAGTGGTCCCCGTTGGCACAGCCTCAAGCTGCGTGACCGAAGTCAGCGCCGATTGCAGCTGTGAGCGAACGGATGCCAACGCAGCCCTCATCCGAACACAGCAATCACAGTCCCTGTCCATTCTAATCGATGTTGAACAACAGTAACGGAAACACGAGTCCGTGCCTAGATAACGCAAGGGAAACACGCAAAGAATGTATCAACTAACCTGTATAAATGCCTAACGACTGCGCTACAATCTGCCTGAATTTACGATTACAGTCACTAAATCTCGAAATTACACCTCCTATACGAAACTCACACGCAATTTAAGTAAGAATCTACGAAGTAAACACTAAAGCGCGATGCTACAACTCTCAAATACTGTAATACGCCCGAAATTTATGAATTAAACAATGCAAGTACCCAAAAACACGCTAATAAATTAAGAATTAAACTATGTAACAAATAAGTAAGCTAGGGGTATACGACTTGTGGCTGCAGCTGCTTATCCAACGGCGGCAGGGAGCACACTCTTCCCTATGTATATTTTGGAACATCAACACGTATTTCATAAGCCTGATGCTCAAGGTGAACTTATCACACAGCCCCTACTACTACTAAGTATATTACTTCGTCAATAACTGATTGTCTATGATACGAAATAATACTGAGAAAAAATCAGCGAAGGGTGGACACGTCTTATAAGGTTTTCTTGGGCGTGCTACCACTGTGTCTTAGAAAGGGAGATGTAATCAGTCAGATGTTATAAAACCTGATCGCCACAACTACTGTATGTTACTGTCACAAGCAGTTGTGGTTCTATAGGTGCACAAAAATATCCATGTTAAAAGCTATACTGGCTTTATATATTGAGGTAAGACATTACCTCTGTATGAGGTGGTTTTTTTCTGGACAAATACTGAGATGGTGATCGTAGGAGTGTATAGTATGAGACCAAAGTCCAGTTACACGTAGCCCATGATGCAAACTCGTGATAAAATTACCGCATTTTGAAAGTGATTCGGCTGAGGAACATGGTACATAAGCGGTATTTGCAACTCCATCACATTGCCACAGCTAGATATTTCTGTAGTATTTGTAACACATTCTGTCTCAATGCAATGTCAGGGGGTCAGTGATATATCCACTGGGCTATAAGCAATGGTTGATTGAGTAGTATCACAAACAGTAGTAGATGGTGAGATGGTGTGATGATTGAGGTCATAAGAGATGTACACAAGCTTTTCAGATCTCTAATGCCACTCTATCCGCTAGAAATGCTGTCTGGAATTTGGGATCGACATCTACGTTTCCCCCTACCAGTGGATTGGGTGGGCCACTGTTAGGAAAACACACCCCATCAAAAAAGCGGCTTCGTGCTGTGAGTCCTCCAGTGCATGGTGTTACTAGAGATTTATCAGACTGTCGTAACAGAGCACATGCTGATAACCAGAATGTGATTTTGATTATTAAACGGAAGGAGGGTAGCTTTGAGAGGGTTTCTCCCTTTTACATCCACAAGGGTCTTGAGGGAATTGCAGGAACACTGAAAGCTGTGAAGCGACTGCGCAGTGGGACTCTTTTGGTTGAGACTTCTAGTTCTCGTCAAGTCGCTTCGCTTCGGAAAGCAACCTGTCTCGGAGAGTACACTATTGAGACTGAGCTCCACTCCACTTTGAACTGTGGTGTGACATGTAGGGACTTGGTGGATATCCCCACAGATGAGTTGAAATCTGAGTGGGCTGATGAAGGTATCGTTGATGTGCAGCATAATATGAAACGAGTCGATGGGGACCTAGTCAAATCCGACTTGTTTATTCTCACGTTCAGTTGCCCGAGCCTCCCAGAGCATGCTAAAGCAGGTTTCTTACATTTGCCAGTACGGCCATATTTCCCCAACCGAATGCGCTGTTTTAAATGTCAGCGCTTTGGGCATACTACTTTTGGGTGCAATGGGGTAGCCACTTGTGTTAAATGTGGTCAGCCTGCCCATGAAGGAGCCGATTGTTCATCGCCTGTGAAGTGCATGAATTGCTCTGGGAGTCACCCTGTCTGGAGCCAGGTCTGCGTCTGCCCCATCTATCTCAAGGAACGGAAGATACAGAAGATCAAAACATCTAAGCGCATCCCCTATGACGAGGCCAAGAAGCTCTTTTAGGACATGCAGCCTCCTGTGTGTACAACATTACTCGCTTCCGCTCTGAAGAAACTGGTACAGTTGGCCACTGTTGCTACGCAAACGGAGGTTGCTAGTGCCAGCACTAATACCTGCGTTTGCCAGTGCACTTGTGCTGCTGCGGTTGTTTTGAAACCTGCAGCTCTCCCCACAATGTCAGACAAGGCCATGGTTGCTGACATCGGGGTACTTCCTGCCCCTCCCCATATGGCGCCTTCTGCACAGGCAAGTAAAGCTCCAACTGTTGACAAGGTTCTGCATTCTAAGCCTCCCAAGACAAAGACGCCGAAGGAGAAGGTTTTGCCACCTGAAGAGAATAGTTAGGGTTGGTTCGATGACAAGGCCATCGTACTGTCTGAAATCTCATTTGGGTCGTCATCAGAGCTGATGTACATTGACGTCGACCAGGGGCGATCTTCTCGCCCCAGGAATAAATCTCCGGCCAGTACATGCTCTCCTCCAAAGCACAGAGGAAGGATGAAAGTTCAGCCACCCTGATCACTGGCTTCCATATTACAGTGGAACCTGAATGGGTTCAGGATGCATGTGGCGCGAATTACAACTCCTTGTACGAGAGTGCCCCTTGTGCTTATGTCTCCAAGAGACACATTTTCGGGCCACTGATGCTGCTTCTTTATGGGGCTATACCGTATATCGAAAAGATGATCTGATGGGGGAAAGGGCAAAGGGTGGTGTTGCGGTTTTTGTCCATGACATGCACCACTCATTTGAGCTCCCTCTCGTTACAGACTTGCAAGCTGTTGCAGTTGACCTTCTTGTGGGGCGGAGGCTCACAGTCTGTTCCGTTTACTTACCGCCTCAGGATGCAATAGACTCTGAGGCTCTCACAGACCTTATTAGCCAACTCGCCCGCCCATTTCTCCTTCTGGGGGACTTCAATCCTCATAATGTCTTATGGGGCTCTACGACTACTTGCCCCAGGGGTCGCGTTCTGGAAAGCCTCATGATGTCTGAAGAACTGTGCATCCTCAACTCTGGTGCTCCCACTCATTTCTGTACTGCTTCTGGGTCATCATCAGCTATTGACCTTTCATTTTGCTCTCCAGCACTTGCGGATTCCGCTCTGTGGGAGGTTGCTGCTGACCTCCATTCTAGTGACCACTTCCCCCTTTGGATTCGCCTCCTTGATGAGGCTGTGGCATCAGCAGTGCCGCCCCAGTGGCACCTCTGCAGAGCTGACTCGACACTTTTCAGCTGTCTGGCTGTGTTGGAACACTGTGCCAGCGTCCACGAATGGGTCGACCATGTTACAGCCTTGATCTCCCATGTTGCTGAATTGTCAGTCCCATTGTCCTCCGGTCATCCCAAGAGGCGTCCTGCCCCATGGTGGACCGCTGAGTGCCGCTCAGCCATCCGAGCCCCCTGTGCAGCTTTGCGCCACTTCAAGTGCCGTCCCTCAGCTGACAATCTTGCGGCCTTTCGGGTGGCAAGGGCCAAGGCGCGGTGAGTGATTAAAGAGAGCAAACGATGGTCATGGCAATCGTTCTTGAACTCCATATCCCGCTCCACTAGGTCTATGAAAGTATGGGAAGCCATCAGGAGGATTTCCGGGAAACGCAGCCAACTACCTGTCATGGGATTACTGCATCAGTGATGTCTCCTCACGGCGCTGAGAGACATTGCCCAGACACTGGCCATGCATTTTGCGGAATCTACCGCCACTATTAACTGTGATCCAGATTCCTGTCGCTACCGCACTGCCATCGAGAGGGGTCACTACTTGGCGCCGCCTTATCCTCAATCAACTCCAACAGTGGGGCTTTCGTGTCCATCTCCTCATCTTCATTCGGTTCTTTCTTTCCCACCGCCTCTTTCGATATCGGGTTGGTAATGTGCTATCTGATTTATACGTGCAGGAGAATGGTGTTCCTCAGGGAACCGTTTTAAGTGTCACCCTCTTTGCCATCGCCATTAACAGTAACATGTCCGCTATCCGGAGTCCTGCTCAGTGCACCTTGTTTGTGGACGATTTTGCTGTTTTCTGTTCTTCCTTCAGTCTTGTCACTGCTAGTCGGCAGCTGCAGCTTACGATAAACCGATTAGAGGCATGGACTGCGAAGACGGGTTTTACCTTTTCTGCAGGCAAATGTGTGTGTGTTCATTTTAATCGTTCTCAACGTCTTTTTACCTCCCCTGAATTGTGTCTGAGGGACACCATTATTCCTTTTAGCGACACTGTGAGGTTCCTGGGCCTCACTTTTGATTCCAAGTTGTAGTGGTTGCCGCACCTTAAAGACCTCAATGTGCGGGCCCTGAAGGCACTGAATATTTTGAAGTGTCTGAGCCATCAGTCCTGGGGAGCAGATGTGGCGCGTCGGTTGCAGTTTTATAGGGCTTTCGTCCGATCGCGTCTTCACTATTGATGCACCGTGTATGGGTCAGCGAGGCCTTCGTATTTGAAGATTTTTGACGCAGTACACCATGAGGGTATCAGCCAGGCCACTGGTGCCGTTCGTAGCAGTTCCATCCCCAGCCTGTGTGCTGAGGCAGGGGAACCGCCGCTCGCCATCCGGCGGAAACTCCTCATGGTGAGACAGGTGTGTCAATTCCTTGCCTATCCTACCTCCCCTGCGCACCCTACCATTGCCCGACCGCCTATGGAACGTCTCTTTTCCAGTCGTCCCAGGGCAAAGAGACCATTTGGGATCCGTGCCAAGCAATTGCTTGAGTCCCTTGGTGAGGAGCGTGTGGCACCCCAACTGCAGGGTTTTACCCGCCTGCCTCCCTGGTTGCTCCAGAGGCCCAGCGTCCTATGTTCTGGAGGAGCTGCACTCCTGCGTTTGTTTTTACCTCCTTATTTTACGATATTTAAAACCAGCATCCCGACCATGTACCAGTATTTACGGATGGCTATAAATAGGGGGACTCTGTTGGTTGTGCTTTGTTTTCCCTGATCGAGTCGTCAAGTTACTGATTCCTGCGGCCTTTACCATCTTTGATGCCAAATTGTTTGCGATCTTGCGGGCATTGGAGCAGATGAGGTGTGTTCCCAGTCTTAAGTTTCCCATCTGTTCTGACTCCCTGAGATCCCTTCAGACCATGCAACACTTGAAACCAGCGGATACGGTCGTCCAAAACATCCATGATGCCCTACTCCACCTGCAACGGGAGGGGAAGGAGGTTTTTCTCTGCTGGGTGCCAGGGCACGTGGGTATTAGGGGAAACGAACTGGCAGATGTGGCTACCAAAGTTGCATGTTCCCTCCCCCACGTAGTGGAATGTGCCGTCCCCCTCCATGCTGTTACCTCCCTTTTGCATTTTCGTGTTATGCGTCAATGGGGAGTGGCTGGCAGTCGGTGAAAATAAGCTGCGTCTGGTCCAGGCAACCAGGCGGCCATCGCGTACGTCCTACCAGTCCTTCAGGCAGGATGAGGTTCTTCTCACTCGCCTCCGCATCGGGCACAGTCCCTTAACGCATGGTTTCTTACTCCAGCGGGAGGAACCCCAGTGCTTGTGGCGTCCGCACACATTTTACTTGACTGTCTTTTATTCTCTGACCAGAGAGCGGTGGTTTTCTTGCCACCGGATTTGCCCGCTATTTTGCAAGACGACGCAACGACTGTGGTTAAGGTCTTACGGTTTTGTGTCCTGTCCAATTTACTGCCTCGGATTTTAGGGAGAGGATTTTAATGTGCTGGGTAAGAGGTCCGCCAGTCACGATTACCTACTTCTTTCACTTGGATTTCTGTTCTCTTTTTCCTTGTATTTCCTTTCCTTTTTTAGTGTGTTTCTTTTGTTTTGCCTCTGTATGTGAGGATTTGGAACTGCGTCAGGTCTGTGTCTTTTAGCTGTTCTCCTTGTTCGCTGTCCGTCTTCGTCCCTTCACCGCATGTCTTCCTGTTTCTATGCATTTGGGCGCCGATGACCACGCTGTTTAGCGCCTGAAACCTCAAACCACACACACTCACACACACACACACATACACACACACACACACACACACACACACACACACACACACACACACAATTGGTCTTTCCCCTCTCTCATTCTTTGTCACAGGCCCATATTCTCCTGTAACCTTTTGTTCTACTCCTTCCACCACAACTGTATTCCAGTCTCCCATGACTGTTAGATTTTCATCCCCCTTCACATGCTGTATTACCCTTTCAATATCCTCATACACTTTCTCTATCTCTTCATCCTCAGCTTGCGATGTCTGCATGTATACCAGAACTACTAGTTTCAGTGCTGGTTTGCTGTCGATTCTGATAAGATCAGCCTTGTCACTGAACTGTTCACAGTAACACACTCTCAGCCCTGCCTTCCTATTCATAATGAATCCTACACCCGTTATACCATTTTCTGCTTCTGTTGATAGTATGCTGTACTCATCTGTCCAGAAATCCGTGTCCTCTTTCCACTTCACTGAACTGACCCCTACTATATCTAGATTGAGCCTTTGCATCTCCCTTTTCAGATTTTCTAGTTTCCCTATCACGTTAAAGCTTCTGACATTCCACGACCTGACTCGTAGAACACTATCCTTTTGAGTATTCAATATTTTTCTCATGGCAAGCTCCCTCTGGGAAGTCCCTCCCCAGGGAATCAAATGGGGACTATTACGGAATATTTTGCCAATGGAGGGATTATCATGACATTTCTTGAATTGACAAACTGCCTTTTTGCTTCTGTCTCGGGTTCTTTTGGCGAAGTTCATCTGATGATTTTACTGACGTTTCGCCAGCACGAGTGGCTGGCATTGTCAAATCTCCACCCTCCAATGCCGGTGGTGAACTGGAGCCGATCTCGTGGCCACAGACTATATGTGCCTAGCGTGCCAAAGTCCGAGGGCTTCTCCGCGGTCATTTCCGGTGCGGTTCTCCTCTTGCTACCTGCGACGGTTGTACGCTGCAGTACGGGAAGCCAGGATCCGTTTACCTTAAGGTTTTCCTCTTTCTTGTTGGAGCTATTCTCGTGTTTTTTGTATTTATGCAGCTTCTCTGAACAACGGTTGTGATAGTGGTTCTCTAGAGCCAGAACTTCCGTGTCGGCGAATTCTTTTACGTGGACGGTCTCACTCAATGCGAGCTCTGCCACGGCCAGTTTCTCCACCTGCCCCAACCTGCAGCGTCGCTTATGTTATTTGACTCTGATGTTGATTGATCGTCCAGTCATTCCGACAAAAGCGTTTCCGCATGTGCATGATATACCGTTTATTCCCGACATTGCAAAGGTGCCTTTTTCTCCTTCGCCGATCTAAGACAATGTTAGATTTTCCTTGTCGGTTTGAAAATCGTCTATACTCCGTGTTTACGCAATATATGACTGATTCTGTCCGTCACTCTGGGAATGTATGGCAGGAAGGCCGTACCCGACATTTCTTTTTCTGATTCCTTACTTCGCCGAGAGTTTGGTTCTGTTACACTTCTAATATAATTTGTGGAGTACCCAATGCTCCTCAGAACCCTTTCCAGGTGTTGAATTCGCGTCTGATGTGCTGCGGTTCACATATTCGTCCTGCTCGCTTTACGAGCATATTAATCATGCCTCTTTTCTGGCTTGGATGGTGGTTTGATAGTTGGTCCAGTTATTGGTCCGTGTGTGTCGGTTTCCGATACACGCTGTTTTCCAGGTTTTCCTCATCCTTTGTGACCATCACATCTATAAATGGCAGTTTTTTGTCCTTTTCTTTTCGATGGTAAATTTTATGTTGGCGTGGAGGCTGTTCAAGTGTCTTACGAAGTCACCAAGCTGGTCTCCACTATGGCTTCACACAACGGAAGTATCATCGAAGTATCTGTACCACACCTAAGGTTTGCAAGGCGCCAAGTCCAGTGCCTGTGCTTCGAAATCTTCCATGAAGAAGTTGGCCACCACTGGACTGAGAAGACTACCCATTTACCGTATACCATGGACATGCGGAAACGTTTTTGTCGGAGTGACTGGACGATCACTCAACACCAGGATCAAAGAACATAAGCGACGTTACAATTTGTGGTATGTGGAGAAATCGGCCGTAGGAGAGCACGCATTGAGTGAGACCGACCACGTAATAATATTCGCCAAGTTCTGGCTGTAGAGAAGCACTATCACAACCGCTTGTTCAGAGAACCTGTAGAAATACAAAATCACGCGAACAGCTTCAACAAGAAAGAGGAAAGCCTTATGGTAAACGGATCCTGGCTTCCCGTACTGCAGCGAATGATCGTCGCAGGTAGCAAGAGGACAACCGCACCGGATATGACTGCGGAGAATCCCTCGAACGTTGGCGCGCTAGGTACATATAGTCTGCGGCCTCGAGATCGGTTCCAGTTCATCACCGGCAATGGAGGGTGAAGTTTTGACAATACCAGCCATTCGTGCTCGCGAAACGTCAGTAAAATCATGAGATGAACGTCGGCCGAAGAACCCAGACAGAAGCAGATAGGCAGTTTGTCAACAAGTGGCCACGAAAGCCTTAACAATTTTGTATTTCTTGAATTACGGGCCACATATCCTGTGGATATACGTATCGTGTCTTTAATGCAGTGGTTTCCATTGCCTTCTGCAGCTTTATCCATTGATCATTGCTGCTTCTTCCTCTTCTAGGGGCAGTTTCCCACCGCCCTTTTTGACACGGCCGTTGTCGGACTTCTTGTGCGGTAAGTCTTCGCCTGCCAATGCTGATTATTAATCAAAATTTAGGCTGACAGTAGTGATTTGTTCCGAATTTCGTCCGTCGCCAACACAGCGACCTGAACTAATGTTTACAGTTACATTCTAACCGCTTATCGGTCGAACAACAAACACGTCAAATGAGCTTTAGTTTTGTCCTAAGAGCAGAATCGCTATTTCCTTGATCAGACCTACCCACCGGGCACCAAGGTTAACGTGTTTAACTTCAAAAAATGGTTGAAATGGCTCTAAGCACTATGGGACATAACATCTGAGGTCATCAGTCCGCTAGACTTAGAACTACTTAAACCCAACTAACCTAAGGACACCACACACATCCATGCCCGAGGCAGGATTCTAACCTGCTGCCGTAGCAGCCGCGTGGTTCCGGACTGAAGCGCCTAGAACCGCTCGGCCACCGCGGCTGACTGTTTAACTTCACCCAACCACCAAGTACATAAAGACGAGTCCAAACATAACGTCTTCTGTTCCACACTCAGGGGAAAAGAAACTGTAATTAGTCAGCAACTGACAGATGAAAAGACCACAACAGGTCGATAGGTAGCAGGCTGAATTAAAATATCATCCTAATGGGTTCAATAATTTGTAAACACTTACCGTCCATCAAGTCTCTGCTTCGGCACAAGTGACAGGTATCGAAAGGTTTCACTTTCATTCTCAGTGCAATGCAAGGTTCATTTTACCGTGGATGTACCGACAAATTTCCATCACATGTCCCCAGCCAGGTTCCCCCACAGCCACACGTCCTCAGTTCGGCTCACTTGTGTCTAGGGATCCTTTATTCCATCCTGGACGAAGACCGGAATTATAGTCAGATACTTACTGCCGAGCAGCGAACTGCCTCGCGTCATACACCACAGAGCCATCTTTCGCCAACCGCTGGTCAGCCGACGGTGCGTCCTTGTCAGGTCAGCTGGCGGCCGCGGCGGGAAGTTCAAAACCGGCACTCGGTGTGACGCCGTAACGTCACAGAGGCCTTTCTGCCGGTCCCATCTGGATGTGTTACGCTGCAGCCCACACCTTGAGACGGTCTCCCACACTTCTGTGGCCGACGGGTTACCCATAATACGGGAAATTGGTCGGGTTTTCACAGTATCGACAGATTAGAGGATATGCAGGACGTGCTGGACGTACATTGCATCACCACTTCTGACCATCCACAGTGATGGAATCATCCATTAGAAACAGCTTGAAGGTGCATGACCGGAACCAACTCAGCGGCATCACAGTCCCTGTCCCTACTAAAGACACCGGAACTATAGATAAGACAGTTAATAAAGCACGGAACTGAGGGCAAAAACACGCAGCTGCTGCACAAATCACAGTTACCACCCAACTAAAGATCCCTACAAGTGTAACAGAGTGTTTACGTGGGAACAAAAGCCTATCGCAGTACAAATGGCGGAAATAAACACTACAAAGTTATTAAAATGCGGAAATGTGGCTGCTGGGTACACAAACACGCAAACAGTTTTAGAATTTAAAGTAAAATGGTGTCAGTAAATGCAATATAAGTCCCTTCTAATTACTTGAAGCTCGTTACAGCTCACCATCGAAACGCTGTGCTCTGATATGCTGCTGCAGGCACGGGAGAAACTGTCCGATTTCATAACCGTTTATCTGGTAAACTTTCCGATATGGATACAGTTTTTAAGTGTTTGCACCAGTCCATTTGCTTCCCGAATCTCCATTTCAGAAACACTCTAACGGTGAAATGAAAACCATGAGCGCTAAATCTTCAACATTCATTGGCAGACTGCACAAAACACAATTTCTCCATTCTTAGATCACGTTCTCGATCGCTCCTACGAAACATTGGCTGGTTGGGGATTTGGTGAAGATAATAAAGCAATACTAATGGCAGGATAGGTGACTACCTACTATAGATCGGTGTCAAAAAAGTGTTAAGAACCCTGAAAGAAAACGAAAAAATAAAAGATCAAGCCACGCATTGTATTTACTAACTGTCCAATCACTTGATAAGAAGAAATTGATGAGCATCGACACACAAGCGTAGATGCATAATCGGAGTCATGTTATCCAATGCAGGTAAGAAAGTATGACAATCAACGGATGTAGGAAACATTTATGGTAGTGGAACAGAACTTTTAGAAACTTGCCATGCTTTTGAATAGCGACATTGACTGCAAATTCATGTAAACGCATTCTGCGTCCTCTATACTTGATGTTACCAACCATTCACTCAAGGGCCACTCAGAAAATAATACAAAGATATGAGCAGAACATCAGGACACCCTGTGTGACCCTGCCATGGAAAATTATCCTCATTTGTTACAAAATCAACCACCAGCAAAAGTATTGCTATCTGTAAGGCCGGAGCCGTAAAGGCAAAGAAGGCTCTTCTTACTTCGTGTGTACGATCCATTGACCAAAGATTCTTGGATCAAGTAGACTACAAAATTCTTCTCAGTTGGTGCAGCACCAGAATCATTTATGTCGAAAAAGATAAATAATTCGATGCTCTTTTAAGAATCGGAGCTCTGAAAGTGGGATAGAGGAACAGCTGAAAAATGAACTCGACAAAATTAAATGCGATATGGTTGACAGGGGTGATATGCGACTGATATTTGACTGGTTCACTGTGTGGGCTATATCTTCAGTTAGTTGTATCTTTATTGAAATTAAATCCCAGTTCCATTGCTACCAACCCGGTGGGTCGACAACAAGGTTTGAATAATGTGAATCTACCATTCATCAGACACAGTGTGTTTGAGAGTGCTGAGTAAATTTCTCCTGCTTTTTCGTCTCCTTCTCCTCCTTATCCTTCTTCTTCTTCTTCTTCTTATTCTCCCATTCTGAGCTAAAGCCTGTCTACCATGTGGTTGCCACTACAACATTTCCTTGGACGGCCTTTGCTTCTTTCACCAGCTGGTAATTTATTTCTTATGATTTTCACAATACTCCGTTCACCCATCCTGTCTATCTGTTCGTTCCACCCATAATTCCTCTTATGTAGCCAATCATGAAAAGAGTCAACATTACATCCTTTCCTAATGATTTCTTGTCTCTCTGTCCCTTAATGTCTCTCAGCAGTCATCCGCAGAATTTTAATTCCTGTGGTTTCTTCAAATATTCCAGTTGTTCTTCTTTCACATCTTGTATCAGCTGTGTATGTCACTTTTGTTTTGCATATTCTTGCCTCGGTATATTTTCCCATATGTTTGTGTTTCTAAATTACATCACTTAAACACCCTGACACTTTGTTCGCTATCGCTGCAGGTTCTTTATCTCCTATTATACATTTCCATTGCTGGAGTTTTCGATCCGTGGTATTTAAATGTCATTACCGGTTGAATAATTTTTACACTTCCTTTCTGTTTGCATCTAATTCGTTCCATAGATATGGTCATACACTTGGTTTTTGGAGTAGATATGATCGTATCTACGTTTGTGGCTGTCACAGTGAATATATGTAAAAGTTTGTGCATGTTATATTTATTGTATCCTAGCAGAGCTGCATCGTCAATATAACAAATAACAAGTGATTTTTATTTCTTCGTCCTCCGTTCTGTAACCATTACCAACCAATATCTTTTTTATCACCTTGTCCATGACTATATTAAAAAGTAGTATAATACAACTATCAATTCTAACACAGCTATCTGATTTCGAAACTTTGTACGACTGGATGTAATTGTTGGAAAAAATGTCTTAGATGTTTTTGGTTAAGGTGGAAGGAATGCCCCAACTGTAGAGCAAGTATGGCACATTTTTTAACTGAAAGTTTTCTGTAAGCCAATAAAAAGAAAGCTAGTACGTTGTATTCAGTGGACTTCTCTACACCTGACTAAAAATGAATACTGCATCTGTGCATGACCCACGGGGAGACAATTATTGAAGTGTATGAAATAAAATCGTTATATCTTCTGAATGTTGACACTACACGGTTGGCCGCGGAGTATAATGGGAATTAGAATGCGCATATGCATACGCCTTGTTGTTGTCGGCCATTTGCAAGTGAAAATGTCACGGTACAGCGCATTTGGGAGACTGAGAATCCGCATTTCGCGATCGAGAAGTCTCTTCACCCTCAATGGGTGACTGTTGTGTGCAGTGTCGAGTCACGGATTAATCTGTGCCATATTCCTTGATGGCTCGGTGATTACCGGTCGGTACGTAAAGGTTTTAGAAGATGATTTCATCTCCATTATCCAAAGTGACCCTGATTTCGACAAGATGTGGTTCATGCAAGACTGAACTCGATTCAATCGAAGTAGGAGAGGGTTTGATGTCCTGGCGCAGCACTTTGGGGAGTATCCAGAGGCCACTGGCATGAGCCTTCATTGGCCGCCATGTTCTCCGGATCTGAATACCTTTGACTCCTTTTCGCGCATCTATATTAATGACAAGTTGCACAGCAATAACCCCAACACCATTACTGAGCTGGAAACACCCGTAAAGGTGGTCATCGACAGCATCGATATTTCGACATTTCAACGGGTCATGCAGAATTTCGCTATTCGTCTGGGCGACATCATCGCTAATGATGACAGGCATACCGGACGTGTCATAATCTAAATCACTATATCTGTAGTAACGTTTACATCTTGAATAAATTGTGTGCACGCTGTCGTTTGTAACTAATTTACGTCTTATTTTTCACACAGTTCAATAATTGTCATCCTGTATGAGCATACTGCTCTTCTACGCGGGTTGAATTGTTCCCTTATTTTAGTAATATTTTTTCTTATAACTTAAAAAAAACTGAACTCAACAGGTTTATCCTTCTGTAATTCGACAAGCTCTTTTCTATCTCCTTTTTGTATATGTGAGTAGTAATACTAGTTATCAATTCATTTTGAATTTTATTAGAAGCTATTACACCGTTAACTAATATAATTACGTAGGCTTCTGCGGCCAAAGTCGTGTTTAAAATTGTTCTGGGTGTTGTATCGCGTATCTGCATAAAATACTTAAATTATGAACTATTAAACCGATGTTTAGACCATATTACGTGGGCTTTCCTTAGAGTAAGATTGGATTGGGAGGAGTGGAGGTATGTCAGTTTATTACAGACGATCAGTGTCAATCCATCATATAAGTGACACTTCATCAGCCGTACAAAATAATACGCTAGTCACGACGAAACGGGGAGGGTAGGAAAGAAGCAATTCGTGGACTATACGGCTTGTCACTGATTGGCGACAGTCTGTAAATCAGCTATTGGCATTTGGTGAGCGTGTTTTCTTCCTTCTCTACACGGATATTCCCTGACAGTTCTATTATAGCAGTGAGGCTTTAAAGTTTATAATTTAATCACTTATACAATGACATTGTATAAAGATCCAAAGAATTTCAATCAACAATTCTAACTAACTTGAGTGATTGGTCAGTTAGTGGACATCCTCCAAATTTCATTAACTTATTGCGAATCCTATCTTTTCCTGGAGACTTACTGCATTTTAGCAGACTTATAGTTTCTTCTACCTCTGCCTGTGAAACAGTTTTACAACGTTTATATTGATCTCTCATTCCTTTCTGTTTTCTGGTAGTATTTTTTCTTCAAACAACTCTGTTAAATGTTCAACCCATGATGTCTCATTTTCTTGCTCCCTTTCAAAATTTCGTTAATTGGTTTCCTCTACAAATTGTCATTCTAATTTTTTTTCTGCAGGTATTTCGTAGTGTTCTTTCTTAAACCGATTTCCTAGTGATTTGATCTAGTTATGAATTACTTCGTAATCTTACTGTGAGCCTTGAAATTTAAGATTTTATATTTAAAATGGGCTCTTTTTCATACGCACTACTTTAAGTGTGGACGTAAACGAAACTGCAATACTCCGAAGAAAAAGTGTTATGAACTCCTGAATTTTCAAGACAATGTAACTAAATTTTGCAATGTTGTTAAGAATTGTTGTAAGCATAAATTCATAAGTTTTCATGGTTATTGTTATTATAAATTTTTAATTATAAACAATCGCTCTTTATCATCAAGCAGAATACAAAAGTTACTTTTTTTTTAATCTGTCAGAATGAGAAGTAATTATATTTGTATAGTATTTGATATATCGTCATTACAAATATCTGTGAAATGCCATTTTGTTACCTTCGCTTTCTGCATTTTTACAGTTTTTCAAAAAATGTGTGAAAAAGTGCACGAAGTTTTTACTATTTTATTAAGCCAAAATTTCCTTCCAAAGATTTGCCACTAGTTTCATGCCAAATGTCAGTGGTTTGTGAGGAAAAGGCACATAACTTTTCCAAAACTAAGTTACGGAAAACCTGGATCAAAAATTGGACAGTGCTCTTCTGTGGATGAATTAGTGCAAAGCATATGCATACTCCCCTTCATATTCAAGCAGTCTTTCTTTGCTTTAATTCTTTGGTTAATTTGATTTCCAAACTGGAGAGCAATAATGTCAGCTGAAGCAATTCAGCTGTTATCGATTTCATTCATTATAGACAGTGCCAGCTCCTTGACAAAATCCCAGTTTCCGTCGAATTAGTAGTCTTCGAAAGTCATTAAAATCTTTCCACAATGAAATTTTCACTCTGCAGCGGAGTGTGCTCTGTTATGAAATTTCCTGGCAGATTAAAACTTTGTGCTCGACCGAGACTAAAACTCGGGACCTTGGCCATTCGCAGCAAGTGCTCTACCAACTGAGCTACCCAAGTACGACTCCCAGCCACTCTTCACAGCTATACTTCCGTCAGTTTCTTGTCTCCTACCTTCCAAATTTCACAAAAGCTGTCCTGCGAACCGTGCAGAACGAGAACCCCTGGAAGAAAGGATATTGCGGAGACATGGCTTAGCCACAAGCTGGGGGATGTTCCCAGAGTGAAATTTTCACTCTGCAGCAGTGGAGCTTCTGTGAAGTTTGGAAAGCAGGAGACGAGGTACTGCTGGAAGTACAGCTGCGACGGTTGATCGGAGTCGTGCATGGGTAGCTCAGTTGGTAGAGCAATGCAAAGGTGTCGAGTTCAAGCATGCAGTTTTAATGTTCCTGGAAGTTTTCGCCATCAGATGAGCGGAATTGGCAGTGAACATTCAGTCTTTGCTGATCTGTCATTGTCAAACCATCGTCATGTGTTCGATCATCCAGATGAATGTGAAGGATAATGCAGCTTTCAATAGCTGGATTACATGCAGACATTCGAGGGAAGACGGTAGCCACAGTTCACTACATCACGTATGGAGGAGCATGATAATGAAGGCTTGTAGGAGGAATAAGTACAAGAATTCTGTTCAGCAGATTTCGGCAATTCAGAGGGATGGATCCAGGATGCATATCATAACCAGCACATGCTCGTGTGCATGCGCAATCTGATGAGATTTTCATCATGAAACATTCACTCTCCCAAACCGGAAGAGACCTCCAGTTGATGTCAATTCGCTTCGGTCTAACGGTCTAAGCATTGAATATACTCCGTATATACCACTGAATATCAGCTGCTCCACCCCCCCCCCCCCCCCATCCTCGTGGCCGTGCCGAATCTGTTCTATCTATGACTTATTAGTGTTTGAGCAGGATGAGTTTAACAACTCTGTTGTTTGTAAGCATACAGTATAGGACTGCCCCCATAGCCTCCTACATGCAGAATGGAAGCGCGTATTAATGCTAGAAAATATGAAGAGAAAGAATATGGTCCTGCAAATAAATACATTGCTTTAAAGATGCATTACCCGTCTCATGGAAACATCTGTTATTGTTGGAACTTTCTTTTTCTAAAAGCACCATATAAACTCCCTGCCCACAAGAGATGACTGCTTTCGATCCAGCAGACCAAAAAACTGATCTAGCTCACGATATTACAGCTAGAGGGCGCTTCGACAGGTCATGTGATCACACGATTCAGCCAATACGAACACGGCATCATGATAACGTAGGTGGATGGTATATAAGGATAACCCAGCTGCTGTTCGATCTCTGTTCAGGTCAGTCAGTCAGTCAAGATTAGCGTCAGTCACCACAGCAGCAGTAGCAGCAGCAGAATCGGAGGAGGAAGGAGCTGAAAAGTAAGTATCTATTTCACAAAATTACTATTATTATTATTATTGTTATTTATGTAACAGCAGTATATTATGCATATGAATATTCTTCTTTGTCCGCTGGCTTCAGGCGTGACATCAGCATCAGCAGGTTCCAACCTTTCGGGGCCCGCACACGTGGTGATCTTGGACTCTTCCACGCATGATCCAGTAGTACAGCTGCTCAGCATGCTGGAGCAGGACAACGAGGTGCTAATGTCAGTGCCAGAGACTGCGTCTGAGGCGGCTTCACAGTACTGGACTTCTTCGGACGCGCCGTCCATTGATCATCGCACAAGAGATGTACAACCCTAAGTGCAAGAACAGCAGGCTAACCGCGCTGGTGTGGACGTTGTGGATCAGAAGATACCGACCTCCAGTGCACCACAGCGTTTACTGTCCGCCTCATGCTATGTGTTAACAGTTAGTGGTTCAAAGCGTCTTCATGTAGGGCTGGAAGTTTCACAGGACGGTAGCCTGTCAACTGTGTTAGTGTTCGAAAAAGTACCCAGAAATATTGAAGTTAGTTTTTCTGACTACGAATGGGATGAACTCTGTCGTCTAAAAATATACATCAAGAAGCATATCACAACCAAATACGCTCCATCCCATTCCTACCAGGACATGTACTGCGACAGCCTAACTGTGAGTATTCTATCAATGTATGACGATGCTACACCAAGAATTAAAAGTGCTGAGGGTCATAGTATTTTCATGCAGCACTCGACTATTGATAACATATCCAATCTAGACATGGCAGTAACTAGTAATAAGAGAACTAAATAGATGGCGCCCATATGTTCAAGCTGTATACAGTGACATCATTAACTGGCTTCACACATGTAGCATTCACATAGAAGATATAGATCATTGCTTTAGTACCTGTATAACTGCAGTGCCAAAGTCTTGTGCTATTCCTCGAATAGGTATTGAAAATTTTGAACTCAAATTTACTGATGGCACCTATAACATTATGAGCTATACGTGCTGAATTTGAGGGATACAAGAAACAGATATCTTCGAAATACTGTACTTCCGCTGCACCGTTTAAAAAAGGATGAACAAATTTTTCTCCATGCTGATCATAATTGTATATCTTGAATAAATAAATATATTTATAATATGAAATTTATATTTCTCTGTTTTATTTCTCTAGACAAAAATGTCACATATTTTAATGCACGTTAGTATACGTTTATGTATGTTAATGTATGTGACACTCCTCCCTTTAAATATACCACTTGGAGCTCATTCTATCGTGTAGCCGTTGTAGTTTAGTTGGTAAGGTGACTACTCTATAGTGCCTACACACACATATTATTTATCATATAAAAGCCTATTTCACGCCAGTACCTAGCACAGTAGGTATCATGGCAGGCAGGGTGAAGCACCTCGCCGCTAGGACTTTGTTGTAGGTGACAGGTCCTGTGATGATGACCAAGACCAGAAGACAAATAAGAAGAAGAAGAATGGAGCACTCCTTCCCGACAGCATACGAGCGATAATTGTAGGTCCTTTCACCTGTGGTAAGACAAATATCCTCATGGCTCTGATAACGCACATACACAGAGTCCTCTTCGAGCACCTTTCCGTCTTCTCCAAAACACTCTTTCAACCGCAGTTACATCAGAAAATATTAGATGAAGTACATGGTGTAACGTACAGACCATCCAGTGAAAGCGACGACATCCCCCCACCTGAAGAGGTAAAGAATAACACTGTCTTCATATTTGACTATATTGCTGTTGAAAAGCAGGATCAAATTCGTAGATATTTCTGCTTTGGTAGTCATATGGGTGTTGACGTATTTTATCTGACTCAGACATATTCCAGGATCCCAAAACAGATGGTGAGGGATAACGCCAACCTAGGTATAGCCTATAAGCAAGAGAATCTCAGTTTAAAACACTCAGGCTCATGTAGGAACCGACATGTCATAAAATGTATTTGTAAAGATATGTTCTGATTGTTGGAGCCACTCACAATACGGGTTTCTCGTTATTGATAAAAGTCAGAAATTGAATGACGGTAGGTATAGCCGGAACTTCCAGGACTTCCTACAAATATAAACGTACAAAGTAGCTGAGAGCGTCAGTAGGCACTACACCATGAACAATTTCGCACACATGGCGCACGCATATTCTGAGACGTCAGGTGTGCATAGACAGAATGCTCGCATGTACACCGATATGAAATTTAAGAATCTTGATGGAAGACTCAGTAGGCTTGTAAGGGAATTAAAGGACACTCAGAAACTTCTTGCGCTTAACCAAAATCGGCTAGAGAGTAGAATTAGCACAATTGAGGGGAATATAGAAGCTGAGGTTGTTGTAATGGAAGAAGGAGGTGTAGGAAACAACAAGGAGAAGAACAACAACAACGCATACATAAAACCACGCGATATGCAGAGCTCTGATTAGTATACTCCGAGATGTCGACAAAAGGTAAAGTCATTCAGGCGCGCAAAGCAGTTCTAGAGAAATTACGTTTGCTGAGATTGGGACATATGGATCGCGAGCAAAGACTAACATAAACTTTTAAACCTGTTACCGATTCTATAAGTAAGATGGCTTCGCGTGATAATGATCCAATCGCAGAATCCACCAACCAGTGTGGGGCGGGTAGGATAGATAGAACGTTTGGTGTCAGCGAGGAGAGACCGTACACGCTAGGCTCTCAAACTATACGTTTATCCGACAGCACAGTACGCATCGGTCATACAGAGATTAAGAGAACACCTGTCTTAATTAATCTAATCTTCGTAAGGCCCTCAAAAATCTTAAAATACTCTACCAATGATCGCAAAGTGTATAGTGAAATACCACAATTGACTGAGCTGTATAAAAATCCTGACGGAACACTGAGAAACCCGCAAAACTCTAAATACGCAATCATTATACAACCTTTACTCAATGAGCAACCTAAAAGCATTGGCGAGGGTGTAGACTTTCATCATAAAAGCGTGAGCAATCAACTCCCACAGTATATATACACTCCTGGAAATGGAAAAAAGAACACATTGACACCGGTGTGTCAGACCCACCATACTTGCTCCGGACACTGCGAGAGGGCTGTACAAGCAATGATCACACGCACGGCACAGCGGACACACCAGGAACCGCGGTGTTGGCCGTCGAATGGCGCTAGCTGCGCAGCATTTGTGCACTGTAGCCGTCAGTGTCAGCCAGTTTGCCGTGGCATACGGAGCTCCATCGCAGTCTTTAACACTGGTAGCATGCCGCGACAGCGTGGACGTGAACCGTATGTGCAGTTGACGGACTTTGAGCGAGGGCGTATAGTGGGCATGCGGGAGGCCGGGTGGACGTACCGCCGAATTGCTCAACACGTGGGGCGTGAGGTCTCCACAGTAGCCGTAGGGGACCGCACCGCCACTTCCCAGCAAATTAGGGACACTGTTGCTCCTGGGGTATCGGCGAGGACCATTCGCAACCGTCTCCATTAAGCTGGGCTACGGTCCCGCACACCGTTAGGCCGTCTTCCGCTCACGCCCCAACATCGTGCAGCCCGCCTCCAGTGGTGTCGCGACAGGCGTGAATGGAGGGACGAATGGAGACGTGTCGTCTTCAGCGATGAGAGTCGCTTCTGCCTTAGTGCCAATGATGGTCGTATGCGTGTTTGGCGCCGTGCAGGTGACCGCCACAATCAGGACTGCATACGACCGAGGCACACAGGGCCAACACCCGGCATCATGGTGTGGGGAGCGATCTCCTACACTGGCCGTACACCACTGGTGATCGTCGAGGGGACACTGAATAGTGCACGGTACATCCAAACCGTCATCGAACCCATCGTTCTACCATCCCTAGACCGGCAAGGGAACTTGCTGTTCCAACAGGACAATGCACGTCCGCATGTATCCCGTGCCACCCAACGTGCTCTAGAAGGTGTAAGTCAACTACCCTGGCCAGCAAGATCTCCGGATCTGTCCCCCATTGAGCATGTTTGGGACTGGATGAAGCGTCGTCTCACGCGGTCTGCACGTCCAGCACGAACGCTGGTCCAGCTGAGGCGCCAGGTGGAAATGGCATGGCAAGCCGTCCCACAGGACTACATCCAGCATCTCTACGATCGTCTCCATGGGAGAATAGCAGCCTGCATTGCTGCGAAAGGTGCACATACACTGTACTAGTGCCGACATTGTGCATGCTCTGTTGCCTGTGTCTATGTGCCTGTGGTTCTGTCAGTGTGACCATGTGATGTATCTGACTCCAGGAATGTGTCAATAAAGTTTCCCCTTCCTGGGACAATGAATTCACGGTGTTCTTATTTCAATTTCCAGGAGTGTATTATGATGAGCCGGGTGAACTAATAGACAGACTTAGACTGTTGATGGCTTCAGCTGCTGCGGGCAATACAGCTCACTCGAATGAGATTGTTTCGGTAATCTCAGAGCTTCGACAGAGAGGTATCATCGAATAAGTGTGGAGACGGCAGTTCGAGAATTGCATAAGCCAGCACGTAAAACATACTCTTGCAAACATGATTTAATACATAGTACAATAAAAATGAGGCCGATCGATGTTAGCGATAATTCACTCATGGACACAGTATATTTCCGCATTAATATGCTGGACCCGCGCAAACAGAAGTTCAATGTACGCGACTTAGTACGTATTTCAAAACACAAGACAGTGTTCGTGAAATCGTACTTACCAAACTGGTCAGCGGAGATATTCACATTTTCCAAAGTACAGAGAACGAACCCTAGGACATATATCTTAAAGGGTGGCAAGGGTGAAGAAATTACAGGATGCTGTTATATGGAGGAATTTCAGAGGAGTTGTGGGACAGATGTATTTCTCATCGGGCGTGTAATAAGACGTCGCGAGAATAGAGCGCTAGTTAAATGGTTATGATCTCCATTATCAGAAAACAGTTGGATTGACGCTGTCGAGTTAATATACACTCCTGGAAATTGAAATAAGAACACCGTGAATTCATTGTCCCAGGAAGGGGAAACTTCATTGACACATTCCTGGGGTCAGATACATCACATGATCACACTGACAGAATCACAGGCACATAGACACAGGCAACAGAGCATGCACAATGTCGGCACTAGTACAGTGTATGTGCACCTTTCGCAGCAATGCACGCTGCTATTCTCCCATGGAGACGATCGTAGAGATGCTGGATGTAGTCCTGTGGAACGGCTTGCCATGCCATTTCCACCTGGCGCCTCAGTTGGACCAGCGTTCGTGCTGGACGTGCAGACCGCGTGAGACGACGCTTCATCCAGTCCCAAACATGCTCAATGGGGGACAGATCCGGAGATCTTGCTGGTCAGGGTAGTTGACTTACACCTTCTAGAGCACGTTGGGTGGCACGGGATATATGCGGACGTGCATTGTCCTGTTGGAACAGCAAGTTCCCTTGCCGGTCTAGGAATGGTAGAACGATGGGTTCGATGACGGTTTGGATGTACCGTGCACTATTCAGTGTCCCCTCGACGATCACCAGTGGTGTACGGCCAGTGTAGGAGATCGCTCCCCACACCATGATGCCGGGTGTTGGCCCTGTGTGCCTCGCTCGTATGCAGTCCTGATTGTGGCGCTCACCTGCACGGCGCCAAACACGCATACGACCATCATTGGCACCAAGGCAGAAGCGACTCTCATCGCTGTAGACGACACGTCTCCATTCGTCCCTCCATTCACGCCTGTCGCGACACCACTGGAGGCGGGCTGCACGATGTTGGGGCGTGAGCGGAAGACGGCCTAACGGTGTGCGGGACCGTAGCCCAGCTTCATGGAGACGGTTGCGAATGGTCCTCGCCGATACCCCAGGAGCAACAGTGTCCCTAATTTGCTGGGAAGTGGCGGTGCGGTCCCCTACGGCACTGCGTAGGATCCTACGGTCTTGGCGTGCATCCGTGCGTCGCTGCGGTCCGGTCCCAGGTCGACGGGCACGTGCACCTTCCGCCGACCACTGGCGACAACATCGATGTACTGTGGAGACCTCACGCCCCACGTGTTGAGCAATTCGGCGGTACGTCCACCCGGCCTCCCGCATGGCCACTATACGCCCTCGCTCAAAGTCCGTCAACTGCACATACGGTTCACGTCCACGCTGTCGCGGCATGCTACCAGTGTTAAAGACTGCGATGGAGCTCCGTATGCCACGGCAAACTGGCTGACACTGACGGCGGCGGTGCACAAATGCTGCGCAGCTAGCGCCATTCGACGGCCAACACCGCGGTTCCTGGTGTGTCCGCTGTGCCGTGCGTGTGATCATTGCTTGTACAGCCCTCGCGCAGTGTCCGGAGCAAGTATGGTTGGTCTGACACACCGGTGTCAATGTGTTCTTTTTTCCATTTCCAGGAGTGTATAACAGGAAGCATAGACTTCTATCTCATCAGCAGCGTACCATGCATGATAGGAGGAACACCATAATAAGAGGTGGAGGTGATATTCTCGCCAAATTGCCTGTTGAATTGCACATACCTGGATATAACTTCTGTGGGCCTGGAACAAAGCTTCAGAAACACCTGGCGCGCGGTGATAGAGGTATTAACCTACTAGACGGCCTCGCATATGCTGCAAATAGAGATATCCCAACACGCCACGTTGCCGACAGAATATTAGCCGATAAAGCTAAGCAAATAAGACGAAGAAAAGATCTCGGAATAGGTCAGAAAGTTGCTGCATTCGTAGTTGATAAAACCATGCGTGGAAAAAAGAAGTTGGGCTTTGGGGCGATGAATTTCAAACAAATTATGAATGAAGCGCGAACAGCTTAGAGGGTGAAGAGGAAGAAACCCGGTTGTTTAAAAGAACTGTATTCCAACATCGATGTGTGCAGCTAAAGGTGTGTTGAAGGGGGGGCGGAGGGGAGGGGGTGAAAGAAGAAGAATAAGACTGCAATTAAACCACCTATGGTCGTATCACTACCAAACACATCAGGTGGAATTATTCCGTTCCTCGTTCTAGCCCTTGCAGATCTGCCGGCAGTAGGTTCACTTACAGGTGGGGCTGCAGCCGTAGACAAAACGGTCAAAAACTCACGAATGCACATGCGCAACTAGTTGGACCATGAAAGCAGCAGCTATCGGATACGGTCTCTACTTGAAACCATACAGGAAAGGACTAGGTCGCTTCATAAATTAATAAAAAGTCCGTTATTTATCCTACCTGATCGAGAGCTCACGAATAAAGATATCGTTTATATTGTTAAAGAAAAACTTCACATTCCTGAATTCCGTAGTGTCTTTACGCGGGATATATTAGCGAAGACCATGTGGCGCACTAATGAGTCCGGAATTGTAAATTTAGATGTTGCTGGGGGTCCAGGGACCCATTGGGTGGCGTATATTAAGTAAAGTGCAAATACAGTACAATATTTTGATTCATTTGGGGATTTACAGCCACCTGAAAAATTACAGCGCTAATTCACCAGCAAAAGTCGTGTTTTATACAATTTCCGCCGATATCAGGACTTTAACACATACCTGCGTGGACATCTCTGCGTTATGTTCCTCATCACAGCCATTACAAATTAGTCTTCGCCTGCATCGGCGAACCTCTGGAATGCACGATATATTTAGACCTAGCAGTGGGAAGTCTATAATGAGCTATTTCACCTCTCCTCGTCAGAGCCGCTGTGCGAACATCTACACATATAAAAGAGCCACCATTGAACGCACACCCATCATTTGAGGTTAAGATGCAAAGTCGTACACTCTGACTTTAAAAGAGTGAGGATCAGTATTACTTGCAAATTACTCTCCGCCGATTGATTTAACTGCAGGGGACTGTAGTATTGTGCTGATTGGTCTGGAGACGTATAAAAGCATTCCAAATATCACAAAGAGCAACAATAAACTTCATGTGGAAACTGGTGGTCGAAAGGAGATTCTACAAATACAACCTGGTGCCTACGATATTGATAATTTAAACGAGGTCTTAAAGCAGTCAGGAAAATGTATTAGACTACGGGCAAACATTTATACCCTTAAATCTGAAATACGGACAGAGAGTGGTACGATCGACTTTAGACAGTGAGATTCAATAGGTCCACTGCTGGGTTTTGCAACGGATCGTGTTTTGGTGAAGGACGCGAATAAATTTTACACATCAGATCAAACTGTACATATAGCACCAGTCAGCACAATCCACGTTGAGTGTGATATTGCCACAAACTCATACGTCAACGATAAGTAGATTCACTCAATTTACGGATTCTTCCCTACTGTCGGTACTGGGTATGAAATAGTTCAAACCCCCACAAACGCTATGTATCTCCCGGTGGCAGGTCAGACAGTGGATTACCTAGAACTACGTATTGTTGACCAGAATAATCAGCTTGTTAACTTTAGAGGAGAAGAGATCATTGTACGCTTGCATCTAAGGCGAGGTGGGAGTGAGGTATAAAGCTAGCACACCGAGCTCACAGCCTGTGTATCGCTGAAGGGCAAGGTGATAACACGCCTTAATTACGAATTCCTTATCTCAGCAGGATTAAAACCAGAAAATGACGTCGCTCAATGTAGCTCCGTTAGTACAGTATGATGATCGAATTATACGTCATAAATACCACGCGCACAAACTCTATGCTCTTAGTACATTTAACAAAAATGATGAGATTAGGATTGTTATATAGCAGCAGGACGCCGTAACATTGCTTTGCAAGAGCTTCCTGTATCTGGAATGTACATGTAAGAAAGTTGACAGCACTGTGGTAACGCTATCGAAGCTCATGCGAAATGCTCTAGCAGTCCTGTTTCAAGAGATACGTTGTGAACTTAACGTTATAGAAATAGATCGCGCATGCAATGTCGGCATAACGTCAACTCTTAAGACGTATGTTTCAGCCTCAGCCTCTGATTCAAACAGCTTGGAAAATGTGGGATGGTTCATAGATGCCCCGGATGGTGAGGGAGGATACAGTCGATTTACCGCGTGCGTGCCACTAAAAACGCTCGTGGGTTATTTTGAGGACATGCAGCGAATTATTATGAACGCTAAACAGGAACTTATTTTGGTGTGGAGAGCAAGTGGTGCGAATTCATTCTTCCAAACAGCTGCAGAGAATGTTCAAATAGAGATTAATAGTGTAGTATGGAAAATGCCTCACATCACTATTGCTGATGAGGAATGCTTGAAGCTCTTCAAAGTTCTGAATGCCAGCACCTATCTACCACCACCTTCATATGATGGGAGCTTTTTGAATACCCAGTCTTACCAACAGCATCTACACATACTTGGGCTATTCAAACATCAGTGCAGTTAGAAGCACCTTGATTCATCATAATCGCATTTCAAACTCAAAGGCGTAGGACTGCATCCAAGGACTCAACTAAACTTGACCACTGCACGTTAACTAACGCCAGAGTCTACCTGAATTCCGGATACAACCCATACGAGAATCTACATCTACAGTGGGACAGCAATGCATACAGTCTTGCATTTGACATGTATGCAAGATTCTGAGCATTTTATTATGAAGGCGTTGAAAATGAAGGATGCCTACTTAGTCCACAGTGTTTCAAGAAGCTAGCACCAATAATCGTGATTGACTGTTCAAAACAGGATGAGACAGTTAAAACAGGGCTTGTAGATGTACGGATTGAATTTGAATCTTCAACAAACTTCCCAGATCACACTGCAGCCTATGCTCTAGTTCTGCATGATCGTATTGTTAACTATTGCCCACTCACTGGTGTAGTGCAACGAATTGTATTAATTAGTAGGTGCTCTGCTAGCTCTAAGGCAGATATCGATGTTACCCCAAGGTGTGAGGATCGTAGCTGACGTACAAGGGTTTTACTGTGACGAAAGCAGGCGATTCATAATTAAAGACTGTGCATTAATAGCTTTCACACAAAGTGATGGAGTAATAGGAACATTTGCATCAAGAGTTGCATCGCCGATATCAGTCAAGGATGTGAAGTGCATTTAAACATGTGGAAGTGCAATCTGGTTAACACATTTCTGTCACGGAATTCACTGGGATGACCCTGGCATCGCTTATAAAGATTTGGTGAGAGTGATCCGAGTATTTGATCGCAAGGAGACAAACATCTACGTTAAGGGTGATGCAAAGATTGCCTGGCTGCGTCGAATATTTAAATTAGCTTTTATTCAAGACCTGGGATTGTATGGATGTTCATCTATCCATCGACTCAAGAACATTTACGAGAAAGTGCTTTTGTATCTGCATATGAGAAGGCAGAATTACTTTTAGCTTGGATTACAAATAAATAATAATTTCTAAATTTTGTTCTTTTTCTTTCTTTCCATGACAGCCAATGTCTGTAAAATGTAAGTTTGTTGGCAAATATTGTATATGAAGCGAATTCCAGCGGAACTGTCTGAGGTGCATACCACAGCCTTGATGCGCCGAGTAACGTTACCTGAGTCAATAATAGACCAGCTTTCACCTCACCTGCGTGGCGATGCGTGAGATACCAGCCGGGTGGATGCCGGCGTCAGGGACTGAAAGAAAGTGCTGAGGCATCCTGCATGTTTGTGACCAGTGGACTAAGTCTAGCACGCGTCATTCAGAATTCATTTGTGTCCTTAAAGCAGTAAAACCTGGTCTCTCTGCATTGCAATGTGGCTGTATTCATGTTTTTGTATACAAAAAGTACATTTACCATATATTTTCTTAATAAAAAAGAATGTCATGATTGAGGGTGAAATAATAACAAAATTCCACATTTTTACATTAAAATAAGTGAATTTATTACTGAATTCAGATTTCTTTTAACAGTGTTTGACAAATTTCAGTTTACAGTAAGGTGATTCACTTTTCACATTCATATATGAGTTTACAGTTACAGGATTTATTTTTGACGATAAATGTCAATATTATGCTGTTTGACGATACGACTTCTCAGACTTTGCATTATTCAGAAATATGAGCATTCTGCTCAGATAAATGGTATAAATATATATAATTTTATGTCTAATGCAGAGGTACTACAACTTAATTACACTATTTAATAAGGTAAATAGTATCGCTAGTGAAGTTCCAGCCGAAAATATAAAATACTTTTAACTAAAGGCGAACGTATTTGTTTCAAGAGGGTGGCTCTAAATATTTTACACTATGAAGGCAACTGAAAATATATTTCATTCAATTAAATGGCTCTAAACATTTTTTCCACTACGACAAGCAAGTGAACATAAATATTTCGTTGAAGTCGATGGCTCTAAAACATTTTCCACCAGAGCAAGAAATTAAAATTGAAAATATATTTCTCTGAAGTACGTGGCTCCTAACATTTTCCACTACAGTAACTAGGTTAATATATACATGACCGTCATACCCGCTCAAATTATAAAAAAAGACGGGTATGTGTCTAGGTAACTGGTACTCCAAGTTGCATGCGTTGTGGGCTGCACCGCGGAACTTACCCGTAAGATGACAGTGGTCTCAACGAGGAGTTTCCGGTTTTCCATCTAAGGCCAGCCCACAAATACGACAATTAATCGCCTTTTCACATATTTCATCATCTTCATTTGATTTGGTCATGGGAATGTTGGTACTGTAGAGCCTGTCAACTTCCCTTGAAAGTATTTCATGCTCAGTGAGAAGCCAAACCGCTTTATCGTTCTCTACATAACGCTGATAGCAATTAAGTTTAGAATCATATCCACATACAACTTGGAACGCTGCCGCATATGGTAAGTGTTTTTGCGTGAAATTTTTGTGTCAGGCTAGGGGGATCCTTTGACAACGAGTAAGAAGAGTCAGCAGGCATTTAGAATCTGCGTACAAGTACACAACAAAAGGACAACGCTGCTGGTGGTGAGCATGTTGAAATTTAATAAAATTATTTTCCTCAGCGGACATAATCACACGTAACGGGTCCTTGGAAGCACAATCTAGTCGATCTATCGCTAATAACTCTTCAGAAGAAAAATAAATTTGCCGGCCAGTGTGGCCGAGCGGTTCTAGGCGCTTCAGTCTGGAACCGCGCGACCGCTACGGTCGCAGGTTCGAATCCTGCCTCAGGCATGGATGTGTGTGATGTCCTTAGTTAGGTTTAAGTAGTTCTAAGTTCTAGGGGACTGATGACCTCAGATCTTAAGTCCCACGGTGCTGAGCCAGAGCCAGAAAAATAATTCAAACACCTTAAACAAATATGCTGTTTATGGCCATATTTATTTAGTTGGGAGGAAAGGAGTCGGGACATGTCTTTGATCCAGAAGTAGTGGTACTTATCACTTTCAGAAAAGAGCAGCATGTTTTCATGCAACTCTTGCACAACTGAAAAGTTTGAGAAATTTAGGGGCCCAACTACTGTATGTTTGTCCTGCTTATCTGACTTGCTTTTCTTCTCCAGGCCATAATCGTGAACCGATATTCCAGTATTCTGAGCCTCAAACGTATTTATGTCCTGGATATTTACAGGGAACACTATTCCATCAAAGTGTTACTGTCTCTTAATAGCTTTGACTTTGTAACTTCCGGGACGCTCAGGATGATCTCTATAATGATACCTTCTCTCGCAATCCAGGACTGACCATGCAAAACAAGCATTATCATACTTATTTTCAACATTAACACATGCGTTTTTGTTCTTAACATCCTCAGGTAGTTTAATATAACTGGACCCTCCATTCATTGGATAATAGACATGTATATGGATGTCGAGATGTGATATATTGCTGAGTGCTTTAACGGACCCACGTACTTCCATCTCGGAAAACCGTGCCATAATAGCGCTCAAGGTGGATTCTCGGTACCACTCAGCAATCGGTGTGCTCCGAGAAATAACGCCATTATCACCCGCTATATAGTGCAGAGTGGTTGTCTCCGTCTCACCTTGACGTTTAGGTGGGCGACAATTCGCAGCATAACACTACGCTGCATTTAATGTCGTTAAATCCCGGATCTTGTTGGACTCTTAGGAGCTCGGTCTCCAAGACAGGGAGTCACGTTTGTAAAAACCCGACAGGGTCGCGATACCTCCCAGCCGGATTCTCAATTCTGGTGAATGAGATTCGCCCCTCAAAAGCCCTAGCAACTGCTGAGTATTGTAAGGGGGTCATCACGCCGTTATTCCGATAGAATTCATTGTCGATATGACGGGGTAGAGAACTACCGCTAGCCACATGATGATTACTATTACTGCTACTACTACAGGTAGGGGTCCGCCCGGTAGATGAAGTGGCCGATGATGGTGCATCGTCATCATTTGCAAGGAGGGGTATACACTTTGTAGCGTGTACCTTGCACGGACGACGGCGGCAAGCTTGTTCCAGGGGAGGAGGCGGTGACAGCCGACTTGAAAGGCCTGGCTGCAGTGACGGCCAGCGGGGTGCGTTGCTGCTGCCGCTACCAGCCTGTGCCGTGGGGGGTGGGGCGCCGTTTTTGTTGTTCTCCTTCTCGGTCGCGGACAACCGGCTGAGTCGGACACGGACTCCAGAGGGGATGCGGCGGAGCTTGCACGCCTTCTGCGCTTCTCGCGCTGCCCTGATCGGGGCTAAACAAGGCGCCGCGTGTCTTTGCGGCTGTGCGCCCTGGAATCCCGGCCCCGCAGCCACCACTCTAGGTACACGGACTACCGAGTGATGTGGCGCAGTGGTTAGCACACTGGACTCGCATTCGGGAGGACGACGGTTCAATCCCGTCTCCGGCCATCCTGATTTAGGTTTTCCGTGATTTCCCTAAATCGCTTCAGGCAAATGCCGGGATGGTTCCTTTGAAAGGGCACGGCCGATTTCCTTCCCCATCCTTTCCTCACCCGAGCTTGCGCTCCGTCTCTAATGACCTCGTTGTCGACGGGACGTTAAACACTAATATCCTCCTCCTCCTAGGTACACGGACTACACCGTGTGATATACCTGTAACATAAATAAGAAAAAAAGTTAATGATTTAGATTTAAAAGAGCGAAAAATAATAATAAGAATAAATAATGGCAATTACTTGCAATAATGTTAATGTTCAATAGTATACACCTTCTCCGTTCTGGCTCCATTGCTTGAGCAACTCATTGCCGCATTCAGCAAAGCCCCCATACCAGTCAGGCAGGTCGTGCTAATCTTCCTCATCGTTTAAAAACTTGGTGCCCCTGGAGCGGAGGAAATTATTTTGATCTAAGAACTACGTTTGTATTAGAAATGTGCATACATTCGGGCTGCGCTTGCGCCCTCTCCATATCGAGCTGCTGGTCTACAGCAGCAGGCATTTGAGGGATGAAATCTAGAAAGATGGAAAAGACTGAGTATAATATCGAGTATGGAAAGGAAAATGTGCAGTGACTTAAATGATACAGAAATCCGCAGAACAGAACATATATGCAAAAAACGAAATAAACGAAATATTTATAGAGAGCACTATAAAATAAATATAACATGTACTACAAACATAGAATCTGTTAAATGACACAGCATTCTGTATAGATTGCGGTCCAAAACAGATATAACACACGGACATTGAACATATAGACACACAAACGTGGAATCCGTTAAAATACTCAGCAATCTAAATAGAGACCGGTCAAAAACGGATATAACACGGAACATAGAGACACTAAACATAGAGCCACGCAAGACGTGGACGCACAATCTTCATAGAGAGCGGTCTAAAACAGATGTAG
Organism: Schistocerca cancellata; assembly: GCF_023864275.1. NCBI lineage: Eukaryota > Metazoa > Arthropoda > Insecta > Orthoptera > Acrididae > Schistocerca > Schistocerca cancellata. The sequence continues at coordinate 566,732,032 of NC_064628.1, forward strand.
CACTCATACACAGAGTTAAAGGGTACAGATATCGGAACACTGAACATGTACTTACCAAGTAGTGCAACTTCCTCTAAGCGGGATAGTTTGCTGCTGCTGGAGCCATTGGCGCTACCTGATCGCTTCATAATGAATGAATGCAAAATCACGTCCACACGCGTAACAAACCAAATATACGAGCAGAATGACGGCTGGTTCTGTTGTGGTCTGGTTTATATAAGTTCTAAGACATAGAGTCAAGTGACTAGTGCAGTAGCGAATACGAGTGGAGCATTCTAGGGGTGGGGGATGGTACGTCATGAAGGACCACAGCGCCCCTAGTGGGGAAAATGTGAAACTTGTCAGTTGTTCATTGAATATCGAAGTGGTACATTAATATTGAAATGGAATTAAGTACTTGGGTAATTCATATGTTAGATGCAGGATGTGAGTGTTAGAATATTTACAAAATACTGTGTCCCGATCGAGTATGAAGGGAGCGCTCGGCCGCCCGCGGGCCTATCACATCAGGTGATGACTCAAGATCGTCAGCTTTCTCTCTAGCGCCGCGTGACGGTGGCGACCTCTGATGGCACGGATATGAACTAAGTCAGTTGCAGTCCAGACTCAGTGGCGAACACACATGCTTTAAACTGGTTAAATAATAAAGACAAGTGCATTTTTGGCGCCATTGTCATAGGTGTGACGAATTATCATGTTGGAATTACAAATTCCCGCCATTTCCTGGGAGAGGGGGGGGGGGTTAGGTTAGTGGAGGTAGCCCAATTGACCTTCGTCCCGCCAAAATTCAAACTTCCCGCCAAAATGCGCCATCTGGGATGACGTCATGCTGGTGCTCTCTGGTGGCAACGATATCAACTAAGCCAGTTGGGCTCTAGAGCTCGTGGAGCACACAAATGCTTGAAACTGGTTAAATAATAAAGACAAGTCCATTTTTCCTGCCATTTATCTTGGTGTGACACATTATCCTGTTGGAATTTGAACGTCCCGTCATTTTTCTGGGCGAGGTGGGTGTCGCACTTTCCTCCAAAATTCTAAGTTCTCGCCAACATCCGCCATCTTGGATGACGTCATCGCCGCCATCTTGGGTAATGGTACTTTGGGGTAGAATCATTGTTGTTCCAATACTGCAGTTGTCTCGGTCGTTTGTTGCCATAGCCCATTAACGCCAAATCTCACCACACTGTCTTGACGGAAACATTCGTCGTACCTTCCACACAGATTTCTGCAGTTATTTCACGAATTTTTGCTTGCATTTTAGCACTGCTTTCGCTCAATAAGTGAAGGCCGTCGGCCACTGCTTTGTCAGTGGTGACCGATGATGTCCGAAATACAGTGTTCTTGACACTCTGTTGACACTGTGGATCGCAGGATATTGACTTCCCTAACTATTTCCGAAGTGCAATATCCTTGGGTCTAGCTGCAACCAACATTCTCGTCAGAACCTGGTAATCTCGTCGGAAACATTTTCACATGAATCACCTGAGTATAAATAAAGCACTGAAGCGCCAAAGAAACTGGCATGGGCAAGCGTATTCAAGTATGAGATATGTAAACAGGCAGAATACGACGCTGCGGTCGGCAATGACTATATAAATAAGACACGTGTCTGGCACGGTGTTAGATCGGTTACTGCTGCTACAGTGAAAGGTTATCAAGATTTAAGTGAGTTTAAACGTGTTGTTATAATCGGCGAGCGAGCGATGGGGCACAGCTTTCCGAGGTAGCGATGGAGTGGGATTTTCTTGACTGACCATTTCACGAGTATACCGTGCTTATCAGGAAGCCAAAAAACCATAAAGTTCCCGACATCGCTGCGGTCGGGAAAAGATCTTCCAACAACAGGACCAAGGACGACTGAAGATAATCGTTCAGTGTGACCTAAGTGCAGCCCTCTCGAAAACTGCTGGATATTTCAATGCTGGACCGTCAAAGTGTCAGCGTGTGAACCATTAAACGAATCATCATCGATATGGGCTTTTGGAGCCCAAGGCCCACTCGTGTACCCTTGATGACAGCACGACAAAAAGCTTTACTACGCCTTGCCTGGGCCCATTACACCGACACTGAACGGTTGACGAGTGAAAAAATGTCGTCTGTTCGGACTAGTCTCGTTTCAAATTGTATAGAATGGATGAACGTGTACAGCTATGGAGACAACCTCATGAATCCATGGACCCTGCATGTCAGCAGGGGACTGTTCAAGCTGGTGGATCTCTCTCTAATGGTATAGAGGGTGAGCATGTGGGTTGATATGAAACATTGATACGTCTAGATACGACACTGACAGTGATACGTACATAGTCATCCTGTCTAATTACCTGCATTCATTCATGTCCATTGTTCATTCCGACGGACTTAGACAGTTCCAGCAGGACAGTGCGATGCCGCCCACTTCGAAAATTGCTAGAGAGTGGTTCCACGAACACGCTTCTGTGTTTAAACACTTCCGCTGGACATCAAACTCCCGACATGAACATTATTGAGCATATCTGGAATGACTGCTATTCAGAAGTTATGTCCACCCCCTCGTATTCTTGCGGATTTAAGGATATCCCTGCTGGACCTATGGAGTCCGTTCACTCCAGCAGTACTTCAAACGTTAGTCGAGCCCACGCGACTTCGTGTTACGGCACTTCTGCGTACTCGCGGGGGCCCTAGGCAGGTACACCAATTTCTTTGCCTCTTGAGCTTAGCTCCGCCAATGCACTACACTCTTATACCTTACATAAGCCTTACCACCGCTGTCTGTGTACGAGTATACCACTATCCCAAGACATTCGTCTCCTCACTGTGTATGCAGAGCCAGCAGCAAGCCCCCGGACCACAGAGCTGATTTCGTGCTTGCATCAACAGCATGCTCTATTACAGCTCTTTCTAATACTAGATATATGTATTTCGTGTGATCCCCATGAACCATGGACCTTGCCGTTGGTGGGGAGGCTTTCGTGCCTCAGCGATACAGATAGCCGTACCGTAGGTGCAACCGCAACGGAGGGGTATCTGTTGAGAGGCCAGACAAACGTGTGGTTCGTGAAGAGGGGCAGCAGCCTTTTCAGTAGTTTCAAGGGCAACAGTCTGGATGATTGACTGATCTGAACTTGTAACACTAACCAAAACGGCCTTGCTGCGCTGGTACTGCGAACGGCTGAATGCAAGGGGCAACTACGGCCGTAATTTTTCCCGAGGGCATGCAGCTTTACTGTATGGTTATATGATGATGGCGTCCTCTTGCGTTATATATTCCGGAGGTAAAATAGTCCCCCATTAGGATCTCCGGGCGGGGACTACTCAAGAGGATGTCGTTATCAGGAGAAAGAAAACTGGCGTTCTACGGATCGGAGCGTGGAATGTCAGATCCCTTAATCGGGCAGGTAGGTTAGAAAATTTAAAAAGGGAAATGGATATGTAAAAGTTAGATATAGTGGGAATTAGTGAAGTTCGCTGGAAGGAGGAACAAGACATCTGGTCAGGTGACTACAGGGTTATAAACGCAAAATCAAATGGGGGTAATGCAGGAGTAGGTTTAGTAATGAATAGGAAAATAGGCATGCGGGTAAGCTACTACAAGCAGCATAGTGAACACATTATTGTGGCCAAGATAGATACGAAGAACACGCCTAATACTGTAGTACACGTTTATATGCCAACTAGCTCTGCAGGTGACAAAGAAATTGAAGAAATGTATGACGAAATAAAAGATATTATTCAGATTGTGAAAGGAAACGAAAATTTAATAGTCATGGGTGACTGGAATTCGGCAGTAGGAAAAGGGAGGGAAGGAAACGTAGTAGGTGAATATGGATTGGGGGTAAGAAATGAAAGAGGAAGCCGCCTGGTAGAATTTTGCACAGAGCACAACTTAATCATAGCTAACATTTGGTACAAGAATCATGAAAGAAGGTTGTATACATGGAAGATGCCTGGAGATACTGACAGGTTTGGCATAGATTATATAATGGTAAGACAGAGATTTAGGAACCAGGTTTTAAATTGTAAGACTTTTCCAGGGGCAGATGTGGATTCTGACCACAATCTATTGGTTATGACCTGTAGATTAAAACTGAAGAAACTGCAAAAAGGTGGGAATTTAAGGAGATGGGACCTGGATAAACTGACTAATCCAGAGGTTGTACAGAGTTTCAGGCTGAGCATAAGGGAACAATTTACAGACATGGGGGAAAGAAATACAGTAGAAGAAGAATGGGTAGCTTTGAGGGATGAAGCAGTGAAGGCAGCGGAGGATCAAGTAGGTAAAAAGATGAGGGCTAGTAGAAATCCTTGGGTGACAGAAGAAATACTGAATTTAATTGATGAAAGGAGAAAATATAAAAATGCAGTAAATGAAGCAGGCAAAAAGGAATACAAACGTCTCAAAAATGAGATCGACAGAAAATGCAAAACGGCTAAGCAGGCATGGCTAGAGGACAAATGTAAGGATGTAGAGGCTTATCTCACTAGGGGTAAGATAGATACAGCGTAGAGGAAAATTAAAGAGACCTTCAGAGAAAAGAGAACCACTTGTATGAATATCAAAAAGATGGAAACCCAGTTCTGAGCAAAGAAGGGAAAGCAGAAAGTTGGAAGGTGTATATAAAGTGTGTATACCAGAGCGACGTACTTGAGAACAATATTCTGGAAATGGAAGAGGATGTAGATGAAGATGAAATGGGAGATATAATACTGCGTGAAGAGTTTGACAGAGCACTGAAAGACCTGAGTCGAAACAAGGCCCCGGGAGTAGACAACATTGTATTAGAACTACTGACAGCCTTGGGAGGGCCAGTCCTGACGAGACTCTACCATCTGGTGAGCAAGATGTATGAGACAGGCGAAATACCCTGAGACTTCAAGAAGAATATAATAATTCCAATCCCAAAGAAAGCATATGTTGACAAACGTGAAAATTACCAAACTATCAGTTTAATAAATCACGCCTGCAAAATACTAACGCGGATTCTTTACAGAGGAATGGAAAAACTAGTAGAGCCGACCTCGGGGAAGATTAGGTTGGATTCCGTAGAAATGTTGGAACACGTGAGGCAATACTGACCCTACGATTTATCTTTAGCTAGATTAAGGAAAGGCAAACCTAAATTTCTTGCATTTGTAGACTTAGAGAGAGTTTTGACAATGTTGACTGGTATACTCTCTTTCAAATTCTGAAGCTGGTAGGGGTAAAACACAGGGAGCGAAAGGGTATTTACAGTTGGTACAGAAACCAGATGGCAGCTATAAGAGTCGAGGGACATGAAAGGGAAGCAGTGGCTGGGAAGGGAATGAGACAGTGTTTTAGTCTCTCCCCGATGTTATTTAATCTGTATATTGATCAAGCAGTGAAGGAAACGAAAGAAAAATTCGGAGTGGGTATTAAAATCCATGGAGAAGAAATAAATACTTTAAGGTTCGCCGATGACATTGGAATTCTGTCAGAGACAGCAAAGGACTTGGAAGAGCAGCTGAATGGAATGGAATGGATAGTGCCTTGAAAGGAGGGTATAAGATGAACATCAACAAAAGCAAAACGAGGATAATGGAGTGTAGTCGAATTAAGTCGGGTAATGCTGAGGGAATTAGATTAGGAAATGAGACACTTAAAGTAGTAAAGGAGTTTTGCTATTTGGGGAGCAAAATAACTGATGAAGGTCGAAGTAGAGAGGATATAAATTGTAGACTGGCAATGGCAAGGAAATCTTTTCTGAAGAAGAGGAATTTGTTAACATCGAGTATAGATTTAAGTGTCAGGAAGTCATTTCTGAAAGTATTAGTATGGAGTGTAGGCATGTATGGAAGTGAAACATGGACGATAAATAGTTTGGACAAGAAGAGAATAGAAGCTTTTGAAATGTGGTGCTAAAGGAGAGTGCTGAAGATTAGGTGGGTAGATCACATAACTAATGAGGAAGTATTGAATAGGATTGGGGAGAAGTTTGAGGCACAACTTGACTAGAAGAAGGGATCGGTTGGTAGGACATGTGTTGAGGCATCAAGGGATCACCAATTTAGTATTGGAGGGCAGCGAGGAGGGTAAAAATCGTAGAGGGAGACCAAGAGATGAATACACTAAGCAGATTCAGAAGGATGTAGGTTGCAATAGGTACTGCGAGATGATGAAGCTCATATATATATATATATATATATATATATATATATATATATATATATATATATGTGTGTGTGTGTGTGTGTGTGTGTGTGTGTGTGTGTGTGTGTGTGTGTGTTTGTGTATAGTGTGGTGTAACTATGGTGAAGTATGGTGATCATGATGAGAGAAGCGAGAATGTGAAACGTGAAACGGAGTGCCAGCACAAAGACTACTCCTCGTGCGGAAGGAGGCCTTCGAGATTGACGTCCTCATACTATGGACGGATCACCATCGTCACATGCTCTCGCTTCAAGAGACATTGGGAAGAAGTCTGGTATTTAAACTAGGAGATTGGCACGAAATCTCATGATCACGAAGTTTACACCCATTCCCCTTGCTGACTAAATGCTGACAGAGAAATTTTTTTCACCACGAAGATTCGAACCGACATTCTCCCGGGTTGTCCGCCCCCGGTAGCTGAATGGTCAGCGTGACGGATTGTTAATCCTTTGGCCCGGTTTCGATTCCCGTCTGGGTCGGGGAATTTTCCCCACCCAGGGACTGGGTGTTGTGTTTTCCTCATCATCATCCTTTCATCCTCCACCGACTGCAGGTCGCCGACGTTGCGTCACATCGAAAGACCGGCACCAGGCGAATGGTCCGCCCGCAGGGGGGCCCTAGCCATACGATGACATAACAAAAACTCCCAGGTCGGGCGATACAGCACAAGCATGAGTTAGAGACCTCGGTGGCGGGTGTACACGCATGATGTCAGCAGTGTCATGTTAAGACAGCAAGCGGCTGCGTGGCTCTTCGGCGTGGGCATCGACATCTTGTTTGGAAATTGCCCATAACATTGAATGTTGCTATTGAATGAGCACTGTTGACTCTGCACTCGTCACGGTATTGGAAGACTTCGGGTAACAGATGCTGCACACCTCATTCTTTGGAAGATGTAGCTTTCTGTTGCTGATGTTGGCTGTTATTCCGCCGTGACTTTGCGTAGGGGTAAATGAGAAACTGTCTGCAGTAGGTCAACATCAGTAATTCTTATTGCGCCAACCTGTGGTTTGGAAAACCTTTTGAAGGACTTCATGGAGATATAGTAGGGGCATTACAAAAGCGTCAGTGGAGAGTGATAGTCTCTTGGCTAGCATGAGTGACATTACTCAGAACATGTCGAAGCTTCTTCTTCTGGTGACTAGGGTTTCCCATATTTGTGAGCCTCATTCCTTGGATGTGTTGAATCAACTAATGTATATGCATATATAATAAAGGAGACAATATTGTTTTATGTGCTTCTATTTTCCTCTCGTCATAAATTTGTTTCTACGTACAGTATTGTGCAGGCAATGGTAGCTTTAGACTCCCTATATATGGGTCATCCTGATTCCGCCAAAGGCCTTGTCAAACAGGGCAGGGGAACGGACAGAGACTGAGAGCGCACTTCTTCTAGGGTTGGGAATATGCTTCTAAAAGGCAGTGATACAGCATGAGGATACAGAAGACAATGCAAACCACTGCATTACAATCACATAAAATACAGAAACAGGACAAGTGGCCTGTAATTTGAAACTACATCACGATGAACTCTCCATTCGCAAAAGATTTTCAGGTAGTCTCCCACTCGGATTTCCGGGAGAGGATTTCCAAGGAGGAGGTCACCACCGAAAGAAGACTGAAGAAGCAACTATAACGCAACGTACAACGGAGCGTGAAATGTCGAGCTTTGAACGGCACAGGAAGGCTAGAAGATCTGGAAAGGAAAATGAAATTCTCAGTCTAAATACAGGGGAGTTATTTGAAGTGAAAAGGAAAGAAGATGAGAACTTCTGGTCAGACAAATATAGGGTAATATCAACAACAGGTGAAAAATGTATGGACAGTGTAGGATTCATTATGTAGTGGTGCTTAGAGTGAGTTACTGTGAACAGTTCAGTGGTGGGTTTGTTTTCACCAGAGTCGGTATACACGATGAAGTCACAAGCAGAAGATAAAGAGACGAATTGTATCAGTATACTGATCGGATAATTTCGCATATAAAAGTATATGGTCATCTAATATCCATGGGCAACAGCAATGCGCTACTAGGAACTGGGTAGCTAAAAACGTTAAGGGAGAAAGTAGGCGTGCTAATAGGAAAGAGAAGAGAGAAAGACTAGTTGAGCTCAGTTAGTAATCGCGAGTACACTATTCAAAAATCACAAGAGGAGGTCTATAGTTAGTAAAGGCCTTCAGAAACAGGAATATTACTCCTTAATAGCTATATCAGAGATTTCGTTATCAGTAATTGGATTGTATGGCATACCAGTAAGCAGATGTAGACCAACTCGTAACTCCCAAATCCGTCCGAACTGGTCTCGGAAGGCCCAACCGTACCGACCGGCCGCTGGCCATCCTCAGCCCAAAGGCGTCACTGGATGCGGATATGGAGGGGCGTGTGGTCAGCACACCGCTCTCCCGGCCGTATGTCAGTTTACGAGACCGGAGCCGCTACTTCTAAATCAAGTAACTCCTCAGTTTGTCACACGAGGCATCCCGCATGCCAACAGCGCTCGGCAGGCCGAATGGTCAGCCATCCAAGTGCTAGCCCAGCCCGGCGGCGCTTAACTTCGGTTATCTGACGGTAATCCTTGTTACCTCTGCCGCAAAACTGTTGGCAGATACAGACTAGGATCGCAATTTAGCAGTGACAAATATCACTAGTCGAAGTATAAGTGTCCTAAGAAGTGGGATACTGAATGATAAGACACTTTTGGAAGATTCTAAACTTAAAGATACTGCGATAATAAATACGACAGTAGTCAGTTCAGGTAAAGAGGAATGATCATTTACAAAAAATGATTATTGAGACGTGGTAAAAATTGCTGTTTCCATGAGCGCGCCGCAGCGCGTAGTGTGAAGCAGTCGCCCTCCGTTTCTGGCGGTGGCGCCGCTGTGGCAGTCGCAGCTTTGGTGTCTCCCTCTGGTGGGAAAGGGGAAAGGTTGCCTGTTCACGTGCATTTAAGGGGCGCTATGAGCTCGCCAGTGGGTCAGTATGGGTCAGTCTCTCGTCCCCAGCCTTCTAGTCTGTCTCTCGTCTCCATTTGTTAGGCAGTTAGTGTCTGTCTGTCGTTCGGATCAACTTTTAAGGCCGGCAAAATGAGTCTTTCCACTCAGCCAGTAAGAGAACTCAGCGAGTGGTCGCCCGGTCGGGGCTCAGTTCCTGCATCTTAGTCTGCGCGTTAGGCCGCCAGTTTGCTCGAGTTTGCTCAGGCAGTGGTCATTGGCGATTGGATCGATCGGTTGGTCGGTCGCGCACTGAGACACAAGATGACTTGTCCGTCTTGAACGTCGGCGCATGTGAGGTCTCCACGTGAGTCCAGTGGGCCGCGGCGTATAGCGAGGGGTAGTGACTTCGCGGTCGACACGAGAGCAACATGAGTCAACCTACGACATCGGGCTGGCCGGTGAGAGCTGCGACGCCGTGAGACGGGTGATCGGCGCGCCTTCCTGCGTCCGTTTAAGCGGACGGTTCGGGAGAGCGTTGGGGGTGCTGCGACAGGTCTTCGCCACAGATCGCAGTTTATTAGAAATCAAGTGACTAGAGATATGTTATTTGATTTACTCTTGTAAATTCTACTTGCTTTCTCGGTGAGGTCACCAGCCGTTTTGCTTCGGGCTCGTCCCACCATTATTCTCCGTTTGCCCACCCGCGGGAAGGAGGTTGTTTATAAATTGGGTGGTCCGTTTTTCCCTTGTGGAGTAGTGGCGGGTTAGAGCAACCTGCGGTTCGGGTTGTTCGGTAATCTCTCTCCTATCTACCTTACGTTAGTAGCTGCCTCTGTCATGTTTGTCGGATTTGGTGTGTTAGCGAATTTGTTGCTTGGAGTGTAACGGCCTAGTACCTGAAATATGTTTTGATCCTTGGAAACTTTGATATTATTGCCTATGATCTTGAGAGGCGGTATCTGTGTACTGTAGAGCATCGTAACTATTGTTTGGCCAACTTTGTAGAATTTTATATAAGATTGCATTTCATGGGCTTTTATTTTAATGATAATTTTAGTATATAAAATTGCCACCCTTTCACTGCAAGACTTTTCTTAGAAGTTAAAATCAAGTTGCACTTTCGGTGGCAAGGTTAATATTTTAATTGTTAGTGTTTTTGTACCATTTCCATCCCTCCTACACGGGGTGCATAGTCTGTGTGCTTGTGTAAATTGTTAAAACTCTTAGTTTAAAGTTATCTGGTGTGTTGCAGATTTACGCCAGTGTATTCTTTCAGAGGCTGTTGTGAGCGGTCGTAACTACGGCCGTGTAAAAAGGGAGCGGCAAGATTCTCTGCCCGAAAGCTCATACAGTCAAAACTTGTTTCTTTCTGCCTCTGAATAAATTGTAGCTTTGATATTTAGAAGGTGCTTTCTGATTATAATTTTAAATCTGGTCCTTTTAAGAAATGCTTTTAGACACTATTAAAGTGAATATAATTCCCATTTTTTAAAAGGAATTTGGTTATGATTTCATCAGTTACTCCCTGGCAACTACTTCCACGCTTACATAGTGTGATTAAATGTGTTAAAGTTCTTGATCAATCGCTAGTAAATAAAATAAATTCTTAAGAATATTCTTTGAAAATAAATCACGGTTCAATTATCATAAAATTTCTACATCCTTTCTTTTACTACCGTAATTGCTTCTTCGATATACATATTGACCGGTAGGGGTGAAAGACTACATCCGTGTCTTACAGTCGATTTTATCTGAGCACTTCGTTTTTAGTTCTCCATTCATATTGTGCCCTCTTGGTTTTTTTATCTGAGTACTTCGTTTTTGGTATTACATTCTTGTCGTTTCTTCGTGGCTCTTGTACCTGCTGCACACCGAAGAACCAAAGAAACTGGAACAAGTTTCTAATTCCGTCTAGGCCCCCCACGAACACGCAGAGGAGCCGCAACATAATGTGACATGGACTCGACTAATGTTTGAAGTAGTGCTGGAGGGAAATGACACCATAAATCCTACAGGGCTGTCCTTATATCCGCTGCGGTGGAGATCTCTTCTGATGAACATGTTGCAAGGCGTCTCAGATATGCTCAATAACGTTCATGTCTGGTCAGTTTGGTGGCCAACGGAAGCTTTTAAACTCAGAGGAGTGTTCCTGGAGTCACTCCAATTCTGGACGTATGGGGCATCGCTCTCTCCTGCGGGAATTGCCAAAGTCCCTCGGAAAGCACAATGCACATTAATATATGCAGGTAATCAGATAGGACGCTTATTACGTCCTCAGCGTCGTATCTAGACGTATCAGGGTTTCATATTACCCCAACTGCACACGCCCAAAACCATTACCGAACCTTCACCAGCTTGAACAGTGCGCTGCTGACCAGCAGGGTTCATGGATTCGTGAGGCTGTCTCCATACCCGTAAAGGTTCATCTACTTGATACAATTTGAAACCAGACTCCTCCGACCACGCAACATGTATCTAGTCATCAACAGTCCCATGTCGGTGTTGATGGGTCCAGGTGAGGCGTAAAGCTTTTTGTCGTGCAGACGTCAAGGCTCCGTTTCATTTAATGGTTTCCACGATGTTGATGGCTTTGTACTAAAATCTGCAGCAATTTTCGTAAGGAAGGCACTTGTGTTACGTTGAACGATTCTCTTCAGTCGTCGTTGGCTTCGTTCTTGCAGGATCTTTTTCCGACTGCAGCGATGTCCGAGATTTGTTGTTTTACCGGTTTCCTGATATTCATGGTACGCTCGTTACATGGTCGTACGTGAAAATCCCCACTTCATCGCTACCCCCGGAGATGCTGTGTCCCATTCCTCGTGCTGCGGTTATAACACCACGTTGAAACTCACTTAAATGTTGATAACCTTTCACTGTAGCAGCAGTAACCGATCTAACACTGCGCCAGACACTTGTCTTATGTATATAGAAATTGCCGACCGCAGCAACGTATTCTCCCTTATTTTTGTATACGTTTACCTGTACCAGATTCTTTGGCGCTTTTGTGTATATTATACATAATTCCCTATAATTTTCTCAAACCTTCCTTAGCCTGATTGAGCGATAGCATTCACTCCCATATCCCTTTGCCATCTCGTGAATTGGGTGGATGCTATTTTTCCGAAAGTCTCGAGTCTCATACAGTACCCTCTACAAATCAACATGAGTAATCGCTTCGTTTCTGCTTGCCGCTATGACTGTAGAAATTCAGAAGGGATGTTCTGTATCCGTTCTGCCTTATTTCGTCACGAATCCTCCAAAGCTCTGTTTCACCCAAACACTGGATGCCTTAAGTCTTCCATACCGACCACCATTTCTTCCTCAGTCACTTCAGATAGCTATTGCCCCTCACTAAGGCCTCCAGTGCACTCTTTTCATCTATCCGCTCTCTTCTCTGCGCTTCGCAGACGAGTTCTTAATGCACTCGTAATGTTGCCGCTCTTCCTTTTAGTTTCGTTGAAGGTTGTTTCTATATTGTATGGGCTTAATTAGTCCTTCCGACGACCATTTCCTTTACGATTGCTTCTTGTTTATCCGGTTGCCGTTTTATCCTTGTTTCACTGCACTGTCTATTTTATTCCTTAATGGTCTGTACTACTGACCATTACAATTTCTACACCAAGAAGATATGCAGATGATAAACGGGTATTCATTTGACAGATATATTGTAATAGAACTGACATAAGATTACATTTTCATGAAATTTGGGTGCATAGATCCTGAGAAATCAGTGCCCAGAACAACCACCTCTGGCCGTATTAATGGCCTTGATACGCCTGGTCATTGTATCAAACAGAGCTTGGATGGCGTATACAGGTTCAGCTGCCCATGCAGCTTCAACACGATACCACAGTTAATCAAGAGAAGTGACTGGCGTACTGTAACGAGCCAGCTGCTCGGCCACCATTGACCAGACGTTTTCAATTGGTGAGAGATTTGGAGAATGTGTTGGCCAGGGCAGCAGTCGAACATTTTCTGTATCCAGAAAGGCCGGTACAGGTCTTGCAACATGCGGTCGTGCATTATCCTGCTAAATGTAGGGTTTCGCAGGAATCGAATGAAGGATAGAGCCACGGGTCGTAACACATCTGAAATGTAACGTCCACTGTTTAAAGTGCCGTCACTGCGAACAAGAGGTGACCGAGACATGTAACCACAGGCACCCTATACCATCACGCCGGGTGATACCCCAGTATGGCGATGACGAATACACGCTTCCAATGTGCGTTCACCGCGATGTCGCCAAACACGGATGCGACCATCATGATGCTGTAAAGATAACATGGATTCATCCGAAAAAATGACGTTTCGCAATTCGTGCACCCAGTTTCGTCGTTGAGTACACCATCGCAGTCTGTGATGTGGCGTCAAGGGTAACCGCAGCCATGGTCTCCGAGCTGATAGTCAATGCTGCTGCAAACGTCGTCAAACTGTTCATGCAGATGGTTGTTCTCTTGCAAACATCCCTATCTGTTGACTCAGTGATCGAGACGTGGTTGCACGATCCGTTACAGCCATGCGGATAAGGTGCCTGTCATCTCGACTGCTAGTGATACGAGGCCGTTGGAATCCAGTACGGCGTTCCGTATTATCCTCCTGAACCCACCGATTACATATTCTTCTAACAGTCATTGGATCTCGACCAACGCGAGCAGCAATGTTGCGATACGATAAACCGCAATCGCGATAGGCTACAATCCGACCTTTATCAAAGTTGTAAACGTGATGGTACGCATTGCTTCTCCTTACACGAGGCATCACAACAACGTGTCACCAGGCAACGCCGGTCAACTGCTGTTTGTGTATGAGAAATCGGTTGGAAAGTTTCCACATGTCAGCACGTTGTAGGTGTCGCCACCGGCGCCAGCCTAGTGTGAATGTTCTGAAAAGCTAATCATTTGCGTATCACAGCATCTCATTCCTTTCGGTTCAATTTCGTGTCTGTAGCACGACATCTTCATGGTGTAGCAATTTTAATGGCGAGTAGTGTATGTGTGTGTTTCTGTAGTGCTGAATTTCTCAAAGCACTTTAGTACTTTCTTCTTTCGTTGATCAACTGAGGTACATCTTCTGTAACTCAAGGTTTCTTCGCAATTACATTCCTTTCACCTATGTTTACCTTTCCAACTTCGGTGCTCATCCTTTTTAAGGATGTCCATTCTTCTTCATCTGATCTTCCTACTGTGGTACTTCAAAGAACCAATGCCGGAAGTATAAGAAAGGGAAGAAATAAATGGATTTTAGTGTAGGTGAGACCATATCAACGATAAATTTCGCTATTCATTGCTATCCTCAGTGATACTGATTATTAATTAGTGGGTTAGTTGAATTTAACGAACAGTGAAAGGAGTACAGTACACGATTTGAGAGTCAACCCAAGAAAGACGATAGTAGTGAAGAACAGCAGAAATGAGACTAGCGCTCAACTTAGCGTGAAAATTGGGGTCCGCGAAACGGACGAAGTGAAGGCATACTTCTATGTTGAAAGCGAAATGACACGTGCCAAAGCAAGGAGGACACAGAAAGCAGATTCCCACAAGCAAAGAGGATATTCCTGGCCATGAGAATTCTGCTAATATCAAACATCGGTCTTCACTTTAGGAAGGAATTTCTGGGACTGTGATTTGAGCAGATCAGTGTATGGTAGTGTGTCATGAACTATGGGACAAGTGGAAATAAACAGAATCCAAGCGTCTGAGATGCGATACAATGGACGGACCTTGCAATTTCGGTGGACTGAAAAGATATGGAATAAGCTGGTTCTAAGCAGAATCGGCGGGGAAAGGAACATATAGAAAACACTGAGAAGAAAAGGGGCAGAATAATAGAACATTTGTCGAGACCGGGATAGCCAACCTTTCTTACCTATGACCAAATTTTGTATTTGTGTTAGTAGTCAAATTTTCTAATCGCCAACCAGTTCCATTATAATGGTAATTTGTAAAGTAGGGAAATAACTTTATATTACCGCACATTATGATAGCGCGAACGTCCGCTAGTGGGTGTCAGGGCAAGGTTGGCTACCACTGTGTTAAGACATCAGGGACTAAATTCGATGGTACTGCAGAATGTAGAGACTGAAGTGGAAGACAGATATTGGAATTCATCCACGAAGTAGACGAGTACGTAGGGTGCATATATGCAAACGCTTGTATGACAGTAAGAGGTCGACACAAGAGAGGATTTCGTGGCGAGTTTCATTAAATTAATCGGAAGAGTGAAACTTCCCGCCCACCACCACCAAGAAAAAAGAAAAATATGAAAAAAATTAAAATCTCACGTGGTGTTAACTGAATTTCGCACGGAACTTCGAAAGCTGTCGAGAAGGCTTAATATTTTAAAATATATTCCACACAGTGCATGGCGTACCAATTGAAACTGAATTCTTCAGTTTTGTAGTACCTGCGTACTATCCTGGCTTTTTTAAGGATGCATTCCACCAAGACCAAATCAGATTTTGCACAGATGTGTTTAGAGAACGTATCATTATCAGAACTAGCACCGAAGCAGACAAGCTGCTTCTTCCGTTTACCACTACTCTTTGTATGACACTACCGCAGTTCATCAATAATAAGAGGGGGAACAGCCGTCAGACATTTGAAATTCGTATGTAGATTGTTGTGCGGAAATCTTACTTGAAACACCATAACGCAACGATTTTGGCACACTGCTGTGTGGATGAAAACAGGCTGTAAGCATAGCACCTATTTTAGTGTGATATCAGTTGATAATACGAAAGGCGCCAAATTGCTAAGCACTGAAAAGGGAATAAACTGTTTATTTCTAATAAAAAACAAACAGCTACCGTGGGAAAGTAACTCTTCATAATAAATCTGTGGCTAATGCAGACCCTTACATAAAACCGACTGTGAGGTTATATTTTACTATTATTTTCTTTTCCTTTCTAACAGACTATAAGAAGCAGTTCTCCTAGTCGTTAATGAGTTGAGTTATACTGAATATAAGCATGAAATACTGATAATCGCAATCGCAAGCACAACACTTCCTTTTTCCCGGTGGTCTGGAAATCGATTTGTTCGTCCACGAGGGAGAAGAGGGAAGGCGCGAGACGCCATGCATGATGCATGTGCTCCTGCAGCTTTTGTCATGCAATGGGTTGTCTTTGAGCTCAGGTGCCGTTTACAGTCCGGCTCATTTTCAGCATCTCTGGCAGCCAGCAGCAAAAGGAGATCAACATTTGATTGTTGATGTTTGTGTAAGGTGGCAGATGCTAGGAACTGTACTGGTTACCGCTCATAGTGGATTTTCTGTGAAGATCCTGTACTACAAACTCAATAAATATTGTTTTGTTATTGAAGGTATTAATAATTTTATGTTTAAGTACTT
Source organism: Schistocerca cancellata (assembly GCF_023864275.1). Lineage (NCBI taxonomy): Eukaryota > Metazoa > Arthropoda > Insecta > Orthoptera > Acrididae > Schistocerca > Schistocerca cancellata. Next base: position 566,748,455 of record NC_064628.1, read on the forward strand.
AACATTCGTTTCTGAATCAGTTCCTTCATTTTTGCTTACCTTATTGTCCAAGATTTCAATACAGTCTGCGCAACAAATTTAGCTTTATTCACCTGCTAAAATGTTTTCCCGTCACTGATTAGCCACAGGAATTTCAGTAGGACAGATACTTGAAGTGTTAGTACATGGCCTCCAAACATATTCTTTTTTCTGTTTTTTTTTCCCTGTATGCTTCATAGTAACTGTTTATTTCATAAATTGTGCGTTCATTTCATTTTCAAGTTAGTTTGAGAAGTTAAATTTCTTTTACATAGAGTTTCCTAGTATTGAAGAAACATTATAAGCTTGGCTTTGATTTTGAGAAGTTTCTCAAGTTTAGACCATTATTCTACTCGCTCCTACTGTTTTTTCTTGTTATTTATATCAGCGAAACTAATCATTGATTACTGCTATGTACACTTCTGAGATTAATTCTCTTTGACCAAATGTCCCTGTGAAATTTATGGATCTTTGAATTTAGCAGTTCTTATTTATCTCCCTTATTTTGAGCTATGTGATATTTTACGTACCTTATTTAAGAACTAATGACAAACCTGCTTCATCAGTTCCCAGATAAATTTCTTGCCTTGGTCTGTAATCCAGATCTCTGGAGTACAGAAATTTCATAAGCTATTAGTAATAATGGCATGTTGACTAAGAATAACTGTCATTTCAACGTTGAGTGAAAAGAGATTCATAGTCGTTAATACATAGCACTTTAGTATTGGCGTCTGCGCAAAATGACCTAAATGTCCTAACCGAATATCTCAATGGTTTTCTGGCTTCCGGTTGTCTCTGCAGCGACATATGTCGGTAACTTAACTCGGCTCGTTGTCATTATGGTACACAGTTCAGTACATACTAGACTACGTCTGCTAACGTGTTCGTCACCAGTAGTGCTCAACTTCACGTCATTCTGTAGTCCTATAATCCCCATGCGCTGCCCTGCTAACACCTGATAGTGTGCCTGCCTTAATAAATTCTCTCAAAAGGTATATCGTACCACAACATAAGCTCCAAGCCCTGTCTGCGTATATTACACGCCGTAGCGCACAGTCACTTGAGGTTCTGTTTCAAATAGCGTACACTATTCGTCAGCTGCTTGCACTTTCAGCTGTTCTGTAGGGATGGTACCTAGCAGTTACGACTCATTGATCTTCTGAAGCAGCCCATCAGCATTTGCGTGTCTTGCCTGGTCCAGTAATTACCTTATAATCGAATTCACTAAGTTTTGATTCCTAGAACGTTAACCTGCTTGACGCATATTCTTCTATAAAAGTTTCATCACTGGTGTTCCCAAGAGACAGGTACTTCCATCAATATCTTTCCATAACAACCGATTACAGGCAGCGTGGAGTGGCACAGTTATTTTCCCCGTCCCAAGAAAGTGCTGGCACCGTGAGAGGGCTGTCGACTCGGCCTCGTAATTGCAGCGAGCATTGCCTCGACTCATCTGGTCGCATGCATTGACGTTGATGTGATCAGTTGCTGGAGAGAAACGAAAGAGCGGGTTCTGGGTGGGGCCTAGAGGAAGAGCCACGTATCCTGTGGTACGATTAGCCGTACGTAACGAACTTTCAGCGCGAGATGTGAATAATGCATCGACACAACAACCTGATGCAGCGGTTGGTGTCTTTTCTCAGCTGAATGGACAGTGATCCCAATCGAGACAGGGATTGGTCTTCTGCACGTTAAAAGGAGCATTTCCTGAATGAATTAGCAGCTGATCCTGCTGTTTTAATAAGTTAATTGTTAAACTGCATACTGTAAGGTCAATTAATAGAATCAGACAGCATGTAATTTGGTTTGATCCGAGCGCAACTCATTTATTGACACTCTTAGTACAAAGATTTCGCTTTGTTATTTGTACTGTGTGAATGATCATATTGTATGCGTTAATGAATAAGAATTTAATGAAATATATACATAGGTAGTCTGGTACAGCGTTGCGATAACTTGTTGTGCTAGCTACCTGGTACTACTTGTAGACCAATATGTAGTTGTGTTTTATGTAAATGATCCTAACTAAGTCTAAGAGTTGTCTTTCCATCATATGTTTACTTTTGAAGTTGTATACATCATAATTAATGTTATGGCCGAAGGGCATGCATTGATATGAACTGATTAATGTGGAAGAGTTTTGTACGCTGAATGGGAAGGGTAAAACTTAACGCTTCTCTCTCTATCGCACGTGAACGCGCTCTCTCTCTCTCTCTCTCTCTCTCTCTCTTTCTAACTATCTTTACAGAATCAGGGTGGCCTTCAAAATTAGGAGACCTACAAGCACTAAGATATTAGGTGACAAAATCACTCGTAATAATAGTTTTTACAAGAGCTAGGACAATTTATAATTTTTAATTAAGTATACTTATTTCACGGAAATTGTATACTGACTGAATTTTCTCATGTTGAGAAATGAGGAGGAGTGATGCGTTTTGATTGGTAAAAGACTTTCTAGAGCAAAGTTCTTTATTTTCAACAACTGATTTCGACAGTCTTTGCTGTCATTTTTAGATCTTCACATCTACTGTTACAAAACCTGTTCACTGTGAGTTGGAACCTCATGCAATGTTGTCATAAAGCCGATAAAATGTAGCACATAATGCAAAGGTGGTTAAAAATACATTGACAATCAAAATCCACCTTGTCTGTACAAGTAGCGCTTTTTCTGCCCCCGTTGGTTTGACTCTGCAGACAGTAACTGTGCAGAGTTTAGGGATGAAAAGTGCAACATTCACTGTAGGTTTCAGCAGTGCCCCACCGACGTGTGTGTACCCCTGTTGAACAGTTTGAGCCATTTGAGTGGAGTCACATTCAGGGATTGTGGGAAGTGGAATGGACATATGGGAGGACTGCTACAGTTTCGTGAAGGTTTGTTCCGTCTGTGCAAGTAGTTGAAGGCAGTTTGTTTATTGCCATACGTGTTTCGCTCCCTTTACTTGTGAAACATCTTCAGTGGCCTGTAATACACATTTCTTTTTATACATATACGAAAGCTATTCGCAGAGTAAGGTCCGAGCGGTCGCGAAATGAACACTACAGCGAAAATCTAAAATTTTTATTCGCAACAGTTAGCCACACCTTCCAGATGCCTCTCTAAATAGTCGCCGCTACCACTTACACATTTGTAGTGGCGTTGCACAATTTTTCCAGTACCCTCGTTACAGAAAGCAGCCGCCTGTGCTTTCCGCCAATTCTTTACGCTGGTCTGCCTATCTTTGTTTGTGCCAAAATATTGTCTCTGTAGCCAGCCTCTCATGTGAGCAGAGATGAACATCGGAGGGAACCAATTAAGGGGTGTATGGTGGGTGTACGAATACTTACCATCGTAAACGCCGCGTGGGCATCTTCATTGCCCCCGCAGAAAGCGACTGAAATTATCCTGAAGAAAGAAATGCGCGACATTTATATTATCTGCGCCCCATAGCTTCAGGCGAAATCTCTCACAAGATCCAGATCCTTGGTTGGAGACTCTGTTGTTTTAGGCATTTTTAAGCGATCACTTTGCGCTCTGAACTGATAAGAGCGACATGAAGCGATCGACAGACACTCTGAAGACACCTCCCAACACATCTGTGCGAAGTTCCATTGGATTTCCACAGTGGTTTCCATTTCACACCTAAACGGACCTTACTTTCCGAATACACCTCATAATAAATTAATTACTTGATACCTACAATATGTTATTATGCTACATTTTTGTTTAAGGTTACATTCAACTTTTGTAGCATACATTTCGAGACGTGAAATTATCGTTCGAAGTTACTTACGATTTCCAGCGCTGTTAGTGCACGCATGTAGTCATGGAGATTTGTTCACTAGTCGCTATACTCCAGTTGGCTAATTTCCTCACATTTGATGCAACACAACGCGAACTTCACTTGCACTTTCATTTTGTGTTCAACACGAGTGTGTTTTCGGTGTGTAGTTTTGTCAGCTGTAGCTTTGTGTTTTTCTTCCATCTTTTGTTTGTGTTGTGTGTGTGGTTAGATATTTTTCATTTGTTTTGTATGTGTGTGCGTGTGCGCGTGGGCGTGTGTGTGTGTGTGTGTGTGTGTGTGTGTGTGAGAGAGAGAGAGAGAGAGAGAGAGAGAGAGAGAGAGAGAGACAGAGGGAGAGAGAGGGAGAGAGAGAGATGGAGGGGGGGAAGGCGGGAGAGGAAGATTCATTAATTATTTATTTTGTTACATTTCTGATCTCTGTTAGAGATTGCTGTGGTGACTAGCATGACCAGAGAGTTATATGGATTTGGTCATTGAATACCTTTTTTTCTGTTGCAATGGCTCTTTGTATGTGAATGCCAGGAGATTTTCGTTTCACTCTGATAGCTGTCACGTCACGTTCCATGTTGGAAGGTTCAAGTCCATGTTTCATCAGGTGTTTAGCAGAGGTAGAATGGGTGTTTTGGTATTTCTAACTTCTTACATGTTATTTATATCTAGTTCTGAAATTCCTAACTATCATCCCCAGATACACTATTTACTATTTTGGCACTATAGCTGGTATATGCCTGCTCCTTGGTATTTATCTGGGTTGTTTGAAAATGTAACGGCAGTGTGTTTCTTGTTCTGTAAGTTATATGTAGGTCCTGTTTCTCTAACATATTTTCTATTTTGTATGTTAAAGTGTACCAGGTTTTTCTTTTAGTCATGCCATAAGTGTTACTGTTTTGTGTTTCTGTGTGTGCTGTAGTGTTTGTGGGGTTGTTTAGTATTTGTTTTCTCTGCTTGTTTTCATTTTTCTTCGCCGAACACCTGATAAAACATGCGCACGAAACATCCAACATGGAACGTGAGATGACAGTCATCAGAGTGAATAATCATAACAAAATGTTCCTGACATTGCAAGAAAACTTTCTCATACAAAGAGCCGTTGCAATAGAAAAGAAGGTACTCAATGACCAAATCCATATACGTAACTCTCTGATCACTTTAGCATCAAAACAATAACAAACAGAGATCTGAAATCTAACCAGAATATCTGATTAATGAATCTTCCTCTCCCCTCTTCTCTTTCCCACACACGCAAACAAAGATCTCCACGAAAAAAAAGGTCACATACGAGATATGTCGACAAAGTAAGTTCGTTTGGTTACATAAAACAAACATGTACAGATACAGAAGAAAACATTTATTGTACAAAAATCATCTACAACTGTTAAACTACTTTTCTACATAGGTTCCGAAATTTTGTAGTCACTTCTTATAGTGTGGCACAAGTTTTTGTACGCCTGCTTCATAAAAGGTTCCCGCCTGCGTATTCACCCATGTGGTAACATGTTCTTTCAGCTCGTCATCATCGTTGAAGTGTTGACCACCAAGGACAGATTTTAGGTGTAAGAAGAGATGAAAGTCGAACGAGGTCTGGGCTGTACGCAGGATGATCAAACGTGAGCCAGTGAAATTCCGTAAGATTTGTTTCGTCACATTCGCCGTGTGAGATCGGGCATCATCGTAGAAAGAAACAATACCATTTGACAGTAATCCTCAGCGCTTGTTTTGTATTGTGCTGCGTAATTTTGTAATGGTCTCGCTGAAACTATGTGCATTGATTGTTTGTTCTGGCCCAAAACACGGTGCACATGACTTTTCGAGGTGCCAATATTTACTTAGGCTTAGCCTTTATTGGGGATGAAGTGTGCCTTCATTCCGCTGATTGCGATTTTGTTTCAGGGTTATCGTACGATACCCAAGTTTCATCCCCCGTGACTATCTGACAAAGAAAACCATCGCCTTTGTTGTAGCATGTCAAAAACTGAAGTGACTGCCCATCCGTTGTGTATTGTGTTGTTCAGTAAGAATTTTGGGTACCGAACGTGAGCAAAGTTTTCGAAATTTCAGTTTTTCAGTAACAATTTCATGGATTAGTGATCGTGAGGTTTGCGGAACTTCCATTGCGAGAGCACTAAGTGTAAACTTACGGTTGTGCTTAATTTTCTCTTCAACTGTGTGAACCAGTTCATCAATAACCAAAGAGGGTCGTCCACTTCGTTATTCATCGTGCGCTTGATCAGGTCCTTCATCGAACATTGTGACCCATCTTCTAACCATTGAATCACTCATAGCATTTTGTCCGTAAACCTCGCAGATTTGCCCATTAATTTCCTTTGCTTTTACCTTTCTTTACATTTAGAAGACGATTCACAGATCTGATTTCACAACCGGCTGCATTTTGAAGTACGGCTGCCACTATAAAGAAGCACTATAAAGCACACGTCTGCATCAGCGATCTGAAAATGGCGTATATATCTTCTCCTTGAGTCAGAGTAGATGCCACGCATGCTCGGAACTGCGATCGTAGCGCTGCCGCGGATAGAAGTAGAAACGGAATTTACTTTGTGGACGAAAGAATGACACATTAACACACATCAAAATACGCACACACGCACAGAACACAAACAAAAGACGAAAGATAAACACACAAAAATATTTGGCAACACTATAAAACGAAAATTCATACATGTTGAACATAAAATACAAAGTGCAAGTGATGTCTGCGATGTGTGGAAATAAATGTTGGTGGAAGGACGCCGGGTATCGACCAATTGAAGCATGATGACTACTGAACACATTTCGAGTACCACACACATGAGATAACAGCGCTGGAAATCTTAAGTAACACAGAACTATAATTTCACATCAAGAAATTCGTGCTACAGAAGCTGGTTCTAACCTCTAAAACAAGAAAAACACGTCAATATTGTAAATACCACATAACACGTTTGTTGTTGTTGTAGTTTTCAGTCCTGAGACTGGTTTGATGCAGCTCTTCATGCTACTCTATCCTGTGAAAGCTTCTTCATCTCTCAGTACTTACTGCAACCTACATCCTTCTGAATCTGCTTAGTGTATTCAACTCTTGGTCTCCCTCTACGATTTTTATCCTCCACGCTGCCCTCCAATGCTAGATTTGTGATCCGTTGATGCCTCAAAACATGTTCTATAACCGGTCCCTTCTTCTTCTAAGGTTGTGCCACAAACTCCTCTTCTCCCCAATTCTATTCAATACCTCCTCATTAGTTATGTGATCTACCCATCTATTCTACAGCATTCTTCTGTAGCAAAACATTTCGAAAGCTTCTATTCTCTTCTTGTCCAAACTATATATCGTCCATGTTTCACTTCCATACATGGCTACACTCCATACAAATACTTTCAGAAGCGACATCCTGACACTTAAATCTATACTCGATGTTAACAAATTTCTCTTCTTCAGAAACTCTTTCCTTGCCATTGCCACTCTACAATCCTCTCTACTTCGACCATCATCAGTTATTTTGCTCCCCAAATAGCAAAACTCTTTTACTACCTTAAGTGCCTCATTTCTTAATCTAATTCCCTCAGCATCACCTGACTTAATTGGACCACATTCCATTATCTTCGTTTTGCTTTTGTTGATGTTCGTCTTACATCCTCCTTTCAAGACACTGTCCATTCCGTTCAACTGCTCTTCCAAGTCCTTTCCTGTCTCTGATAGATTTACAATGCCATCGGCGAACCTCAAAGTTTTTGTTTCTTCTGCATGGATTTTTTTACCTAGTCCGGATTTTTCTTTTGTTTCCTTTACTGTTTGCTCATTATACAGATTGAATAACATCGGGGAGAGGCTACAACCCTGTCTCACTACCTTTCCAACCACTGATCCCTTTCATGTCCCTCGACTCTTGTAACTGCCATCTGGCTTCTGTACAAATTGTAAATAGCCTTTCGCTCCCTGTATTTTATCCCTGCCACCTTTGGAATTTGAAAGAGAGTATTCCAGTCAACGTTGTCAAAAGCTTTCTCTGAGTCTACAAATGCTAGAAACGTAGGTTTGCCTTTCCTGTATCTAGCTTCTAAGACAAGTCGTAAGGTCAGTATTGCCTCACGTGTTCCAGTATTTCTACGGAATCCAAACTGATCTTCCCCAAGTTCTGCCTCTACTACTCTTTCCATTCGTCTGTAAAGAATTCGCGTTAGTATTTTCCAGCTGTGGTTTATTAAACTGATAGTTCGGTAATTTTCACATTTGTCAACACTGCTTTCTTTGGGATTGGAATTATTATATTCTTCTTTAAGTCTGAGGGTATTTTGCCTGTCTCATTCATCTTGTTCACCAGATGGTAGAGTTTTGTCAGGACTGGCTGTCCCAAGGTTGTCAATAGTTCTAATGCAATGTTTTCTACTCCCTGGGCCTTGTTTCGACTCAGATCTTTCAGTGCTCTGTCAAACTCCTCAGGCAGTATTGTATCTCCCATTTCGTCTTCATCCACAATCTCTTCCATTTCCAGAATATTGTTCTCAAGTACGTCGCTCTGGTATACACACTTTATATACACCTTCCACCTTTCTGCTTTCCCTTCTTTGCTTAGAACTGGGTTTCTGTCTGAGCTCTTGATATTCATACAAGTGGTTCTCTTTTCTCCAAAGGTCTCTTTAATTTTCCTCTAGGCAGTACCTATCTTACCCCTAATGAGATAAGCCTCTACATCCTTACATTTGTCCTCTAGCCATGCCTGCTTAGCCATTTTGCACTTTCTGTCGATGTCATTTTTGAGACGTTTGTATTCCTTTTTGCCTGTTTCATTTACTACATTTTTATATTTTCTCCTTTCATCAATTAAATTCAATATTTCTACTGCCACCCAATGATTTCTACTAGCCCTCGTCTTTTTACCTACTTGATCCTCTGCTGCCTTCACTACTTCATCCCTCAGAGCTACCCATTCTTCTTCTACTGTATTTCTTTCCGTCATTTGTGACGTTTCCTTATGCTCTCCCTGAAACTCTGTACAACCTCTGGTTTAATTCCCACCTTTTTGCTGTTTCTTCAGTTTTAATCTACAGTTCATAACCAATAGATTGTGGTCAGAGTGCACATCTGCCCCTGGAAATGTCTTACAGTTTAATACCTGGTTCTTAAATATCTGTATTACCATTATATAATCTGATACTTTCTAGTATTTCCAGGATTCTTCCATGTGTACATACTTCTTTTATGGTTCTTGAACCAAGTGTTAGCTATGACTAAGTTATGCTGTGTGCAAAATACTACCAGAAGGCTTCCTCTTCCATTTCTTTCCCCCAATCCATATTCACCTACAATGTTTCCTTCTCTCCCTTTTCCTACTCTCGAATTCCAGTCACCCATGACTATTAAATTTTCGTTTCCTTTCACATTCTGAATAATTTCTTTTATCTCATCATATATATCATCAATTTCTTCATCATCTGCAGAGCTAGTTGGCATATAAACTTGTACTACTGTAGTAGGTGAGGGCTTCGTGTCTATCTTGGCCACAATAATGTGTTCACTTTGCTGTTTGTAGTTGCTTACCCGCAGTCCTATCTTTTTATTCATTATTAAACCACCTCCTGCATTACCCCTATTTGATTTTGTATTTATAACCCTGTATCAATCTGACCAAAAGTCTTATTCCTCCTGCCACCGAACTTCACAAATTCCCACTATATCTAACTTCAACCTATCCATTTCCCTTTTTAAATTTTCTAACCTACCTGCCCAATTAAGGGATCTGACATTCCACGCTCCGATCCGCAGTACGCCAGTTTTCTTTCTCCTGATAACAACGTCCTCTTGAGTAGTCCCCGCCCGGCGACCCGAAAGGGGGACTATTTTACCTCCGGAATAAATCGTTTATTGTATGTATAAAAAGAAACATATATTACAGGCCACTGAAGAGGCTTCAAAAATAAAAGAAACAAAACGCGTATGGCAATAAACAAACTGCCTTCAATTAGTTGTATGGACGTAACATACCTCTACGAGTTCTGAAGCCTCTAAGGAACGACGGAAAACAGAAAACATGACGATTGCTACACATGTTGGGTACAATATACCGATGGTGTGTCTCGCTCACTACAACCTTGTTCTGTGGAACATTTCTACGCCTGTAGAGCATGTTCTGGATGTCCGGTCAGTAAAGATGAGCGTAAAGGCCAGCACATCGTGCGAACAATGCTAACCGGCCGAATGTCATCCAGGGACAAAATCCGAGCACGTTACGCACCTGCTGTGTCGTGAGGGACCGTTGGCAACCTCTACATGCACTGCGATTAAGATCGCGTGTGTCTCTCGCCAGGCTATCAATGACGCCAGGACACCTCCAAGCGTGGCTATTCCTATGTTGTGAAGTAACTGAATGGAGAATGTAATGGTGCTTGTGGTGTTCGGTAATGAGTGTAGGTTCCGCTTGTATGCTTGTGGTGGACGTATTCGAATATGGCATATACCGCGTCAACTACCTGTTCCAGAGCGCATACACCCCAGAAACACAGTCCCAGGCTTTACGATGTGTGGCGGTCGTCAGTCACAACGGTTGCTCACATTTTCTGTTTCTGTAGAGTAAAGTAACCAGTGTCAACTAAACTGCACAGGCTGCCTGCCGCTTGCTTCTGCCATTTCTTCGATAGGTGGGTGATGTGTTTCAGCAGGAAAACGCGTGTCCTCATACCGCTGCTGTAATGCGACGTGTTCTTCGTGGTGTACAAAATCTGCTTTGGCTAGCAAGACCAACAGATCTGTTATCAATTTAACGTGTATGTGACATGATGAAATGAGCACATTTGTCCTCCAGCCTCCGCAAAAATCATGGCAGAATTGCTACAAAAGTACCCCGAGATATCTCAAAAACATTAGAGCACTAGCTGAAATAGGTTTCTTGTGCGCAAAGTAAACGTGCGAAAATTTAGTTCTCAGGATATTCAATTCATACTTATATTTGGTCTATGGCTCATCACTGTTGTTCCTGATACAACGCATTTGCAAAATCATTTAGGGTTAAATGTTTCTCATCTTCTGTGTTCCTTTCCTTTATTCTCATTTGAAATCCCCTTACAAAAGATGGCGAAGGAAAACGACCCATGGAGGAGCGGACCCATTGTAAGTTGGCTGTTTAGGTTTTAGGTTGGTAACGCCACGTAGCGCTCTGTATGAAAATCACTGACTGTACTGTGTGGAGTCTGTGGCTGGTTGGCATTGTTGGAATATTCGATATTGTAGTGTTATGCAGTTGGATGTGAACAGCCCGTGCCCCGTAGTGTTGGGCAGTTCGAGGTGAGCCTCCAGCAGTGGTGGATGTGGAGAGAGAAATGCCAAAGTTTTGAGAGGTCACTGTAGGCGGACTATCTGGACGTGTGTCCGCCATAATAACGAAATTTGTAAAGATCGAGGTCATGATTATGAAGCTAAATACATTGTTCTCTATCAAAATCCTTCATTTGCTAACTATGTCTATCAGTAATTAGTGCCTTCCGTAGTTAGAATCTTTTAATTAGCTGGCAGTATGGGCGCTCGCTGTATTGCAGTAGTTCGAGTAACAAATATTTTTGTGAGGTAAGTGATTCATGAAAGGTATAGGTTATTGTTAGTCAGGCCATTCTTTTGTAGCGATTATTGAAAGTCAGATTGCGTTGCGCTAAAAATATTGTGTGTCAGTTTAGTGATGGTCAGAATAAGTAAAGAGAAAACTGTTTGAGTACGTTCAGTTTTGCTCAGCTGTTTGAAAATCAAATAACGTAGAAGTTTATCACCACAGTCATTCATAATTTTTCTAAGGGGACGTATCACCATGATAATCGCATCATTTTTCATTTAACAGTTCGCATTTATTTCAGAACACATTACGCTAATAAACAGAATACAATATTAACTATGTCAATTATTGAGAAACAGGATTTTTTTTTTTTTTTGCAAATAATCGATTTAAGGCATTTATCAGAGGCCCTAAACCCCAAGCAAAAAGTCAGTGACAAACACAAAATTTCAAGATAATAGGATAAGGCATTTCATAATTGAAGCAAACTGGTTGGCCAAACACAGAACCTGCAACTCATAAAACTAAGAGCTGTTAACAAAATGAACTGTTAAGGAGAAGTAAGTCGCCTAAGCCTTAATAACTTAATGATCCAAAATCTTCTAATCTTCCCATATAATTAAACAGCAATGTTACTCAAAACTGCCAGAGAAAACGCTGCTTAATAACTTGAACCTGTAAAATGTGGGCGTCTGAAACGTCTTTCTCAAAACAGCTTAGCTGAATAGGGTGAAATCTAGGTTACACAGCTAGAGATTTATTTGCACCAAACTGAAATTTCTCTGACAAACAGGAGCTTACCTCTGGGAAGTGGTACTTCATTGCTAGGACTTACAAATAAGTTTCTCTTCCATGGCACTTAAATATCAGAAACATCTAAAACACAATGTGAACAGCATACATTAGTTCGACAACTTTCCTTCAAGTAATTAAATATTAAGTAGCAAATCGAAGAAATATTCCAGGGCGCTTAGAACAACGACTTAATAAACCAGATTGATGACAGAGCCAACGAAAGATTCAACAGCACTATATACCTAATTTAATTATACACTAGGATAACGACAAACAGTCTGACGGCTCATAGTAAAATAACACTAATGTGCCAGCCACCAAATTTAAGGTACCATACAGCTTGTGGCGTAAACAAGTAACAATAACGGATAACATCAAGTAACACCTAAAGCTTTAAGAAGCCACCGTTACACAACCACTAACTATTAAATGGATCTAACTGAAACTGACCAGTTGGGGTTAGTAATAATTACTATGGGTGAAAATTTGTTGAGATCCTTAAAGCGAGAGTTACAGAGTGGGGCATATCACAGCATTCCTAGAGCAAGAATTCGTTATTCCAAAATTTCAGCTCAATGCAAAATGCCACCATCCAAAGCCGCGCAGCATGGAGATAATGCAAGGCAATTCATCTAAAGCACACTGAAGGGCATGGTGAGTACTTTGACGCAACCAGCAACAGTACATTCGCAATTAATCAGTCTCCGCGCAAATAGAGCTAACGGCCCACGCAGCCGACTAGCTGACCACTGTGCGTGTTGCCCTATAGCCACAATCCCAGGCACTTCCCACTTCCCTACGCTCTGGTGTGTTTTTAAGACGGCGCGTCAGCGATAACATGTGGGAAGCTAAGGATAACTCATGCTATCCAGCAGGGTGCCAGAATATGAAAGAGGAAGGAAAGATGAATTGAAGCCGCCACCGCTCAACGTCCACCACTCAAACCGAAGGAACTTCGCCTTTTATCGTACCAAAGAGGAAAATAACCAGACTGCTTTACAAGACTAACATATCCTCAAAGGCTTTGGCGGTAGTATTGTTACCGACCAGTAAATTAACTGGGCTCAAGACCATTACAATGGAACAAGGGCCAAAAAATTGTGGAGCAAATTCCCCTGTAATTCCACTATGCGGTGAGCCACACACACTGAAATTTTGGACGAGAACCTTATCCCCCACAACGTCGCGGAAGGGTTGCCGCACCAGTCCTTACGATGATGTTAGTTCATTTTTTTTTTCTCCTGGGCTATTCTTGTCTGAAGCCTTTTTTTGCGCGGATTACTTTTGCCTTTTGATGTGTGTTGGCAAAATAGCTTGGGCGGCAAACGACGTGTTCCTGCTCCCTGGACCCGGAGCAGAGCCGTGTTTGCTTGTCGGCGCGGAGGCACTTCCGCTGTCGCACGGCATCTGGGTTGACCCGCAGTCTGCCGTCCCACCAGCCACGTTGTGGTGGCTCAGAATAAGTAAAGTTGATAGTTCGATGAGTGGCACGGCGGAGTGTCGCCCTTTAAGCGGGAACCAGCAGTTGGATCTATTTGGCGAATTTAAAGAGCTCAGGAGTTTAAGGCGTGTTGGGCAAGTGTGAGGCTGTTTCTCCTTATACCTCTGTAACTATTCATTTAAACCTTGGACTCTTATTACTACTTCTCAGAGCGTTAAGTTTCGGACCAGTCACTTATCAATGCAAAATGCCGAACCTTACTCTGATCCACAATCATTAGCTACTGCACTTGTGAAATCTGGCTGCTCGTTCCTTGTTGGCTGTCATAGCCGTCTACTGTAGCTCTCAGTTTACTTTGAATTGTTGGCAATTTTATATTTATTTAAGGTTGTGTCAAAGTTCCTTATAGTGTTTACCAGTGGGAAGTACATTTCATCTACACGTACTTCTAACTTATCGTGAATTTTGGGCAGTTGTGTATTTATTAAAGACTGTTGTTAAATTGTGGTTCTAAGATACAGGTGGGCGTTTTTATTAAAATTTTATACCTTACCAGTTTGTCCATTTTGAGGAACTGCGTATTTTATTGCTTAATCGATTTTTATTAAGAGCTGTGCATTGCTCAGTGGCCTTCCAACAGCTACAGTCAGTGGCGTGTCTTGTGATCATTCCTCTAATTGGATGAGTGCTGTACAGTTATGTAGCGGATACCTAAGCCTAATAATTGTTCGTAAATTTAACGGCTCTTATTGTAATTCATTGGGTTGGCAAAATTGTTTGTGCAACCTAATTGCAGTCACGCCAACTTGGCATGATTTTTATTGTTTTTCGGAACTCACGATTTTCCAGCTCTGCTCTTAATGGTACAATTGGTAAAGCTGGTTTCTAAATAATTGAGCCGATTGAAGTTTTGGTGAGAATTCTGATTCTTTTAATAAATTGTTAAATTGTAATGATAATGTCGTTCGTAAGTAATAAAGTATATTACATGAAGTAATGAATGACGAAATATGTGGGTCCACCTTGTGTGTGTTTTCCTTAAAGCTAGCCGGCCACGGTGGCCGAGCGGTTCTAAGCGCTTCAGTCTGGAGCAGCGCGACTGCTACAGTCACAAGTTCGAATCCTGGGGTCCACCTTGTGTGTGTTTTCCTTAAAGCTAGCCGGCCACGGTGGCCGAGCGGTTCTAAGCGCTTCAGTCTGGAGCAGCGCGACTGCTACAGTCACAAGTTTGAATCCTGCCTCGGGCATGGATGTGTGCGATGTCCTTAGGTTAGTTATGTTTAAGTAGTTCTAAGTTCTAGGGGACTGATGATCTCATAATTTACGTCCCATAGTGCTCAGTGCCATCTGAACCATTTTAATCTTAAAGCTATCCCAACCCTTGTGAGGTTACATATCCACTGATTAAAAATTGATTAAAACTGCACCCAAGCAACACAGTGAGAGAATTTTTTTAGCTATGATAAGCCTCAAAGACCAAATAAAATTTCAGATGAATGAACTCCCTTGCACCTCATCCACCAGAGGCAACTCTTGCCCATCAGCGACGTGACGTTCCTGAGAAGAAGGGCTTACAGGAGGCACTTACACAATCTGCGAAATTCGAGATACCAACGAAAGTCAAGCAAGGAAACTAAGCTTCCAGAGTCCAGAAGCCCACAAACCGGTTCTCGATTGAGGCGAGCGCAAAGACGTGGAAGAGCAGTCCTATTGGGGCCACAAATCCGTGCACAACCAACGGGAGGCTTACTGACAAGAGCTTTCCACCTGGCCCGCTGGCGTCAGATGTTAGGTCTTGGACCACGTCTAACGAGACACTCACGCACCAGGTTGTTATGTGCCCCACACAGGTAACAAAGTTTACTAGGAAGTGAATTAATGTGCGACTGAAGACGATTAGCCTTCGAAATAAAAGGAACAGACAGAAATCTCTTACACTGCTCGTATTCCTCATCCGCAAATTTAAGTGCTTCAGTCAAAACGAGTAATTCGTTCAACTTAGAGAAGGTGGGCCAATACACAATACGAACGATCCTCCGGTCTCACGCCTTCAAAAATTCTCGAGAGACTATTTCGCTTGATACGTAAGCTGGAGGCATAATCACGACCAGGCTCAATGTACATAATCGGGTTGGGCCCCTTGGCAAAGGAATCCGAGACCGACCACTGCCTCGATGCTGCACGCACCTCAACTTCTAAATTCCTTTCTTCCATACTTCTGTCTTCACTATGTAAAGCCAAAGAACCAGTAGTTGTCTGTAAATATTTCACCTGAACAATTAACTTTCTAATGGTTCCCTTTATCTGATCAGTAAGCTCAAGGTAATTTAAAGCAGCTAGGCGGTTACTCCAATGGAACTAATGCGCTTGTAGTCTACAAATTTGCTTGTGGATTTGTTGACTGCTCACCAAAAATTGAATGTTGCAAGACAATTCCTCCGAAGTTACACAAGGAGTAGAAACAGGAGCACCTACATTGCCGAAAGTGTAGGGGGAAATGTGAAGGGGATTATCCAATGCTTAACGCAATTTGGCTGCAAGATCTGCGACACAATTCTCAACAGGAATGCTCCTCACGCTGTGTTCGTATTCCAGAGCTCGCCTTTAATGTAAGAAAAGCCCAAGCAACCTCTGGAAACCTCAGAAATATGGTTCTATAAAACAGTTCAGATAATCTTTGGTGCCAGAGTTTACAACAGTTTTCAAAGGAAAATGGATGCAAAATGGATAAACAATTCTCCTCCCACTCATATCCAGGAAGAAAGCAACGACGCTCTGTTCCTACCATGGAAATCCCCATACATAATGTGGGGAAGGAAAAGGACACATGGAAGGGCTGACCCTGTCAGATTAAAACTATTCGCCGGACCGAGGTTCACAGAAGAGCTTCTGTGAAGTCTGGAAGGTAGGAGACGAGGTACTGGCAGAATTTAAGCTGTGAGGACGGGCTGTGAGTCGTGCTTGGGTCGCTCAGTGGTCAGTCGGCCTTAGGCAGGGCAACAGTGCGGACTGCCCTCGGCCGTCCACGCCGCTGGGCGTGCGGAGTGTTTGTTCACTTCCCCGTCACCGCGCTTGTCAGTCGAACAAGCTGTAATGGCCACCACTTACAGAAAGAACAGTCTTAAGTTCACCTTGTCAAATGAATTCGAGCGACCCAAACCACTGGCCGTCGAACGCTTCCTACGCGAATATGTGACGATACCCCGTGACGATCTCATCGGCATACACCTATCGATCATTAGCAGCGTCGTTTATGTTAAGATGACTTCCGACGCTGCCTGCAACGATATTATTCAACTGACGCGACATGGACTAAAATTTCGACACTCTAACGGCAATCTCTGGCCTGTGGATGTCGACCACGCAGGACTTGGCCTTCGAACGAGCCCTGTATTCAAACTGCCTTTCGAGGTGAATGAAGATGAAGTCATCGTGGCGCTAAGCCCGTACGAAGAAGTCAGGAGTCACGTAGCCGAGACATGGGCACAGATTATGACGTATCCGGTGCTTAATTGTGTGTGACAAGTCCGAATCGTACATTTCTATCGGCGGCTACCGAGCGGTGGTCATTTACGATGGTCAACCTCGAACGTATTCCGGTTGTGGCAAGGAAGGGCACGTCCGTAATGAATGCCTGCAACGCCGCATCACACAACTACGGCACGAGGATACGAACACCTACCGAACGACAACCGCCCTTCCAATCACGTATGCAGTGACACTCCACGTCCAGCCCTCACAAGACGCCGTTCATGAGCGTCTCTCTGGACCGATACACCATGAGGCGCCCCAGCACATTGCCAACGGCAGTGCCGCCCGCGAACAACACTTACAGCCGGTCACACCCACGCTAGAAGATCACAAGGTGACCAACGTGAGTTTTATGGAGACTGAAGACCGCGTCATAGCACCCGCGGCTGTTATACCGGAACTACGCCAATCTATTCCCTCCTCAGACACCGAAACACATTGACGGAAGCAAAAGTCGACGAAACGACGAAGAAAACGCCGCAAGAAATCAGAATCGACCACTGAGGCCCCTCCGCAGGATGAAGAGATGGAACATAACTCTGACGGTGTACACGATAACTCTTTCTCCTCTGCCACGGAGACGCGTCATCCAGAAGATGGTGAACCGTCCAACACAGATCGTGAGCAAGCCCCGCGCCTAGAAACCATGGAATATAACAAGCAATTGAGACGACTCGGCCAGCGCTGCCACCTCTCACCGATGTTGGAACTTACGGTGAGCGGATGACACGGATTTCCCGCCTCCACCCGAGGCGGAAATGAGATCTGTTCCTCCGTTAGACCAAGACAAAAATGGGGGAAGTTTCTACGACAACTCCTGCAACTTCTATGACTTCCAGAATCCACCACGACAATCTACACCAGCTAGGAACCTATCGACAGCATGCACCCTCCATCAGGCGTACCGAATAACTAAACACTAATAAAATTGGCTCCCACGTTAAACTTCAACTGCTCCGTGACACTCTATTGGCAGCGGACGTCGACATCGCCCTGGTACACGGACAGCAACTTGGTCCGGGTGGAGAGACGTACGCCACCCCGGCAGCTATGGAACACACAGGCACAGCCATTCTCCTCCGAGAAGGGATGGCTGTTTCTGATTTCGCATATCTTCCAATGCCGCGAGGGGTGGCCATAACAGTTGAAGGAATCAAAATCATAAATCTCTACGCCCTATCGGGCACTGATAAACGGAGGGATCGCTCAGAGTTCTACGCAGAAGATATTACGCATTTATTCCTCTGAATATACTATCATCTCATCCAAGGTGGAGATTTCTACTGGGTTCTCGTGCGTACAGACCAATACCCTCATTTCACCACATGTCCGGAATTTCGCTTCCTCGTCCAACGCCTTCGCCTCCTCGACAGTTGGAGAGTGGTACACAGCGACTGCCCGAGGCATACACACATCACGAGACGCTCCGCCAGCCGACTCGATACAATAAATATCTCTGATGCTCAAGAATTCGTTCTACTCGACGCGGAACGTTGGCCGTCTACCCTTTCAGACCATGACATCTACATCTGTACCATGAAACTACGTAGGCAATCTATATGGCGCAGTGCAGGACCTTGGAAACTCAACGTCATGCTACTGCGGGGCCCTGAAGATGACAACAGGTCACCGAAACGTGGCACATTTGTGTTGAACGCATTATGCGTTACGAGAACGCAGTGCAATGGTGGCTATTGGGCCCCCAAACCGGTCGTCCGACGCACGTTGACACACTACGGCACAGCCAAAGTCACGTGGAATCACCACACCACAGATTTCTACTATAGCGCTCTATGCGAGCTCATGGATCATCCTCCATCCCCGGATCGTTTAAAAGAAGCTCAACGCATCAAGACAAAGACTTTAACTTGGACCAGGTGCCGTCTAGAGGGAGCCATTGTACGAGCACGCAGCCAAGATATGATTAACGGTGTAGAACATGCTATGCATCATATTGTTCAAAATGTTAGTCGACGCCGATGGACTTTAATGACAAGTTTAGACCTACCCGATGGACGACGGCTGACTTCACAAGCTACCATTGCAGTTGCCTTTACAACGCACTACAGAATACTCTATCAAGAAGTACCTGCCTGTGCAGAGGCCATTGCTGAGGTTGCCCAGGAGCTACATTGTACACTAAACGCAGCGGCTGCAACCATCCTGACTGCGGAAATGACCACCGACGACAGCCATGGCGCTGGACGACTGAATCGGTATCTCGGCCCGGATGGTTTACCTCTCAAATTTTGCAGAATCTTCTAGGATTTCATGTTGCCACCATGGACAGATAAGTACTGGGAACTTTTGTCCGGTGTGGCACTCCCGTTACCAGCGTCCATGGAAGACTTACTCATACCAGTCCCGCAGATTGAGTGAAGAGCACCACTCGACAGTTATCGGCCGATCACGTTACTCAATTCCGACTTCAAGATTTCCACATGCCTTCTAGTTGTGCGACTCAAACATGTATTACGAGAAATTGTTTCCCACGAGCAAGTATCCTTAGACGGCGATCGTAATATACAGACAGCCGTCAGTGAATATCAAGATGTGATTCCTGTGGCAACACACTCGCGACTGCCAGCCGCTTTAATCTCCATCGACTTCAAACAAGCGTTTGACCACGTCAACCATGCATTCCTCAACGTAGTGATGGACCAGATGGCGATTCCCTCGACGTTAATGCAAATGATTATGCGGCTCCCTCGTGGGACAACGTCCAGGCTTCTACATCTACATTCTACATTTATACTACGCAAGCCACCAAACGGTGTGTGTCGGAGGGCACTCTACGTGCCACTGTCATTACCTCCCTTTCCTGTTCCAGTCGCGTATGGTTCGCGGGAAGAACGACTGTCTGAAAGCCTCCGTGCGCGCTCTAATCTCTCTAATTTTCCATTCGTGATCTCCTCGGGAGGTATAAGTAGGGGTAAGCAATATATTCGATAGCTCATCCAGAAACGCACCCTCTCGAAACCTGGCGAGCAAGCTACACCGCGATGCAGAGCGCCTCTCTTGCAGAGTCTACCACTTGAGTTTGTTAAACATCTCCGTAACGCTATCACGGTTACAAAATAACCCTGTGACGAAACGCGCCGCTCTTCTTTGGATCTTCTCTATCTCCTCTGTCAACCCGATCTGGTACGGATCCCACACTGATGAGCAATACTCAAGTATAGGTCGAACGAGTGTTTTGTAAGCCACCTCCTTTGTTGATGGACTACATTTTCTAAGGACTCTCCCAATGAATCTCAACCTGGTACCCGCCTTACCAACAATTAATTTTATATGATCATTCCACTTGAAATCGTTCCGCACGCATACTCCCAGATATTTTACAGAAGTAACTGCTACCAGTGTTTGTTCTGCTATCATATATTCATACAATAAAGGATCCTTCTTTCTATGTATTCGCAATACATTACATTTGTCTATGTTAAGGGTCAGTGCCACTCCCTGCACCAAGTGCCTATCCGCTGCAGATCTTCCTGCATTTCGCCACAATTTTCTAATGCTGCATCTTCTCTGTATATTACAGCATCATCCGCGAAAAGCCGCATGGAACTTCCGACACTATCTACTAGGTCATTTATATATATTGTGAAAAGCAATGGTCCCATAACACTCCCCTGTGGCACGCCAGAGGTTACTTTAACGTCTGTAGACGTCTCTCCATTGATAACAACATGCTATGTTCTGTTTGCTAAAAACTCTTCAATCCAGCCACACAGCTGGTCAGATATTCCGTAGGCTCGTACTTCGTTTATCAGGCGACAGTGCGGAACTGTATCGAACGCCTTCCGGAAGTCAAGGAAAATAGCATCTACCTGGGAGCCTGTATCTAATATTTTCTGGGTCTCATGAACAAATAAAGCGAGTTGGGTCTCACATGATCGCTGTTTCCGGAATCTATGTTGATTCTTACATAGTAGATGCTGGGTTTCCAAAAACGACATGATACTCGAGCAAAAAATATGTTCTAAATTTCTACAATAGATCGACGTCAGAGATATAGGTCTATAGTTTTGCGCATCTGCTCGACGGCCCTTCTTGAAGACTAGGACTACCTGTGCTCTTTTCCAATCATTTGGAACCTTCCGTTCCTCTAGAGACTTGCGGTACACGGCTGTTAGAAGGGGGGCAAGTTCTTTCGCGTACTCTGTGTAGAATCGAATTGGTATCCCGTCAGGTCCAGTGGACTTTCTTCTGTTGAGTGATTCCAGTTGCTTTTCTATTCCTTGGACACTTATTTCGATGTCAGCCATTTTTTCGTTTGTGCGAGGATTTAGAGAAGGAACTGCAGTGCGGTCTTCCTCTGTGAAACAGCTTTGGAAAAAGGTGTTCAGTATTTCAGCTTTACGAGTGTCATCCTCTGTTTCAATGCCTTCATCTTCCCGGAGTGTCTGGATATGCTGTTTCGATCCACTTACTGATTTAACGTAAGATCAGAACTTCCTAGGATTTTCTGTCAAGTCGGTACATAGAATTTTACTTTCGAATTCACTGAACGCTTCACGCATAGCCCTCCTTACGCTAACTTTGACATCGTTTAGCTTCTGTTTGTCTGAGAGGTTTTGGCTGCGTTTAAACTTTGAGTGAAGCTCTCTTCGCTTTCGCAGTAGTTTGCTAACTTTGTTGTTGTAGCACGGTGGGTTTTTCCCGTCCCTCACAGTTTTACTCGGCACGTACCTGTCTAAAACGCATTTCTCGTCAACGGCAGACTTACAGAATTTCAGTACGGGAGGGTTGCCCACTATCGATGGTGTTTTGTACCATTGCGATGGAACCACTCATTTGCAGATTACGGCGACGCTTGAGGGGTATTCCACTCCGGGATCATGTGTTCCGCTGCCTAACCTACGCTGACGACGTGGCCCTCGTCGTACATTCAGCGGCCGACGTACAAGCTGCGATAAAGTGGATAACCCGTAACAGCGCAGGGGCAAGGAGCGCTATGAAAGTCACAAAATCATGCACCATGAAGATTGGCCGCGGCCTTCCCGCAGACAGCGTAGTCCCCTTCCAACTGGTGGACACCCTTCAGTGTCTTGGGTCGGTATACACGACAGACATTCGCCGCACCTCGGCGATCAATTTTCGGGCGCTACTGCAACACATCCGGGCCAACATACGAAATCACCTACTACGCCCGCTGAGAGTCACCTTCGTCAGTAATCATCTGGCAGCACAGATGCCCCACATCGCGCAGATTCTGCCCATTACTGCGACATTGCCAGGCAGACTACGGGCGGCTGTTCTGAACACATCTTCAAATTCGATTATGAAGCTCTCACCTCACCCAAGCGGGATGGTGGCTTTGATGTGTTAACGTGAGAGGTAGGACAACGGCACTTTACACCAATACCATTCTCCGGTTTTGGAAAAGTCAAGATGATAGTATTACTGAAATGTTGACCACCTAGCTCGCACCTGTTTCGAGACGCCCACCGACGTCTTTGGCACATATACCACGTCCGATGTCGCACATCGGCCGTTTCTTTTTGGAATATAGCTACATATGCACCGAGCTCCCCAGGACCTGGAAGACGACCACCAGCGACATCTACCACTTTCTCCAAAAGTACCCATCCCGAACCCCGTCGATGCACGTCACCTAAAGGCTACATGGCATACAGTTTGGAAAACGATCCACCAAGCATACCACACCGCTGCCACCACCGTGACATGGTACCTTCTCGTCAACAGCAAATATACTAAAAGACAGAACCTGCATCGCATCGCACTGGTGGACTCACCCCTGTGCCTCAAGTGCAATGTCGAAGATACAGAATTACATCGTTTTGAGTGAGAGCCAGCAGCAGCTGTCGGGACCCTCGTACAAGAGATTGTGGCGTTCTACCTCTGAGTACCCCCACATCACGTTTCTCCTAGCATGATGATATATCGTGACACGACATGCTTCCGGTCGTCTTTGTGTCACGCCACATAGACATGGATGAGTGGCATGGCTGTCATCTACCTCTTCCGGGACGACATCGTCGATCCACCTGACTTTTGCACACGCCTCCAAGTACATCACCACACACCCTTCACCGACATCGACACTATCGGGACACTTTCGCAAACTATTTACAGAGTATTTACGTCAACACGCCTCGGAGCTGGAATCTCAACAAACGTGCCAGCCAAGGCTGGTTGATCCCACGTTCCCCTCCAAACGGTCAATGATAGAATGGACGTTGTTCTGATGGCGCGCCAAAGTGGAGCATGGCGCAGATAGTATTCCTAATTTCTTTCACTTCTCTTTTCTCTTCACGTTCTAAGATTTTTTTCCGTACACATGTTTATCCTTTTGACGCATAGCTTTCTATCTGCGGCCTATTGTTTTGTTTCTCCTGTGCTTCCCTATAAAAATAAAATAAAAAAAGTATGGTTGCTGCTGATGCTGAGACTGTTCACTTATTTACGTTAAAAAAAACGACGGATGTTGAGAAAATATACTTATTTATGTTTTACATTTTCAGGGAATATTGTGTTACTTTATGAAGAACGTTCTCTTTTATTTTCATACAGTAGAGGTTTTTATTTGTTTTTTCATGACCTGCAAAAAAAGAGTTGGTAGAGCACTTTCCCGCGAAAGGCAAGGGTAAACTAAAAAATGGAAAAAAGTAAAAAAACAAAAGAAACAAAAATAAAAAAGTCGGTGAGCACTTGCACGAGAGAGACAAAGTTCCCGATGTCGAGTCTCGGTCGGGCACACAGTTTTAATCTGCCAGGGAGCTTCGTATCAGCGCACACTCCATTGTAGAGTGCAAATCTTATTCTGAACCATGTATCGTGTTTAGTAACGAAGCCACATTTACCAATCATGGTCAGGTAAACCGCCGAAACGTGTACTATTGGTCTGTTGACAATCCTCGTTGGCTTCGTCAGATGGAACGTCAGCGCGCATGGAGTGTGACATGTGGTGTGGGACAGTGAACCATAAGCTGACAGGCCTGTTTTTTATAGATGGAACACTGAACGCTCACAAGTATCGCAGCCTCTTAACAGACAATATTCCACAGGTTCTAAAAGACTTTCCTCAGCAGGGTAGAAGAAACTTGTACCAACTTGATGACTGTCCAACCCATAGTGTACGAAGTAGGCCTACTACAGCATGTCTTCAGGAATTGTTTCCAAATCGTTGGACTGGAGACAGAGGACCTGTACCTTGACCGGCCTGGTTTTGGTATTTAGTGCCTGTAAATCTTTTTGCTGTGTGGAAAGATGAAAGACGCTGTCTATAAGGCTATACCAACTACGCCCCATGATATGCGACAACGTACAATTGCAGCTTGTTCGGACATCTCCACTGAATGCTAGCACATGTGCAGCAGTAGTTCCATACCAGACTGGACGCGTGTATTGCTGCCGCTAGTAGTCACTTTGAACATAACCTGTGACGTTCCGAATCCTGGGCTACATCAGGTACGGTACAAGTGTCGCTGTGAAACGTTTCGAAGTAAACGACTAACAGTAGAATCCTGCAAGAAACGCCTCTGATACCGTAATTTACCCCGCTTCTATTTGTTAGTGTCAATAGGCATTGTTCCAATTAAAAAGTGCATTCTGCAAAACAATACACTTACCAAATATTATTACAATATGTTGATTGGCTAACAATACGAGCCTCCGACTACTAATGCATTCCGTGAAAACTGCGTGTCAATAGCACTTTCCATTTCATTCGCGGTGCAAGTCTTTGTATGTATTTGTTTCCATGCTGCCAAAAGCGCTGTGACCATTATTCACTACAAGTACAAACAAGTACAAATATATACACCACCGCAATTAGGCGAAATTTAAAATCGTGTTGTGATCACGTAACGTGTGCTGCTGCTTTCGTTCCTGCTAATTTTCTGTTTACATTTGCCAGCAGTAACAATATTTGTTGATTCCCCAATAAATAACATATAATCACTCTATGAGTCCAGTTTTATGATAATACTAATTAATACAATGTTCATTCTTGACCACTTTTTGCTGTCGTAAACTAAACGTTCTTAATTAATTTCAGATTAATTCTGCATTAGGCATCTGTGAAAGAAGAAAGAAATAATTATGAAGTAATTTTGTACTAAGATGCACAGTAATACCTTGTGAATATTCCTCTGTACGAGAACCTTACATTGATTATGGTTTCCCACGAAAGAGAATTTTTTGGTTGACGGCTGGTCCTGTGGGTAAACGATATCCGTTGTAATGGTTCCGTTTTCATTCTTTTCTGCAATATAATTGTCAAATTGTAATGAGTAACTGTGTGTACATACGTGGAACAAGACGGATTTTAGTGTCAATGGTTGTAAACTGGAATTGCCTCGCAGTAGTGTTTGGATTTTGTAACGCTGATAGATTGATGTCGGCACTGTTATGTAATTACTGTTGGTTGACCATGCTCTAGTCCTAGACGAACATTTCCATTTTCTCTATATCATTGTCAATTTCTTCAAAAGACACTTTGTGATGTGTTCAGTAAGTGCCCTTAAGTGCTCACCACCTCTTGAGGTCGTTTAAAAAGTGGGTCCCATTGCTTTGTAAACATCTTAAAAGAAGTCCGCGGTGTACTCTCAATGAAAGTGCGACCATGATCGATACTTTACGCACCCAGTGCACCGCTTTTCGTATTCCTAGAATCAGTATAGAATTCCAAACAGACGTAATTATTTCCATGCTGTATTAGTTGAGTTGTTTTGCGCACCCCTAACATGTTAGATTAAGTGTCATTTGTATTTACAATAGAAAGTCCTAATTACAGTACTCGGTTACATGCATGAAATAATACAGCTGTGTGAAATTTTGAGACTGTATTATAAATAACAATGGTTACAAGGAATCATAAAGAGGCAGTTCAGAGGTCATGTTGTACCGTCGGTTCCGTTCTAAATATTTTAATCGGTGTAGTTTAAATGCAGTCGAGGTAAATCTTTTTCAGTAGCTACAGCAAACTTAATTCTATTTTTATAAAAATTAAGAAGACTGTTTGGAAGGGAGGAGACGAGGTACTGGCAGAAGTAAAGCTGTGAGGACGGGGTGTGAAACGTGCTTGTGTAGCTTAGTCGGTAGAGCACTTGCCCGCGAAAGGCAAAGGTCCCGAGTTCGAGTCTCGGTCCGGCACACAGTTTTAATCTCCCAGGAAGTTTCAAGACTGTAAATTGTTAAACGACAGGGCTATTATTTAATACCTGTCCGAAAAAAGGGGCCATTTAGATACTGCTATCTGTGCTTAGGATGGTTGATAGCAAATGTACGCTGCACCCCCAAATACGATGTAAAAACAGCCAGAGAGGTAATGGTAAGACACACTTCGTACCAAGATATAAGACTGTCCGCGTCTGTCAAACACCCGCGTGCGTCGTGCCTCAGAGGACCACAGAGAAGGGCAGAGTTGAACGCGTTTTCGGTACGGGTAGGAAGAAAACTCCAAAGGACTGTACACGGTCCTGGATCACCTGGATTTCACTGAAGTAACTGTTTGGGTGTCGCTCATAATGTTGACAAAGCCTCGTGGAGAGTGGCGAGATTATTTATCACTGTTAAGGCAAGCGGGTAACTTTTGGTGAGTGGAAGTCAGGGCTATGATGGTGGTGTTTGGTTTGTGGGGCGCTAAACTGCTGGGTCATCAGCGCCCGTACAAAGTCCTAATTCTTTCACACTCCAATTTTTTACGCTGTCCAATCTAGCTACTAATATGAAAGATGATGATGCTGATGTTGATGATGAAATGATGAGGACAACACAAACATCCGGTCCCCGGGCAGAGAAAATCCTCAGGAAGTCAGAGCGATAGAAGCATTTTACTTGAAACTTCTCTTATAAGTTGCCTCTGAACTGTTAATAGTGCTCTTTCTGATAGCGATATCACTGTTATTACTATTATTGTTATTGTTATTAGGGATACTACTATATTATGCGCATGTGAACTTTTATGGAAAATATCAATCAGTTAAAACTCAGAATTTTAAATTATACTCATAGTTCCTGATCCCAATGAGTAAATAGCAAGGTAGAACGTTGTCATTCAGTGCGCACAAAGAGTAATGTGCCCTTGTAGACTGGAAATTATAGTCAGTAGGTTGTCCATCGCTTTCTAGCTGACCGCAAAAGTAGTTTTCAGGCTCTTGTAGACGGCGGGTGTCGGTGAGAAAGATGCACACACAATTTAAGAGTCTTTTTATAATGACATAACGAAGTAACGACCAGTTAATTATTACTCGCTGCCCCGCTCAATGGGCGGACATATGAAAGCGTAATATGGAACAATGTTGCGCATATGGCCTATAACTGCGCAAGTGGCAGTAATTTGAATGAATAACCCCGGAAGAGTAATTACGAACTCCAATAGATTTGCCAAAGTGGGTTATGGGTCCGAATAGTTGGTTGTGGATGTTAAAACTGCGCAGTTAAACCCTGATGTAAATTAAATGTCCTGGTATTCCCCTCGACTCCGTGATTGCATCACCGGCTCATTCTTAGAACTCTTAACCAGTGTGTTCGTAGACGTCAGCGGCAGTAACGGCTGTAAGTTTGGATTTCAGGTCGATCTCTGTACTCTGCTCTGAGATAGAGACATCCCGCTCTGCAGTTCTCTGCGAGGGCTTGGAGAAAATATTCTCTTCAACCTCTCTATCGCGAGTACTCTAATTAGCCTCCTTGAAGCAAGTGTTTTATTACTTTATTCTCCGAAACCCAGCCGATCCGCCAGAGTAGGTATCTCTCCGTCCAACTGCAGCAGATTACACGAGTTCCAAGCAATAATATTAATATGAAAAAATTAACAAATTCCTAAACTCTTGGTTTTTGTCAAGGTCAACCAATACTAGTGTGACGTATTGTGGAAGGCAGAAAACCTCTCCCACTATAAGACAGGTTTCTAAACCGCGCCCACCAAAAGGCTTGCATGAAGATACACTGTAAAACGAGTCCTCTACCGAAATGATTGTTGAGAGCCAATCACAGTATCTGTAGAACGCCTGTCTAGAAATGTCTCTCAGTGGAGTTCGTTGAGCACCTCTGTGACGCTCTTGCGGCGACCAAACGATCCTGTTACGAAAGTGGGCTCTTCGTTGGATCTTCTCTATCTTTTCTATAATTCCTACCTGGTAATGCTCCCACACTGATGATGCTCATAATCAGCCGAACATGCTCCCTGTAAGCCACTTACTTCGTAGATGTGTTACGTTTCCTTATTATTCTTCCTATGAATCTCAGTCTGGCGTGTGATTTCCTACTATTGTTTTGTGTGGTCACTTCACTTCGGATCGCTCTGGGTAGTTACTCCAGTAGTTTCTCATCAGTAGTATAGTTGTACAGTTGTGGTGTTCTTTTCCGATGTATGTGCAATATGTTACATTTATTTACGGTCAGCGTCAACTGCAAGAGCCTGCACTCTTTATTAACCCTCTGCAGGTCATTTCTGCAAATCGATCCTATCTTCTAGCATTGCTACTATCTTATAGTCAACCGTAACATCTCCGAAAGGTCTTAAAGAGTTTCCAACGCTTTCTGCTGGATAATTTACATGAATTGTAAACCGTAACGGTCGTATCACACTTCCTTGGGGTACTCCGGAAATTAACTGTACGTCTCACGAATTTGTTCCACCAAAAACGAAGTTTTGGGTTCTGTCTGCAAGGAAGTCTTAGCACTGCAATCGCAATCGCAAATCTGGTCCGATATTCGCTAAGCCCTTTCCTTTCTTTTTTTTTCATTAAAAGGGAGTGCGAGACGGTGGCAAATGTCTTCCTGTGTCCTTAGAGGAGCTCAGCTTGCACAAACATTCTACGTGGGGGATTATAGTCAGTGCTACGTGACACTTGAAGTAGTTAAAGTGCGGTGCCATTGC
This sequence comes from Schistocerca cancellata, assembly GCF_023864275.1. Taxonomy (NCBI): domain Eukaryota; kingdom Metazoa; phylum Arthropoda; class Insecta; order Orthoptera; family Acrididae; genus Schistocerca; species Schistocerca cancellata. Next base: position 566,777,402 of record NC_064628.1, read on the forward strand.
ACTGTCAACTACTAGAATACGAGAGTTGGTGTGTTCAATCACGCTTTACCCGTGATAATCCGATGGAAGAATTTGAGTTTGCGAAACATCAGAAGAACATTACCCACCGTCAGATGTAGTGGCAGTAAGACGTTCAGAGGAGGAGTGTGTCGTGGTTGGTAAGCGTTTCCTTTATTGGGCTTAAGTGGCTGGTAGCAATACTTGTATAATTTATGAAAACAACCGCTGTGTTCTCCTACCAAAATGGATAAAGTAATAGCATTTCACAATACCGTGTACGGCGTTCACTAAATGAATAGATTGGAGACGATGTTTGCATCACGTGACAATGCATGTGGTCGTGAATCAGAATCTGTGAGCAATAGTTCCCGGACGGTAATATTCCAGAAATGAGAGGGCTTGCAAAGAGTTTCGACCTGACCCTAATGGGCCACCTCTGGCAACAGTTATAACGTTAGCTCCGTTGCAGACCCCGGCGTCCAAAGCAGTACCTCGACTGGTGTCAGTTCTTGAGGAAGGGAGCGGACTACCGCTGCTACGCAGACATTCCTACTCCACACTAAAAGTGTCCCAGCGGAATTCAGGCTTTCATAAGCTCGAAGGACATACACAACCTGTACTAAAATTCACTTGTTGGTGTCCAGAAACTTTTTTCTGAGTTATTGCATGTCAGCGAACGATTTTAGATGAACTATGTTAAAAATACATAACTAATGAGGTGGTATTGAATAGAATTGGGGAGGAGTTTCTGGCACAACTTGACAAGAAGAAGGGACCGGTTGGTAGGCCACGTTCTAAGGCATCAAGGGATCACAAATTTAGCATTGGAGGGCAGCGTGGAGGGTAAAAATCGTAGAGGGAGACCAAGAGATGAATCCACTGAGCAGATTCAGAAGGATGTAGGTTGCAGTATGTACTGGGATATGAAGAAGCTTGCACAGGATAGAGTAGCATGGAGAGCTGCATCAAACCAGTCTCAGGACTGAAGACCACAACAACATGTTAAAAATATAAACCAAAGAATATCTCTCAATAATATGTGGGGTAATTTCGTAATAGTGCACAGCACATCACAGCTTATATTTAAACAAAAATCTTGTACTAATTTTTAATACGAACCTGTGGTATAATAAGAGAGAAATACGTTGAATGTATATTTGTAGACGTTCTGTAATTCACGAAGTTCGTGTCACTTATCTGCTGTCTGCCCCCGGTAGTTTAGTGGTCAGCGCGACAGAATGTCAAACCTAAGGGCCCGTGTTGGTTTCCCGGCAGGGTCGGAGATTTTCTCCACTCAGGGAGTGGGTGTTGTGCTGTCCTAATCACGATCGTTTCATCCCCATCGACTCGCAAGTCGTCGAAGTGGCGTCATATCGGAAGACTTGCACCCAGAGAACGGTTTACCCGACGGGAGGCCCTAGTCACACGACATTTACATTTTACTTATCTGTTAATTCCTGTACTTCACAAGCACAGCACAATGATTCAAATATAATTACAAGCAGTGGTATCATACTGAATTCAAAACGGGTAACAGATAATTTTTTAACGAAAAATTCGTCGGTGTCAGCGGTGGTCCTGACAGCGCGGGGCAAAGTACATCTGCTGCTGGATAAACGGCCTCAGAGTGTCAACGTAGATATTAAACAGAGGGAGTGAATGTGAGACTGGTAGCACAGATATGAAACTCCTAAAGTCTGCTGCAGGACGGTGGTTACGAGAACAGTGGGGAAACGAATAAACAAGAAGAGGAAAAGACCAAATTAGTCGCCCGTGACAGCGCGGGGTACAGAAGCGTCTCTTCTGGGCAGTGGCCGTGCGACGTGTGTTTGTTATTTGGTTGGGTTTTGGTTAGGCTGGTGGCGACGCTGAGGGGGATGGTGGGGGGGGGGGGGTGGACGGTGGAGGGACAGCGCTGGAGCGCAGGCGCCGACTTGGCCGGCGACGCGCGGCTGGCGGGCGACGCGACGCGCCAGCTCTGGAGCCAGTGGTTCGGCGGCGCGTCTGGCGTGCGGGACACCCAGCGGCAGTCGTCGGCAGCAGGCGGGCGCAGCAGGTAGCCGGCGGCCGTGCGTCGCGAGTAGGTCGCGCCGCGGCATTCGGCAGGCCGACTGCTGTCCACGTACCCGAGAGACACTCCGCCACGGTACAGGTAGGTAACAGCCAAACCCGTCCCAGTGCTGCCCGTAACTTAAAATATAAGTTAGAAAGTTGCAAAAATCGTGTTCTACAGAAAGCTTCTACATTCTAAGCAAGTACTTTAGGGGCCTACAACAGAGAAACAGATACACAAAACTGTGCCATTTCTGTCGTATGACAGTGAAAAGATTGTATTCTGCTCTCCCCCACAACACTAGCTACACTTAACTTGTTTTCTTGTTAACAGCCAAAGTATTGTCAGTCATGAGCAAAAGCTTTCCTAGTGAAAAAAGTAGTATACAGATATAAATGTTAGGGATGACATTTTTGCGCTAGCAATTTCCATTTCATCAACTATGTTTACTACCAGATAGAGCATTTATGTTTGAGGGGCAGTTATTTGTGTCTAATATTCCATCACTGTCAGTTTTAACCACTGTTGTAGCCCAAAAAGATAGTAAATCTTGAAAATTCTATGTTTCGCTACTTAGTATTTGACATTATTACTATGTTTCTCAGCTGGATGCAGTTATCAGTATACTATAATTAAATTCTCGAATTAAAGTTCAGTGTGTATTTTACCAGGAAACACTTCTAACTGGATGCAGTTGTTTCACCTGACTTACCTTCTTTTCCCAAATATAGCTACTTGGTTCACATCACAAGTATCCAAGCTCTACGACACATACGAATTTAGCAACATTTTGCACATGTACCATAAAAGACAAGGGAGGTAGTATGCGAACCTCTCTCTGAGCACTGGAAAACGAATTGAAAGCTTCAAGACACTCATACAGAGATCATACAGGTCGCTGACCGTAATCTTCTTTCCTTCTCTCAGATTACTGACGAATAATTCATATTCTGTAGTTATGAAACCCCTGCTCGTGACCTAGCTATTTTAAAAACAGTACAAGAATGGAATTCAGTTGAAGTCATGTCGGTGAAACCAGCAAAGAAAAATGTCAGGAGTGTCTCAGAAATACTAGTTTCGCGTTTCAAGATGTCATGTTTTGCATATATTCTCTATGCCTGAAAAATATTGTCTCATAAAACTGACGCTGATAACCGATTCGTTGTGCTGATAGTATGACTCTTCAGCAGAGTGCAAAAATAAGTAGACAAGAAAGAATTTTTCTCTACCGTACCTTCTGACTGAAGCATGTAGTTTTATCAACGATCCATTGACTATATTTATCCGTTATTTTTAGATGACAGTGAACGAAAAAAATCAATGAAATTATTGTTTTCACTTTGTCATTTTATTTTGTATTGACTTAGGACTTTTCAAAAAAGATATAGTAATATTTTTAATGTGTTCCTAACATCGATAATCGTTGTCTTCAGATCAAATGCTAGATTGTTAAGCTGTAGTATACAGAATACATTGTGTTTCCTCTTAACTGAGATACGTGATGATCACGTCCAACGCTTTGACTTTCATTCACCCTACATACAGGCAGCAGCTAAAAAGAAACTGCTGACTCCATTGTAGTTCACTGTGTCATTACAACGCTTCCAGCATTAAATTATTTATGTGTATCTAGATTGCGATATTTCTGATGCAACCTTCAGCTCCTTATATACTGGTAGGATGCACATTATTCTGCACTGACATGTTGACGCAGATTTTCTCTGTGAAACCAGCCCTAAAGTGTCATTACAAGGAGCCGGCCGAAGTGGCCGAGCGGTTAAAGGCGCTACAGTCTGGAACCGCATGACCGCTACGGTCGCAGGTTCGAATCCTGCCTCGGGCTTGGATGTGTGTGATGTCCTTAGGTTAGTTAGGTTTAGGTAGTTCTAAGTACTAGGGGAGTTATGACCACAGCAGTTGAGTCCCATAGTGCTCAGAGCCATTTTTTGAACCATTACAAGGCCACTACAAAATGTTTCTTTTTTTTTCTCCGAGTCATTCATTGCTTAAAATCTATGCCTGCCTGAGAAATATTTACGTAATATCTGTATAAAACTGTAGTAATAAACGGAAACGAATGTTTCTCGTAGCGCTTCTGTTTGAATGTGGGAGAAACTAATTTGCAATCACACATCTACACATTTTGTAACTACTGACTCGCACATATAAAATACAATACTCATTGCAAGAGCTCCGCCTACATCCAGTTCTACGCCCCATTCAAATAAACAACAGAGCGCAACGTTTCTCATACATGAAATAATTTTAGATACGGCAGAAATTCTTAGTTCTTACACAGCGTGTAAGGACGTCTCTACATCTAGCAAACACTTAATTTCTTCAGTGTCGTGCTGAAGTGATTGTAGTTACCCATATGCAATGAGTTATAAGAATTACGGATACTGAAATTGACTTTTTAACAATTTTACGTTGCTACACTTTATTTTCCCGTGACAGTTTTATACAGGCGTAAAAATTATATATTTTAATTGCACTGAATGATAGTGTTTTTTTTCTATATTTTCTCTGCTCTGGATTTGTCGTACAGCATCAATGTTACATATTTTCAGATACAACTTTACTATTAAGTTTACGTGGAAAACTAGCAGTGAGATGAAAATCAATGACGCGTGTCTTGCTATTTCGACTGACTTGGTATAGAGATGTAACAATGCATCTTTGTTTGTCATAAAACTGTTTCCAATAAGTTCGCATTGGATGATCTTATCCTGTATTCCCGCTGAAATGCATCTCAGCAAGCTTTCAACATTTACTTCCCTCTAAAAAATGAATCAGTTTTGTTCTCGGTTCCGTAACATACGTAGGCTCTCCCACGAGGGTGGGTCAATATTCAGGGATACGTCAGGAATGATTATTTGAAGAAAATATCTTCCTGTGGACTTACGCCGTATTTAGTATTATGGGTTCCATGATATAACTCCTGTAATGTACATTGTTATTTATTTTCTGTATTTTTCAGTACTTTGTCTGATTTACACATGTACGCTTGAACAACGGTTGTTCAGCATTACCACATGCGTTTTACAAAGTATCATTTGAAAAATACTTATTTTCGTAGTTCTCCTTACGTATTTACCTTAAGTTTGTAAACCTCAGACGTCCAATCCCATAAAGAAAAGCCTAATGCCGTAAGATCTTCGTGAAGAGGTGACTGTAATGCCACGACCAATCCAGCGAGTAGGGTAAGACACACACATGCCCGCCACTAGTCCCAAAAAAAAAAAAAAAAACGTGTGTTTAATTTGTTCTATCTTGGAAACCATTCGAACTGGGGTTTATATCCAAGGGATTTTTTGCTTCGAATGATCGTTCCTGTCATATTCCTATATATGGCCCATCCATCCTGGGACACCATGTTCATACCAAAAATAAAATAAGATAAAAGAACCAGATAAACAATTCATTAAACATTTTCTAACAGATGAATATTCGTAAGAATTAACAGGCGAATAAATTACTTAGATGGTAGACGTGTAACAGATAATTTTCTACGCTGTTTTATTTGCGACAAACTTGTTGTCAGTCGTAACATAATTTTGTGAATTACACAAGGGGTTTGAGAAGTGCTGGTTAATAATCAGGTATATGACAGGAAAGATAATTCAAATAGAAAAGTCAATTAAACATGGGATATGAGCAATTCCTATTCTTCGACACTGTGAAACAAATCTCTTGTACTGCTAGCTCTTTGCTTTCCATATTTTGGGATGTGGTAGTATGGACCAAAACAAGAAAACATTGTCCAATAAATATAAGCTCTAAAATGCATATCGTAAAAGTTATGAGCACTTGTTCTTTAGAAGAGTGTGTTTTAAAGTAGCGAAGTTGAGGAAGGGCCCTTAGCTCTAAGGGTATGCATTTTAGAGCACATGTTTACTCGAAATTTTTTTCTTGGCTTGGTCCATACTATCACATCGCAAAATATAAAATGCAAATAACTTATAGTAGAAGAGATTTGCTTCACAGTATCGAAGAACAAGAATTGCTCAGTCTTTAAGATAAGCGTTTTAGACTCCATGTTCACCTGACTTTTTATTTCATTTCTGTCATATCCCTGTATACTGACCTTCTGTTTTGAAACACCCTGATATCTAATTTTTCAAAATAATGATACTAATTTTGACGAAAAACATTGTCCCTCAGCCTCACCTGAATTTCATTATTGTAACTATTCCAACCACACAGCACGGCGACAAATCGATACCACTTAGTCAGCTACAATAGAACTGAAAGTCATATTAACTTCATGTCGCAGAAACAAACTGCATTCGAGAACATGCTATTACTGTCAATGTGATGTTGGATATACATGCAATAATTATATTAAAGTGCTGTGTGTTATTCCCTTCGTTTCTGTTTTCGAGTATGGATTGTTAGTCAATAGCTAGTAACGTATAATTATTAAACTAATAACTTCTAGTAATTCCATCTCGTGCAGGAATTCACTTATTGTAAAAAAATTCAAAAAGTAACACCGACATTTGGGAACTTCTTCGGCAGTCTTTCCACTTGTTTGGTCTTTCGATGCTATAAACTGCTTAAAGGTAACAACTGAATTGTGATGAGCGCTTGTGAAATAGAGATCAGAATACGTTATTGGTGATATTCTGTGTTAATTTTATATAGATAGCGGCTTTTATTATTTTTTGTCATTTGCTTAAATTTTAGTTTTTCTTCAGTAGATATAATGAAAATTTTTCTATTTAACAAAACCCATGAAGAAGTGGGTAAAACATGCAGTAAGATTAAACCAAATTCACAAAGTCGATAAGCTGTAAAAAGTTTCGACCGACCAATACTTAGATAGAAGTATTATACGGGAAAGTACTGCACGTTTTACACTTCAGTAACATAGGTCATCCGTTTCCCTTATACGAATATTCAGCTAAGTGCAGGTTCAACATATTCCCTCCTCTTTTTTAGACAGTTGTTGGTATCCTCTGATTTTAGTCAACATACATTTCCAATTGTAAATAGAAGGTGTGCAAATAAACAGCTTAACCAGTTTAAAAAAAACACACTCCTCTCACAGATATGGTATTTCTAACAACTATATTTCTAATCACAATACGTGGGTTAATGGAATTATGACTTTCCCCAAATTATTTCTGACAGATCGACCCGACGTGGTTAGCGAAATCTTAATTACACTTGTTGTCCTTTGGTAACTACATCCTCCAAAATGTACAATATTTTACGTAATTTAGCTATTCAAATGTGGGTAACCACATTAATCAAGCTACATCCTTAATCCCGATATAGCTATTCCACTAATATCAGTTTTATATCTTGTCTTCCATTCAAAACTAGATCTATAATAAACCTGTGCAATTCAGTAACGAATGCGTTTCCAGAACCGTGACTTCCATAAATGCGTAATAAAGGACTAGTTTCGTTTCACATGGTTGTCGTAGATGAAGCTTTCTGACTGGAAATTTTGACCTCGGAACATTACCTTCTAATACCTTAAATGAAATCACAGTTGCGAATTTGGACAACCGTCAGCTGGCTAATGGAATGGCGACAATGAAAATGTGTGCCGTACTGGGATTCGAACCCGGATATCCCGCTTATCGCGAGCGATTGCCTTACGAATAGGCTATCCGAGCAACCTTCACAGTCAGATTGAAATTTCCACGTATCGTCAGCCATGTATCTACAATGTACAACCTGCACTAGTACATCCATCAAGTATATTCCCGTACAGGGAAACAGTATAATGAAAAGTCGCCTGTCCGGAGTCAGCAGACAGATATCACATTGATTCGTACTTCTGAAGAACACAGGTGCTGCAATATCGTAATTACCCTCTAAATCCAGTTTTCGATTGCAGCTAATATCTGACCTAATAAGACAGTAGGTGTACAGTACGGACCGAACTACCGGCATTCTTGCGATTTACAATGAATTTTCGTTAATTCAGAAAGTGGGCGCTCTGGTTCCTAAAGGCGAAGGTGGATTCTATTGAAGCTGGTGTTACGTCAGTGTAGTTGGGTCTGTGGTGAAGACGGTATATTTTCTATGATTACGACGGCCGTTTCGTTTGCTTACGCTCGTTCGCAACGTTCCTGTTTTATAGTCAGCTCTGCGTAGCAACGTGTGTATGTGAGTTCCTTCCGTTTCATCCGTCAGCTCTCTGTGTGTTTTTGTGGGCGCCGTGATTTATTTCGGTTTTCTGGCTGACCGTAATGAAAACACAAGCGACGAAGATAGTGGCTCAATAAACACACCTAATAAAAAACATAGAAACAAGAAAAATCCTAATATCATTAAATGTGAATTGTTTGATCACCCATTCGAAAGTATGCACTTGTTTTAAAAGTTTTATGTTTTCATAAAAAGGGGACAACACTGCAAAAAAATCTTAGTATATAGTTTGCAGCGTTTTGTGATGTTTTAAAAATATTCATGGCATCTATCACGACACTTGGACAGAGATGGAGAGAAACAGAGTGTGAGATTGGGAGACAGACAGACAGACAGAGAGAGAGAGAGAGAGAGCTGGGGGACGAAGAGTGGAGGGAAGGAGGTACGAAGTCAGAAAATGCGTTTTAAATGGAACGGGGAGACGCTGAGAATCGTTAGAAGACAGAAGGAAAGATAAGTCACGTGGTTGACAAAAAATATGCCGCATTTTAAAGAAGTAAAGTAACTTTTCCTAGACAACATCGGTACTTATAAAACTGAATCGACTTTTGAAAGGAAACGAAATTATTGCGGTGAGGGTTTGCCTCCTGAGAATGTAATTAGTCGCAGTCCGATCGATCACCGTAGCCATGTTATGGACTATGTCGTAAACCCGGTAAGCTTTAGGGAGATAGGGAAGGAGTCCCAGTTTGTCATGTTAATGGAGTTTGCTGTCGGGTCTGTATAAAATCTTATAGAGATTTATGTTGTAGCAAATTGGACTAAATGTAAGAAAGGCAAGTCAGTTTTAACTGTACAACCAAGAAATGTGTGTGTCGGGTTCCAGTTGCTTAAAAAGTACATATTGCATCTAAACATTTTATCACATTTCCAAGAGAGGCTGATCTGAATGCCTATCCCCTGTGTATAGTTACTCTAAAAAAACATGATACTATTGCGAAAGGTATTTTAGGGCAAATACTCGTTTAGGAAAGAAATATACATAGGACAAAAGAAAGTAATTAGAACTATGAGCGGAGTTCACAGATGCACAAATTACAGGTATCTCTTTAAGCAATTGGGAATACTGATCAGAGTCTCGCCCTACACTAATTCTCTTATGACATTTGTTATCAACAATCCTAAGTTTCAGAGCACCGTAGATGTTCACAAGTACAGCACTAGAAGAGAGAAATGATCTGCACTGCCCTTTAACGAAACCAACTTCGCGCAGAAAGGGGTGAAATACACACCTATAACACTCTTTGACAATATACTCATGCAAATTAAAGGTCTGACAGATAGCAGAATCGTTTGTCTTAAAAATCTGTAAATATCCAACATGTAACCTTGTAAATGTTATTACTGAAGTGTATTTTTTTAAGTTGACTGCAAGTGTTGTTTGCTCTGTTGACACATTCCGCGTCATAATGTATATCGTGAATTTGATCCATGGAAAAAGGAACTAACTAACTATTCAAGGTGTAGTGGGGAATATGAGGTTCAAGGACTTGCAAGAGATGGTGAGGGGTATGCGGTGCAGTGCGCCTAGCTACTCTGACAAAAGTAAGGATGGAAGAAGGTACAAAAGCCAAGTTAAACAAAGCATTAGTTGGCATAAAGGATGAGGGAATTATTTAAACTGCATTTTGGTGCAGTTAGTAAAATTTACATGTTCGTGTTGAATAGTCATTAAATAGGGTTGCCAGATTTTTTGTTGCAGTCAAGACCTAATCCAAGGATTTGTTCTGTACTACCAAGATAGTTGCTATACTTATGGATGTTGAGGTGGAAATTTGGTGGGAGTTAACGGGCTGTGATTGATAAACTAAATCCGGACGTGAGGTGAGATCACTGTGTCTAATGTTCATGAAATTTTGGCAAATGAGCATTTTCGTCCATATCACACGCCACTGCATCCTCATTCCGCGCCCTGTAATGTGCGCTAGAGACGTCGGAAATGTCTGTATTATTTGTCAGAGTGCACAACTAGCCTAACTTGTAGGTTAAGCTGCACTTGGCAACGAGAAATCTTAGATCGATGTACCGTACTTGGTGGACTACGGAATGAGTACTTGAATTAAATAATTTCACGCCAAAATTACATATATACTGTTCTATGACAGTGTTAAACATACGTGGCTAAGATAACATGTTAAGAAGGTTATGCAAAAATGGTTAGATTTCCTTTTAGACCTAAAAGAAAGCTATGTTACATGTTGTACACAATGGAAGTCTCATCACCTGACGAAGCACCATGTTAGTAGGGAAGAAAATAATTTATCATGTTCTACTCTAGAAAAATGAAATTAAGATTACTGACTGCCTAATGGACATCTTCTTTATTACATGTGATTTTAACCTACAAGGTTCCCATAAAGTGAAAAGCTCTATATATGAAAATTCAATCTGTGCACTAAAATAAATTGGTCTGTATTACTTAACGAAGTACATAAGAATCTCTTCCATAAGAGCACAAAACAAATAACAAATGAGTCTTTAGTGATCTGATTAAAAGGTTACAGTGTTCTGGTCAATGACTTGATCTTTGTACCACACCTTAAAGAAGTCAAAATTTGTGTATATTATTTATCAGAACACATGTGGGTCGATACTACAAATACAACTTACTGCCTAAAGTTCGGCCTTTGATGACATTACTTTGAACTTTGTACCACACTTTATGTCACAACTAGCTTAAACAAGAATGTAGTAAGTTGAAATGTAGTAAGTTGACACATACGTCACCAGTTACAATTAGGCATAAAATTTGTTACAGATTGCACCATACGTCGACATTTTATATTAAAATTGTTTCTTTTTGTGTAATCAATTGGTAGTTTACCCTTTTTGCTGTGATACCATAGCAGATATCTGGAAACGTTTTAATGAGGTCAGTTAAAATTTCTTCATATGCAGGAGGAAAGCCGCATGCGGAGAGTATATGTAACGTAACCTGACAATGTGTGCTAGCTACTGGATAGTAAATAGTACTCTAACGCTAGGATTTGATAGTGTATGTGCCATAATCTGACAGTGGATGTCAGGTCCTGGATCTCAACTAGTACCTTAACACCAGGAGTCGATAATATATTTTCTACAGTCTGTCAGTGGATGTCAGATACTGGATCTCAACTAGTATTTTAGTACCAGAAGCTGACAGTCCATGTGTGTGTTTGTGTGTGTGTGTGTGTGTGTGTGTGTGTGTGTGTGTCTGCCATTACCTGACAAGATTAATGATTTATGCTCTCCCAGTGTGAGAACCACATGACATTTAAGTGAAATAAGTTACTGAACTGTATTTTTAACACTGGAATGTAAAACACATTCATTTATATAATAGACAAAGTTTCTATAAATCCAATGCGCACTGTTCGAAGTCAGCCACAACTCACAGTGTCCTATGCTTAGGTAATACCTTTTTGTAGCAGTACATAACCTTTGTCATCTTGTGATAAGTCTAACATTCGCTCAGTGGAGACTACATGATACTTCAATGAAGTAACACACAGAACAGTAATTTAAACAACTGAACTTAATACACATTCGTGTTGGTAAGAAACTAGGTTTGCTATGCTTTCAAGTACCGACTCTCAAGTGTTTTACAAAGTTAGCAAAACATTATAGTCACTCCATGCTGCGGTATTAACTCTCTCACTACAATACGTTGGCTATCTTGTGTTTCAGCAAGTGTCAGCTCGTCTGAGACCTTACTGAGTAAGCTCATATATACTTCTTAGCACAGTCATCTCTTAAATAATCATTACATCACTTATGGTTATGCTCCCTAAATTTAAAACTCTATGGTTATGCTCCCTAAATTTAAAACTCATCTGCGAGCTTGCTGACACGCCATGTGTACACATTTCAGAACAGCCGTCCATGAAATCACACCCATTCAGCTGGGAGGAGTGTGTATTAAATTTTTATTTAAATCAACTGTTCGGTACGTTACTTTATCGGAGCGCCATATATTTACCACTGTGGAAGAACATAAGCCATTCCTCCTGTCAAGATATGGCGCACACACACACACACACACACACACACACACACACACACACACCACCACCACCACCACCACCACACACACATACACATACACACACCGTCAGCCTTTGGTGCTATATTACTGGTTGAGGTCCGGTAGCTGATACCTACTATTAGTTTGTGACATGCACAAAATCAACTAGTGACTTCCCTCATACGCATTAACCAGCTTTAGCTGACCTCATTAAACCATTATCAAGGATTAACTGTGGTATCACAGCAACAAAGTTAATACGAAAATGCGAGTGAGTACTTAGAGAAAAAGATTTGAATTTAAAATATTGACATATGGGGCAATTTTTTATAATTTTGTTCGATGCCCATATGTAACTGGTTGTCTATGGGGCAGTTTCCTACATTTTGTAGAAACTAGTTGTTACATAAGGTGTAGCACAAAGATAAAAGTACTGTTGTCAAGAAGCACACATTCTTTCGGAACAGATACCAACGTAGTATATATGTAGTTAAGGCTCACCGGCCACTTGACCATCTTCTTCTTCTGTGCGAATGCACAAACAGTGCCCGAACTCTTACGGGAAACGGCAACGCGCCGCGAGTAATGAGCGTAATGAACGGGAGCACTACGAATGTAGTGCGGGACAATACGTTGAGAATGTGGGTTTCGCGGGAGACGTGCCAGAGATAAATCCCTGCAGTCGCGCTATCCTGTGTCCTCGGTGGCTCAGTTGGATAGAGCGTCTGCCATGTAAGTAGGAGATCCCGGGTTCTAGTCCTGGTCGGGCCACACATTTCTATCTGTCCCGGTTGACGTATGTCAACGCCTGTAAGCAGCTAAGGTTGTTCATTTCATTGTAATTTCATTCTAACGAGCTGCTTAGTATCTGTTCTTTAACCTGGAATTTATATCAGTAGTATATGTTTTGTACTATTGTAGAAGAATAGTACTGGAATTTAAGAAATTGACTTGGTTATTGATGTGGGAGGGGGGGGGGGAGGGAAGGGGGTTGGAAGGGGCCAACCCCACCATGAAGTTGCCTCTTAAAGTGGTCTTACTGTCACTGTCATTAAAATATGCCAGTTATTAATTGTGATGAACATGATATTAAATTTTGACTCTTGAACGCCTACTATGGTTGTTACATTACGAAGTTTGATAGCACCTATAAGTGGAACAATGCAATGTCTGTAAGTGGTCAGTCGGTACATATCGCTACACTTTGTTACAAAATCGCGAGGGGCTGCACCCAGTACGAATTTTTGCATTTGATATTACTATGCAATGTTTTTGTGTAATTTTATAAAATATCTGTTGCTAGTTCATAAGTTTAGAGAGTATCTATAACTTATTGTGCCTACAGCGCTTAATAATTGTTGTAGTCAGTGGTCTAATGTTCTAACAGAGGGGCAGTGGGGTTGAGCTGTGTATATAGAACCACAGTCGGAAAGTATTTTTTTTAGAAAGTTGGTGTGATGTTTGCTATAGTTGTTGCGAAATTTAGTATTAACAAGTAGTGAGCAATAACTAACATGAAGTGAAATAAATCTGGGCTTCATTATTCAATGTCGTGTAGAGCGCAGAGTGCCTGACGAGCAATTAAAGAACATTGGAAGGGTAGTAAGCTGGCTACAATATTAACTGGCTGGCTTATATCCTTTCGACTCCTATGTTTACGACTGACGCCTACTTCAGTGATTTAACAGCTGTAGCGTTGCAGTAGCGCATCGAAGCCATGTTGTGTGTCACATGAAAAACAAATAGCGTAACAAGTGTTTTAGAACCGGAACAACTCTACGAATATGCTTTCACATAACCTTCTTACTTCCTTGTGTAATTTGTACTACAGTTGCTAATTATGTGTCCACGCTTGCTTGTAGTTGCATCATTTTATAGCAGACAACATTCCCCCTCTTACGTCCCTCGTCAACGTGGAATCAATGATTACTATGCCCCTCAAACTTCACTGAGGTCGAAGCTTAGCTTTGCGGCGACAAATTATATCGCCTTCTATCGATATCTGTAGTGTATAACTATTGTTTCCAGAATGAGATTTTCACTCTGCAGCGGAGTGTGTGCTGATATGAAACTTCCTAGCAAATTAAAACTGTGTGCCGTACCGAATCTCGAACTCGGGACCTTTGCCTTTCGCAGGCTAGTGCTCCACTATCTGAGCTACCCAAGCACGACTCACGGCCCTTCCTCACAGCTTCGCGTCTGCCAGTACCTCGTATCCTATCTTCCAAACTTTAGAGAAGCTCTCCTGCGAATCTTTCAGAGCTATCACTCATGAAAGGAGTTGCCTCTTCCAACCTACCACGTGGTGAAGTGATGCCAGGGCTGGACTTCATTTAAGCAGTTTTACTGCGACATGGTACGGCGGTACTATAAGTTTTAATTTTTAATGTTGACTGTGTCTTACTCTGTCATGTTATTGTAATTTTATGGTTCTGAAGAAGGCTAGATTATTCTAGCCAAAACCCGGATAGAAACCAGGAAATTCTCGCAACTGAGGCGGATCTTTAAATATGTTAGTTTATCGCAGTTGCTGACGGGGCTGCAATATGCTAAAAATTCTTAGATTTCTACCTACCAAAGTGAATCGAAGCATTTGAGAAGCGGTGCTCCAGAAGAATGAAAATTAGAGGAAGTGGTAAGGTAAGTAATGAAGAGGTTCTCTGTAGATTCGCTAAGGAATGGAATACATGGAAAAGTCTGACAAGAAGGAGGTACAGTGTTATAGGACAACCGTTAAGCCATCTGTGGAATGAAAAAGCTGTAGAGGAAGACAAAAACTGGAAAACAGGCAGCAAATAATTGAGGACATAGGTTGCATGTACTTTCAGATTGCATATCCTTACGAAATTTACAAATGATTAAGCTTCACCTTATTCTTGGCACACTGTGCACAGTGAGCCTAATCACTGACCGTTCATGTTACATGTAGAAAACAAAGTAATAGTTTCAGTCAATATACTGTATTTATCAAAACATATGCCGACGGAAATTATATTCGCATGAAACCATTATTCAGTCAATAAAAATAACTAACCAACTAAAACTTTTCGATTTCGACATACAAGTACGTAAGGAAAAAAGCACTGGCGTCGATTCGCAGTAGTATTCTGGAACACATACTGTGTTTGAATAAATGAATTACCATGAACAGAATGATCTATTGAGAAACCTCAGGGATTTGTGAAATACAAGTAACTCTTTATTCGGACGAAGTACTGAATGATACCGACAACGGTTCTCAAAGGGATTCCATATTTGCAGATTTCCAGAAGACTTTTGCCAACAGCTACTCACAAGACGCTTCTAATGAAATTGCGTGAATATGGAGTATGGTCTCAGTTGCGCGACTGGATTTGTGATATCCTACCAAGAAAGTCATAGTTCGTAATAATCGATGGAAAGTCCTCGAGTAAAACTTATATCTGAGTTTATTATGGAAGTGTAATAGGCGCTTTGTTGTGCCTAATCTATATCAAAGATTTTAGGAGCCATTCTGAGCAGCCCTCTTCGGTTGATTGCAGATTATGCAGTCATTTACCAACTAGTAAATTCATTAGAAAATGAAACGAATACCCGTATGGTGTGAAACGTGGTAGTCGATTATAAATGAGGAACATTTAAAGGGCAGCTTAATGTACACTAAAAGAAATCTATTATATTTAGGTTACACGATAAATCAGAGAAACCTATAAGGCTGGCGAATTAAGTAAATACCTAGTGAAAGTTACGTGCTCTGATTCGATCGCTCGGTCGTTCAAGAACCTTAAAATGTTTGTCTGCTATTTACTCAAAACTGAGTGTACTGTCCTCTTTAGATGTTGAACTGAAATTACTACGGAGAACAGTGTGTCTCGGTACACACATTTACATAAAGACAAAACTGGCGTTCACCGTGCAAAAAATTAAATCGAAACTGTCACTAAAAAATCGCTACCAAAATCAAACCGTGCACCGCCCAAAAAAGCTGAAAGATTGAAATTACTTAACAACACTATGAAACACACACTGTTCACTGGTCCATTAAAAATATGAATTACAAAAAAAGGCTTAATATCTGCGCAGTGGAAACGTGAGATGAGAAACTAAAGAACCAGCCAAATATGATAACTATCTCTCCTGAAAAATTGCAGTATAATCAGCAGCAACAGCACAGCATGAAAAAGTCGCGCCACGAAAATATGCTAAAGTAAAACTGAACTACTGGTAGGAAGATAATGATAATTTTCTCATGCTAAAAAACTTCCTTCTTAAAATGAAAATACTAGTCCGTTCATTTTAATGACAGTGCTGTAATTTAAACTCTTATTTCATAACAACATGAAACTTACAGAAAAGTAAAGACTTTACTATCTTTAGAAAAGTCAATGCTTTTACGATTACGCAAATTGAAATGAATTAAAATAAACTGACCCACACTGAGGAGGGAGGGTGGACTGCTCTGTTGTAAGAATCACTAACATTACCAGTACTTGCCAGCATAAATTGTAACCTTAAAAACGTATCCATAATGCAAATCCATTCTCCCTGCCCCATAAATGCAGCGTCTGTAAGCCTTTACATCAGATCAGTAATTCCAAAAATTTTTCTTCGGCAAAATCCTCCTCCAATTGGCACTACGCTAAAACTTCTGCCAGCTTGCTCCATGAAAAACACTCGACAACGTTCCACCTTACAGGCTACAACTGGGTGAAAGATACAGGCTTTCAGAGACACTACTGTCATTGCCATGACCTGACTATTCCAAAGATGTCTCACGTGACTGCTTCGCTCTCGTAACACGAAATTTTCACTCACTCTGAAAATATCCGCAAATAAATGTCCTGTCCTCCTATATCAGTCCGTTTCACTAAGAATCACAATTACTTACAACTTAAAGTGGAACGACCACTCAGCTAATGTTTCTGGGAAAACAAACCAAAGACTGCGTTATATTGACAGAACGCTTAGAATAGGCTACAGGTCTACTAAAAAGACTCCTTAGACTAAACTTAGCAGTACTCCGTTATAGTATTGCTGTGTGGTGTGGGTTCCTTCCCGACAGGGTTGATGGAGGGTATCGATAAAGTCCAAAGAAGGGCAGCCTATTTTGTACTGTCACGGAATAAGAGAGAGAGTGCCACCGACATGATAAAGGCGATCGTCTGACAATAATTAAAATAAATGGACTTTCATAGGAATAAATGACCATCATAATAAAGTAATTCGAAGCGAGCACAGAACGATTTAGGGCTTCATTTTTCCAACATTCTGAGTGAAACGGTGGAGAGATAGATGGTACGACGAACACTCTGCCGGACTCTAAAAAATGGTTCAAATGGCTCTGAGCACTATGGGACTTAACAGCTATGGTCATCAGTCTCCTAGAACTTAGAACTACTTAAACCTAACTAACTTAAGGACAGCACACAACACCCAGTCATCACGAGGCAGAGAAAATCCCTGACCCCGCCGGGAGTCGAGCCCGGGAATGCCGGACTCTAAATTATGAATTGTAGAGTGGTCATGTAGACGTAAGTGTAGAAATAATTTGTGCTGCTTCTTTCCGTTCCACAGCTTAAAATTAGCGTGTGTTGTCCATATATTTGGAGGAAAGCGAAGGGACACAAATTTTTTATTTTCTCCTGAGTCAACTCTGGAATGTTGTCATTTAATTGATGAAGACATTGTATTCTGTGAAACCTAATTTTTATATTACCTCAACGCTATACGGTTTATGAACATGTACATTAATCCACAGTTGCGTTATCTATCCAAGAAGAAACAGCTTTCAGATATCACAATAATTATTATTACCTACATTCATTACAGAATTTTCGTAACTCAAGTACATACTGTCTGGCGAGTCGTTCTGAGAAGTGAGTCACGTACGTGCACATTATTAGGTATCATCTTCGGTATGGTAAGGGATAACACTACTCGTCACATTTTCTGTTAGATGATTCACGTTGTTTTTCAAAGTCACATGTATCCTATACTGCGATGGTTCTTTCTGTTGCGGTACAGCATGGGTTGCTAGGTGCTCGATTTTTTACTGAACTGTTCGGTATTTCAGACCCACATTTTCGGTGCTCGGTACCGAAGTATGAGTGTTTCAGCACTTTTGGTATTACATTCATACCACTAAAATATTTATCGATTTTCAGAATCAGGACAATAAAGATTTTCTGCGCCGTTGCCAGCCGGCGATATTTTCATTTGGGACCTTAAGTAATCACTTTCCGCGTCTTTCTTTATCTGTATTCTGTTCCCACCGCCAGCGCCCACCGGCCAATACCGCAAACAGTCTAATTAGTTGTACCTCAGAGTTGAACACAGCTGCTTTATGATTTCATTGTGTGCAGTTTCGTATGCGTATCAGACATATTCGACCTATGTGTGAAATAATAAAACGTGATAGAAAGAAAGATTCCTACTCAGTTGGTAAAATCCATGCAACAGTGCCCACATGGAAAGAATCTTGAGTCAGATGAATCCTTTATGGTATCACGCTTGAAACAAAGTGTCTAAATGATAGCAGCAGAATCGTGCAACGACTTTCACCAAAACATTAAAGGTAAAAAAGATCGTTGAAAGCTGTAACTACCAATATAAACGTAATTTTTAATGTTTTCTAAATGTTTTATTGTGTTCAACCTAAGTCCTCAGCTCAACAAATCTTTTCGCCGAGCAGTGTGCGGTAATTTTGTCCATTTAATGTGGCAACCCTACTTACAACTCATTCCCTCCCCCCTCCCCCTTTGGTGTGTGAACTACTTCACTGGATTACGGGAAGGAAGTAACTAAACTATTCTCGTCCCACCAAACAGTATTAGGTTTTCCATCGTTTCCCTGAAAAGGTATAGAGTGAGACGACGTGTTTGTTTTCAATAGAACACCCCCTATTTTCTTCCCAAACTTCGTCGAAATCCAATTTGCGCCTCGTCTGTAATGAGATCGTCGTCGACTGTGTATGAAATCATAATTCTCTGTCCTACATTTTCTTAAAGTGGTGAGCTTCGGGTAGTGTCCATTTTTCTTCAGCCGTCGTAATGAATACTCTTGTATCACTAGAAGCACACTTAATATAGTGCTGTATAGTACACTGGGACAGAAGAAAACCATATCGACTCTGTGTGCTGTGCGTGGGAAGGAGGTGGGGCGGAGGGGGGCAACTACTGTCTAACGACGTAATCAGAGAGGAAGTATTCCGACAGACCAGTTGATTGTAACATACAACTATGATTCTCAATCTATATTTACATGTCACTCTCATTACAGGTGAGAGAGGGTTGCGTATGTCGACAAAGCCGTGATTAGTGAGTGTACCGGACGTCCGTGAACAAGTCTGGCGATTGATGTTTTGTATGACCGTGTAGTTGACCAAACAAGAATTTCCACGTTCCCCCCCCCCCTTCCCACCCATCTCTGTCAAGATATTGTTGACAGAAGACAAGTTCATAAAAAAGTGATTTTCGGTATAAAAAATACAAAAAATACAAGATAATTCTTAGAATACTATTTATCTAAGTAAATTCTGTTCAGTAGAAAAGTAACTTGCAAATTAAAAGACTGTGATGTGCAATGTCACGAATGAAATGTATGTAACAAATGATCTACATCTAGTTTATCGACAGTGTCACTGTAAACAAGCAAAATAGCGATATGATTAATTCGATAGGCGTTCTGCCGGTTCATGTTCTCTTAAAAACTCCACATCTTCCCTCGAATCTTTTTGTTTCCAGTTTCTTCCCTTTGAAAGCTGTAAAAACGCATGCCTATCGCTTATCAACGTCTCTTCATCATAATAATTTTTGTAAAATTTTGCTACTGAACTGATGTGTGTAGGATGTCCATAATCAAATTTTTTTAATGTTTTAAAAAGTTTCGCATAATGATTGTCCAATTGTCTCTTGAAAAAATAACTTAGTCGAAGACTTTGAAATACGGTTTTCTGATAAATTCTTGGGCCGTTTTCAATTTGACGGTTTCGTTATTACTTCAATTGAGAGGTTTTTGAGTTTTGTGCGGACGCAACTGCTTAGGTCCGTCAGTATCAAGTTCGGTAACAGACTGAACACCTTTACACCCAATTTACTCTAATTTAAAATCACGAAAACGCTTAAAACACCAGTGACTCTCTTCATAGATTTCGATGTCCAATAGATTACGTACCCTTAATTCTGTGCTTAAAATTTCTATTCAGTGGAAAACTTGAATAATCAATGATAAATTAAAATAGAATTCGAAACTTTGGAAACTGCTAAAATCGTGACGCTTTTGCCGATAACGTACTATAGATTTCCTTATCAGTTGAATGATCTTGTAAGATATGAAACAGTTTACAGATGACTTGTAGAATATGTTAAGCGGGTGCTCATTATATATCGCTCATCAGTGCATATCATCAAACTATTCAAACCAAATTATAATCATTCTCGATAGTGGTATGTCACTTGTTGCTGCCTGAATACACCTCGCCTAACGAACAACACATCAGTGATGAAGAGAGAAAGGGGTCACGCCATGATGCTCATAATACCAGTACGCTGGTAGGCTTACCACCACACCGCGTTTTTTGTATCGTGACATGACCAGTGACCCTTTTGTAGAGGGAGAGTGATTCATGAGATCAAATAACTCACTAGCGTTATTCTTTGGTGAAATCACGACATTCATACGTCCGCTACAAACGTAACTAAGTGAGTGGTGTCAACAATGGCACACGAACAGATTGTCTGCAGTTTGCAACGGCGTGTGTTAAGTTACATTCTGCTCAAGACTTGTGCCTATTTCATCATTGTTCTCTATTGTCGGCTTCGAAACTGATTGCTGCTTGTTATTGTCACCAGGATGGGAAAGCCCTGTCTGCAAAACGGATTCAATTTAAACGTGCTGCAGAAATCTTACATCGATAACTGTATAGATATCCGACTTATTCGCCTTTCGCACTCAGCATCCTTTCCGTCGCCAGCTCCCCACTGACTGGCACAAAAATCAGACTATACTAATTCTCTACAAAGAGGATGTTTGTTAATGTGTGTTGTTCAGTAATATACATCACGAGGGAGTAAAAGATTTCTGACCCTGGTAAAACAACGCTACTGATATCAAAGCAATTTTGATTATGTTACGTGCCTAGGCGTTATAGAGTAACGTAAGTATATCTTTTTGTTCCAATGGTCTAATGACCTAGCTGTCGATATTAAAATGAGGTGGAGAAACTCAAGGCTCATTCCGTCATATACTCGTAATTCGTTGTTCTGGACGGCATATATCGCTACCATAAATACAAACAATCTCTGTTCAAGTGCAATTATAATAAATCTGCTCCATTTTTTCAACAGATGGAGAATAATTAATATACAAGTAACATCTTTAATAATGTTTACTGCAGAGGAAGGTACAAAAAGAAGATGCAAAAGAATGTAGAAGCTTCGAAGTCATAAGGTTCCCAGAGCCAGTGCATCTGAATTTAAAAACAGAACTAGCACCTTATGATAGACGAAGACTTATAGCTCGTAATAAAAAAATAAAAAATAAAAATGCAGTCATTATTTACATTTAAAAGGGTCACAGAAACAGCTTACGAATGTTATGTATGTGGAAGTTAGAGAATTGGTGGCTGAATAAGAACAAGGTCACACTACTTATATAGAGGATTCGCAAAAAGAACTTTCAAAAAATATGACAGATAAAAACATCGTGAAAGCGTACAATTTCCAATGAGATTATTAGTCTATTTAGCTGAGGGACTGACACTGTACTTATATAACAGGAAGAGTGACGTTCATTTGAAATGTAGAAACGGTCAGGAAAAATCCCCATAAATTAAACGTGCCACACGTTTCGAATACCAACCACACACAAGTGAGACCGTTGTAACTGAATCCGCCGGCCGGAGTGGCCGTGCGGTTCTAGGCGCTACAGTCTGAAACCGAGCGGCCGCTACGGTCGCAAGTTCGAATCCTGCCTCGGGCATGGATGTGTGTGATGTCCTTAGGTTAGTTAAGTTTAATTAGTTCTAAGTTCTAGGCGACTGATGACCTCAGAAGTTAAGTCGCATAGTGCTCAGATCCATTTTGAACCATTTGTAACTGAATCCATTGCATTTCTGGAGTGATTCGTTTCTGTGAGTACATTGTGAGTCTCCTAAAAGCTATTTAAAAAGGCGCACTACGTAGGAATTATCCGAATGGGCAGAAGTCGGTAGGTATGGTGTACATGTATAGAAAACAAATGATTACGATATCATACAGATTGGTTCATTAATTCAGAGGAAAGAACTGACAAACTGAAAAGGTCCATAGCGCATTGGTCCAGCTTCGCCTCTTGTGCGTGCAGTTAGTCAGATTGGCATTGACTGATACCGTTGTTGGATGTCCTCTTGAGGGACACCGGGTTCAAATTCTGACCAACTGGGGCAGCTGGCTGGAGGGTCCTGCCAATAATGCTTCAAATGTTCTCAATTTGGGAGAGATCCGGAGACGTTGTTGGCCAGGATAAGGTTTGGCCAGCAACTCTCGCTGTGTGCGGACGGGTATTATCTTGCTGAAATGTAAGTCTAAGATTACTTGTCATGAAAGCTCAATTCAAGGCGAGACACATCACTGGAAACAGCTCTACCCCCCTCAGCGAGATTCTAGGACGAATCGTGATTTTTTTCCGGTGGAGTGTATATAAAACAATGGATGCTCCTACCGACAGATAAGGCAAAATCTATTTCATATGACGGAAAGATTACGTTCATTAACTTGCTATAGCTAAAAAAGTTACTGGCGAATACCTCTCAGGTAATCTGCAGCGCTTTGAAAAATACGGAAAGAGATTTATTAAGGGTGTTTAATCACTGTGAAAACTGTGAGATTAGAAGCTGAACTGCCGATGAACTCATCATTTCACCATACTCTCTTCATATTACTATTAATAATTTATGGCCAGAAAATGTTTCTGTGTTAAGTGAGGGTTTTACAACAATCGTCAAGTGTATTGCAAAGGTTTTACTGTTTCGCATATCGCAATAATGTTACACGTATGTGCATTGACATTGACCATAATTACGTTGAAAGGTAAGTGAATTTAATTTGAAAGATCTCAGTCTTTAATTTCCAAGCATACAACATTTCATTTGAGCAGCAGTAAACGATGATGGGAAGATTACATTTAACTGAAATTAGCAGAATTAAAAACATGCCCTTCCCATGAAAAGTTCTGACACTTATGCTTTTTACTCAGATTTATTGCTTACTGGTTTACTTTTCGTAATATATTTCCGCTTTCGCTGATATTCCAAATAAACTGACATGTTCATTGATAATGAGCTGAAATGAGAAGGAAAACATTGATGGCTAATTTACTGCTGTCTCGCCTGCCATAGATAATAGGGCCTATCTTTTTCGGTCACCTACCAATTACAACGTCCTAGATTTAAGAACGAGACCAAGCTTCCCTGCCAATTAACGAAGGACGCTCCGCTGATAGTATTATTTGCGGTCTCCCAACTCTAATTGATCGCTTGTTATTGTAACGGGAGAGAGTTGGCGCACGTTGTAATTACAGGAAATAAAAGGTGAAGGAATTTATGAACTTGTGTCAAAAAATATTTTTATCCATTACCAAGTGATCAACAGAAAAAAAGCAGGAAAAGAAATTTTCTCTTTAATAGATCACTGATAAATTTAAAAGTCCACAATTAGGAAAGCCATTCCTTTTCAGCGCTTCATGTTTTATAGCCTTTGTTTCTACTCGATTCATTTTTGAAGAGTGTTAACAATAATACTGAAACTTCCTGGCAGATTAAAACTGTGTGCCCGACCGAGAGTCGAACTCGGGACCTTTGCCTTAAGGTCCCGAGTTCGAGTCTCCGTCTGGCACACAGTTTTAATCTCCCAGGAAGTTTCATATCAGTGCACACTCCGCTGCAGAGTGAAAATCTCATTCTGGAAACATCCCCCAGGCTGTGGCTAAGCCATGTCTCCGCAATATCCTATCTTTCAGGAGTGCTAGTTCTGCAAGGTTCGCAGGAGAGCTTCTGTAAAGTTTGGAAGGTAGGAGACGAGCCACTGGCAGAAGTAAAGCTGTGAGTAGCGGGCCTGAGTCGTGCTTCGGTAGCTCAGTTGGTAGAGCACTTGCCCGCGAAAGGCAAAGGTCTCGAGTTCGAGTCTCGGTCGAGCACACAGTTTCAATCTGCCAGGAAGTTTCGTATCAGCGCACACTCCGCTGCAGAGTGAAAATCTCATTCTGGAACAATAATACTAATTTAGTTTCCTTCGGGTTTCATTGTCGACACCTTTTCGGATTACTTGATAACAAAAATAGGCAGGGAAGAACATAACAGTGTCGTAGGATGTGATCCCTCTTGCATCAGAGTTTGACAGTTTCAGTTAAAAAAGAAGCGGTTGCCGATATTTTTTGAATACATATACTTTCTATGTCTGCACTATGTACAAAGCTAATGAAAAATTAAACGTTCAAAGTGAACCCTGTGTATACAGCAAGGTAGTGACCTTACAATGCTGATATAATATTTCGTAGCCAATAAAAATTAGTTAAGAAGAGTCACTTCCCTAGGACAAGCACTACTGCGCTCAAATTTAGGAAATGTGACGTCACGCCTCTGTAGGCTAATACGTGGAAACGAGCTGTTACTGCAGTTAGCAGCGAGCCTGGGTGTCAATCTGATGTTAGACCCCTGTAAGATTTCCGCAGAGGGGCGCAACAGTGGGTAACGCGAAGAAATTCGTACGACGATGGTATAGTAGTATGGAAGGTTTTAATGAGTGTGACATTTCGGGCCGTCAGACTTTACATTTTGCAACGACCGCCGTGGGTTAGAGGGGACGGCAGTGCTGTGGCAGCTGCTGCCTCCTCTCGGCAACTGGCCGCACTGACGCTCTGCCTGGCGCTGCCGTTGTTCTAAGAGCTGCTGTTCATTTCATGTTTGTTGTTACAGCATTAATTTAAAGGAACGGATAACTCCGCTTTTTCTCGTATCGTGTACCAGATCTTTTCCCTTACATTATTTCGGTGGAAGAAAGGGATAAATACTAGAGACATCCCTATTTTGCAGAGATGATACACGGTCCGGTCACATTAATGTTCATCGTCAACTTTATAAAATACACCGAATATTTTCTTACACCGCAGTCTTCAGTTTCTGCTGGTAATGGTTCTACTGCACTTTCTGATAGTCGTACTGCTGTATTATTTGTCACAGAAACGCTATATACCGTCGTTATTAGTGTTTCAACTTTTTTACCGGCAGCTCGGATTGATGACGCGGTGGCTACAATAGAATATAACACAACATCGAAAGCAGTACACTGGCAAGGAAAACAGTAGGTATTCTGGCTATCAGGCCAATTCGTGCACTACATGATAACATTAGAAAGACCAAATTTATCTGAATTTAAGTGTAGACTAACAGCATTTCACTGTGAACTGCAAGACAGAAATTATGAAACCCATTTTGCAAGTCACAAAACAGCATGTTATCCCCGCATCTGAGACATTAAGACCAATGTGTAGAATTTGGAATGTCCTACTTTTTATTTAGTATCTAAGGATAAGACTCTTACTCATTATTTTCCTTGTATTTTCTAGTGTAATTTTTGCACTTCATGTACTAAAAAATCTCTAAGAAGGAGAAAAACTCTTTTTGACGAGATGACCAAGTGGATGGATTTAGACAAATAATTAGAATTATTTTAATTTATAAAGAAGCATACATTTCAGTTTTAGAGCAAAGAGGAATGTAAAGGATTTCAGGAGGAAGAGAAATTATTTTACATATTGAGAGTGAAGTAACATCTAGAAATAAAAACAGGCTTTGTTATGTTGCTGCTTATTGTCAGTTCCACAAAATGAAATGTTTTCCACCTCTTCTAATCTACGGTTAGGAAGAATAGTAATTGAAGAAGATATTGCTACATGAAAGCCAGACAGCAGATTTCCAGGGCTTGGGTTCGAACCCTGATCTGACCTAGGCTTCTTGTCAGTCACTCCTTTCACCTTTGGCATGTATCCTCGTACTTCTGATTGGGTAAGGTATTTCAAAGGTCGGAGTCAGGCAACAGCGTAATAACTCCAGTACGAATACCCGAAGTAAATCACTGTGTTGCCCAAACCAATTTACGATTTGATGAGAGCTGTATGTTACTTACTGAAAATCAGAAAGCTCAATGACAGAGTATAGGAGATCTCTGGCGATTTGCGGTGAACGTGGAATGACACTAATACGAGCAGGGCCTACATACCCAAAGCATTTTGTATCTGCAAATGTAGCGAACTACCGGCTGGTGTGCAGCAGGACGGGACGTTGATTATAAGAGCGATGTGGCTTCATTGTCCGTCCAGGGCGATCTCTCAGTTTTCGATAAGGAATACTCCGGTTCTAACGCCATTTCTGAATCAGCCTCGTTCGGAATCTACGTAGATCAAGTATTTCTTTCATTTTTTCTCGGGCATGTCAGTGTAGAAAAATCTTTTGCATACGAGAAAAAGCGTAGTAAGACTATATAGCCTACAAAATTTATGGTTGGTAGCTTTGCAAATACCTGTAGTACAGACTAGTTACGAATGCACATGATTACTCTGCAGTTCGTAAGTGCTTGGCAAAGAATTTTTCGAACCAACTTCAGACTATTTCTCTACCGTTCTATCTCTAACAGAAAACCCGAAAATGAATTCTTAAATCATTCTGCACCAGCTCTCATTTCTCTTATTTTATTACGATGATCCTTTCTCCTGGTACCCTTTCTAAAGGCTAGTGACAGTAAAATGATTTCACATTCAGGAGAAAAAATTGCGGAATGAAATTCCCTTAAAAGATCTCACCAAAATGAGAATCGCCTTAGTTTTAATGATTACCACTCCGTGACATTCTCTTCTCAATTTCGTGATATTACAAAATGAGCTGCCCTTCTGTGGACTTCTTCAGTGTTAGTCCTACGTGGTAAGCAGTACTCTAGCAGAAGACGGCCAAGCATAGTGCAGACAATCTGTTTATTAGACCTGTTGTATCTTGTAACTGCTCTGGGTGGCTGGGTGGCGCCCGTGGGGAGGGGCCTTGGTCAGAGTGGGTGGCATCAGGGCGGATGACCCACAATGAAGCGTGGTACATCATCTCTGGCCAGCAGTCTCTAAACGTTCTCGGGCTTAATTTAATACTCAGAAATACGATCCGAAAATGTTCTCTTTATGGGCCACACAGTGGGAGCAGCGTAAATCTCAGGATGGCAGTGACAGTTACTCGCTCCGGTTCCTCGTTTGTACGAGAGCTGATGGGGAGTCTTTTATGCCCACAAAGCCTCAATTAATCGTAGAGCATTTGGAGGACAAGTTTGGGGAGGTGGAGGGCTTGTTCAAACTGCGCTCTGGCTCAGTTTTGATAAAAATGACATCCTCTGCCCAGTCCCGAAGGTTACTTGCTTGTGAGAAGTTGGGGGATGTTAACGTTACCATTACAGCTCATGAGAGTTCAAATATGGTCCAGGGTAAAATTTTCCATAGGCACCAACTTTTGCAGTCTCATGACGAGCTGCGCGCCTACTCACAGCGTCGACGTGTTCATTTCGTCTGTCGTGTTCATCGGGGCCTGAAGGATAATCAGGTTGCTACTGGTGCCTACATCTTGGCCTTCGAGGGTAATGCATTACCAGGGAAGGTCAAGGTGATGGTCTACCGTTGTGATGTCAAGCCCTATATTCCTGCCCTGATACGGTGCTTTAAGTACTGGAAGTTTGGCCATATGCCTTCCCGCTGTCCTTCCAGCCTCACATGTCGAGATTGGGGACGCCCATGACATCCCAATACTCCATGTGCCCCGCCTCCCATCTGTGTCAAGTGCGGAGAGTATCATTCACCTTGCTCACCAGACTGCAGGATCTTACAGAAAGAGCGCAAAATCATGGAATATAAGACCCTGGACCGACTAACCTATACTGAGGTTAAGAGGAAATATAAATGACTGCATCCTGTGCGAATGACTACCTCCTATGCTGCTGCAACGACAACTGTGTTAGCCCCATCTGTTCCGCGACTTCCAGTCGGATCGCTGATCCATACAACACATGCCCCCTTGCCCGTAGTGGGCACTATACCCCCTGCTGCTCCTGCGCCACCTACCTCGGGAGCAATACCCCCCACCCATAGGGGACGTCCATCCCCACTTATAAGCTGGAGAAGCGTCCAACTTCTTTGGCTTCTCTCGCTCGCATGGGATCCCTTGGGTCCCTCTGTTCCCAGGTTTCCACAAACAGGAAGACTGACGCCTCACAGTAGCATAAGTGCCCACAACCAGCTGGTCATAGGGCTTCACGTTCCTCCTCCATCCCGGAGACTGAATCGGTAAAACCCTCCCAACCTGCGAAACCCAAGGAGCAGTGTGAGAAATCCAAGAAGTCCTCTAAGCCCAAGGAACTCGCAGTGGCACCCACCCCACCGCAACCTTCAGGCTCTGCATCTGAGGATGAGGTGGAGATCCTGGCGGCCACTGAGGACCTTGATCTCGCTGGTCGCTGAGACACAATGGATCGCTCTTGCGCAGGTGCTCACTCTGTGGCAGCAGGTGACACAGCAGTGTAATCTGCCTCCCGAGCCCCTTCACGCCCCTCTCAGCCATGGACAATATCATCCTCCAGTATTACTGCAGCAGTTTCTTCCACCATCTTGCTGAGCTCCGACAACTTCTCAGCCTTAACCCCTTCCTCTGCATTGCTCTTTAAGAAACTTGGTGTCTGGCAATGTGAACCCCCACCCTCTGTGGCCATCTGGTTATTATAGGAACTGGGCAGCATATGAAAGGGTATCTGGTGGCGTCTGCATCTATGTCCTTAACTCCCTTCACAGCGAGTTTGTCTGTCTACAAAAACCTTGAGAGGATGTTGCAGTTCGGGTGTGGACGCCACAGGCTATTCCTGTCTGCAGTCTGTATCTCCCACCGGATGGTGATGTCCCGCAGCATCTCCTGGCTGCGCCGATAGCCCAATTGCCGCCCGCTTTTCTGTTACTGGGCGACTTCAACACCCATAACCCTCTGTGGGGTGGATCGGTGGCAATGGGCAGAGGCAGCACCATTGAGCATGTATTGAAACAGCTCGACCTATCCATTTTAAATAATGGTGGCTTCAAACATTTCAGTGTGGCGCATAGCACGTACTCAGCCATCGACCTTTCGATCTGCAGCCCTAGCCTCTTACCGTCTGTCCAATGGAGAATGCATGACGACCTGTGTGGTAGTGACCACTTTCTGATCTTTCTGTCACTGCCACAGCGTCACTGTTCTGGGCGCCCTTGCAGATGAGCTATGAATAAGGCTGACTGGGACATGTTCTCCTCCATTGCCGCTATTGAGCCTCTTTCCAATGAAGCCATTGATGTGGTGGTTCACGCAGTCACCGCCGGCATCGTTACAGCGGCAGAGTCTTCTATTCCCCGTTCTTCTGGGTCCCGTCAGTAGTGGACTGTGCCATGGTGGTCGCCTGTGAGCGCCGAGGCGATTAACGGTCCCAGGTTGGCGCTCCAGCGTGACAAGCGGCATCCCTCATTAGAAAACCTCATCGAATTACAAGGCTCTGTGTGAAGGCCCGCTGCATCATTTGCCAGCACAAGAAGGAGTGCTTGGCAAGGTATGTCTCCACCATTGGCCTCCATATCTCTCCATCGCAGGTTTTCGCCAACATTAGGCGCTTTTATGGTTAACCATTGGGCCCTTGTCAGCGTCCCTGCGCTCTCACTGAATAGAGCAGTTGGTACTGAGCCCGACACAATTTCCAACCGCTTAGCAGAGCATTTTGCTCAGAGTTCTGCTTCTGCAAATTACCCATTAGCCTTCCGCTCCATTAAAGAGCCGTTGGAATGGTGGAACCTTTCATATCACACGCGCCATCCAGAATCCTACAATGTTCCACCCAGTGAGTGGGAATTCCAAAGTTCCCTAGCCATTTGCCCTGATACAGCTTCTGGGCCCGATCGCATCTACTTTCAGATGCTCAAACCCCTCTCAGTGGACTGCCAGCGACGCCTCCTCGACCTCTACAACCGTATCTGGGCTGAGGATGAGTTCCCATCGCAATGGCGGCAAAGCATCATCATCCCCATTTTGAAACCTTGCAAGAACCCACTGGAGGTGGACAGCTACCGCCCCATTAGCCCCACCAACGTTCTTTGCAAGTTGCTCAAACACATGGTGAGCTGGCAGTTGAGTTAGGTGCTCGAGTCTTGGGGCCTTCTGGCTCTGTCTCAGGGTGGGTTCCGTAAGGGCCGCTCTGCCGCTGCAGAGCCTGGAGTCTGCCATCTGTACGACCTGTGTCCGCCATCAGCACATCGTCGCTGTCTTTTTTGACATGCGGAAGGCATACGATACGACATGGCGATATCACATCCTCTCTACGCTTCATGGTTGGGGTCTTTGTGGTCCGCTGCCGATTTTCATACGAAATTTTATCTCGCATCGTACCTTCTGCGTGCAAGTTGCGGCCTCTCACAGTTCCCCCCGAAGTTCAGGAGAACGGGGTACCACAGGTATCTGTCTTAAGTGTCAGCCTGTTTTTAATTGCAATTAATGGGCTCGCTGCGGCAGTGGGAATGTCTGTGTCAGCGTCCTTGTATGATGACGACTTCTGCCTTCACTATTGCTCAATTGGCATTGCAGCTGCTGAACGTCAGCTGCATGGCGCTATCTGCAAGTCACAGTATTTGGCTATAGCGCATGGCTTCCACTTTTTGGCGGCCAAGACGTGCCTTATGCATTTCTGCCAGCAATGCACAGTTCACCCTGAGCCACGGCTTTATCTTGACGGCGAAACACTTGCTGTGGTGGAGATACATCGGTTTTTGGGTGTGATTTTTGATGCACAGTTGACTTGGCTCCCTCACTTTTGGCAGCTTCAACAGATGTGTTGGCGGCATCTTAATGCACTGCGATGCTTGTGCCACACCAGCTGGGGAGCCGACCGATCTACCCTCTTACGGCTCTACCAGGCGTTAATTCAGTCCTGTCTGGGTTATGGGAGCCTGGCTTATGGTTCAGCATTCCCTTCTGCATTGCGGGTGCTGGACGCCTTCCTTCGCGGCGGGATCCAACTTGCCACGGGAGCTTTCCGGACCAGCCCTGTGAACAGCATACTTGTGGAGGCAGGTGTCCCTCCACTGCAGTTACGGCGCCAACGTTTCCTGGCCTCTTAAGCTACACATGTTTGTAGCTTGCCCGGGCATCCTAATTATCGTCTCCTGTTCCTTCAGTCGGTCGTCCATCTCCCGGAACGTCTGCCCCAGTCGGGTTGTACGATCGCAGTCCATGTCAGAGAGCTTATCTCCGGACTTAGAGTTTTCCCTCTTCCACCTCCTTTCTGGGCCCTTCTGCGTACACCACTGTGGCTCGAACTGGCACAGTGCCCAAAGGACTCAGTCCTTCCTGAGGCCTTCCGCAGCCCCTTTCTTTCCATTCTGCCACGTATCAGAGCTCTGCCGTTGTTTACACTGACGGTTCGGTGGTTGCTGGTCGTGTCGGTTATGCACTCACTCTAGGGGACCATTATTAACAACACTCATTGCCGGCTGGCTGCAGCGTTTTCACTGCTGAGCTGGTCGCCATCCGCTCCTGCTCAGGTGAGTGCTTCGTTATCTGTAGCGAGCTATCGACCAGTGTTTGCCTCGCTCCCGCCTGGCGATGGCTATCCAGGGGTCCCTCCATACTCTTGCCCATTGCGGCCGCTCTGTGGTCTTTGTGAGGACCCCAGGCCATGTTGGGATACCAGGCAACAAACATGTTGACCGCCTGGCCGAACAGGCCACCAGTAAACCATCTCTGGACATTGGCCTCCTGGAGACTGATTTTCGAGCTGGCTTACGCCGCAAAGTTTCTGAACTTTGGGACACTGAATGGTGCAACCGGACCACACCAAACAAACTCTGTCCTATCAAGGAGACGACGAATGTATGGCGGTCCTCCATGCGAGCCCCTCGAAGGGACTCGATGTCCTTTGTCGGCTCTGCATTGGCCACATCCACTTGACACACAGCCATTTACTGCGCCATGAGGACCCGCCTCTATGGCACTTCGGGTCGGTTTTGATGGTGGTCCAACTTTTGTTGACCTGCCCCTTTTAACCTTGCTCCGGCAAACGTTTGCGCTGCCTGATATGCTCCCTGCAGATGACACTGACATGGCAGGCTTAGTTTTGCGTTTTATTCATGCAGGGGGCTTTTATCACTTGATCTAAGTGTTTGTCATTATTTTGTGTTGAGTCTGGCCTTTGGCCTACGATTTTAGACTGAGTTTTTTAGTGTGTTTCGTGGTGGTTGGCTTTGCCTTTTTTGTCTCTATGGTCAGCCAACCACTATCACATTCCGTGTGATTTTAATTCCTTTTGTCTGGTCTCTTTCGACCAACTTTGTTGTATGAGGGCGAAAGTTGGGTGGATTCAAGTTACCTTATCAATAAGGTTGAGGTTACGGATATGAAAGTAGCTAGGATGATTATAGGTACTAGTAGATGGGAACAATGGCAGTAGGGTGTGCACAGTGAGGAAATCAAAGAAAAAGTGGGAAAGAACTCTATAGATGTAGCAGACAGGGCGAACAGGCTTAGATGGTGGGGTCATGTTACACGCATGGGAGAAGTAGGGTAGGAGGAGTCGGGGTAGACCAAGGAGAAGGTACCTGGATTCGGGTAAGAATGATTTTGAAGTAATAGGCTTAACTTCAGAATAGGCACCAGTGTTGGCACTGAATAGGGGATCATGGAGGAATTTTATAAGGGGGACTATGTTCCAGACTGAACGCTGAAAGGTATAATCAGTCTTAAACGATGATGATGATGATTGTCTGGACTCTGTTTGAGTCTTCCTTGTACTGTGACGTCATCTCCATTCTTCGTTTATACTCTTTGTTGGTGTTTGAAGGTTTTGGAACAAGGGACTGATGGCCCTAGCAGTCTGGTCCCTTCCCACAAACCAACCAACCATATTGTCTCCTGTCGTAGCGGTCCTTTGTAGTTAGAGGTCCCGCACAACTGCCGTGCAAGATGGGTTGCCAACCCCCTTTCAGGAGCGCTGAGAGAAACATCACCAGCGCACAGAAACAATAACAGACTTTCCAAAAAACAGAGAACTACTTCGCCAGACAACTTGTGACAGTGTTCCAGCAATCGGAACTGATATGTCTGATGTAGCACGCCGCCGACGTGGCTTTATAAGCACGCCTAGACCGCCAGACAGACGGTGTTTACCAAACGCGAGGAGCAGATCTGGGCAATACTTACAGTAGCATCTTATTCACTCGCTGCAGCATTGTAGTAGAACTTTGTATTTTACCACCACGCGAGATGAGAGTTTGTGTTGTCGTTCTTGCATTAAAAGCTTAGTGTATCCCAAAAAGGCGTTCTTCTTTAGTTATAATAAAGTGTGTTCAAATTTACCGTTAACTCTTTCCTGCCGAAAGGAGGACACAACAGCTCCTAAATCGTTTATATAGATTGTGAGTGGCAGATCGACTGTAATACTTACTTGGAAAGCATCAAGTGTCTTCTGTCAATTGCTAGTCAATTGCTATGAAATGTTACCTTCCTGACCTGAAATCATGAACTGAGACGTCCTGCGGGTTCGGGGGTTAGAATAGGCCCGCAGTGTTCCTGCCTGTCGTAAGAGGGGACTAAAAGGAGTCACAAAAGTTTCGGCCTTATGTTATGGTCCCCTGTCGGGTTTGACCTCCATATCTCAAAACTCTTCCGAAGAGCGAGCCGATTGGGGAAGGGCGCCTTACTTGGTGCATTGTATCCATCTTTCTATCAGACCTTTCGCCAGCTTACTTGTCGTTGCATTGCAGTCCTGCCCGCTCTCCATCTCTTGGGCATAGATACGTTCCTGCGTGCACTTTCCATCTTGCGCTGTGCAGTAGCACTTTCTGCACTGACGGCGACCATGGACCACATGTCACCTACCATCCAGCACGGTAGCCAGTCCGTTGTGGTGGGGCCGCCATGTACCCTGTTGGTTGTAGCCCCCTGACAACACAGGGATCGTTCTACTGATGCCGGCGCCGTTAACTCCCCACGTATGCCCATCTCCCTGGGGCATCAGGACTCCCGGCAATTTCCATCCTGCCAGGTGACTATTGCTGAGGCTGGGTGGCGCCCGTGTTGAGGGCCCTTGGTCGGAGTAGGTGGCATCAGGGCGGATGACCCGCAATGAAGCGTGGTACATCATCTCTCGCTGGCAGCCAGCCGCCAGTAGTCTCTAAGCGTTCCCGGGCTCAATTTAATGCTCAGAAGTACAATCCGAAAACGTTCCCCTCCCTGGCCACGCCGTGGGAGGAGCGCAAGTCTCAGGATGGTGGTAACAGTTATTCGCCCCGATTCTTAGTTTGTACGTGAGCTGATGAAGAGTGTTTTCTATCCACAAAGTCTGAGTTCTTCGTCGAGCATTTAGAGGACAAGTGTGGGGAGGTGGAGGGCTTATCCAAAATGCGCTCTGGGTCAGTACTGATGCAAACAGTACAAGTGACAAGTTGGGTGATGTTGCCGTAACGAATACACCCCTTAAGAGTTTAAATATGGTCCAGGGAGTTATTTACTTAAGTGTCTGCCTGTTTTTAATAGCAATTAACGGGTTCGCTGCGGCGGTGGGAACGTCCTTGTATGCTGACGACTTCTGTCTTTACTGTAGCTCTATTGGCATTGCAGCCGCTGAACGTCAGCTTCAGGGCGCTATCTGCAAGGCGCAGTTTTGGGCTGTAGCGCATGGCTTTCAGTTTTCGGCTGCCAAGACTTGCGTTATGCATTTCTGCCGGCGACGCACTGTTCACCTGGAGCCGCAACTTTATCTTGATGGCGAACGTCTTGCTGTGGTGGAGACACATAGGTTTTTGGGTGTAGTTTTTGATGCCCAGTTGACTTGGCTGCCTCATATTCGGCAGCTTAAACAGATGTGATGGCGGCATCTAAATGCTCTGCGATGCCTGAGCCACACCAGCTGGGACGCCGACCGATCTACCCTCTTACGGCTCTACCAGGCGTTAATTCAGTCCCGTCTGGATTATGGGTGCCTGGCTTATGGTTCGGCATCCCCTTCTGCGTTGTGAGTGCTGGATCCAATACTACACAGTGGGATATGACTTGCCACCGGTGCCTCCCGGACCAGCCCTGTGGACAGCATACTCGTGGAGGCAGGTGTCCCTCCACTGCGATTACGGCGCCAACGTTTGCTGGCCGTTTATGCTGCCCATGTTTTCAGCTTGCCCGGGCATCCAAATTATCGTCTTCTGTTCCTACAATCGGTCGTCCATCTGCCAGAACGTCGGCCCCGGTCAGGTTGTACGATCTCGGTCCCCGTCAAAGAGCTTCTCTCCGGGCTTGGGGTTTTTCCTGTTCCACCTCCTTTCCGGGCCCCTTTGCGTACACCCCCACGGTCTGTTCCTCGCCCTTGCCTTCGGCTTGACTTGGCACAGGGCCCGAAGGACTCAGTCTCTCCGGAGTCTTTCGCCACCACTTTCATTCCATACTAGCCTCGCATCACGGCTCTGGGGTGTTTTACAATGACGGTTCGATGGTTCTGGTCGTGCCGGTTATGTGCTAACTCTAGGGGACCATTCCGAACAACGTTCATTGCCTGCTGGCTGCAGCGTTTACACTGCTGAGCTGGTCGCCATCTTTCGTACCCTAGAGTATATCCGCTCCTGCTCAGGTGAGTCCTTCGTGACCTGTAGCGATTCCCTGAGCGGTTTACGAGCTCTCGACCAGGGTTTCCCTCGTTCTCGTCTGGTGATGGCTATCCAGGTGTCCCTGCATACGCTTGCCCATTGCGGCCGCTCTGTGGTCTTTGTGTGGATCCTTGGCCATGTTGGGATACTCGGCAATGAACGTGTGGACCGCCTGGCCAAACAGGCCACCAGTGAACCAATGCTGGAGGTAGGCCTCCCGGAGACTGACTTGCGGGCAGTCTTACGCCGCGCAGTTCTCTCGCTTTGGGACACTGAATGGGGCACTCTGCCCATGCCCAACAAACTCCTCCCTATCAAGGCGACGACGGGTGTGTGGCGGTCATCCATGCGAGCCAATCACAGAGATTCAGTTGTCCTTTGTCGGCTCCGCATTTGCCACACCCGTCTGACGCACAGTTACTTACTGCGTCGGGAGGACCCCCTCTATGTCGTTGCGGGGCGGCTTTGACAGTGGCCCACATTTTGTTTTCCTGTCCACTTTTAGCTGTGGTGAGGAAGACATTTGCGCTGCCTGATACGCTCCCTGCCCTTTTAACTGTCGACTCTGCCATGGCTGGCTTATTTTATCGTTTTATTCGGGCACGGGGTCTTTATCATTTGATTTGAGTGTTTGTTATGTTTTTTTGTGTTGATTCTGGCCATTGGCCTACGATATTAAACTGTGTTTTTAATGTGTCTCTCAGTGGTTGGCTTCTCCTTTTCCTATGGTCGGCCAACCACCGTCACACTCTGTGTGATTTTAATTCGTTTTGTCTGGTCTTTGTCTAAGTTTCTCTTGTCCTGTGTAGTCTATTATCTTTCCCTTGTTCGTTTTTATTCTCTGTGGGTGTTTTTAGTATTTGGAAAAAGGGAGCGATGACCGCAGCAGTCTGGTCCCTTTAATCCCACAAAACAACCAACCAACCATGAATTAAGACCCACAACTGAAACGATTAATATTCTCTTTTGAGGAACGGTGTCAAAAGTCTTCTAGAATCAGTTTGAGATCTCCTGTCGATAGCACTCGTTATTTTAAGCGAATAGACAGCTGGTTGTGTTTAACAAGAACGGGTTTTATGAATCCTTGAGGATTATGTGTCACTAGACCGCCACTTCAAGGTAATTTATAATGCCCGAACACAGTCAGTGTTCCATAATCCTGCTGTAAATTGAGGTCAGCGACACGGGTCTGTAAGTCGTCGGGTTTCCGTTCTTGAGTACCGGTGTGACCTGTGAAGCACTCCAGCCTTTTGGTACGGATCTTGCTTCGAGCGAGCCGTTGTATCTGAGTTATAAGTATGAGGCTATTGTATCAGCATACTCTAAAAGGAACATAACTGGTATGCTATCTGGAGGGGAACACATGCCTCTGTTAAGGCCTTTAACCTGTTTTGTACGCCACAATGTTGGCAGCTGTTCTTAATTCGAATTCTCGAATATTTGCTTCGTCTTCTTTGCTGAAGAAAGTCGGAAAACTAAGTGACTCTGTCATCGGTAATATAACCAGTGAAATTGTGCAGGTATTGTGTCTTGTCGCTGATCTACTTTAAGATAGGAATCTCTATGGATTTTCTGTTAGATTTGAAGACAGAGTTTCATCGCGTAAGCTGTTAAAGGCATCTCGAAGCGAAGTCCGCAATGAGCTTCAGTAAAACATCAGTAAACTGGGCAATTTTTGTTCTTTTATAATTTTCAAGCCTTGTCCGTCACTTCTGCAGCAATGTTTTTAAATGGTTTCTGTATCATTTGGGATCAGGGACATCCTTTATTTATTTATTGGGTATAAGTCTCTCAAATGCCGCAGAAACTATTTCCTGGTTTTTAAGCCTCATCTGTTCTGCATTTAAATTGTTAGCTGAGAGGAAGTGGAGACTGTCTCCTAGACAGGCGTCAAGTGAATTTTAGATATACTTTGTGTTTATGTTTGGTTTACTTGGATGATGCGGCAGTCAGTATGGTCCGTTTATTTTTTATTTTTTTTTTCCCTAGGAGGTCAAGTATGTCTTCGCCCACTTCCAGTGGGCTTCTGACCTAACTGGTCGACATAACTTTCGGAGACGACATTTAGTTCAATTCCTGTCGATATTTTATATCTACCACCGGCTTTGAACAAGTGTTATCGACTACTTTGGTAACAGTTTCTTCGGAAACAGCGATCTAGAAAGTCGTATAAAATGAGTGAAAAAACCGTTTGGATCTCGATGGTTATTTTACTAAAATGACCGTTTTCAGCCTAGTTTTCGGCCACCTACATAAAAGCACCATCAGCTGAAGTTGACGATGTCTAGAACAGTTAGTAGACCACAGTCGCCGAAAATACTTCGAACACACTTAATCACGCCGCCACATACTGTAGTTAATTTATCATTTCTGACGACCTTCGTAAAAAATTCCCCTAAACTTATCTCTGCTTTAGCCAGCTGTCGGTACCAAAAATATATTCAGGTTCTGTGCTTTGTATTAGCTCTTGAAGCTCTGGTTCTATCTCAGTACAGCTACTACAGTTCACAACTAAAACACTGGAATGAGATTTTCACCATGCAGTGCTCTACTATCTGAGCTACCCGCACTTTCCCGCGAAAGGCAAAGATCCCCAGTTTGAGTCTCGGTCTGGCACACAGTTTTAATCTGCCAGAAATTTTCAACTAAAACACTGTTTGTTGCTCTCTCTACCCTGATCGTCCTGTGAGAACCTCTGCCTTTCCTGTACTTTCCCGAGATATTTTAACCTAAAAAATTGCCCAGTCCATTCCATACAGCCCCCGCTACCCGTGTAGCCTCCTCCAGTGTGTGGTGGACTCCTTACCTGTCAAACGAAACACGACATCCTACCACCCTGTGGCGTGAGTCGAGAAATCTACAATCTACACGGTCGCCGAACTGTCTGAGCCTGTGATTCGGAGCAGTCTTTACCACATCAGTTAGCCGCTCGAAACCAAGGGAAATGTCTTATGATCCAATGTGACACAACGTTAATATCGTCATGTCAACACCTGCAATAGGCTGCACCCTGTGCTCTTCATGACCTCGAGAAGCTCTGTTTCCACATCTGAAATGATTCCTTTCAGTATACACACAGAGTGCACAATGAAAATCTTCCCCTCATTGTAGATATTTTTTTAATGGTCCGTATCACGCACCTGACGCTGGAGCTCCCGTCTACAGTGACCCAAATGTCTCTGAATACCCTGACCTTGTGGCCGAGAGGTTTCTTTTACAATAGTGGCAGCGACTATATCTGGCTCAGGATCTTTGTCAGCCACAGACTGCGCTCGAATCCTGATCGTGACATGTACCACAGAGACTGGACCAGTTGGCGGATAAGACGGACGAGCTGGATGTACCTTGCATTCCCACGTCTGGTCCCCATAGCAATACATGTTGTCCACAACCTCAATCTGCGTGGCTGAATCCCGCGCTGTCTGTGGGACTACGGTTATCGACTTACCTTGCATCTGGAAGCAGCATTCAGAATCGATACCCGGTTAAAAGATGGCGAAAATACTGTATAATACGCTTTGGCTAGCAGATACACAAAAAATTGGCCAGGTGCTAGTGGGACTCACACACTGAGGGTTTCGTACAAACTTAACTGTTTGTATAGACAATCCATCCTGCCCGGGATTGGGATCTCAGCGGTTTTTGTAAAATATCGATATCGGTATTGGCAAGAGATTAGTCCCAGGAATTCCAAGACCTTATCAAAATATTTACGGTATTTCCTCGGACAACCCTGGCCAAACAAAAATAAGTGAACAGGGGACTTAAGTTCATATATGTAGAGAGAGAAGAATTAATAAAATATTTTTATTTACGCACTAAAACAAGGCAACAACTTACAATTTATGTTTGTACACAGTAATGTTTGTCTGTTATGATTTAGATAAATGAAGAGTGCAATGCATGTTCAAAAGGCAAAGATAATTTTTGTGTAATATAATTACAGTTTAACAAGATTCCGATTTCGTAGGTGAAACCAGGCCTCTACAAATTTCGTGATTTTAGGTCAACAGACTTCGATGGGTGAGTTTGCGAGTACCAAAATATGTGCCGGAAAAGACCGAAACTTCCGCCTTGACTTAGAAGCTTAAACCTTATATACTGCCTAGGTCTCTTACACTTCAGTAATTGACGTAAATTTGATATTGTGCAGAAAAAGACGTCTTAAAAGACGGACAGACAGACAGACAGACAGACGACAGCGGTATAAAATTATTAAAAACTATTTTTTTGTCTGATATAACACAAATTGTCCATTTTCGATATTTTTATTTTACTTATACTTTGAAACCTTGCTTCCTGACAATTTTCCAGAATTTAAGTCAACGGGAAACACCCACTAGGTTTTGATGAGTGCATTTTCGAGTACCGAAATATGTGACATAAATGTCCGTACCTTTTGATTGAACTGACTTAGCAGTTTAAATTTTTTACATCGCGAACTTAATATGGGACATAAATTTGAACTTCATACCTATACCTGTTCCTGAGAAAAAGGGTTTTTAACAGTCAGGCAGACAGGGAGTCGGCCGGCCGTTGTGGTCGAGCGGTTCTAGGCGCTTGTGAGTAGAACCACGCGACCGCAACGGTAGCAGGTTCGAATCCTGCCTCGATCATGGATGTGTGTGATGTCCTTAGTTAGGTTTAAGTAGTTCTATGTTTTAGGCGACTGATGACCTCAGATGTTAAGTCCCATAGTGCTCAGAGCCATTAGCCATTTTGAGGGAGTCGGTCAACAAAGCGATCCTCTAAGAAGTTCGTTTTCGCAGACTAAGGCATGGAACCTCAAAAATACAAGAAGTTCGAGAATTAAGCCTAAAATACATACAGTAAGTAAAGAATTAGTCACGCTTATTATTTGAAGGTTATTGGAGCCCACAAACGAAACACCGGGAAGCTATGCGAAAAATTAAGGCTAATTTCATCCATGCGTTATCTTTTACGACATACTTTTCGACATAATATTACCGGATATTATCAACAAACCGGGCGGATTGTAACTGTGTGAGACTTGTATCTAAGAACAGAGAGATTAAGAATCCCTCGGGCCATCCAACCCTATGCGAATCGTTACTTACTCCTAACCAAGGTTCACTGCAATTTTTCCAGACGGTTTGGTACCGTATTACATTATTCTACGTCGTCGTCAGCGACCTCATAGTCTATGGCGTGTTAATCTTGAACCTTCCATCTATTATTATGTGTTTGAAAAAAAAATTCTCTGCAGCAATATGTCTGACAGAGATCTGCCCCATAAATATACTACTCCCGAACTCTGCTGCCGTGGCTCTTTCAATTTTCGGAGCTCGTTAATCTTCCCTGCTTTCTTAACAAACAAGAGAATTATTAATGAGAGTACTGCTTTTTCGAATTCAGTCAAATACATGGCCACTAGTGGCCGAAAATAAACTCTAAATGGATGGATTACGAAGTCGTCACTGTTTCAAGAAAATCATTCCATCATCCACGTTACTCGGTCGAGCGAATCCGCTGAAAAACCAGATCTACATATCTATACATAGATTTGAACTCCACTCTTCCGATTCGAGTCCGATACACTAGGCAAATAGTCATCTACCCCATTCTTTGTACTAAACTTAGAAAAAACACACCACATGCAATTCAGAACTTGTAAGAGGTTTCCTACCTCCATATACCTAAGACATGATGACAAACAAGTAGATAATGTTATAATCTTGGGATTACAGCTTGATAAAAAATTCATCTAGGAGGAGAACACCACAGAACAGTTAAATGCCTACACAAATCTCTATTTGCAGTGCGAAATTTGTAGGAATAGAGGATCTAAAATGAAAAAGCTAATATACTACGCTTACTTTCATTCCATAATGACATATGGGATTACTTTTTGGGGTAAATCGTCAAGCCAAGCTATCGTTTTCAGGGTACAAAAACGTATATTAAGAATTATTTATGGTATGAAGTCAAGAACATCTGGCAGAGGCCTATTAAAGGGAGTATGGTAATTAATTACTGCTTCCCAGTATATTTACTCCTTAATAATATTTGTCATTAAGAATATATCTCTTTTTCGAACCAACAGCTCAGTTCATGGAACCTGTACTACAAATGAAAATAATCTTCACAAAGCCAGTTACTTTAGTTCAAAAAGGAGTCCATTATTCGGGAACTAACATTTTCAATAACTTGCTAGCATCGTTAAAATGTTTAACTACCAATTCAAAAGGAGCCTAAACGATTTATTCGTGGCCAACTCATTCTACTCCACTGATAAATTCTCAGGTAGAACAACGGATGGGTGTGTTTGTTTGTGTGTGTGTGTGTGTGTGTGTGTGTGTGTGTGTGTGTGTCTAATAACGTAAGTAATGTTAATATTAGTACAATATGATTTCTATACAATTTCGTTGCAGTAATGCAACCATTGTAAATAACTGTCGTAAAAAGAATCTTCTATTCAGTGTTTATTACCTCAAAAATGAGGATACATTTAAAAACTTCTGGACTCATTTCAGATCCATAACGATCAATTCACTTGGGATCTTTGGAAGATTCATTAGAATGCTTGTTTTTGTCTTTAATTGTAAATATTTATTGTGTATTCTCGTTCATCTGACATGCTCTACATCCTTCAGGATCTCCTTACAACGGATCATTTGGAAGGTAAAGGTACTTCTAATCTAATGTGATCCAATTTCATTCGCTACACAGAACAGGGAATGTTCACAAACTTAATGGATAAATGATACGTAGAGGTAATAGCGAGTAGACTATCACTATATTTAATTTCGTTACGTTGACAGTGAGCTTTAAATAGCGAAATAATTCTTTCTGAGGTAATTTACTTTCTTAGTTCAACTTGGAAGTGTGCATTCGTTTGTTTACTAAACAAAGTTAAATTTTAGTGTCGCTCAAAAAAGACGTTTATGTGACACGTCATATATGCGTTGAATCCTGCAGTATGTGTTACCAGTTTTGCTCCTTTACTGTATTAAGGTATTAAGTATTCACAATTTTATAGTTCTCTCCAATACTACACGCAATTTACCTTAACTGGGGTACACGCATTTATTCTACATGGTTGTAACCAGACATTTGTAGTGTCTTCCATTTTCGATTAACCATTTCCACCTCTTTCTTAGTCACAATAGGTAGGCGTTCATTCTACCTTTCAGTGTTAATATTGTTAACTCCAAAACTTAGCATTCACGTACAAACAGTTTTTTCGATTACAGCACCGTTCTATTAAACAGCGAAGACCTACATTGTCAAGTTTCACCTCCTACACAGAGTACGAGTCCTTTGCCAGACAAACGTATGGTCCCTGGAGAGGGGCAGCAGCCTTTTCAGTAATTGCAGGGGCAACAGTCTGGATGATTGACTGATCTGGCCTTGTAACACTAACCAAAAAGGCCTTGCTGTGCTGGTACTGCGAACGGCTGAAAGCAAGGGGAAACTACAGCCGTAATTTTTCCCGAGGGCATGCAGCTTCACTATATGGTTAAATGATGATGGCGTCCTCTTGGGTAAAATATTCCGGAGGCAAAATAATCCCCCATTCGGATCTCCGTGCGGGGACTACTGAGGAGTACGTCGTTATCAGGAGAATTAAACTGGCGTTCTACTGATCGGAACGTGGAATGTCAGATCCCTTAATCGGGCAAGTAGGTTAGAAAATTTATAAAGGGAAATGGATAGGTTAAGGGAGTGGGAATTAGTGAAGTTCGGTGGCAGGAGGAACAAGACGTTTGGTCAGGTGAATACAGGGTTATAAATACAAAATCAAATAGGGGTGATGCAGGAGTAGGTTTAATAATGAATAAAAAAAATAGGAATGCGGATAAGCTACTACAAACATCATAGTGAACGCATTATTGTGGCAAAGATACAGACGAAGCCAACGCCTACCACATTAGTACAAGATTATATACCATCTGCCTCCGCAGATGACGAAGAGATTGTATAATGAGATAAAAGAAATCATTCAGATAGTGAAGGGAGACGAAAATCTAATAGTCATGGCTGACTGCAATACGACAGTAGGGAAAGGAAGAGAAGGAAACGTAATAGTTGAATATGGAATGAGGATAAGAAATGAAAGAGGAAGCCGCCTGGTCGAATTTTGCATAGAGAATTAATTAATCATAGCTAACACTTGGTTCAAGAATCACGGAACAAGGCTGTGTACATGGAAGAGGCCTGAGGATACTGGAAGGTATCGGATAGATTAAGTAATGGTAAGAGACATTTGGGAACCAGGGTTTACATTGTAAGACATTTCCTGGGGTAGATGTGGACTCTGACCACAGTCTATTGATTATGAATTGTAGATTAAAACAGAAGAAACTACAAAAAGGTGGGAATTTAAGAATATGGGACCTGGAGAAACCGGTAGATCTAGAGGTTGTAGAGAGTTTTAGGGAGAGCATCAGGGCACGACTGATAGGAATCGGGGAAATAAATACAGTAGAAGAAGAATGGGTGGCTTTGAGGGATGAAATAGTGAAGACAGCAGAGGATCGAGTAAGTAAAAAGATGAGGGCTAGTAGAAATCCTTGGGTAACGGAAGATATATTTAATTTAATTGCTTAAATGAGAAAATCTAAAAATGCAGGAAATGAGGCACGCATAGAGGAATACAAACGTCTCAAAAATGAGATCGACAGAAAGGGCAAAATGGCTAAGCGGGGATGGCTAGAGAAGAATGAAAGGATGTAGAGGCTTATCTCGCTAGAGGTAAGATAGATACTGCATAGAGGAAAATTAAAGAGACTTTTGGAGGAAAGGGAATTACTTGCATGAATATCAACAGCTCAGATGGAAACCCAGTTCTAAGCCAAGATGGACAAGCAGAAATGTGGATGGAGTATATAGAGGGTGTTACAAAAAGGTACGGCCAAACATTCAGGAAACA
Organism: Schistocerca cancellata; assembly: GCF_023864275.1. Classification (NCBI taxonomy): domain Eukaryota; kingdom Metazoa; phylum Arthropoda; class Insecta; order Orthoptera; family Acrididae; genus Schistocerca; species Schistocerca cancellata. The sequence goes on from NC_064628.1 coordinate 566,822,192, forward strand.
ATCCTCACACACAAATAAAGAAAATGTGTTATGTGGGCATGTGTCCGGAAACGCTTAATTTCCATATTAGAGCTCATTTTAGTTTGTTGTTCCACCTACGCTCAATGGAGCACGTTATCATGATTTCAACGGGATACTCTACCTGTAATGTTAGAACATGTGCCTTTACAAGTACGACACAACATGTGGTTCATGCACATATCATTCGAAGTGTTCGTACGCTTCTCAACAACAGATTCGGTGACCGATGGATTGGTAGAGGCGGACCAATTCCATGGCCTCCACGCTCTCCTGACCTCAACCCTCTTGACTTTCTTTTTTGGGGGCATTTGAAAGCTCTTGTCTAAGCAACCTCGGTACCAAATTTAGAGACTCTTCGTGCTCGTATTGTGGACGGCTGTGATACAATACGCCATTCTCCAGGGCTGCATCAGCGCATCAGGGATTCCATGCGACGGAGGGTGGATGCATGTATCCTCGCTAACGGAGGACATTTTGAAGATTTCCTGTAACAAAGTGTTTGAAGTCACGCTGGTACGTTCTGTTGCTGTGTGTTTCCATTCCATGATTAATGTGATTTGAAGAGAAGTAATAAAATGAGCTCTAACATGGAAAGTAAGCGTTTCCGGGCACATCTCCACATAACATATTTACTTTCTTTGTGTAACACCCTGTAGAGGGTCTATATAAGGACGATGTACTTTGAGGACAATATTATGGAAATTGAAGAGGATGTAGACGAAGATAAAATTGGAGATATGATACTGCGAGAGAATTTTGACAGAGCACTGAAAGACCTAAGTCGAAACAAGTTCCCGCGAGTAGACAACAGTTCATTAGAACTATTGACAGCGTTGCGAGAGCCAACCTTATCAAAACTCTGCCATCTGGTCAGCAAGATGTATGAGACGGCGAAATACCCTCAGACTTCAAGAAGAATATAATAATTCCAAACCCAAAGAAAGGAGGTGTTGACAAATGTGAAAATTACTGAACTATCAGATTAACAACCGGTTGCAAAATACTAACGCGAATTCCTTACAGACGAATTGAAAAACTGGTAGAAGCCGACCTCGGGGAAGATCAGTTTGGATTCCGTAGAAATGTTGGAACACGTGAGGCAATACCCACACTACCACTGATCTTACAAGATAGATTAAGGAAAGGCAATCCTACGTTTCTAGCATTTGTAGACTTAGAGAAAGCCTTTGACAATGTTGACTGCAATACTCTCTTTCTAATTCTGAAGATGGCAGCGCTAAAATATATGGATCGAAAGGCTATTTACAATTTGTACAGAAACCAGATGGCAGTTGTAAGAGTCGAAGTCATGAAAGGGAAGCAGTGATTGGGAAGGGAGTGTGACAGTATTGTAGCCTATCCCCGATGTTATTCAATCGGTACATTGAGCAAGCAGTAGAGGAAAGAAAAGAGATACGGAGTAGGAATTAAAATCCATGGAGAAGAAATAAAAACTTTGTGGTTCGCCGGTAACATTGTAATTCCATTGGAGGCAGGAAAGGACCTGGAAGAGCGGTTCAACGCTGTGGACAGTGTCTTGAAAGGAGGATATAAGATGAACATCAACAAAAGCATAACAAGGATAAGGAATGTAGTAGAATTAAGTCGAGTGACTCGCTGAGGGAATTAGATTAGGAAGTGAGACACTTAAAGTAGTAAATGGGTTTTGCTATTCAGGGAGCAAAATAACTGATGATGATGGTCGAAGTAGAGAGGATATAAAATGTAGACCGGCAATGGCAAGGAAAGCTTTTCTGAAAAAGAGGAATTTGTTAACATCGAGTATAGATTTATGTGTCAGGATGTCGTTTCTGAAAGTATTTGTAGGGAATGTAGCCATGTATGGAAGTGAATCTCGGACGGTAAATAGTTTGGACAAAAAGAAAATAGAAGCTTTCGAAATGTGGTGCAACAGAAGAATGCTGAAGATTAGATGGGTCGAAGGAATTGAACATAGGATATAGTGAATAGAATTCGGTAGAAGAGAAATTTGTGGTACAACTTGACTAGTAGAAGGGATCGGTAGGTAGGACATGTTCTAAGGTATTAAGGGATCACCAATGTAGTATTGGAGGGCAGCGTACAGGGTAAAACTCGTGGAGGGAGACCAAGGGGTGAATACACCAAGCAGATTCGGAACGTGTAGGTTGCAGTAGGTACTGGGAGACGAAGAAGCTTCCACAGGATAGAGTATCAAGGGGAGCTGCATCAAACAAATCTCTGGACTGAAGACCACGACAACAACAAACTCAAATACGTTAAACTGAAAGCAGATTATTCCCTCCTGGATTCCCCAGGAAATGAAAACATACTTTGACAGATGTTCTGAAACAGATTTAAACCCTGGGTTCAGAAACACACAACGGTTTTCACAGTGCAAATTAACTCGCGCAGGGCGAAGCTCTCAAAAGCACTCAGTACAGGGGCTTATCCTGCTCTTTCAGCAACGTGCCAGGCGAGCAGCTGCCAAGTGGTTAAGGTTTATCTCGGATTTTCTTCACACGACCACTCTCTAACCGAGGAGCTATGTGCTTGAGCACGCAAGCACACACCCGTGACAGTGAGAAGGGGGCGAATAATGCCGTGCCACAGGAAAAAGTACTAATCTGCATAATTTAATTAAAGTCATCCAACAGATACCTGTTGTTCTTGACAGGGGGATACCTTCGAAAGAAGAGACGTTTTAACAAATCATTCACCAACAAGGGGGATTCTAGTTCTGAAAAGAATTGGGAAAAAAATTCATCCAATTCACGAATGTATCCTAATATTCCTGAATATTTAGTTGTGAATCATAGAAAGCCCCACTACTTCGATGTACTGGATTGGGGGGTCAGGAAATGCCGTATTCCTCTCGAAAAGGTAGTTGAGGACGCCGAAGACTAGGACGTTCGTTTACTAGGTCAACCGAGCAAGGACACTTATAAATCGGTTGTCTCTTTTAAAAGAAACCTACTGCGCCTTCTACATAACAAAATTAGGTACACCGTGGGAAATTTAAAAATGGATGGCTAGGTAGTGGTTTGGATGATTTTGTTGCTTTAAAATTACTCATGGCGTCTAACCGTCGTCTCATGGTTACAGATATTGCCTTGCACTACAGAGATGAGTTGGCAGTCTTTTATTGTGATTTCATGGTCGCATTGGACATATGTTTACTTGATCGTGAGAAAAACGCGGAACAACCAACAACGGGACAACATTCCACGAGTAGGAACTCGGAATGCCCGAAGTTTGAAAATAAAGCTAGAAAATCTGAAAAGGGAAATACAGTGCCTCAATCTAGATACAGTGGAGACCAGTAAACTGAAATGAAGGGAAGACGATGATTTCTTGTCAGACGAATATACGGATATATCAACAGAAGCAGAAATGGAATAACGGGAGAAGGATTCGTTATGAATTGGAACACAGGACACAGAGTGTGCTGCAGTGAACAGTTCAGTGATAGGGCTGTTCACATCATATTCGACAGCATACCAACGCCGAAAACGATGGTTTAGGTACACATGCCAACGTCGCGAACAGTAGACGGAGAGATAGAGTATATGGTTATGCTAAATGGGTACTTCAGGACGTAAAGGGAAATGAAAATCTAATAGTAATAAGGGACTGGATTGAAATTGTAGGGGAAGGAACAGAAGAAAGTGTGACTCAGTTGAAGAGGGGTGCACTTCTACAAAATTGACAATAAGAGCTGTCGGACGGTCAAAGTTGGTACACAGTATGGCAACTGGAAAGAAAGCTTCGGTAACAGAAGAAAGGAAGACTGATAATTCATAGAAAAGTCGTTTTGCTGTTATACACCTTCACGAGAACCTTCATCTCCTACTGAATAGAATTCTCTCAATCATTTTGAATTGATTTTGCGCCGTCTGCTTCAGCGTATACTGAGGTGAAAAGTAATTTTCCGCTTTATGTCTCCGATAACTAAGATTATATTATACGATAATTATCGCACTCGTCGATTCTTGCTATCATCGGAATTGTATAGCTGATATTGTTTCCGAAAGTCTGATGGTGTGCCGTTAGTCTCAAATATTCTACACATGAACTTGAGTACCCAGACATGTCTGAGAGAACATGTTGCTCGTATATAATTACGACCATGACGCTCAGTGATCCCTTCTGTACAGAACCACACCAAGATCGAGCTGTTACGGGAATTGACGCAATGACGCGAGAGATGGGGCTAACGAGCATGGCACTACATAAGTAGTGTGTGGTACGAGTTAATAATTTGGATCAGCCATGAGGCGTGCCAGGGTAGTCCTTATGGTTGTGGTGACCTCTATATCCGGAGAGCGTAATGATCAATGCGTCTGTCTAACAAAGAGAAAATCCCGGTCCGAATCCTGGTCTGTCACAAATTTTCAACTGGCCCCAATGTTATCAATGAAAGTCCACTGGCATTCATTTGTGTCTAGATTCATAGTGGTTTTAGGATCAAAATGGTGTATGATCAAGCGGGTATGTCCTGTTCTTCCATAACTTAGAAGGGAATCCGTCAATCCATCCAAAATACACTTTTAATCTGGCCACACACAGATTTTGATCTTGCACCTAACCACCACAGTTTTTTTAGGGAAACCACCACCCAACATAATTAAACGTCCCTGGAAAAAATACTCATTCTCTGGTGCAAGTGATTACTCGGATTATTTAATTTTTTTATTTTCTACGGTTTTTCATTCTCTCTGTCTCAAATGTAACTACTCTAAACACTGTTATAACAAGCACACTAACGATGAAGCACAATACCCTTCCTCTCGGCCAGCATTTGTGTGTATCTGTATACATTCCTCCTGGTATCCCACTGAGCATCCTACTTGAAACGAACACGTAACTACAATGAAACCTGCTCTTCTGTCTACCAATCAAAACATGTCTCTCTCGGCTCACATAGTGATTTCCCTAAATCGCTTCAGGCTAATGCCGGGATGGTTCCTTTGAAAGGGCACGGCCGATTTCCTTCCCCATCCTTCCCTCCCCCGAGCTTGCGCTCCGTCTCTAATGACCTCGTTGTCGACGGGACGTTAAACACTAGTATCCTCCTCTCGACTCACATGCCTTATTACTATTCACATACTTCAGGTCTCCGAAACATCAACCTCTATGCATTTATCTAGTCATCGTCCTCGTGACAGAGCCCACGCTTTACTCTGTACACTGAAGCGCGGGCGTGCGTTTCCAAATACAGAGATACAGTATGTAAACAGGCAGCACACAGCGCCATGGTCAGCAGTGCTTATATAAGACAACAAGTGTCTGACGCAGTTCTTAGATCGGTGTTACTGCTGCTATAACGGCAGGTTATCAAGATTTAAGTGAGTCTGAAGTGGTGTTACAGTTGGCTCACGAACGATGGGACACAGCACCTCCGAGGTAGCGATGAAGTGGGGAATTTCCACACGACCATTTCACGAGTGTACTGTGAATATCAGGAATCCGGTAAAATATCAAATCTCCGACGTCGCTGCTGCAGGAAAAAGATCTTGCAAAAACGAGACCAACGACGGCTGAGGAGAATCGTTCAGCGTGACAGAAGTGCAATCCTCCGCAAATTACCACAGATTTCAGTGCTAGACCATTAACAAGTATCAGCGTGCGAATCATTCAAGTCGGCCGGGGTGGCCGAGCGGTTATAGGTGCTTCAGTCTGGAACCGCGCGACAGCTACGGTCGCAGGTTCGAATCCTGCCTCGGGATGGATGTGTATGACGTCCTTAGGGTAGTTAGGTTTAAGTAGTTCTAAGTTCTAGGGGACTGATGACCTCGTCGGAAGTTAAGTCCAATAGTGCTCAAGGACATTTAAACCATTTGAACCATTGAACAAAACATAATAGACATGGGGTTTTGTAGCCGAAGGCCCGCTCGTGACCCTTGCTGACTGCACAACAAAAAGCTTTACGCCTCGCCTGCACCCGGCAACACCGACATTGTACTCTTGATGACTGGAAATCTGTTGCCTGGTCGGAAGAGTCTCGTTTCATATTGTATCGAGTGGATGGATGGGTATGTGTATGGAGACAACCTCATGAATCGATGAACCCTGCATGTCAGCAGGGGATTATTGAAGCTGGTGAAGGCTCTGTAATGTTGTGGGGCGTGTGCAGTTGGAGTGATATAGGAACCCTGATACGAGTAGTGTGTCATGACATGCGACACCTACGTAAGCATCCAGTCTGGTCACCTGCATCCATTCATGTCCATTGTGCATTCCGCAGGACTTAGGCAATTACAGCAGGACAATGTGACACGTCCAGGATTGGTACAGAGTTGCTCCAGGAACACACTTCCACTGGCCACCAAACTCCCCAGACATGAACACTATTGAGCATGTCTTGGATGCCTTACAACGTGCTGTTCATAAGAGATCTCCACCCTCGTAATGTAATGGATTTATGGACAGCCCTGCAGGATTCATGGTGTCAATTCCATCCTCAACTTCTTCAGACATTAGTCGAGTCAATGCCACGTCGTGTTGTGGCACCTCTGCGTGATCGCCGGGGTCCTACACGATATCAGTCAGGTGTATCAGTTTCTTTGGATCTTTAGTTTATTTAGTCTGTGCGTATCCTATCATCGAACTCGTCGCATTTCTTCTTCGACGCCCTTTAGTGAAAACGTTGGCCTCCCTTGCGAGAATAGCGGCCACACCTCTTTCGCGAACCTGAAGTTTTGCATTTTTGTGCCCCCTCGTCTATCACACTTTTCATCACATCGATGAACGTCGTGTAAGTTGCAAGTACAGCCTCAATCAGTTCTTTTATATGGAACAGGCACTGAGTGCTCGTCTGAACACCTACCTTCCGCTCGTCAAAAACTTCTCTGCTATGCAATTTATGGCAACCGGAGGCCTGCGGGCTTGATGCATCGAACATGTCAGTACAGCGGTTTCGGAGTTCGTCTGTTAGTTCCTGTGCCTTCGGCAGCATCACCAAACCTTTCCCATCCTTCATATTTGTAAAACAATCTGCAGTGATCTGCGAAACTTGCAAAACGCATCCATTTTGTAGCCGTGGCTCCTACCGTAACTTACTGTCCATTCCCGTAACTTGCATTGCATGACTGACTGCATGCTGCAACACTGTTTTGATCATCTTTGGAACCGTAGCTTTGCGTACAGACTCGCCCACACGCGCTCTCCGTGCTTGCGGTTTGAGTGTCTTTCGACATCTCGAAGATTACTTCACCAGCACGACATTCAATCATCAGCGCTCCTGCCGTCTGTAGTATTTTCATATACGCTATACCTTGTCCATTTGGCTCCTCCATTGCCTACATGCGTTCTTCCTTTAGCGATGGTACCTCGAGAACTTTACCGTCCATTCCCGTAACACACGTTCGTGAACGGTTACTTGGGCGGCGTTAAACTAATTCTGAATGCTCTTGGGCAGAAATTTACGGCAAATCTCAGTTCGCAAGCATTCTTTGTTCTCGCCGTTTCAGTACGTGTAGTTAGTGACCATTTCACAGTGTACCTTGGTGCAGCAACTTTCTGCGGTAATGGACAGTATATTTCGAAGCATATGCTCGCTCTGTGCATGCAGTTCTTTACGTTCCTTAAGGCAGTTCCAATAGACGACTTCCCATATTCCTGAGGCCATTTCCCTCGCCACAGATTTGTGGCTCCAACTTTTGCAACTACTGACAAGGGAATGGTCCACTACGAGTGCTGAAACCTACCCTGAAATTTTCACACAGAACGAATACACCGAAAGAAACGCAGTGTCAAAATTTTAGCTGCCAAGGTGCACAGTAAGAAGTTTAAAAATATGTTAAGCATTTTCCAAATGAAGAAGCGGTTATAACGGCTGTTTGTGTAGCCGTTCCTGCCTAACACACAATTCGACAAATGAACAAGCGAAGCCGTGACAAGGGGACGTAGCGCCGCATAACACTAAGACTAAAGTGAACACATGTGAATTTTAAGCACATAAACCATACCAAACATATCTCAAATCATGAATTCTTGAATTATTTGCAGTTCATATCGACAGCTATACTGTTGCAGATATAATTCTTACACAAGTGACTTGGAGAGGAAATGAAGGTAGTGTATGATGATACATTACAGACGACTTCCGTCAATCGGGACTATAACTTGTTGACATTAAATGTTGTGGGACGATTCCTGTGGCATAGACTTTACGATGAGTTTTTAATAATGTGTCTTTTGCTAACAATGAAACTTCCTTCTTTATTCCCTGTACTCATCACAAAAATGTGGCTAATGTATCGGATGAAAAAAGCAAGCATTTTGCTTACACAAGGCACACCTTAAGAAATTAAAAATTAGTGTATTCAAACTGCACAAAGACAGATATTATTAGCGAGAATATATGAATAAGTCATAAAGAAAATTCAGTTCTATCTCCACTTTCAACTCTTGGCGATACTGCGAAGGTAACTATTAATTATTATGGACGTTAAAGAAGTTGCAAATTCGAGTTAAAAATAACTGTAAAGAATTGTGTCATAGAAACTGTCAATGGACATTGAAATTCGATTTACGAATTACTATTCCGTTGTGCAGTGTTATCTGTCTGCTCACGTGCCATCAATCAAGGATATTTGCCCTCGATGTTCCTCACGCTCTGTCTGCTACAACTACGGCAGGGGTACGTATTTCTCCAGCCGCCTGGCGCGCTACGTATTTGGCAGTATTCAACTTTTTTTCTTTTTAAGTACTTGCAGAGTATCTGAGCAACTAAAGTTCAGTCATTGTGTTTCTTTCGGTGTATGCCTCCTGTGTAAAAAACTCCACAGTTGGTCTCGACATGTAGGACCCGACAGTTGGATTTTCGGGGTTGCTGCGTTCACCATCCTTTTACCTAACGCTCGTTATCCCTCAATGAGAGTCTCGAATATCTCGTGTAGCTCACTGTATCTCTTGTTGTTCTCCTCCATGAACGTGTTTTGCATAGCAGCAAGAGCACACACATGTCGCGCAGTGAGCGACTGTGCGACACCTTAGGAATGGCGATAGACTGCATTATCTCGACAAGGTGCACTGGTCTGGTAGGAAATGCCGTTTAGCCGTCTTCCTGCCCTGCGTTCATTCCTGTTCGGATGGCAGTCGCCACATCATCTTCCGGGTATCATCTTGACCCACACTGTGCCCATTTCACGGAGGGTTGGCCTTGATCTTTCCAGCGCCAGATGGTGGGAAGTGGCCTTCGTGAGCCAGTCGACCCTCGTTGTTCTTCGTATCTAATATGCTCCTCTTAGTTTACTGTAGGCTTACAACATGGTGTACAACGTACACAAATACAGGACAGGGAAAAAGTCCCATATTATTATTAGAAATTTCCTTTGACATTTGCAAATTAAGGTTCACGCGACACACGCCCTTTCGAACTATTAAGAACCCCCGCGAGAAACATGAAATGCCGGTGCACTGGCGGATTGATGGGCACAGTAAGAATGTGTCACCCTGTTTGTATAAGAGACAGTCAAATGGGAAAAATACGCGTGTGCAAATTTTTCATTATTTTAAACGTTATCGACATACCTCTTAATACATTTATGCTACTTTGAGATAAAACGGTTAGTGCATTCATGGAAAAAATGTTAGCGGTTGGGTACATAATGTATCTAGGGGTGCAGCTCTTCTTCCGCAGTAAATCGATGCCCAAGAATGTCGTTCTTCGGGACCCCAAAGATATGGAAATTTCCTGGGGAGAGATTGGCACTGTATGGAGAATTTGTAAGCAGTGTAGTGGAAACAGTCTTGGAAATGTGGGACCCGCACATGTAATTTACATACGAGTAGACGTCTTAAAAGCCCTACTGCTTTGCATAAGATTTCCGCGGAGTGAAAACTCTCTGACGTGTATCTGGTATTCATCCTTGCAGGAGAACACAGGTGAAAGCAGGTCTGTCGAGTATGTAACGTGATTAAAATGGCTTCTAGTTGGTGAGCTAATTGGAATGATAAAGTGTTGCTTTGATCTCCACTCCAACAACCTTCACTGTTGCTTTAGAAATTAGGATGAATTATTAAATCGTGACCCAAATAGTTATCATATATCGTAGCAGAAACGAAACGAAGTCTAACTAGCAGCTGGGGAAAGATGGCTTGTTGGAGGCAGGCGGTTTTTCTTAGGAGCGCAAATGATCCTCATTCCGTAAAACATGGTCGCAAATATATTAACAGCATGATCTAAAATACATTAAAAATCCAGGAATAGACTGAAAACAATGAACGATTACAAAAGTTACACAACAAACTGTGCTCCGCTTAGTGCAATTACTAATTACTCTCTAAAGACAGCAGGAATGAACGTAGGTGGGCGGTTGGGGTTGAAGGGGGGGTGGAGGGGGGGGGGAAGAGAGGGCGAAGGCGGAGGGCGAGTAAATAAGAACATCGGCACGAATAAGAAAATTCTTGTTCCCTTGCATGTCTCACAGACACACTTAAAAATTAGGCCTCTCTGCTAAGTATGAACTACAATTTCAATCACTGGTCGCAGAGTGAGGAAAATTGGGGCTGGGCCGGGAACGGAGGCCTGATGATATTTTTGTTGAAACCATATTCAATATACGGCGTAAGAATAATCTGAAACGATTCCATGGTTTGACTGAAGCAAGTGAGCAAAACGAAAGCGACAGAAACGAGACCTAACATGGCTTAAATTTCGACATTCCGAGAACAGCAGAGGACTTCGTGCAATCGCGATGGCCCTCTTCACGCAGCAATAGTCGAGTACTTCTCTGGCTACCGCTTCTTCTCTCTCCGTCAGTGCCTTGTACTCGTTCGTCCCTCGAAGTACTTTGCCTCAGAATCAGTTACGCAAGTCAGCTCATTTTGTCGTCCTTAGGAGAGGTGGAGGAAATGTGATTTAAATTTGGAAGTGCCGTGTCAAACTTTCTCCCCCTTTCGCTACCTTTTGTCCTTGTCAACCTCTATCCGGAACTGTGTTGTCCGACACCTCCACTCATAGCGAGTGAGGGAAGAAACTCATTAGTTTTAAAATTTCCAATCTTCCGAAGCGTTAAAACTCTTATTCCATCTGTCTCTGACACTTAGCCATCTCCGCCTCTTCCACAATAGCGCTCGGACACAGGTAGTGGTGGGGGAAATGACCGACGGATTTTAGACACCCCAGTCATGAGGCACTCCGTCCTGCACTTATCTCTCATGTTGAAAATCTACTCTTTCTAGTGAGTTTCTGGGAGGAATCTTCCTTTGAATTTCAACACGTCTGCAATACTCTAATTGGAGGTTCCGTGTTTTGTTAAAAGAAATAAAGCGCTTAACATGTCTCATCTTGTTTTGAACAAGACTACAAAAGACGTCAGGTGACTACAAAAGACGTCAACTAATGTATAAAATGCATGTTGGACCATCAGCTGCTTTTTTATTAAAATCCAAAAAACCACCGGTTTCTGTCACAGGCCATCTTCACGAATTATGTTTAAAACAGTTGTTGTGGCCTAAATTGCTTTAACCCTAATCCGTGAAGATGATCAGTGGCTGAAACAAGTCGATGTTTTGATTTTAATAAAAAAGCAGCTGATGGTGAAATATGCATCCTATATCTTCCTTCCGTAAGTCCTCAGTGCAGTCTCGCATAAGTTAAATTAACATGGTAGACTCAATGTAGCGGCATCGATATGACGCGGAGGTGACACATCTCAACCAGTCTAAATGAAAGGGACTCTTAGACACATTTCAACGTGTAAAACTACTAGAAGAATACAAAATGTGATACAGACCCTATGATGTCAGGACTTATTAAAATTTGATCTTTATTTAGTCATAAACAGTTTCGCGAATTCCTCGAAAGAATCACTCCCTTCTAGCAATCTGAATTCCAAGCATCTATAGAAAGACACTGTTCCACCAACGGCATTTGTCTGATTCACCAGTTCAAAAATGGTTCAAATGGCTCTGAGCACGGTGGGACTTAACTTCTAAGGTCATCAGTCCCCTAGAACTTAGAACTACTTAAACCTAACTAACCTAAGGACATCACACACATCCATGCCTGAGGCAGTATTCGAACCTGTGACCGTAGCGGTCGCACGGTTCCAGACTGTAGCGCCTAGAACCGCTGGGCCAGCCCGGCCGGCTGATTCACCAGTCATATGCACGGTATGGTCACTTGAAGACTCATCATTTTCCTTTGCGTTTACCATTACCTCTTCCATTTCATAATACATTTCTATAAATGTTTCCGATAATCTGTATTTGTGGTATGTTCCGTCACTCCTTGCAGACACATACATATATTAAAAATAATACACAGTATTGATGTTCCACAATGATGAATATTTCATAGTTCGTTGCTGGCCGGGGTGGCCGAGCGGTTCTAGGCGCTACAGTCTAGAACCGCACGACCGCTACGGTCGCAGATTCGAATCCTGCCTCGGGCATGGCTGTGTGTGATGTCCTTAGGTTGGTTCGGTTTAAGTAGTTCTAAGTTCTAGGGGACTGATGACCTCAGAAGTCCCATAGTGCTCAGAGTCATTTGAACCATTTTGAACCATAGTTCGTTGCGACGTGAAGTAAACACCCATCACAGTAATAAAAATTTTCTATGCCAACTGAGTCTCCCTTAAGTATCTGAATGATTTCTTTTATTCCATCACACAATTTTTCACTCTCTTCATCATGTGATAAGATTGAAAAAATGTATAGCGGGATGAAAGAAATCATTCAGACATTTAAGGGAGACGAAAATGTCATTCTGATGAGGCACCGGAATTCGATAAGAGGGGAAGGAATAGTAGTAGGTGAATATGAACTACGGGAAAGGAATGAAAGAGGAAGCCACCTGGTCGAATTTTTTACAGAGCGTAGTTTAACTGTCACTGAGAATTGGTTTAAGGATCATAAAAGAAGGCTGTATACGTTTATGAGTCCTCGATTTTAAACTGTGACACATAGGGAGAAGCATATTTAAACTCCGACCACACTTCGTTTAACTGTAGATTAAAGCTGAAGAGATTGCTAAAAGTTATGAAAGCAGGGCGACTGGACCGGCATAGGTAGAAATTACAATAGCATGTTGTTATTTTCAGGGGTTTCACTACGCAGCGATGCCCGAAACAGGGCAAATGAATAACAGTTTTAGACATGGCTGTTACTCAGCAACCGTGTACTAATTTCCACATAGGATTACGCAGCCAACCGATTGCACACAACTTGAAGGCACATTGATCTTTGTTTCGACACCACCTAGTTGTGTATTCATCAGAATGAAATTATGATAAATCCTATAAAATAACACACAGAAAATTAGGTATGATCAAGAACACATTAACGAAGATGGCAATTTTCATGACGTACTAAGGTTACTCACGTAAAATTACATTGATAGAAAGCAATGGTCAGAATTTAGAGCAGCTATGCTCAAGTAAAAAGTGAAATAAGACTTTCTAGCCTTTGCCACGTATGCCATGCTGGTAACAATATCAGACTGATCAGCTTATTGGCTTCCATTGCTGCTACGAAAACAATACGATTTGCTTGGCCTTATATGAATAATTTGTCATTGAAAACAAAATACATGTATTTACTACTATTCTTAGCAAACGAAATAGGTCAGCAATTTGATTATCATAAATATCTTTTTTTTTTAAATATGTAACTTTTTTAACAATGTGAACAGGTACGTTAGCATATAGGTTCGTAATATCTAATGAAAATGATTTAGTATCTCTCTCACACTGCAGAGCTTTGACTTTACTGACTAGATTTTGACTGTTGATGACAGAATAATTATTTCGAAAAAGAAAGGACTTTTTCTCTTTTTCGAAAAGAAACCTCGCTAACTCATGATATGCACTGTTCTTAGTGTTCACAATCGTACGTATCTCAAATTTCTTTTTGCATCATGGAGGCCGTATCCTAGTAGCTGTCGAAATCTTGGTCTGTGTACCTAAGAGTTACGTGCAACCAGTTGGCAGTGCAATCCTATGTTGAATCAAAGGAATAAAATAGAAGGCGAATGAGTAGCTTTGAGAGACGAAATAGTGGATGCAGTGGAGAATCAAATATTTAAAAAGACAAAGCGTTGTAAAAGTCCTTGGATACCAAAGGAAATATTGAATTTAATTTAAGATAAAGAAAAAAAGTAGAACTTCCGCAGATGAAACAAGCGAAAGTGAATACAAACATTAAACCAGAAGCATAAATAAGTAAGAAAGGTGCCACGTATAGGAAAATAAAAGAAACAGATGCATGACTATAAGAAATCTGATTGTAAACAAGGGCTAAGCAAAGATGGGAAGCTAGAAAGTGGGAAGAGTGTACAGAAGGGAATACAAGGGAAATGATCTTGAGGGCAGGCGTAGATAAAGATGGGATAGGAGATACGATATTGTGGGACGAATTTCACAGTGCGCTGAAAGACCTAAGCCAAAACTATGTCCCCAGAGTACATGACATGCCCTCATAACTACTGATATCCTTGGGAGAGCCAACATTACAAGAACTGCTCCACCTGCAACGCAAGATGTATGAGACAGGCGAAATACCCACTTAAAAACCCATAGACTTCAAGAAGAATGTATTAATAAAATTTCCAAATAAAACAGATGCTGACAAGTGACAGCTGTATCATTTTAATAAGTCGTAGTTGCAAAACACTAACACGAATTATTTTCAGAAAAATGCAAAATGTGATACGATCTGCCATTTGGGAAATTTGTATGGATTCTGGAGAAATTTAGAAACACGTGAGGGAATACTGACCCTAAGACGTATCTTAGAAGATAGCTTAAAGAAAGTAAAACCTACGATAATACCTTATGTACATATGCAGAAAGCTTTAGACAATATCTACTGGGATACATTCTTTGAAATTCTGAAGGTATCGAGGATGAAATACAAGGAGCGCAAGCCTTATACAACTTTTACAGATACCAGACGCCAGTTACAAGAATCAAGGAGCGTAAAAGACAAGCAGTGATTGAGAAGAGAATGAGACAGCGTTGTAGCCTATCCACTACTCTATTGTCTATATATAGAGCAAACAGTAATGGAACAAAAAAAAATTGGAGAAGAAATAAAACTTCGATGTTTGCCGGTGACATTGCAATTTTGTCAGGGACAGCAAGAAACTTCGAAGAACAGTTGAATGGAATGGACAGCGTTTTGAAAGCAGGATATAAGACGAACATCAACCAAAGAAAAACATATTAATGGAATGTAGTAGAATTAAATGTAGTAGATGAGTTTTGCTATTTGACCAATAAAAATCCGATGTTGGCCGAAGAAGAGAGGATGTAAAATGTTAACTGGCAATGGAAAAAACGCATTTCTGAAGAGGAGATGGTTGTTAACATTGAATCTCGGTTTGGGTGTTAGTAGGTCATTACTGAAAATAACAGTCTGTAGTGTAACCTCGTGTGTGAAGCTAATATGCTTCAACCTCCAATTACAGGAATCTATGTGGAAGCTAAAACCTCTCGCGAGCAATGTGAAAGCAAGAACTTTTAAATACCGATTACAGTGTTTGGTAAAGAATCGTATGTGCTACCCTGCTCTTAAGTATGAACTCGGCAAATGTATCTTTATGTATCTGATACCTATTAATTTAAACTGCGTCTGACTCTCCGTAAGGAATGATTATCAATAATACTCAGAATGGCTTTTTCATGAAAAAAAAACAATAAGCACTGGTTAATGTTACATAAGAAAACTGCACCCTGTTTTAAAAAACGTATATACTAATCTCAGAAGGACTTTTGAGAATTACTACTGTTTCTAATTTTCACTCTAAAAGTTTATTTAAGCTGTACAACTTCTTATTACCTTGCAACGGATGACTCGCTCTGCTTTATCTGCACATGAAAAATGATGAAATGAATGATGAGATGTAATAAATCACCGTGAGGCGGTGTGCCTTCTTATTACGTTAGCTGCTGCAGCAAAATGGAGTTCTTGTCCACTCTTAAAAGTACTGATCACTGATCACGCAATGGTGCAAGGTGCGACACTACAATGTTTTGTCAAATACAGAATTGTTAAGGCTTAAATCACCTATAAGTCACTCTTTTAGATTCCAGATGAAGTATCTTTAAGTTAATCGTTGTGGTGGAAACTAATCATATTACTGAACACATTTCCGGCAATTCTCCATGGATACTAACAACTAGATGTGGTTCAACACAATGAAATCTTTACGCTACAATAATTACTGAACTAGAGCTTGCAGAAAAATGATGTCAACACAAATTACGTTTTCTTTCCAATGAGCCGCCGATCTATACTATCATATCCTCATTTACCCAATAGACGTCTGAAATAAAAACCTCTGCGCGGCACATCCGCCATCCAAGCTCCTCATTATGTAATGACACAACAGTTGCACTCTGCCTCACTTGTCCGACAAGTGTTTCCGACTCCTTCGTTCGCCCTTCACTACAACCTCTGGTAGCCAAAGAATACGTATCACTCTCATGTTCGGCATGTGAAGATGGACAAAGTGGTAAACATTTCAAGTAAACTGTCAAACGAAGCAAACAAAATAAAATTTCTCAAAATATATACTTCTTTGAAAATATTTCCTTCTAATATTTACACCTTTCATATGGAAATTAAACATGGACGATTAGCAGTCTAGAAAAGTAGAGAATAGAGGCTTTTGAAATGTAGTTCAATAGGAAAGTTCTAAAGACGAGATAGGTGAATCATGTAACCAGTGAGGAGGATTTGAAGAGAACTGGGCAGAAAAGAAATCTGTGAGATAACTTTACTAAAACAGGTGACACCAAGGGTTCAGCAATTTAGTATTCCAGAAATGTGAGGTGCACAAAAAGTATATAGGGAGACGAAAGGGATGCAATAAGGAAAACGGTAAGCAGGTCCCAGTATCATATTTCGGTCCTATGGCTAGATGGGTTACACAGTACAGTAATACTTTTAATGTGGAATGTAAGTATGAGACGAAAAGACTGGCACATGATAGAATAGCGAGGAGAGCTGCATTAATCCACTTTTCGAAATGAAAATCACAACAACAACAACAGCTTATGACTAACTGGCCTTAGATCTTGTAGACCGTCCTCACACAACTTGAGATCAAACAGATATTCCATACAACATCAGCGAGAATTTGTAGCTGTACAAGGATTGCTCTCAGCTGATGCTGATTCCAGTAAGACGATTTGATATTTTTTTAAGCTGGCTGAGTTCGATCTAGAAAGCCGAAAACCTGTCATAACGAACTATAACCTTATCGTTATTTTGGAATATAAATAATCTATTTTGTTTCTTTCCTAAGACCATCAACTTCAGCACTTACATTTTTGTCCTTGTAATTCGGCCACAGAATTGTCAACGCGGTCACTAAAATCTTTTTACCTGTACTAATTTTACTCCCAACAGTTTCCACGTTCCGCCCTAGGAAGTATTTCAAAGTTCCTCAATTGTCGTTCAACCATTTGGATGTTGCTTTCGTAACATAAGAGGTTGTGTTCATAGTTTTCAATAGACCTGATTTTCATTAATGCAGTTCTGTTTTCATAGACTTTAATTTTAAGGAAAGGAGTTCTTTTTTTATTATCTCCAGGAGCTGTTGAAATAGTTCCGATATTCCGGTGTTTGCAACAATTTGTGGAGTGGTATATCGAGAAACATCGTAACTCCGGTTCTCATTATTTCTTCACATATCACACCCGTTCCTTTTTTACTTCTGGCTGTCATAGAATTACTGGTTCCAGAACTGACATCATCATTTTTTCTTCGATCTACATTTTCGATTATTATTGCTTTCTGATCCACTAGTTCCTTATCTTCCCTGTTAGTTTCGACTTTGGATAATAGAAAATTAATTGTGCACATACTGGATCTGAATTACGACAAATCTTTTCTAATCATTCAGTGCCATCTACCACTTGGTGATTTTTTTTCCTTTAAAAGGGAAATGTTCATCATGCCTTTAACCGCCTTAATTACAAAACTCATTCTATCTCAACGATAATATTTTGTTTACAGAATGGGGCATAGCTTCGGACATTCTTTGTGTATCTAGGTAAAATGACTCTAATCACAATTATTCAGCGTCTTGTTTTCTGATGTTGGCATAGAAGCTAGTGAGCTTAGACCGCTTCGACCAGAAGAGTTAATAATGAACAATACTGCGACATAAAAATATTTCGCTGTAGAAGAATCGTTACAGCACGCGTTTCTGTCAGAATTCATCACTGTCCTACGTTTACCAGCCTATAGTTTATCAGTATGTTGGCTAGTACGAAAAAGAAAAGTGGTTGATCACAGGACCGTTACATACAAGCACCTACAATTATTTAAATATTTTCGACAGAGAGCGTTCCACAGTTGTTTCATATTTTATGAAATTCGCTGGGACGTATCTTCTAAAATCATTGAATGCCAATTATCACAATTATTCAACGTTTTGTTTTTAACAGAAGCATTGAAGCTAGTGACACTAGTGACTCCAGATCGCTCCAAAAAGAACAGTTAACACTGAACAATATTACGACATATAAAAATATGACCCTGTGGAAGAACCGTTACAGCTCGTATTGCTGTCGAATTTTTCACTACCTACACTTTACCATTACGTCAGCTAGCATGAAAAAGAGAAATGGTTCAGTGTAGGACCGGCAGATGTATTTAACTACGCTTATTTAAATATTTTCGGTATACAGTGTTCCACACCTCTTCATACTGTATGAAAATCACTTTGAGATACATATTAACAGTTTTTACCTACATGGTCATCATCACGAACCTAAAAATATCCAAACTAAGTGTTGTATGTATTGCTCAGTCGGCTGATGGTCCTAAACATCGAAAATTTCTACGCAACAGAAAGATTAACTAACCAGCTGTCGAGTGTTTTCTAACCATGCTTTCACGGCTCTTATCCAGTATCTGTATCCGTATCAGTGTCATCAGTCCCCTAGAACTTAGAACTACTTAAACCTAACTAACCTAAGGACAGCACACATCACCCAGCCATCACGAGGCAGAGAAAATCCCTGACCCCGCCGGGAATCGAACCCGGAAACCCGGGCGTGGGAAGCGAGAACGCTACCGCACGACCACGAGATGCGGGCGTACGCCTTTGGTTGGAATATCTCTGTGCACTGTGGGATCCGTAGCGTATTTGGCTAATGTGTATATCGAAGGATTTCGAAGAAGGACAGCTTGTTTTGTTTCATTGCGAAATAGATGTAATTGTGTCACGGGCATGATACAAGAGCTAGAATGGCAACCATTAAAACAAAGGCAATTCTCGTTGCGGTGAGATCTTTTCACAAAATTTCTATCTCCATTGTTGTCCTCCGAATGCGAAATTGCCCACATTCACCTAAATAGGGAGAAAAGATCGTCACAATAAAATAAGAGAAATCGGAACTCGCCAGGAAAGATTTTATTGTTCTTTTTGTCCGGGTGCTTTTAGAGAGTGGAACGGTAGAGAAACAGTTTGAAAGTGATTCGAGGACCCTCTGCTGGGCACTTAAGTGTGAATTGCAGAATACTCATATGGAGGTGGAGGCAGATTGATGGAAATACTATTTACCCTCTCAGTATCTAGTACTTCATGCTTAATAAGTGTCAAAAACTACGCTATAGTTATTTCTATGCGAAATTCATACGCACTGATTCTCAAGTGCTTGTAGGAGACGCTATTTCTGACGGGTAGTAGATTTTTGAGGACGTTAAATGGTTTCGGGACAGGAAAGCTCAGCCCATGCGATAGTTCGATATTGATTTTGAAGAGTCAAATCACTGTAATCTGCTCACCAAAGCAGGCACTAGCCCAGGCGTCCTCCATATTCAGGTATCGTAAAAGCAGTTATAATCATGACTGCAGTCAAGATATATCATGTTTGGCTTCATTCTATGCTGACCTTACAGAAGGTTGATGGGAGGTGCAGCTACGACAATATGTTCGCACTTCCACCGAGTGGTCAAAACACGTTCCTACATCATTGACTCAGGTCACTCTCTTTCTAAACAAGTTGCAGATGAGGTGGATATTGGTCTCTGTGACTTCTCGGTAAAAATG
Organism: Schistocerca cancellata; assembly: GCF_023864275.1. NCBI lineage: Eukaryota > Metazoa > Arthropoda > Insecta > Orthoptera > Acrididae > Schistocerca > Schistocerca cancellata. The sequence continues at coordinate 566,842,209 of NC_064628.1, forward strand.
CTAAAATTGATCTCGCTATCAACTGCGGTGCGTATTACAATACATCACTTCATATCAATGGTGTCTTACCAATCGCGATTGTCCACTGGACCGCTGGTGATTACTGATTAATGATTGACTGGCACCACTCCGTTGCGATGGAGGGAACCTTGTCGGAACACTGGATAACTGCCATTTGTTGCTGTGTATCATGGGAATAAATGTAGAGGTCATCACCTTAGTACAGTGGTCTGGAAGAGTTTGTCATTGCTACACACCCATCCTATTTACGTATGCTGCGATACCCTACACGTTTTTATTTTTATTTTCATTCTTTTCTCCTATCAGATAACAGTACTTCATTTTATTTGTGCTACCTCAAGCATGTTGTAAACAGTTCCTTCCAACGATGGTCAACATCAGGTCAGTAATCATGTACATGATGGCAAAATTGAGGAACAATGCTTTTCGAAACAGAACACCAAGACATCCGCGCCCGCATCTCGTGGTCGTGCGGTAGCGTTCTCGCTTCCCACGCACGGGTTCCCGGGTTCGATTCCCGGCGGGGTCAGGGATTTTCTCTGCCTCGTGATGGCTGGGTGTTGTGTGATGTCCTTAGGTTAGTTAGGTTTAAGTAGTTCTAAGTTCTAGGGGACTGATGACCATAGACGTTAAGTCCCATAGTGCTCAGAGCCATTAGCCAAGACATCCGCCACCCTTTTGATATGAAGATGAGATTAACTGTACAAGTAACCACCTTCGAATAGTTGTTTGGAGCGCTCTTTAATACCGCAGACTCTTCCAGTTTTCATGTGTTGCGATGTCTTCCACATTTTCATCAATGAGAAACATTGCGTCTGTGTTTCATTTCTACCAGCCTGTGGTGTGGTAGATGTACAGTTTATGACATGGGATATTCAGTTTTCTGTGAAAGCCAGGGGATCAAATCATGTTAATGTCAGTTTAGCAGCAGCTGAGATGGGTCTCTAAGTCATGGTAGCAAAAACATAATGTATAGTAGTGTACATTGATTGGATGGTTTTCATCTAAAAAGAAAACCATGTTTTAACTTGCATATGACGGAGCAATACTCGAACCATCTCGTGTGGTTGACAGTCTGTGCGGTATGGTCATCCTACATTACAGGTGATGAAATTTTACACCGGTGTGTGGAAGCGATTTTAATCATAAGCCATCTGCTCCAATTAACCAATACCTGTATATTTAATAGGATCGCCACATGTGTTTGGGTCATATACATGAATGCACTCTGAGAAACACAGATCTCCTTCAGATTACCTGTATGTAGTTTGGAGATGTGTCGCAAAATCTTCGTACTTCCTCCATGCCATGTATGGTGAGTAGACTTCCTAATTTACATAACAAGAAATACCACTGAAACTGCTCGTGTTACCTTCTCTACTACCTCGGGTTGCAGGGGAAAGTTTCATTTAGCGCTGGTCTTACACACTGTACACGGCTGGCTGGGATATGACATCATGTTCCCATTTCTACTGAGATGTAAACAGGCGCTCCTGTCGCATTAACCCACCTCTTCGCGCCATATGGGATCCTTAGTAGATAGGTTCGAGAAAGGTGACTCATTTCGAGTTATGAAAGTCCCACGAATATTATTCACAAGAGGCTGTAATCATTAAAAGGTGTCTCTACAGGATCCAACACAAGTAAGTGGTTGAACTGATAGACTTGATTCCGAATCGTGGACAGCATTTCTACAAGAAAGCGTTACACTAGCAGAGGCTCGTATGCGTATCTGTAGGCTAAATCCCACTTTTTATGCAGGGTGACGATCGATGATCGTGTTTTAATAACATGTTCCTTATGTGAAGTGTACGTTGTAGGCTGTAGAATCCCTCTGTGGTCAGCATCAGATGACATTTCTCAATAGTGTTCCTCGGAAAGAACATTGTGTTCCGTCCAAGGGTTCCCATTTGACCGACCTGGTTACTGTAATACGACTACAGAAAAAAAATTAAAAATAAAGCAATTACTCGCCATGCAAAGCTACTCTCATGATCAATTTAATTTCGTAATAACGAGGATATTCTGCAGTGATCGGTAGTTTTCGTATTAAAATAGAACGAAGTTTTTTTTCTGATTTTACGTCCTGATGATCACTTGTGAGCGGTGGCTGTACACTTCGCTGGATGTCACAAAATAATAAGATGCGAGTGCAGTCAAAGGTGAAAAACTATACCGATTTTGCTCATTAAACTAAATGAAAATGAACTTTTTCTGTTTTCATGGAAAGCGGTCTTTTATTATGATCGCGATTATTTTTTCCTATTTCTAGTAGTTTCCTTATTATAGGAGTCGAGTTGATGTTAAATAGTCCATCACAGAATGGCAGGCGACTTCCCTGGGACACCGTGGCTCTCCCTCAGTTCCAGCTTGACTGTTCTCCGGAATTTCGTTGATGTTCCAAAGGTCTCCAGTCATTCCAAGAAATACCTTTAACAGATTACAAGAAGGAGTTGTTGACATTAAACAAGAGTGTTTTCCGTCGCAGAACGAGAAACCTATTGCGGATGTTGGGGACCTTCCTAGTCTGTGTCAGGTCGTCATCGCAGGTGCACCCCCTAACCATTAGGTGCAGTTGAGTCGCTATAGCCTAGACAAACAAGATCCATTCGGGACAGCCGTTCTTTTATCTCCAATTGCTTAGTTAACTATACTTCCTTTAGTGTCGGTGAAGGACCATCGACTCAAAGCAGACAGCGGACAGCACGCTCTACGAGGCTGCTGGCAGAGTAGCTCCCTCCCTCCGTCCATCCACCCTTTATGTGAATGGAGGGAGTGAGGGGAGAGGGCCTCGATTTTCGTCAATTTGTGATTGTACATCGAGGAGAACACAGGTTCAACTACCACCCCCTTTGCATTCTTTTAGGATGACGATTTTCTCCAGTACATGTGCTGAATTATGACCCGTCTATTAAGAGTGCTGTTTTTTCGTGAAAATTTCGAAGTTTAATTAGAACTGTGACGCATTTTTTTGTCCGTTGGCTGTGATAGCGTGTATTAGCTTCGATTACCTGGGTGATTTTTAGTAGGTGTCTGTAGCGAACTCCGACGTCAAACAACGATAGGTATTGTATGCTAGCAGGTAACCCACTTTCTAAACTCGTCAGTTGAATATATTTCCCAGCAAAATGAATAAAGATAGTTGGTTTCACCCCTACCTTTTTCCCGTTAGCATGTATTCCCTGTTGGTAGAAGTTCTTGTCCCGTGCTCATAACAAAAGTTCCACACGTAAATTACTCTCTCATTACCTTTATGGTGTATGTCTCGTAGACAGTCCTTAATTGACCCAAACGGAAATGGTCATTGGTTCTGTAACGTTTTTGAAAGTTCATTGTCACGTTCGAGCAGGATTTATTTGATATTCTTCTCTAATGGAATACGTCACAAAGAATTTTTCTGTTAGATCAGAGTCTTGGCTTAAGCCTCTTCATCAACTGTTGACAATGTTGACAAAACAATCAGGAGACACCATCCCAATCCCACACGATTGCCATCACGACCTTACCGGCCATGAGAGCAAACTAGAGTTTTTACTCTTTCGGTGGTTGAGTGAGTTGCCAGTCGAGTGATTGCTTTAAAGTTTTTGGCTCAAAGCAATGCACTCCCGAGTTTAGTCAGGCTGTAAAGTTCTGTGACAGGCACCGTACTGCTGCAACATTTCCGATGAAATGTCTTTTATGTGAATCTTGTGGGCCGTCATGACCATTTGTGGAACCCATCTTGCATAGACCTTTGAATATCAAGAAGTGTCAGCCACTGCACACGCACTCCACTGCTAACAGGCAGCTGTGGATACGGACGTCCCGGGGTACGGAGGGCGAGGCGCACGAGGACGTCGGACGTGTCCGTTTCAATATTTTTGAGAGCAACATCATTTTTTGGTCTTCATTGATAAAAAAATTATATCGTTGAACGAATATGTTCCAGATTTGCTAATTACACATAATAAAAGCTCTTATGCAACCAGAATTAATCGTTTCCAAGATATATCATAACGCGTCAGTAAATCTGACCCCCTAAATCTTTATTCATCCACAGTTGCTCTAATTCCTGTACAAACCTCCACTTCTTCACATCACGCATTGGAGCAACGTGAGAAGGTATGGTCAAAACCTTTCCTAAATGATAAATTCGATTTAGAGAAAGCGTACCCCAACCAGGCAGACCTGTAAGATCAGAATCTCGAAAAAATTCGACCAGTCAGATTAAAAAAACAAAAACAAAAAGGAAATAGGAACAACCTGAAAAAATATTTTAAGCTGCACCATGAGATTGGAAGAACATCTAGCCTGTTTAGAACATGAATTGCAGAACGTGAAATGGGATGTCGTCGGAATCAGAGAACGAGTCTGAAAGGCGAAGCGAATACCCTCGTAAGGTCTCGGCATTTATTTCACAATACCTCTGCCATAAATTCGCTTATTGGTGGCGTGTCTCTGCTACTGAGGCTGTGTCCATTTCGCTCAGGGCGGTCTATGTGATCCTTGAGCTGAATGCTAAGATTAGTCTCCAAGTGATTTCTCCGGAGATCAGATTACGAGCGAGATGCTTAAGACTGGAGGAGCGTCATTTAAAAGGCCCTCCTGATTATGGTAAGTAAATGTCTCGAGGAAGACAAAATGGAAGAGTCACGGAAAAACGCAGAAGTCATTCTCCTCTTCGAAAAAGCTGAGAACATAAACATCGAGTTTTACAGACCTACAAGCTGCTAACAAAACCATTACGAATTACAAGTTTGTTTGCATGGCCATTTAGGCAAAAAAAAAAAAAACATGACGTGGACTATTTTTAATCTACAAATATTGCAATCACAACAATAATATGTCATTCTAGAGCCTACTGAATATGCCTTAAAGTGAAAAACGAAGCTCGTTTGGAACAGATAAAAAACATCACTGCAAGAAAACGCCGGGTTTTATTTACAAAACGAATATCATTGAGAAGATTGACTTTTGCTATCCAGTAGAAAAGGCAGGATCCAGAAAAAATTTCACATCCAACAGGCCACATTCAAGCATTAATCTTTCGGATAGAGAAATGTACGCAGTTTCACATCCCACATCACCTGGCCTTCCTAGACTACCAGAAGGCATTCGGCAGAAGCTAAACCTGGTCAGTACTGAGAAAACGATGAACAGGCCCCGCAGTGGTACCAGATATACCAACTTCATGTGCTACATTTGCGGGACTGTTACCAACACGTGAAAATTAAAGAAGATTGGACCACTGGAAGGGTTCCCTTGAAACTTCAGACAAGATGAAGCAATTTTCCCTACATCACTCACCTTGGCTCTGCAAGACGTGTTTATCCTGGGGACAGAAAGGTTTCGACATAGATGGAAAATGTCTCAACCATCTACGCTCTGCAGTTGGTATCAGCTTCTTCATCAGCGACGCAAAAGACTGTCAACAATAAGCCTAGAACTGAAACATTCTTCCCAAGCTGTAGGCTTCACTACTAACATTCGATAGCTCAAAGTCACTATCGCAATCGGAACTCTACCCTGGATGTGTATACATATATGTGAACAAATAATCGAATTTTGGGAAATGTAGACAGCGAATTGGCTCCACCTCGATGGTATGACGAAATTTGGTTACATTCTCCGTAAACCAACCATCCCTATAAACATAACAAGAAGAGTATTATACAAGTAACAACATACTGTTTATCAGCGTAAATCGACTCCAGGTCTGTCAGAGGACAATGGAACAATGCCTGGAGTGACTTTCAGAGAGAGGATCAGGAACTAACAGATAAGGAGAAGAAAGGGGATCTATGACGTTGTCGAGCGGATAGCTAGTCTCAAGTGGCATTGGGCGGGACTCTTGACCAGGAACAACTTCATATGGATCACGGTGCAGATACACTGGCGTCAGAAGGAGACAAGGACAAGTGTCGGACGTCCTCTGGAGAGAACAGGCGACATGGAACGAAATGCAGGAAAAACCTATCTCCAGGAGCGAATACCTAGAGGCTAAAGAAAAAAGATAGAAATTATTTTCTAATACTGAAAAATACTCTTCTACATAATTTCCTCATTATCTTTCTGACAGGGATGATCCAATTCCCCTGGTCACTATCGAACATATTCTGTAATTCGACAATCCCAACTAAGGGATGAATCAACTCCATCTGTGTGATACAGTTTTCTCCTTTCTTACTTAGAAACTTCGAAGGCATTTCGGAAAATCAAAGTGATATATTTGAACTCAAACCAGCCAGCACTTAAATTATGTCCGCATTTTCGGCTTTCCTTCTTGTCACATGTCAATTTTCTTCTCTATTTATTTAACCCTGTGGGTATGTTCATTCCTAGAACAACTATGGACTCTTCAAACTTCCAGGAATATTAAATGAGAGTGCGCTGTTACGAAACATCCTGGCAGATTAAAACTGTGTGCCACATCGCATCTCGAACTCGGGACTTAGCCTTTCACGGGCAACTGCTCTACCGACTGACCTACCCAAGGAAAACCCACGACTCGTTCTCACAGCTTCAATTCTGTCAGTACCTCGTCTCCTATCATCCAAACTTCACAGAAGCTGTCCTGAGAAGCTCCTGGAAGAAAGGAGTGCTAGTTCTGCAAGGTTCGCAGAAGAGCGTCTGTGAGGTTTGGAAGGTAGCCGACGAAGCCCTGCAGAGTTGGAGCTGTGAGGAAAGGCCATGAGTCATGCATGATTGGGCAGCTCAGTTGGGACAGTACTTGTCCTTGAAAGGCAAGGTCCCAACTTCGAATCTCGGTCTGGCACACAGTTTTAGTCTGCCAGGATGTTTCATAGCAGAGCACATTCCGCTGCAGAGCGAAAATTTCATTATCGCCTCTTCATTCCACTTTTCAGATATGATGTCCATTGTACTTCATATGTTAAACCTCCCATTTTATTTTCTGTAATGTTATACTGCTGTTGCAAATTTTAGTGTCATATTTTAAAATTTTCTTAGATTATTTGTCATTAATTCCGACGATTTTTTGTGTTTTCTGTTGACATCACTCCAGTTTTAAGCGATACATCCTTTACGTTCCTATTCCGTCAAGAGTCTGGAGCATTTCTAGAGTGATCCTCTGATTTTTCTCTGTCTTTATGTGATGGTCTCATAAGTTTTAATAGTTTCCTTCGTCTTAACATTTCACACATTTTCTGAATACCTCTAACTAATCTAAGTAGATCGAAAATATTTTTCTCAAAGAATTTCTATTCGATTTCTTGTTACATATCACATACACATGCCTGGCATAGTTTAATATTCAACATTTCTGATGACGTTTTAGGGAAAACAGCGGTCTTGTAATCTATACAGAAATAGTGAAAAAATTGTTGATCACGACGGATATTTTATTAAAATGACCGGTTTCGGCATAAGCTTAGACCATCTTCAGAGAGCATCATCAGCTGAAGTTGACGATGAGTGGAACAGTCAGTTGACCTCAGTTGCCAAAACATTAATATTCACTTCCTCTGTATATTCGAATTAACTTACATGTTCTCAGAAGGGCTAATAACGATACAGTCTTCTACCTACACATATTCTGTTAAATCTAAGAAATTGTATATTGATGCCTTTACAGGTGATGGTTAATGGTGCCAGATTACAGAACGTACTGAAGACACTGTAGAGGTAGCCATCCTCTCCCAAATCTTTGACTGTTCACGCACGTAGACCAGTCATTATAACAGAAATATTTATTTTATTTTCTTTAGTTAGATACAAGCCCATAACTCCAGCACTCATCTGCTTTCCTGGAATCGGGCAGAAATAACCTCCACTAAGTACAGACGTCTGTGGTTTCGCCCACGAGATAGTAGTTTATAAAAAAAGAAGTGATAAAAAGGTGGATTAAGGCTATGGAAGCAGCTTAGGATTAACGTCACAACGACCTTTCCGCTTCTACAGTTTCTGGCTTACTGTAATCTTTTGCTTGAAAGTTTTCATAGCGTAATTAACTACCCTAATTTAGTAGTCATCTGAGATCCTCATATCCGAATGTAAATATGCAGAAATAGTACTGAACACGAAAGTAAGTAGACGAAAGCTGTTTCCCAAGAAGAACGCAAGGCGAATTTAATTTCATTGGGTATAAAGTTTAATGTATTTAATTCGTTTTATTGTTATTGATGATAATATATCGTGGATATTTAGGAACTAAGTGAGCAACATGTGTTGACTAGTATCTTAAATTTTTCCAACTTTTTTTTTCTTTGGTCCTCGGTTAGTATTTGTTAGCAAGGTGCCACTGTCACAAAGGGAAATGTAAAAGCATAATCACGTATCGTACAAATGACGAAGCATTTTGAGTATCGAGGATTGGAAGAAAATGCAATACTATGAATTTCGATATGACCCTTTTTTGTGAATGTAAGGATCAGTTGAGCCATTGAGGATACTTCGATATTAGAAATGACGTTTAAAAGTTATCGCCGTTACCTTCGTAGATATCGACGTCTAGATTGTTAACCATGTAGTATCCTATGATGATGAATCATATTACAGCAAAATAATGTTTGTGATTGAAGGGGTGAGGACGTAAATTTAGGACCATTGTCTCGTAAGCATTATTGTCGCGAATTCAGTAATCTGAAGAGTGATTCGGTAATAGTTAATGATTCATTCATTTCTGTTTGCAGTTTTGGTAGCTTACCATTTTTAATGTAGTTCTTTAGGCAACAGTCTCTAGTTCCTCAACACATCCGTCATCACGAATGAATAGTGGCGGGCGTAGACTCACGGAATGAGTCAAGATGAAGGTTTCTTGCTTTTTATTTGCTTGCTTCTTATTTGACTGATAAGTAAATAAAACTTTCGTATCCTTATACTGACATTAACAGACGCTTAGAAAATCACGTAATTGTGAACCCAGACTACCTGCGCTACTATGTGAGGCTCATAACTTACGGTTATTCACAATCCATATTATAGTCCTGACTGCGTAGCCCGGAAACCAGAGGCCTGGAATGAGTCGACATTCAGTAATAGAGACACTCTGTGAACCTGTCCCGCACCTCCTAAACTCATGCAGTTGATGAACTTGCCTCATGCTCTGAAATAAAAAAAAAACGCCCTTTATGTGAGCAAGGTACGAAGTTAAGTCTATTCCCAAAGTGCAACCATTAAGGCGATGTGAAAAATAGGCCATAGATTACGTAAGATTATGCCGACCGTAAGAGAAATCTGTGATAACACTTTCAGATATATCTATTCTGAAACGTAAGTATCGATCGCAATGTGGTTTCTGATCACAATGTAAGCAATCAAACTGCCGAATAATAAAGCAACACATTGCATGACAACTTTTGGCAAAGAATGCCAGCCTCACGAATTCTTGCAGTGATTATAATCACAAAAAGGCGTTGAGTATGGTATAGGATAATATGTGAAACTAATAATGGAAGCAAGAACGTCCACGTGTCGAAATTCCGGTTCGTCAATAAGTACGTAAAGATTCCGCAGAAGTACAGGAACATGAGAGCCAATGCTGACTCTACGACTTATTTTAGAAGATAGGTTAAATAAAGACAAACCAACATTGGTAAACTTAAAGAAATCTTTTCACAGTGTTGACTGGAGTATTTCTTTAAAATTTTGAAGGCAGAAGGGGTAAATTACAGGGAGCGATAGGTCATTTACAATTTGTACAGAAACCAGACGGTAGTTAGGAACCAGGGTGTATGAAAGGAAAGCCGTGGTTATGAAGGAAGTGAGATAGTGTTGTAGTCTATCCCCGATATCATTTAATCTGTACATTAAACAAACAGTAAAAGAAACCAAAGAAAAATATGTGATAGGAATTAATGTTCAGAGGGAAAAAATAAAAAATTAAGGTTTTATGATGTCATTGTAATTCTGTCAGAGGCAGCAACGGACTTGAATGAGCTGTTGAATGGAATGGACAGTACCTTGAAGGGAAAATGTAAGATGAACATCAACAATAGCAAAATAAGGATAATGGAATGTAGGCGAATTAAATCGGGAGATGCTAAGGGAATTAGATTTCGAAACGAGACCTTCAAATAGTGAGTGAGTTTTACCTTTTGGGCAGCAAAAAACTGATGATGCCGAAATAGAGTGAATATAAAATGTAGACTGGCAATGGCAAGAGAAGCACTTCGGAAGAAGAGAAATTTGTTAAAATAAATTATAGGTGTAAGTGGTAGGAACACTTTCCTGAAGGTATTTGTATGGAATGTTGCCATGTATGGAAGTGAAACGTGGCCGATAAACAACTTAGACAGAAAGAGAATAGAAGGTTTCGAAATGTAGTGCTACAGAAGACTGTTAGATATTAAATGGGTCGATCAACTAATGAGTATTGAACAGAAATAGAGAGTCAAGAAATTTTTGTAGCAGCTTGACCAAACGAAGGGTTCGGTAGATATTACACATTCTGAGGCATCAAGGGGCCACCAATGTAGTATTGGAGGAAAGTGTGGGGTGTAAAACTTGTCGAGTGAGATCAAGAAATGAATACAGTAAGCCGATTCAGAAGGATGTAGGTTGCACTAGTTATTCCGAGATGAAGAAGCTCGCATAGGATAGAATAGCATGAAGACCTGCGTCAAACCGGCCTTCAGACTGAAGACCACAACAACAATAAACATAGAAGAAATCAACCAATCCAATCCGATTATAATACTTCCAGAATGTGCCTTCAGTATTGATGGGTAACACAGATAATCTAAACGATCAAAAGCCTTTCATGAAGCATATCTAAGAGTAATGGAAAATTCGTACCCACAGCTTGCATCGTAGCTCTCTCTTTCAATTGGACGACATTTCGGTGACTGCCGGTGAAACACACACAGTTCAACGCACCATCGGATAGGAGACTGGCGTGGCGGAGATGTGTCGTATGGTATGCCACGCCACTGCCAGATGAATTCGGCGTGTTAGTGACGGTTTACGAACCCTTTTGGTTTCGTTGTGTGATTGTTCTGTATCCAGAAAAATGAGAAACGGAACTTACTGTAATGTCTAGTTTTGTTGGTGTGGTGAGAAAATATACATGCATTTACGATCACGGTCGTACTGAATAAAGCAAAATAAAGCTTTGGAAAGGATTTCAAGTGAAATAACATACACTTGTACAATAACCGAAATTTAGTTAACTTGCTTGTGAATAAGAGATGGAACTATCTATAATTACATAAGATGAATATGTGTAAAACATCTCAACAATTATTTTATTGATTCTCTGGATGTAATGCAATGTCAGATCCTAGCAGTTTGTAGCTACATATATATTTTATTCCGAAAAGACAATATTCCTCCTGGGTTAAGAATGAAACTACGGGGCGGATTACTAAACACCATAGTGTTGTTTGTAGGTCGTTGTCAGTCTCCTGACTTTTGATGTCAGTTCCCAAACGAGTGGTGTACATTGTACTGCATAAGTAACTTAAACTATGTACCACCATACAGAAGGTTTTAATTTTTAAGGCATTAGTTATATGGTATATACCTATAAGGTATAAATTTAGGGCACTAAAAAATATTTGGCGGCCTTGTCACAGCGATAACACTGGTTCCCGTCAGATCACCGAAGTTTTGCGCTGTCGAGGTGGATCAGCACTCGGGTGGGTGACCATCCGGTCTGTCGAGCGCTGGTGGCAAGCGGGGTGCACTCAGCCCTTGTGAGGCAAACTGAGGATCACTCGATTGAAAAGCAGCGGCTCTGGTCTCGGAAACTGACATACGTCAGGGTGAGAGGTGTGCTGACCACATGCACCTCCATATCTGCATCCAGTGACTCCTATCGACTGAGGATGACACGGCGGCAGGTCAGTACCATTGAGCCTTCATGGCTTGTCCGGGAGGAGTTTAGTTTTAGTAATAAGTTTTAATAGCATCGGCTCACTTCCATTATACTTATGTCCTAATTTACTGAAGTATCTAACACCCTAATCCAGCCTGAGTGACGAGCTATTGGAGCGCAGATCTCTGCGAGACATGCAAAAGAGCCAATGAAGTTGTGGAAGGTACCGAGAGGGATGTGCAACCAAGTTGCGGCCAGCTGCGCTAGGTTTCTCGGTTGAGGATCCATGACGCTCACACCCCGAACGAGCTTGTCCCCGAGATTCTCGATTAGGTTTAAATCCTGGGAGTTTGGTGACCAAGAGGGTAAGGCAATCTCAACCTGGTGCTCTTCGAATCAAACACGTTCACTGCGAGCTGTGTGACACATTTCATTGTACTGCTAGTATATGCCATCGTACCAAGCAAAAACAAACTGCATGAAGCGGCGGACATAGTCCCCAACGACATATGCATACTTTTGTTGATCCATTATACCTCCCAGAGTGACGAGGTCATCCAGGGAATGCCAGGAAAACATTCCTCAGATCATAACGCTCCCTCTCCTGGCCAGCCACATAGCAGGATGCCCGCTTTCAGACGTTTCACGCCGTACACTGCAACGGCCATCTCTCCGATAGAGCATAAAATGTGATTCATCTGGAAATGTCACCTGCCGCCACTCAGTGGACGTCCAGTTGTGGGCCAATTCTAGCTTTCATCGCAGATGAACAGCAGTCTACATCAGTGCGTGAACCAGTTGCCTGCTGCGGAGGGCTACACGCAGCAACATCCGCTGAACGGTCTTTGAGGAGACATAATGATAGCCCCTTGATTCATCTGGGCGATCAGCTCAACAGTTGCGCGTCTATTCGCCCGTACACATCACCGCAGCCGTCGTTCACCCCCGTCATTTATGGCCCCTGGTGCATCACAGTTGCTCGGCGCCGGTTTTGGAAAGAACCATTTTGCCATGCATGGTATATTTTAACCCCGGCGGTACGCGAACAATTTAGGAACATAGCCATTTCGGAATTACTTGCATGCTTGGCCGAAAGCCAAAGATCATGCGCTTTTAGGATACAGATAAATTCGTCCTTTCCGAATGAAGACGACGCCAGCTCTGTTTCCCACATCAATCCCGACACACTTCATACACCCGTCAATGCTAGTGATGCAAGTTCACATCTGTGAGTGGTTATTGCACACTGACGTCGAACATAGCTTGTGGTCACATTAATGCCACTGGATCCTGTAACAGTTTACGATTATGTGGTTCAGAATGTGTTCTGTGAGAAGAATAAACAAAAATTAAATTCTGCCAGCAAAGGTTAACTTCCGGAAGTTAGAGCGCACCCCCAAACAATGCTTTAATGGAACATCTATGTGGCGGTCATATGCACCAATACCATCTGACAAAAATAAGCCATTTGAATCTAAAAATAGCGAACAAGAATATGGACAGGTTTTATAAAACGTTTATTTAGATTTATCAGCTACTTAAATCCTAATGTGTCTTCCGTCGAAGCTACCGATACAGTTCGGTTGATCCCTTAGCTCCCAGTCACGATCAGCCGTCTTATTCAGGAATTTTTGAGTCAGTGTTAGTAAATTATCAAGCTGTTGCTATACTTACATTCCTTCAGACGTTTCAGCCACCATTCTGCGAATGGTAGAGTGTTCCTAGATAAAACAATAGAGAAGCAAGATGCATTCATCTTGTAAGTAGGCTGTTTAGGGTTTTATATTGGCAACGCCACGTAGCGCTCTGTATAAAAATCGCTGGCTGTACTGTGTGCAGTCAGTGGCTGGTTGGCTTTGTTGTAATACTCGCCATTGTAGTGTAGGGCAGCTGGATGTTAACAGCGCGTAGCGTTGTGCAATTGGAGGTGAGCCGCCAGCAGTGGTGGATGTGAGGAGCATGGGGGCTATGTAAGTAGCCTGTTTAGGGTTTTATATTGGTAACGCCACGTAGCGCCTCTGTATAAAAATCGCTGGCTGTGTTGTGTGCAGTCTGTGGCTGGTTGGCATTGTTGTAATACTCGCCATTGTAGTGTTGGGCAGCTGGATGTTAACAGCGCGTAGCGTTGTGCAGTTGGAGGTGAGCCGCCAGCAGTGGTGGATGTTGGGAGTGAGATGGCGGAGATTTGGACAGAGACAGTAAATTTGTAAGACTGGATGCCATGAACTGATATATATATATATATATATATATATATATATATATATATATATATATAATGACTTTTGAACATTATTAAGGTAAATACATTGTTTGTTCTCTCATTTGCTAACTATGCCTATCAGTAGTTAGTGCCTTCAGTAGTTCGAATCTTTTATTTAGCTGGCAGTAGTGGCGCTCGCTGTATTGCAGTAGTTCGAGTAACGAAGATTTTTGTGAGGTAAGTGATTTGTGAAAGGTATAGGTTAATGTTAGTCAGGGCCATTCTTTGTAGCGATTACTGAAAGTCAGATTCCGCTGCGCTAAAAGTATTGTGTGTCACTTTAGTGAATGTTTGAGTACGTTCAGTTTTGCTCAGCTGTTTGAAAAGCAAATAACGTAAGAGGTTTATCAGCACAGTAATTCATAAATTTTTCTAGGGGGACGTTTCAATCTATTTAAAGACCTAAATCTTGAGGTCACACGAAGCAGAGGGACTGTAGAATGCCAGCTGCATGCTAAAGTTTTCAGAAACCCCTATATTTAAAGTTCTGGTAAACTTTGGGAAACTCCTACAATGCCCTTATTTTGACAAGGTATAGAAAATGAAATGAATTCAGTTGCGAAAATGAACGAGTCTGAAAACGAGTTTTCTTTTACATGCAACTAAGAGCAAGACCAATCAAATAAGTACGAATACTCGGAATTATGTGATTTCTGGAATATTATGGGCGTGAATGATCGATGGTTGGCTACCGGGAATTTATTTTAAACAGGCACAACAAACGAAATGAGTAACCAATAAGAATGCGGCTTCAGAGGCAGAAAGCATTTCGTTTCTTACAAGGTGTAACGAACGATACTGTTCCCACATTTGTTTTTTAAACAAGCACCAATATTGGCCTCAATTCCCTTGCATTACAAGAAGTAAGCCAAATGATCACCTTCGAAATTACGTTATCTGGAAGAGTAATTGTTACATCAATACAATATGGAACATTAAACAAATCACGGTCAGTAAATGCAGTTCTAAAGCGGATTACTGGACAGTGTGAGGATGGGGCCGTATTAGCAGATAAGTTTTTTTGTTGTGCTCCAGAATAATTACCAGTGGCAGCTACTGAACGTAACAATCAAGACAGGACATTGATATTAACAAAAGTGTACACATGAATCATTAGCATATGACACCTCTTATTGTGATTAGTGTAACACCTTAGAATGTAGTGTCCTTTAATATTATTTACCAGTCTCACTTACGAAACAACTAGTCATTGGATCTCTGTTTCTTATGGCTGACAAATATCTTCTCCTTTTATCCCAATTTGTGACAAACTCAAATTTTTCCATAGTAAATGTCTCTTCACCTCTCTCAAGAACATAATTATTAAAAAACAGTATGCTTTATTTATATCTACAGCAAAACCCATTGTCAAACGCATTGCTCGCTGGAAAACACGTAATTTTATCGATAGTAAGTGAACAAAAACCGTTACTCAGTATCTTATGATTGAAATGGTTACAAGATAAATTGACACATACAACATGCATCTATCTCATTCACTAGAACTGTGACGGTCTGTCTGTTGTTTCAAAATTAAAATAATTTTTAATCTAAGCTTAGAGTGTGACTGTAAATTTCACAAATCATATACCAAAGGGAAACAAAAGCCGACAAAACGCGAGGCCACAGCCATGGCTTTAGCTGCCGACTGCGAGTTAATATCACTTATTTCCTAGGACTGGGAAAAAGTGTGGCTCTTCTTCTGGTTTAAGCGCCGCTTTTGGAATCTTAACTACATTCTATATACAGCGCGTATGACCTACAATGCCCCTAACGTAAACTGGCCACCTATTACAGTTTCTAACTTTAGGCTCTTCGAAATATGTTTCCGAAGTATCTCAGTAACAACAACCAATAATGACAAGAGAGCCAGTTCATTATCGAACTGCGATGTGAGAGTGCAAGGTGCGAAACAATTAATTTTTTTGTCGAATAGTTTCCTGAAAATCGAACGAGAAACAGTGAAAGGCAGTCAAAACATTCGAATCCAAAAACAGTAGCTCTTAATATAGCAAAATTTACCGAGAGCCCAACCACAAAGAGTGTGAAGTGTGCTTTATTTACATAAATCATTAAGTTGGACCACCAGGACACCTTCACTGCCTGCAGAAGGCACAGTGCTACGTTACTTCTATTGGCATCGTCAGATGCGTGGGATGCCACTCTCATACATCCACCACGACTCATAGGAGGACGACTTGCTAAAGAGGTTCTTAGAACTCAGGAACATCGATGAAGAGGGGACATCGTTGATTCATCAGGTGTATCACATGCTAAAGTTTGACGAAGTACTAGACATCACATGAAAGATTGTGTCATTAATATTTGTTGCTATATAGACAGATCATACGGTCAACCTTAAAAAGCTTTGGTTTAGCTGTTTTATATGTTATATACGACAATCGTCACAAGTTGCGACCATTCCATAAAGTGTAATTTAATAAATGCATTAATATATGAAATATAAAAATCAAGAAATCCAGGAGTTGTGGCAGTCTGAGGTTAAACCACTGAATAAAAGTCCAGCCAACCTACATTACTTACCGTCAATACTACAATTGCTCCTTCAAACAATGGTGACATGTCTCCAGACGTACACTTGAAAAGGGTCTAGACTCATATCCTACATTAATTCTAGCAGGTAGTACTGAATAGAGTGCTCGGACGAACTATGCACCAAATTTTGACAGCAGGTTTTCTTCTGAAAGTTTATAAACAACGACAATTCTTCAGTTGCATTTAGGTAACAGTGAAACATATACGTTGCACAATTAATTCTTATTCCGCAGGCAATTTAGCATCTTGGTTAACTAAATTACCAGATGTGGGAGACAATTCTGAAATAATTCGTGAGAAGCTTTCTCGTAGTCAAAGAGTGATTATCTGTGCGCTGGGGTGACTAGGTAATTCTTCGAAAAGAAGTAAGTCGGTGGACTACTAGTTAATGCAAAATATTACCTTAATGTGGTAATCAATACGTACAGATATGAATGAGAGATAATGTAAAAGTTCATACTTGTAACACGTCAAGTCAAAATCCTAACAACGTTAGATCTAGTAGGCCGGGACTCATAACAACCGCGAAAAACATCTCATTTTGATGTAGTATAGATTTCTCCTTGACATATCCAATATCCTTTAATGCCATGTAGTACTCGTGGCGTCACTGCTGTGTGGAGTCAGTCAAGCAATGGTTTGTCTTACAGTTTTAATGTAAAGCTGAGCTATGTCGGCTAGAATTTCATGTTGGCGGATCTTCAGATAAATTAGGGTTTGTAGTTGTAACGAAATATTTACATAAACATAAAGAAGCAATAAAATTCTTCACGTCCTAAACTATGATGTTATTTTTACCTAGAATATCCGTAATTTTTAAATACTTTTCATGCCCTACTCGGTGTACCTTTGGAGATCAGGGACTTTAAGAATATCAAGAATTGGGAATGCTCTTGAAATGACTGCCAACTCTGCCTTAAATTACCAATGATTTCTAATATCCCTTTTTTTGCTTCTGAAACAAATTGTGCTAGAAAAAGTCGTTTCTCTTTGTGACAAAGCTAACAAGGAAGTTTAAAAGCTATCCACGAGTCATTAGGAAGCTCACCATATTTCTCGTGAAACCTGTGGTATTGTCTATCCAGTGACAAAGTAATGCGCGCGAAGATAGGTACTGCCAATTGCTCATAGCCAACGGTGCACTGAAAATGGCGATCAGAAATCATAGGTACTTAACATCAACATTACCCATTAAGTGGTTTGAATTCTCGTGTCAGAAATGGTCGTAACCATTATGGAATATTTGTGGTCACACGTTCCTCTTGAAAAATGATCAGTTTGTAAAAGGAGTATATGTGAAAGTGAAGGTTCTGGGATTGAGTCCCGCTTTTGTACACAGTAAATTTGACAGGAAGTTAGAATAAACAACCATTTTCCTGAATAGTGAAAGATCCATCACGTAAATAATCCCATAGTCTGTGCTATTCTTTGGTATTTCCATTCGTCCAAGAATGCTATTGTACCCTATGTAATGAATTCCCGAAGGCAGAAGAGAAGTGTTATAAGATGTGAAGTTGTGAGTTTAGGTTGTGAGACAGACCTTTGTATATCAGTCAGTAAGAGAACTGCTCTTCGAAGGGAAGGTCCCGCCACACAGTTTTAATATGTAACGAAGTTTCTTCAGTGCAAAACTTTTAGGTTCCTCTTGTTTCCACTTTTATTTTATTTTCTAAATTTTACATTTTACTGCAGCTCTGCAGCCAGCAGTAGTAATCCGCTGTTAAGCACTGCTGCAGAGCACCTTCTTGCTTCACACTGTTGAAGAGCAATTCGGGGATGGCGATTGCATTCTTCAACACGATCGAGCACCTGTTCATAATGTGCGACCTGTGGCACAGTGGTTAGACGACAATAACATCCCTGTAATTGACTGGCCCGCACTGAGTCCTCACCTGAATCTTATAGAAGAGCTTTGGGATGATTTGGAATGCCAACTTTGTGCCAGGTTTCACCGACCGACATCGATACCTTTCCTCAGTGCAGCACTCCGTGAAGAATGGGCTGCCATTCCCCAAGAAATCTTCCAGCACCAGATTCAACGGATGCCTGCGAGAGTGGAAGCTGTCATCAAGACTAAGGGTGGGCCTTCACCATACTGAATTCCAGAATTATCGATGACGGTCAACACTAACTAATTTTCAGACAGGTGTCCGGACACTTTTGATCAGTTAGCGTCGCTTTACGATCTGACTAAGGCATAAATGCTTGCTCTACCTCTGGCATTTATGCAAGCATTTTGCATTGTTAATAGTGCTCTTGGTTTTCATTCTGAGTGAAATCGTGCCAAATTATGTCCAACTGGCGCATCAGATCCGCAAAATCCTGAGATGATTGTAGGGTCCCATGCCCAATGCTCTAAACATTCTCAGCGTGTGAGAGATCCAGCGATGATGCTGGCCAAGGTAGCGTTTGGTAAGTTGGTTGGTTGGTTGTTGTTTTGGGGAAGGAGACCAGACAGCGAGGTCATCGGTCTCATCAGATTAGGGAAGGACGGGGAAGGAAGTCGGCCGTGCCCTTTGAAAGGAACCATCCCGGCATTTGCCTGGAGCGATTTAGGGAAATCACGGAAAACCTAAATCAGGATGGCTGGACGCGGGATTGAACCGTCGTCCTCCCGAATGCGAGTCCAGTGTTTGGTAAGCGCTACAAAAAGCAGTAGAAACTCTCACCGTGTGCGGGCACCCAGTATCTTTTTGAAATGTTACCGAAGGACGACTTGCTACGGAGGACCACAAAACGGGTAGTATAATGTCGTCAACCTACCGCTCTACTGTAATGGTGCCACGGATGACAACCGAAGTGGTCGTGGAATGAAAAAAAATGACACCCGTGGAATCACTCCAGGTTGTTGGGCACTATGGTGGGCGACAGTTAGGTTGACATCCCACCGAATTCGCGTGCGTCTCCTGACAAGTCATCGATGGTCATCGGCACTCAGTTCGCAGGGAGAGTCATCATCGTAAAAGCTGTACACCAAATGAGATTCCAGGCTGAAGACGCGTCTGCAGACGCTGCGGGCAGTAATGCGATACCAACTTGACTGACGCTCGCCATACGGTACGACAGTCAAAAGTGGTGGTCTGGACTGATATTTCGTTTCATAGCAAGACTCATGTGATTACCATCCGCGGCACCCTTAGAGTACAGCGGTGTGTCGAAGATATTCTACTCACCGTTCTGTTGTCATTCATGTTAAGCCACCTTTGGCCGACATTTCAGTAAGATAACGCCCGCCTGTTTGCCATCCCTACCTTCGCCAGCAAGATCTCCAGGTCTCTCCCCGTTTGATGTTGTTTGGAGCATTATAGGCATGGCTTTTGACATTCTAATGTGCCAGCAGGACAGAATTTTGCACTACATCCCTCAGAAGCCATCCAAGAGCAGTATTAACAAGTGTCAAATGCTTGTGTAAGTGTCAGAGGTGGACCAGCGTTACTGACTCTCAGATTGTGAAGCTCTTTTTCCCAAATAAATAGTCCAGTTTTTTTCTGAACTTGTAAACTTTTCTTTGCCTCTACATGTAAATCACATGTACCGATTTCCGTCCAGTTGGGATAATTCCTTGGTGGTGCGTATTTTTTTCAGTTTTAGAGCGCATTACTTATTACTCTCTTGTGCTTGCGTGAGTTTGGCGCAATATAAAATACATTTGCGAAGTTTCGTCTTCTTCATCGTTCTAAAGCAGACCCTTTCACCTACCTGCTCGTGCAAGCTGGCTCCCGCTCGCACTACAGCAGCAATGTAGTGGACGGATCACCGCGAGTAATCGTGGAGGAAAAGAAGGGGAGGGAAGGAAGAAACGGAACAAGCAGGTCGGCAAGAGGAACAGCTGTCAACGCTTTTCGTGTGACATTTGTTTCTTGACTTAGTTGCTCGGTGAGACATGACAGTGAAATGAAACATATATTTCTTTTACTTGATGAGGCGAAGAAAACAGCAGCTGTGTACGAAGTCTTATAATTCATAAGAGCTGTACTGTCAAGTTGTGAATGTAATTATCAGGCGAAGTGTAAACTGACATCAACCTGTAGACTGAGGTGAGGAGTCACGGGTAACCTCCTAACATCGTGCCGAGCCTCCTTTTCCCCAGCACAGTGCAGCCACTCACCGTGGCATGGACTCGACAAGTTCTTGGAGTACCCCTGCAGAAATATTGAGCTGTGTTGCCTCTATAGTCTTACATAATTGGAAAAGCGCTGCCGCTGCAGGATTTTATGCATGAACTGATCTCTCGATTATGCCCATAAATGTTCGATGGCATTCATGTCAGGCAGTTTCGGTCCCCAGATCATTCGCACAAATTGTCCGGAATAGTCTTCAAACCAAGAGTTGTAGCCTGATGACTTAGCGCGCTTTCGTCCATAAAAATTCCATAGTTGTTTGGGTACATGAAGCTCACGAATGGCATCAAACGGTCTCAAAATAACCGAACGTAACTATTTTCTGTCAATGATCGGTTCAGGTGGACCAGAGGAGCCAATCCATTCCATGTAAGCACGACCTACACCGTCATGGAAACAACACGACCTTGCACAGTGGTTTTTTTTTTTTTTTTTTTTTTTGACAACCTGGGTCCAAGGCTTCGTGTGGTCTGCGCTACGCTCGAACCCTACTATAAGTTCTCACCAGTGGAAATATGGGTTCACCTGACTAGGCCACCGTTTCCCAATCGTCTATGGTCCAACAGAAATTGTAACGAGCACAGGAGAGGCGCTGCCAGCAATGTGCTGTTAGCAAAGGCACTCACATCTGTCACATTCATGACAAACTTCGCCGCAGTGTATATTGAAAGGAGAATTGAGTGAAAATAGTAAAAGAAGAGTGTACCAGTTTCACCGATTTGTCGGTGCAGTGTCGTTACTTCAAAGGAGAGTCGTAGCACTGACAGAGTTGGTAATAACAACGCTTTCAGTTCAATTGTTCATTAGTGTTATACGTCCATAGAAAGGTATGACACTAAAACATCTGCAGAAGGAGAAGTGAAATCGGTAATATGAGGTTTAATAATATTGTTGTCGGAGAACAATGGAAACCTCAGTAATCACGAAGTTACAGTTGTCACTTCACTTATACCACAAAGAGAACAGAGGAGAAGACATTGGTTTTATAATACTCTTTTCTCTTTAGCTCCTAATTTTATCCTACGCATGTAACTTCATCAGAAATCGAAATCAGCCAGTTTTTCCCCGACCCAAATACCTTGAAAACGACATGTTCCACCTGGAATTACATGGAGCCAGGGAATGAAAGATTGTTTCTGAGCGTGCGTCATTGAATATGTTCTTGAAATTATGTACGTGATAGGAAATTGTACGAATAGAACAGGCTCTGATGTGTATGTATCAGTGATTTTGTAGAAAAATGGTATTTAGAAATGTGTAAATGTTTTATTTCTATACATTTAAAAACGCTTCAGATTGTACTAACATTTCGTACACAAAGAAATCACGAATTTTTTAGCACGTGAATGACGGTGTTTACAAATGTGCTTGTATACATAGGTACCAAATAAGCCGCACAGTGGTTACGTGTTATTTGTTTTTATGATATATATACAAACAGGTATACAAGTTTTCTCTGTTAAATAACCTCATTGAAATAACAATTAAAATATCCCATCCTAACGGGCCGTACTTTTCCTTTCGTGTGGCTTGCGATATTACGATCGCCGCTTGGCTATGACGTCGCGTCGTGGTACAGCTGTTTGGCCTTGCCTCTAGGTGGTGCCGGTTTAATCCTGGATATAGAAACATAGTCTAATGATTATAAACTAACCGATTCCTCCCGTTGTCCTCCTGATACTCAAGGTATCATATTCTTCCAGTAATAGGAGCGGAATTACGAGTTAATTCTCGTTAGAGCTCCTCTGAACATTTTGTATGCGCTAGCGGCCGTAGCTTCGTGCAGTGCAGCAACCTTGGAGTCTTCACCACATTTAGCGTAACCAAAACGTATCTGCGTGTAGTTCGGGCCCACTTACAATTCTGCAAGAAGAGTATAAAACGGCTTCATCGGCCGAATTTTTCGGTGGACAGCTGATATGGGCTACTTCAGTATTCACCTTCCAAATCGCAAGCTACCTCGCGTCACACACCAAATGCTACTTTATCAGCGTTGTGGCAGCTTAGTTATTTATTACAGCAGAAACTTTAAAACAATGGTTAGCGTATATGTGGCAGTTTGATGTCAGAAACCGCAGAAAGTGGAACTTTTCCCTTCCTCTTTTGACGCAAACCGGGACCTATAAAATGTTTTATTTTCTGTTACCATATAATGATTCTTGAACTCGTGAAGGTGGGTATAAACACTTTTAGGAAACTACATTCGTTGAGGAGACGTTGCCAGAAACGTAAAAGATGTCTTAAGGTCCATAGCGTCCGACAGATAGTTTACTGACACGTAACGTCATAGAAAGTTTACCCGACTTCAGTGAGCGCTCTAGTAGGAAACTCAGAATTAAAATTAACAAATTAACAAATGCGTACTTTGATAAGAAACAATTTTTCATAATAATTATTTTCCTACAAACTGCTTACTGGAAGTTATTCGTTTTTTAATTTTGAAGTATTTATCGTTATACATACATGAACCTCGATCTGCTGTTCTTTTTAATTGTGTTTGTTCAGAGTAATACAAATTATTTGTGCTGAAGATCTAAATGTCTTCAATTCCTTTCGGTTGCCTAGCTCATTAATTTATTATATCACTCATACAGTAAGTATAGTGTAATTTTGCAGAATCAAGTGATAATCGTAAATGTTGTGCAATAGGCTTTTATTTCGAAATTTGTTCTAAGATGTTACGTTGTGCTTTAATTATCTCGTAACTTCCCATGAAAGAGCCAGAACCACAGTTTCAGCCTGTGGAGCATAAAGCTGTGACCATAGAGGCCTGTAAATTTTATGTAAGAATGCCAAATGACCAGAGTCTCTGACTAGTGCTATATGTTCATTGGAAACCAAAATACTTTAAATTACTCTAATCTATACGTAAACTATTTATCACACATGTGACATTGCTCTTTTATTTTACCTGAGACAATGATTTCATCAACTAAGACTGTGAGCTTTTAGTAGGATCCGGAGTTCAAGCCGTACAACCGAAAATTTTAATGTAGCACGAATGCAGTAACTGACACGTGTGATAATAAGGTGAACAAGGAAGAAGCATTATATGCTGCTACTTGAACCAATCTAACCTATTTTGTACGTAGCGTGCTAATGTTATTGACTTCGAATATAGTGCTGTGGATATAGATTTGCAGCCTTCGAGTTCTGAGCCATAGCAGAAATGTTGGGCGGATTCAATGCTTGTAAAAGGGGTGGAAGCACTTTATGGCCATCTTTTGAAAGTAATGTAATCTAATAAATTTCTGTATATTTTGATATTCTCAAGAAAATAAATAATTGTAATGAATTCATGTACCTAATTTTAAATCAGATTTACTACTTTTGGTGGAAATTACCTCAAAAATTTAAATGTTAATACGAAATGTCACTTTCACTAGCGAATGTCATATTCAACATTTGCATTTTCAGGCACTTACTTACATATCAATATCTCTTAAAAAATCATGTTGTGAGTAAAAGTCAACAACAGTTAACAAATTTTGCACTTTTTAAATTTTTTCCATAGTGGGCATAAAGTTCTCCATCCCCTACGGTAACACACGTTATTGGAAGTGCTTTGACAGTGGTAAAAGTGTCCTAAAAGATAATCGTATGATATGGACCCTACTAAATATATCAGTACCTCCTTAAGAACTGTTTTTGATGTAAGTCAACAACAGTTAATGAATTTTGCTCTTTTTTAATTACTTTCAGGGTGGTCTCAAATCCCGCCTCCCCCCCCCCCCCCCTCTTGGTAATGTGGGTAACGGAAAAGTCTTGCTGTTGCTAGGCTTAAACAAGTATTAGCGTAGAAGGCCTCAGTGACTATAGCACATGCTTCGAACGATTATGGAAGGCGATGCCTCACGATTGCTGCAGTTCGGGAACAGATCATACGAACTACGTTAAGTATAATTCGAGAGTCACATGGTTATGCCGTGGTCAATGACTTAATATCTGCACACTCTGAAGAGGGAGCTATAGTGCCCGTACACTTTGCAGGTGGCCACCTTTTTCAGCAACGCAACTTGACCTGAAGCTGCTTGAGGTACAGAACTGCAAAGCAAAGCTCTATCAACCTATCCTTCACATGGGCCACTGATACAACTAATGTCTACATCCACATCCATACTCCGCAAGCCACCTGACGGTGTGTAGCGAAGGTACCTTGAGTACCTCTATCGGTTTTCCCTTCTATTCCAGTCTCGTATTGTTCGCGGAAAGAAGGATTGTCGATATGCCTCTGTATGGGCTCTAATCTCTCTGATTTTATCCTCATGTCTCTTCGCGAGATATACGTAGGAGGGGGCAATGTACTGCTTGATTTCTCAGTGAAGGTATGTTCTCGAAACTTCAACAAAAGCCCGTACCGAGTTACTAAGCGTCTCTCCTGCAGAGTCTTCCACTGGAGTTTATCTACCATCTCCGTAACGCTTTCGCGACTACTTAATGATCCTGTAACGAAGCGCGCTGCTCTCCATTGGATGTTCTCATCTCTTCTGTCAACCCTATCTGGTACGTATCCCATACTGCTGAGCAGTATTCAAGCAGTGGGCGAAAAAGCATACTGTAACCTACTTCCTTTGTTTTCGGATTGCATTTCCTTAGGATTCTTCCAATGAATCTCAGTCTGGCATCTGCTTTACCGACGATCAACTTTATGTGATCATTCCATTTTAAATCACTCCTAATGCGTACTCCCAGATAATTTATGGAATTAACTGCTTCCAGTTGCTGACATGCTATAGTGTAGGTAAATGATAAGCGATCTTTCTTTCTAGTATTCGCAGCACATTACACTTGTCTACATTGAGATTCAGTTGTCATTCCCTGCACCATGCGTCAATTCGCTGCAGATCCTTCTGCATTTCAGTACAATTTTCCATCGTTACAAACTCTCGATACACCACAGCATCATCCGCAAAAAGCCTCTGTGAACTTCCGATGTCATCCACAAGGTCATTTATGTATCTTGTGAATAGCAACGGTCCTACGACACTCCCCTGCGGCACACCTGAAATCACTCTTACTTCGGAAGACTTCTCTCCATTGAGAATGACATGCTGCGTTCTGTTATCTAGGAACTCTTCAATCCAATCACACAATTGGTCTAATAGTCCATATGCTCTTACTTTGTTCATTAAACGACTGTGGGGAACTGTACCGAGCGCCTTGCGGAAGTCAAGAAACATGGCATCTACCTGTGAACCCGTGTCTATGGCCCTCTGAGTCTCGTGGACGAATAGCACGAGCTGGGTTTCACACGATCGTCTTTTTCGAAACCCATGCTGATTCCTACAGAGTAGATTTCTAGTCTCCAGAAAAGTCATTATACTCGAACATAACACGTGTTCCAAAATTCTACAAATGATAACCATTAGAGTTATAGGTCTATAGGTATGCACATCTGTTCGACGTCCCTTCATGAAAACGGGGATGACCAGTGCCCTTTTCCAATACTTTGGAACGCTACGCTCTTCTAGAGACCTACGGTACACCGCTGCAAGAAGGGGGGCAAGTTCCTTCGCGTACTCTGTATCTACTTGTATTCTGCAAACCACTGAAAAGTGCATAGCGGGCTGTACTTCCGACAGTTGTAGGCTATCCTGCAATTTAATCTGCATATGGAGAGGCCGAGGAGTGATCGCTTCAGTTCCCGTCTTCGCACAGTTATTAATCTAATCGTTTCATGACCGTAAGGTACGTCCTGATAGCTGAGTGGTCAGCGCTCCTAACGAGGACATTGTTATAGATCTGGTGACGTTAAATCTACCCTCTTCCGATAGTAAAAACCAAACCCTGAAAGGAATGACGACAAAAAGAGGTCTGTTTCGGCTCAATCGTTGAGACAAGAGTGAGGATGCAGCAGTCATGATGCTCTTTCGACCACCCACAAAATCTTCCGATTTATTACAGCCACTTAAAGACACAGTAAGCCACGGACTCCATGGAATAGGCAACATTAATTGTAATTATGAAATATGTCAGAGTAACTACTCTGTTAAGGCAGTTTTATCGAGACCTCCCAAGACTAAAACTACGTGAGACCTCAACAGAGTCGTAACACAGCCCCCCACCCCCTCACCACCCCACCCCCGCTTCAAGCCAACTATGATGCAAGAAGACCCGTTTCCGCCTTCATGTATGTTATTAGCCACGTGATCTAAAACTCATGTTCACGACAACGTGAAACGCGTCAATTAACAGGAGCTACATAGATTTCTTCAATAAATACAAGTATAAATAAAATAGGGTTATATGTTACAGTTTCGTAATTGGGTATTTTAATCTAATAAACAATACATCCATGGCATAATGGGAGATGTAGAAACAACTGTAATCAGACTTAAAAATGCTAGGAAAGTCACAAATACTGAATAATCAGGCCGTGTGATATTAGTCGATACGGC
This sequence comes from Schistocerca cancellata, assembly GCF_023864275.1. Taxonomy (NCBI): domain Eukaryota; kingdom Metazoa; phylum Arthropoda; class Insecta; order Orthoptera; family Acrididae; genus Schistocerca; species Schistocerca cancellata. The sequence goes on from NC_064628.1 coordinate 566,869,323, forward strand.
CTTCCAAGGTCGGACTACCAACGGAGAAGGAGAAACAACGCCCATTTTACAGTGAATCGCCAAAGATAATGGTACAGGCATTCGTATTCAAATAGTGAGATATGCAAACAGGCAGAATAGGGCGGTGCGGTCGGGAAGCCTATACACGACAACAAGTGTATGGCGCAATTGTTAGATCGGTTACTGCTGCTAGATTGGCAGGTTTTCAAGATTTAAGTGAGTGTGAACATGGTGTTACAGGCGGCACAAGCGATGGGACACAGCATTTCCGAGGTAGCAATGAAATGGGGATTTTCCCGAACGACCATTTCGCGAGTGTACTGTGAATATCAAGAATGCGGTAAAACATCGAATCCCGACATAGCTGCGTCCGGAAAAAGATCCTGCAACAACGGGACAAAGGACGACTGAAGAGAATCGTTCAACGTGACAGAAGTGCAACCCTTCCGATAACTGCTCCAGATTTCAAAACTGGGCCATTAACAAGTGTCAGCGTTAGAATCATTGAACAAACCATCAGCGACAAGGGCTTTCGGATCTGAAGATCCACTCGTATACCGCCGACGCTGAACTGTTGATGACTAGAAACATGTTGCCTGGTCGGACGAGTCTTGTTTCAAATTGTATTAGGCGGATGGACATGCTCGGGTATGGAGACTACCTCAAGAGTCCACGGTCCCTGCATGTCAGCAGTGGTCTGTTCAAGCTGGTGGTGTCTCTGTAATGTTTTGGGGTGTCAGGAGTGATATGGGACTCCTCATACGTCTACATACGATTGTCGCAGAAGACACATACGTAAGCATCCCTGCATGATCACCTGGATCCATTCATGTCCACTGTGCATTCTGACGGACTTGTACAATTCTAGAAGGACACCCCACACGTCCAGAATCTTTACAGAGTGGCTCCAGGAACACTCTTATAAGTTTAATCACTTCCGTCGGCCACCATACTCTCCAGACATATATATTGAGCGTATCTGGGATATCTTGCAATGTGCTATCCAGAAGTGATCTCCACCCCCACATACTCTTACGGATTTGTGGCGTTAGGCCGGCCCGAGTGGCCGAGCGGCTCTAGGCGCTACGGTCTGACTCTGCGTGACCACTGCGGTCGCTGGTTCGAATCCTGCCTGGGGCATGGATGTGTGTCATGTCCTTAGGTTAGTTAGTTTTAAGTAGTTCTAAGTTCTAGGGGACTTATGACCTCAGAAGTTAAGTCCCATAGTGCTCAAAGACATTTGAACCATTTTTTTTTTTTTGAGTGTCTGTACCTTCCAGCAGTACTTAAGACATTAGTCGAGTCCATGCCACGAAGTGTTGCGGCACTTATGCATGCTCGCGGACGCCCTAGGCGATATTAGGCTGGTTTCTTTGGCGTTTCAGCATATTTCCTGAGGGAACGACACTCTAGTTTAAGGTCTAATGGAGATTAAAGGTGAACAGTGACGTATAAAAGCATGTAATTAATGATACCGGGCTTGGATGAGTTGATTCAATCGAAGGCTGCTGCGTGCTTCAATGGGATAAAAGACAGTGAAATACTAGAGTAGGTGAAATAAATACAAAAGAAGATAAGTGGGTTGTTTTGAGAAATGAAAAAGTGAAAGAATAAGAGGAACAACTAGGCCAAAAGACAAAAGTAAACTTTTATAACACAAATGATATTAAATTTAAATTTGCTGGGAGAAGAAAATATAAAAAGGTACAAAGTGAAGCAAGCAAAATTGCATACACACTAAGAAACAGATTGTGCAAATTTGCGAAACTCGACTTGTTGGATGGGAAATGATGGGAAATGTAATGCAGTAGAAGGACACGTGGTTACAGGACATGTAGATGCATTGCCGAGAAGATTTAATGGACACCTATCACAAAAGAGCAGCAGCTGTATGAACGTTAGGAGTTGAAGGAATATAAAGGACAATAAAAAGGAAAACAAGATGTAGACAGTATTACAGAAAAGGGAAGTGTCTGAATGTATGATGGTGGATGCGACATTGTGAGATGTATTTGGCACAGCATTGAAAGGTCTAAGTTGAAACAAAGCACCTACAGTGGATGATGTTGATCATACAATGTAAGCTTTCACGGCTGGTGCTCACATCACTTAAAAACTTCTCGGCTATTAGGCCATGGTCGATGTATGAAACTTTCTCCTTATGTTTCATCTCCGTATGTGGGAGAAATCGACAAAGGTAGAATGGCATATGCAATCAGAACTCTCTTGTTGGATGGGAAATGTATGGGCAGGGGAGGGCTGGTAGCGGCACCGTCCACCGCTTTTCAGCCAGTTGACTTTGCAAAAATACAGAAGGATGATTACATAAAAAAGGGGACATAAAAAGGGGGACTTAAAAAGCCACAGTAAATGGAGATGATGAGAGTTAAAATATACGCTAAGATGGGGACATGCACGGGGGGGGGGGGGGGGGGCAGATAAATTGACGACATAAAGTTAAAAGAAAACAGCTGGTAAATCAAAGTGCACTTAAAATCTACTGGAGCCAAACACAAGTTAAAAGTCGGCCACAGGATAAAAATCACACAGAGCACGACACTTAAAAAACCAGTGGAAATGACAGAGCACTCACAAAGAGCATAAAACCGCTGGTAGGGACGTGCCGAGGGACTGGAGGCTGGAGAGGTTGGAAATATAGTGAAAGAAGGTGTGGTGGAGGGGTTAGGGGGTGGGAGGGAGAGGAATAAAGGGGGGCAGGAGGCAAAGCAAGGTGCATGATACGGGCAGGGCAGGAGATGAAGAGGGAACACAAGGCACGAGGGAGTGCTAAGACACTGAAGGGGAGCACAGGAGAGGGAGGGGGCATCGGAAGGGGAAAGCCAAGGTGCATTAGATGGGCAGGGCAGGACATGAAGAGGGAACACAAGGCAGGAGGGAGTGCAGAGACACTGGGGCACAGGAGAGGGAGGGGTCATAGGATGGGGAAAGCAGCTCACAAGAAGGGAGGGGGAGGTGAAGGAGCCTGAGGAGGCAGGTGAGGCTAGAGTTGGTAGGAGAGGTAAAGGTTAGCGTGAAGTTAATCATCCGGGAGCGGTAGGTGCTGGACGTTGCATTGGGTAAGGACGTGGAGGGGGTGGAGATGGAGAGGGGGTAGGTCATAATGGCATAGTGTGGCAATGTGCTGGGGGTGGAGAGGAAAGGGCACCAAGGGGGGGGGGGATCGAGTTGGCAGGCAATATACAGGGTGCAGATGTGTTCAATGAAAAGGAGAGGTGGGGGAAGCAGATGAGGTTGTACAGGATGCCTGTGGGCGATGGAAGGTGCATACGGAAGACATGGTGAAGTGCATGGCACTTGAGGATTTTGGAGGGCGTTATAGAACCTGGGGGGCGAGGGGTGGGGGGGCAAATCCAAGCAACACGGCATAACAGAGGATAGGGCAGATCAAAGATTCATAGGTGTGAAGGATGCTGGAAGGATGCAGTTCCCATGTCTGGCCAGACAGGAGTTTCAGGAAGGGTAGTCTGTTTTGAGCTTTGTGTTGGATTGTAAGGAGATGGCGAGTCCAGGTGAGGTGGCGGTTGAGGGTGAGCCCAAGGAACTTGAGGGTAGGAGTGAGGTGGATAGGACGGCCATAAGTGGTTAGATAGAAATCATGGAAATGGAGAAGCAGGTGGTGCTGCTGCCTATGATGATTGCTTGGGTCTTGGAGTAGTTGATATGAAGGAACCATTGGTTGCACAAAGTTTTGAACTGGTCGAGTTGAGTTTGGAGGGTACATTGGGACTGTTGAATGGTAGGATAAAGGGCTAGGAAGGCGGCGTCATCAACAAATCGGAGGAAATGAACAGGTGGGGGAAGTTTGGGTGTATCAGCAGTGTACAGGGGATAGAGGAAAGGGGAAAACACAGAGCCTAGGGGCATGCTGACAGAGGGATAGAAGATATGGGAGTTGGAATTGTGGACAGGTACATAGGAGGGACCATGGTAGAGGAAGGAAACGATGAGACAGACGAAATTGATAAGGAGAGATTAGGTCATTAGCATTCTGGAGGTCAAGGGAAACATAGATAGCTGGGCGACGGGAGTTAAGTTGGAGGGAAAGAAGATTTGTAATGTTAAAGAGCTGGTCGTCGGCTGAGAAGGAAAGCCAGAAGCCACACTGGCTAAGGGGAAGTAGGTGGTACTCGTTAAGGTGGTGGTGAATAGGCGGGAGAGGACGGTCCCAAAGCCCTTACTGAACGAGCAGGCGAAGCAGATGCGACGATAGGAAGAGGTATCAGAGGTGTGTTTGTTCTGTTTAGAGAACAGCCGGACATGGTAAGTCTTCCACAGGTAGGGGCAAAAGCCAGTGGAGGACATTGTACAGGGTAGCAAGGACAGCCAGGAAGGACAGGGGGGATTCCTTGAGGTGGCAGTAGGTGGCGCCATCATGACCTGGGGCGGTGTTGCGTTTGGAGCAGAGGACGAGTGTGACGTAATGTGCAGTGCTGGAGTGTTGATGTCTGAGGGGAGGGGGGGTAACTGATCAAGTATTGGAAGCTCGGGCGAGCGGTGGGACAGAGGTATCAGTGTGATCAACGATGGTGGGGAATAGGGAGTAATCAAAATGGGGATCGTCAGGAATGGAGAAAACTCGGAGAGGTGGGAAGCAAAATTGTTAGCTTTGCTGAGGTTGTCAGGGAAGGGGCGATAGTCGTGAAGGTAATGTGGGGTTGGATGGCTACTAGTAAGGTGGTGGAAGGCTGACCAGTACTTGGAGGAGTTGATAGGGAGGGTGGAGTTGTGTGCATGCCTGGCGCCAGTGCTTGCGTTTCTTGGATATAAGGAGGTTCCGGATGTGTCGCTGTAATAGCCAGTGGCGGATGAATGTATCCCAGTCACGGGTACGGAGGAAAGAGCGGTAGAGCCTGCGGAGTTCACAATCAAAAATCGAGGGAGTGCCGTTTATATAGACAATGTAGAGGGCACCACAGCCTGTCACGTGACGTCGGCTGCAAAATTATTGCTGATATTGCCAACATTCTCGATTGAAAGTAATCAATCGTCGTTCTTACGTTACAATGTTGACTTCCAAATTTCGTCTAATTTAACACCTTCCTCTTTTCTGTTAAAATTGTTGTGGTGTTTATAAATCTCAATAGCATCTCTATACATATGCGCAAGATAATGCGTTGATATTCTGCACGGGTTTGCAGTCCGATCATGTCGTCGTGCAGACACAATATTTCGGCGGACCAGCAGGCCGCCATCTTCAGGTGAGTTAATGCTCGTGCACTGCCTGGCCGGAAACTGAATTCCAGCCACAACGACGGAAACCTTTATACACCATGAAGAGAGCACCGCCCGTGCGCGAGATGATGGGCTACGCCTCCTGGCGGCAAGCAGACACGCAGCGCGCCGGTGAGAGAAGACGGCAGGAACGATAAATCGCAACAGCACTAGTTGGAAGAGTCCAATGATCGAAAAGAAGGCCGTTGCTGTTTAATGTCGGACAAAATCGGATTCCATAACTTACTTAGAGGAAAACCTTTATCCCTGTTAATAATATTACTTGATAATCTAATTTCAATGGATTCTTTAAGAACACATTCCCAATAGCGAGAAGCAGAAGCAAAAGGTAAATAAGCAGCAGCTTCAAAAGTATCCTCTATTGGCTCGCGTGACGGACCATACTGAAGAGCACGGCATATTTGTTGTTCCGTATATCGATTCTGTTTAAAAACTATCTTCAATAAAGAAACGGAAACAAATGCTTGTGATGGGTAATCATTACCTAACGAGACTCTAAAACTAGTGGATAAATTTGTCTCATACGATTGCATATGACTGAAAGTTGCCGCTGTGAAGGGTATTTAGAGCGCAGATAACGCCTGCACGAAAAGTTTTTCTATAGAAGAAAAAGCCGAATGTAATTTTAAGTGATACCGACTTTTCCGAAAGTATTTTTTTTATAGTGGCCCCTATATGTAAGTGTATTGTCGACGATAAACAATAGAGCAAAGTTTTTGAAATGTTCTGGCACAGTTTAATTTAAAGAGTAGGGTACTGACTAATTTCTGAAGAGGTAGTGTTCAAAATCAGGGGATAGGGTGGGAGGGGAGGAAGATGTATGTATAACTTGAATAAATCAGGGAATAATTACACTGGTAAAGGTTGGGGAGGGGGGAGGGGGCAATATTTGGGTAAAAATTATAGACGGATGTAAGGCTTCACAACAGTGACCATTTTCAGTGGATACTGTCTGCAGTAGTTACGCAGAGGTGAAGTGACCTGCATTGGATAGACTTGTGTCGATAGCTGCAGTTAACCAGTCATCAAACTGAAACCACAAACACAACTGATTTTTACAAGACACGAAATTATTACCATGATAAGGACTACTCCAATACATAATTAACCTAAATTCGTTTTAGAAATCCTCCTTTTATTCTCCTGGACAACGCAGTTGATTCTCCATCACTACCTTTGCAAGAACTCTGAATCCTATTCATACGATTTCTCGATCTCATTTTGTGTTACGCCTCTTCTTCTGTTGTCCAGTCGGCGTTCCATACGGAAGGAAGGACACATGTTGCAAACGTGTCGCAAACTGATCGACACCTCCGCTGATTGAAAGGTTTGGAGACACCTTACTAGGTACTCGTTTAGATTATCACGGCCTTGGCGCCCTCGCTCACGGCGTGCTTCGCCAGCTCGCCAAGCAGTAAAACCCTCACGGCGGTCTGTATCTCGCGGGACGTGACAGTGGAACGTCTGGTGTAGTGCTCCAGGCGCGATGCCTCTGCCGCTGTGCGCTCGGTAACGTCGTTTCTAAGATGTTCATGATGCTCATCGCCTTCGACGAGATGCCAGTATCAGACTGCACACGCTTCATCACCTTGTAAATGTAGATGGCATAGCTCTCCTTCCGCTCGCGCTTCTTCTAGTCGACCTTCGAAATATACTTCTGCACTTTCCCAGCTCTCTTGGCGACCTCTGCGATAGTCTTGGGCGACTTGCCAAACGTACGAGCAACTGCAGCAGCTATCAGAGGGTGATTTAAGTTCTGGTTACCCATCAGGTCAATTCATGTTAGTAACTTTTCCGATACTGCGACCATCGCTACTGCTATTTGATTCCACTCAAGCTTTTCGTAGTAATATGCTGAGCAACAACCATGCAGGGACCACAAAAGGGGACGTTCACTTGTTGATCCATTCTAAATGTACCAAACCAAAACAAACCAAAAAAATTAGCGAACTCCAAATTATATGTTATTTAATGACATTCACATTCATCTTCACCTAACCACTGCGAGTCTACCGTTGTCCTGTAATGAATGTTGGATGTAAATGACATGACGAAACGAATGTGAATTTATTCATATTCCCGCTAAACACACTGGGCAGAACAGGTGATTAGAGCTATGAAAAGGGCCAAAAAAGGTTGGAGTCAGTTTCACCTTAAAATTGTAATTTATTATAATTTAATAGCACATTTACAACCAAAGCGGCACAACTACGAGTTTCAGACTCCAAACGTTTCATGGCTGAAGGCCTCCAAACAAGAATTAAAAATCAACAAGGTACATTTCAAGTGACTGAAAATGCACAGTTACAATTACAAATAAAATAATATATATATATATATATATATATATATATATATATATATATATAAAAGACTGTTAGGGCGAAACCCCCAAGGCAAGGGTGGATAGACAAACATAAACAAGATGCAATACAAACGGCTGAAGGCCCACTGCAAAATTTCCAAGATTTTAAAATAAATTACCGTAACCTTTCAAAGGCAGATGGCCGCATGTTTAAGCTTGAAAGGTAATTTTAAGAATCAGGTTCCAAGGCTGAAGGCCCACAATTAATTTTCTAAAGTTTAAAAAAATATAACCATTAACCTTAAGTGTTAAGGAGCTGAAACCGGTCTAAATGAAAAGATAACACAACGGCAATAACCTTTCAGCAAATATCCACTTGCCAAAATTCAAACTTACTTACATCAAACACAGTAAAACCAAGAATGTTCCTTCTATCATTGGCTATGATAGATTACAAACAGACAAACACCGGTGAGAAAGACGGTAAAGACAACAGTACTAAAAAGCCTCCAGGAAGTCGGTCTGCCCTCGTTCACTTAGGTGAGACAGTGGTGAGCCCAACTACACTTGATCCGTCGGAACTCAACCAAGGGACAACCACGGACCGACCAACAGGCGACTTGCTTGCCACCCATCGGTACATGAGGATTCAAACACAAAATGTTACGGGGGTGATTATCCACAATCTAATATGTATATGTATTAAGCTGTCAAAAATACACACCGTGTTGGACAGTGACAACAGGTGAGGAAAGGACACTGCCTGAAATTACGTTAGTGGCTAGTGCAGGTACCCGGAACACTAACGGCCACAAGGCAGAAAATTCCGCAGGTGCACTTGAATTGTAGTCAACTAATATAGTTAATCCTACCGCATGGCGGCTAAATCCCAGAAATACAAACACTCCGTGTTGCTCACAGGAAAACCTCCCTAACAGCGAACCACTGAAACGAGCCACACAACATAAATGGACGTGGCTTGGGTACTTAAAACACCACTCAACTTTGACGTCCTGGGTCGGTGTACCACGAACATCGGAGCGATTGGACAGCTCCATACACGCTCCGACACTGCGTAGGGACCGCTAGCGGACCCAGCCGACTGCAGTGGGCGGAAATAAGTTCCCTCGACCGCAGCAACCGACCGACTACCCTCAGAATGCCGACCACATCTAAAATAGTCGTCAGTGGAAATAACGCCAACTACACACACAACCTGACAAAAACTTGCACGAAGAGTTGAACGATACCCAACAGTAACTGAGCACGCACCAAGACAAATCGAGAGTCGATGCGCGCGCGCGTGCGCGCGCACACACTCACACACACAGTCACACACACACACAGACACACACATACACACACACACACACACACACACACACACACACACACACAGCCGACTCATGAACGATCGGTGAGCCAAGACGCGTCGTCCGGTAGGACGACCGACGGACGATCCACCAAGACCGTGGTACAGCTCAAGTGATGCGTGGTGGCAATGGTTGGGCGAGCCATGTCGATGCAGAACTCACAGCTCGAACCCGACTGCACTAGTGCCGCATTGCAACTCCCCGACTGGCAGGTGCGGACTGCACTCCAGACGCGTTCCAACTGACAGGCAGTCCGAAATCGCGACCTGAAATCCTTACGACAGACAACTACCGGGAAGTAATAGCAGTCGAGCACGGTCACGGTCACGGTCAGGCAAAGCAGCAATTCATTGACAGTAATAATTTAAATAAATGTAGTGAGATGGAACACGTTAAAAGCAGGGTGTAAAATACATGATGGTGGGAACACGAGCAACGGAAGGCTCATTTATTTCTGTTTGGAAACACGTTATTGACAAAACATGAAGCAATTATAAGAATCATCGCCATGAACTTTATTATGAATCGAAATATGATACCAGGGTTGAAACTCAAATACTGGCTACTATTTATTCACAACCGATACAAAAGAGTTGCATGTTTGCACCTGTTACTGCCCTTCAAAGTAGTCACCAGCGTTGTGTAGAACCCGTTGCTAGCGATGTGGAAGCCGTACTATACCGTTAGCAGAGCTTGTTCTGTTGATGGTGCGAGTGGAACCGTCTACTGCCTGACGGATCTCTGGAACAGTTCTGAAGGGAATGCGATGAAATGGTTCCTTTGTCTTCGGAATCACATCAAAGTCACAAGGACTTAAGTCTTGGGAGTATGGTGGATGGTACAGTGCTTCCCAGTCCCATCGACCGAACAGAGCAGCCACAGCGTGGGCTGTATGCGCCAGCGCATTGCCGTGCAAAATGATGGGTGGGTTGCGCAGAACGTGTCACCGCTTCTTTCGCAAAGCTGATCGCAGGTGATGCTCCAAAAACAAAGAGTAATACTATGCACTGACCGTCTCCCTTGGAGGAACGTAATGCGTTAGGATAACACCATTACAGTCGTACACGAGAATCACCATAACTTTCACCATACTGGGGCTCTGACGCACTATCGTCTTTCGCGGCGACCCATAGTGAGGCCGTTGGTTTGATTGGCGTTTCAGTTTTGGTCGTACGATGTCTCATCCAGTGTTACGATACGGCATAAGAAAGCCTCTCCTTCTCGCTCATAGCGCTCGAAGTGCGTCTGAGCAGCATCGGAAAGCATGCATTTCTGTATTTCCGTCAAGCATTTTCGCACGCCAGTGACGTGCGACGGACGGGTGTAGTTCATTTGCTCGGAGGTAAGGTGAACGTGTGCTATCAGCGACAGTAGCAGATTCCATTGCATAGTGTCTCCACAGCATTGTTGCCACCTACGTAAAATTGTAATTGTTGACGGCTTTGTATTTTGAGACCTCTACAGCGTGATACCGTCAGTATGATCTCGTCGCTACCTACGCCACTCTATGTAACATTTCGGTGCCATGAAATCTAGCTTTATGTAAATAAAGATATTAACATTGCTGTAGTGCAGATGAATGTAGATCTGTATTCGGTGGTAGATGCGTGCAAAACTTTGGTCTTAGACTAAATACGAAGGAGTGCCAAGTGGTTTTAGAGTAACATCAGTCTTTAATTGATCCTCAGTTCCTCGAAACGTTGCCTAGGATCTTTCTTGATACAACCCCAATGCCATGGAACGGTGAAGAACTTGAGTGTTAGATAGTTAATAACACGGTTCATGTCGCCATTTGAACGATATCTTTTCACGAAATGGTGTGGAACGAGCCAGTTTTCACGATTTGTGTATGTTGTTAGTTGACATAAATGAAAATATTACTTTTAGCCAGAAGTATGCAACAAGATATAAAAAATAGTTTTTGGTGCTGTTAGTTTGTCACTGCCGTTCGCTTTTCAGCAATCGGTACCTTCTTTTAATACAATAAGCTACACCACAATAGGACGTTACTGAGAGGAAAAGTACACAATATGTCAAGAGGTTAATTATTTTGTTTCGTAGTCTGGCAGTTATACAAAGATCAACAGTGGCTAAATTTCAATGTTTAGGCAGCGCAATAACATGTTATTTCAAGTTTTCATCAATATGTACTACCAACAATTAGGAACTAACTCCTCTTAATGTGCTACATCTCGATTAGATGTACGGAACTGAATATTGCGTGTTTTCTGAAACTTTAGGAAGTGCCCTTTTTCTGTGAGCTACTTAATAATTCTTTGAACAATTCTATAAATAACTTTTCTGTTGTTTTCCCTCTAACGGGATTTATTACAATCGTCCGCAAAAAGTACCAGTTCTGTTTCACAGAGGTTAAGTGGAAGGCCGTTCATATAGTTAGGGAATATGAGTGTACCCAAAACTCAAACTTGTAGGACTGCCTTCGCGATTTCGGCCCAGTTAGTAAAATTTTCTCTCCTTCCTTCGATTTTTGAATTATTCAGAACAATGTTTTACATTCTGTTTGTTATGTATGATTCAAATCACTTTGTGTAAAGCAATCAAATCCATAATAAATAGGTTTTTCTATGAGGGTAAACAATTCAAAGTAATAAAATTCCTGTCAGAGCTCACAAAAACACCATCTGCTGATATTTTATTATTTAAGGCTTGTAATATTTGGTGAGTGGATGTATATGTAGCATTCTCAGTAGAGCAATACGTCTGTAATCCTCATCCACATCCACATCTACATCTACACGGATACTCTGCAAATTACACTTAAGTGGCTGGCAGAGAGTTCATCGAACCATATTCACAATATTTCGTTACTGTACCACTCTTGAACAGTGCGCGATAAAACGAACACATATATAATTCCGTTGGTGCTCAAATTTCTCTTATTTTATAATTGTGAGCGTTTCTCCATAAGTAGATCGGAGTCAACAAAATATTGTAGCATTCGGAGAAGAAAGCTGTTGGTTGAAATTTCGTGAGAAGATCCCGACGCAACGAGGAACGCCTTTGTTTTAACGATGTCGATCCCAAATACTGTATTATGTCAGTGTCACTCTGTCTCCTATTTGTTCACAACACAAAACGTGCTGCTTTTCTTTGAACTTTCTCGACGCACTCTGTTTGGTTGATTGGTTTAAGGAGGGGAGCGGGGGGGAGGGACCAAACTGTGAGGTCATCAGTCCCAATCGTGCCTGCTAAGGATCCCACACCGATCAGCAGTAGTCCTACAGAGGACGGGCACCTCTTGCATTTTCTAAGTGTTTTGGTAATAAAACGCAGAGTTTGCTGTGTGTTCCTTCTAATTTAAGTTGTTCATAATTGTAATCTTGGGCACCGGGTGGTTATAATTTTCCTATATATATACATTATAACTTCCGTATTTAACACCTTATAACGCGGAAACTAGTTACCGCACAAGTACCAAACCTGGTAGCCGTAATATCAATGTCATGTGGAAGAGAAAATAATGCAAAATCAGATCAATTGAAACACTTTCAATGTGCTCCTACAGTACATCATACCATTACATGCCGGTTTCATCATTTGAACAAAAGGGCTCAGTATGGCGCCCATCAGTCACCAGAAAAGTCTGAAAGCGTGGGATTGCATTCTGCAGAGCAGAACATAGCATATCCATAGGTATGCAGGATTGACACCACCAGCAATCGACCAATGGTGTAAACTCCCACAAGACTACCTCCTACCGTCAGGTTGAAACCGTTTCTCTACCTAGTCGCCGCTCCAACTTCGAGTGTTGTCGTAGTGTTGTATCAACTTTCCAATATCCTCGTCGTAGAAAGCATCCGCCTGGTCTTTCGGCTAGTTATCTGCACACGACCGCAGCTCATTTTCTGTGGAAAAATTTTGTCCTCATATCCAGCGGTTCTGGTGCTCACAGATGAGACTCAGGTGGAGCCAATTATGGACTGTATTGTGGGAGATCAAATACTTTTCATCAGAAACGCTGCAGGAGCGTCTTCATTGCCCCTGCAGTGTACAGCCGAGAATTGGCATGAAGAAGGAACTGTTCGACAGTTGTGTTATGTGGGCTGCATGACACAGGCAAAATCTCTAACCAGGCCCTAATACTTGGCGAGAGACGGTACTCCCTACTCATCTTTACGTGCTCAGTGTTCACTCAAAATTGAAAGGAGCGGCGCGACGTGATCGACGGGCATACTAGAGATACTGTCCAACACGTCTTTGTAAAGCTTTACCGGATTTTCCCCGTGGTTTCCACTTCACTACTGATTGGAACTTACTTGCTGGACAACCCTCTGATTTGGAAACGATCGGCTGATAACTAGATCGTTTCCAAATGAGTTTTTGGGGGAAGAAGGTGAACTTCATGAGAGTTCTGCGAGGGGGCCCCATCTTGCATGACAACTGTTGAGTTCAATACATGCCACTCCTGTAAAGCGGATATGACGCGCTGGCGACGGTGGACAGTCACTCTGCACGTCATTGTTCCTTGACCTCCAACCTGTTCCAAAAAGAATGGTCCAATGATGAACGTATCCATGAAGCCCCATCATTCGGTGACACGTTCACCATGCAGAGGAACTTCATGCACAGTGACAGGAGGTGAGGATCCCCAAATTCGACAATTCTGTGTTCACCTAAAACGTCAGAGAAATTGAGCTTCGCGGTCCATAGGATGGTCCAGAGCCAGTCCTCGTCAACTTCAATACTTGCGAGAAAGTGGAGTGCGAACTCAACACGTCGTTTTGCGACCTGTGGTGCAAGCTGCTGTACGATATGGGTCTTGTACGGGTACCGACCGTGATCTCTCCGACAGGAAAGTATGAATCCAGTAGCGTACCCACACAAATAGTTGAAGGTTTCCTCGAGGGGATCTCTATAATTACCAAAGCAGTATCCCGCAGTAAAAACACAGAAACACGTGCTTGTAAGTTTTATTGGAGCAAAAAATGCTTGTTTCATTGTTTTGGAACTTGTGTTCAGCTTTTACATATGTGTATCTTCCCCTTTCACCATGTTCATTTGCCGGCCGGAGTGGCCCTGCGATTCTAGGCGCTACAGTCTGGAACCGAGCAACCGCTACGGTCACAGGTTCGATTCCTGCCTCGGGCATGGATGTGTGTGATGTCCTTAGCTGAAATAGGTTTAATTAGTTCTAAGTTCTAGGTGACTGATGACCTCAGAAAATAAGTCGCATACTCCTCAGAGCAATTTGAACCATTTGAACCATCATGTTCATTTAACACGAAAGTAACTATAGTCTGTATTCCCATCCATTTAAAATTTCCATCCCTATGATTACATGGTGTTTAGAGAGGCACAGAATACCTGTCACTTCAGAATTTTCCCAATCTTCTACGCGAATCTCTGAGCTCATATACCCAATTTTCTGTCTCCTAATGTCGTGATGAATGAAACTAATTTTATATTTGGGGAAACCGGTACATATACATTAGTGACATAGATCCGTGAAATGTGGACCATGCGTCGAATGAATTGCTGTATTAAAGTACAGAAAGTAGCTGAAGAAATATGCTATGAGATGAATAGAAAAGACACTTTCATTAAAAGACAATTTTTACATTGAAGTCACTACGATTCATGGTGGTCCCCTGAACGTTATTAAGGGAGGGACATAGTTATTAATAGGATGTGTGATCACCAGTTACCGCAATGTGCGCTCAGCAACGTGCTCCAATGCTGGCCAGTGTTTGCTAAGAGGTTTTGTGACAGATCGCACGGTACTTTCACCAGCACTGTAAATTAATAGTGGATGGTAGTTGGTGGATGTCGACGTAGATGTGTTGCAATACGTCTCCCTAGCGTGTCCCTCACCCATTCGATGGGATTAAAGTTGGGAGAACGGGAAGACCAGTCTACTATTCGCCGAATATTCTCTCATATGAAGAGCTCCTAAGCCAGCGCAGTAGCATGCTGAACGATGAAAATTTACTTTCAAAATCTTTTCTTACAGAATTTACATTATTTACTAGCGATTCATCAAGAACATTAACACACTATGTGAGCGTGGAGGTAGTAGCCAAGGAGTATCTGATCGAAACAAATTAAATTTCAACCAACAGAAATTTTATTCATAAAAGCCTTTTCAAAAACAGATTTAAAATATACAAGCAGAGAAGCACCCTCGAAATATCAAGTTACAATTTAGCAAATGTGAATTTCATTCCTAAAAGCTTTTTCAAAACAGATTTAAAATTATAAGCAGAAAAGCACCGTCGAAATATCAAGTTACAATTATTTACAGGCAGAATAAATTTTTTTTTGTTACAGTAGGAGCCTTCAGGCTGAGAAACTTGTGCTCCCTTTCAACTCGGCCGTAGTCACGACCGCTCTCAACGACCTCTGAAAATCTACACTGGTGCAAATCTGCAACACACCAGATTACTCTAAACTAAAAATGTTAACAACTCACACAAATACAGTAACTATGCACCCCGTAAGAGGGATGGAAATGGTACAAACACTCAACACTAAGAAATTATTTTCCACCAAAAGTGCAATTTGTTTTTAAAAGGGCTCTTACGGTGGAAGGATGGCTACGTTATAATAATGACTATTTAAATGAAACCCATGATATTCTGACTTACATAAAGTGTACAACATGCCCTACATTACACATATACCACCTCGCAAGATGATAGGCAAGATAAAAACATATTTAAGGAATTCGGCGCTTACCTTAATACTATAAAACCGTTAACACCGAATCCGACAAACATGACAGAGGCAGCTATTAACGTATGGCAGATTGACAGAGGGGTTACTAAACAACTCAAACCGCAGATTGTTCTAAACCTCCTCAATTCCACAAGGGAAAAACGGACCACCCAATTCACAATAACCACCCACCCGCATGTGGGCAAACGGAGAAGAGCGGTGGGATGACCCCAAATCAAAGCGGCTGGTGACCCCACCAAAATAACAAGTAGAATTTAACAAGTAAATGAAACCACATATCTCTAGTCACTTAACTTCTAATAAACTGTGATGTCTGGCGAAGGCCTTGCGCAGCTCCCCCACGCTCTCCCGAACCGTCCGCTGCCAGCCGCTTCAACGGACGCAGGAAGGCGCGCCGATCTCCCGTCGCACGGCGTCGCAGCTCGCCCCGGCAAGACCGATGTCGTGGGTTGACTCCTGTTGCTCTCTTGTGAACCGCGAAGCCACTACCCCTTTCTATACGGCGCGGCCCACTGGACTCACATGGGGACCTCACATGCGCCTCCGCTCAAGGCGGACAAGTCATCTCGTGTCTCAGTGCGCGACCAACCAACCGACCAATCTAACTGCCAATGACCGTTACCTGAGCAACTCGTTCAGACTGGCGGTCTAACATGCAGACTCAGATGCAGGAACTCAGCCCCGACCGGGTGACCACTTGCTGAGTTCTGTTACTGGCGGAGTGGCGAGACTCTCATCTTCTGGCTTAAAGTTTGATCCAAATGACAGACATACTCGTACTCCGACGATAGACAGACAGACACTGACTGCCCCACACTGAGCCGGCTGACCAACTGACTAGACTCGCCTCGACTGACCAACTCTCCGAGAATGACGAACTGCCGAGCTCATAGTGCCCCTTAAATACACGTTAACAGGCAACCTTTCCACCAGAGTGAGTCACCAAAGCTGCGATTACCACAGCGGCGTCACCTCCAGAAACGGAGGGCGACTGCTTTACACGACGCGCTGCGGCGCGCTCTTCAAAACAGAAAATTTTACTACGGCTCACATGCCATCACGCATTGTCATCCATGAACGTGAACTCAGGACCGTGAATGAACCTGAAAAGAGGCACATGGGGAAGCACTACAGTGTCACAACAATGATTATATTTTAGGGTACGGTGTTCAGAGATTTGGAGATCGCATACCCGTGCAACAATGTGTCTTTACACACGATCAACACCTAGACAACCAAAACGATCATATTTGACAACATTCCTGGATGCATAGCGAACACACATATAGCGAGAGGTAGAAACACATGTATCACCCAGAAGTGTTGTCAAAATGGCTCTGATCACTATGGGACTTATCTTCTGAGGTCATCAGTCCCCTACAACGAAGAACTACTTAAACCTAACCAGCCTAAGGACATCACACACATCCATGCCCGAGGCAGAATTCGAAACTGTAGCCGTAGCGGTCGCGCGGTTCCAGACTGTAGCGACTAGAACCGCTCGGCCCCTCTGGCCGGCGGAGTGTTGTCGAACAAGAGCGTTTCGGCGGTCCAAGTATTAATGGTGCGGGGGGAAGGGGGGGGGGGGGCAAAATGTTGCACTGGTGTACTGCCATCTAAATCTTAGATCATGGAACACTCAGCTTTGAACCTAAGACTGACACTATATCTGTATAGGGGTGCATTCGACCTTGAATTCGTTTACATAGACTAACAAGAGAGCACACCGCAGAGTATTCATTACCTTCCCTGGTGATCACACACCCCATAAAAATCATGTCGTTATATTGTCCAAGGGAGCACAATGAATCACTGACATCGGTGAAGTTATTATCTTCGAATAAGAGCGTCTTTCCTCTTTGGCTCAGTACATGTTACTTACAGGTACCTTCCATATTACACTGTAGTACTTTTTTCTATACGTGATGTAATTTTAATCGATCAATGTTACTTGACAGTGACCCGTCATGCTAAGGTTAATTATCGTCCTTGAGTTCTGCACAACACTGTGTTATAGTCTTCTTCCACTTCCCTTTAAGCCTTTATGTGTATAATATGTTAGTTAGGTTTAAGTACTTCTAAGGTTTAGGGGACAGATGACCTCAGAAGTTAAGTCCCTTAGTGCTCAGAGCCAGTTTTTTGAACATCCACCAACATGATTTACTCACACAGGCGACGTGCAGAGAAAAGACAAGATGATTAAAACTAACCGTCAATAAACATACATATTACGGCTGCAAGATCTGTCTATTTGATCATCTCAGTGACTCACAAATATTTGTGATGGATACAAACAGACAAGTTACGTTAATTCTACACACAATATCTATTTTAACAGATCCTCACTATTATGCACCCCAGTTCCTGATATCTGTGATACAGTCATTGCCCTCTTCTCATCACTGTAAGGTCTCTCTTACCTAGTATGCCAGCTGTGCGCACCCTTAAAATAAGACGAAACGGAAATATTTTCCTGTGTCTCTGAAAAAGCATTTTGCGTATAGCACAATACCATGATACATTTAAGGACAAGATGACGTCTTTGTGTGATCAGCTTCATAGTTTTCCCAAAGAATTAACACACATGGCCACTATTCTTCAGCCAAAAAAAAAAAAAATGTGAACTCCCCACTTACCGCAGCTATGCTTCATTCTCCGTTCGTTTCTAAGTCAGAGGTGGTACTTTATTACCCCCTTCTGTCTTCATTTAAATTATTACCAGTTTGAAATGAAATTGTAGTGTTAGTTTATTAAATAAAAGTTTGATTTTATCAGATACTTTACCACAACATGGAACTGTAGCAAATCACAAATGGCCTTTCTTTTATCTTTTGCAAAGTGATTTGCTGTCTACATAACTTCGTTTTAGCTTTGATTTTTTAAATATAATTTCTGTACCAATCTGGGTCGTAACCGTCTTTGTTTGGATGTATTTTACGATATCTAGTTCTTTAGTTATGTTTTTATCAGACTAAGGTGATCTAACAACTCTGTCCACCATAGAGCTGAGAAGGGCATGTTCGTATGTGACTGGGTGGCATGACTGATTATCGAATATTCCATTCCAGATCATAGGGTTTCTATACATGTTAAACTGATGTCTACCAATATACGTTTCCTCTCTTAAATCCAAAATTATTTATTCCCATGGTGTCTTCAGCTATCACTGTCAACTGTATGGATGGATGCATATAATCATACACACTGTGTAAGGGTTGAATGTCATTATGATCCCCTTGTCTTAATGGTGTCATCAACATACCTCTTATAATAGACAATTTTGTTTACCACCTCGGAATTGCTATAAAATATTTTGCACTCAGCATTATCCAGGAAAATATTGGCAAGAGTGCCAAGTAAACAACAACCAGTTGCAAGCCCATTTTGTTGCTTTAAATATTCATCACAGAAGAAAAATTAATTATGGGATTAAACAATTGTAAAAAGCTTAATAAATTCGAGTAACTTTGGAATATATATTGTAAAAAATTTTCCCTGACTAACTCAATTCTATATTCTTGTTTTTCATTTAGCTTCTCTTCTCCGAATTTCTCAACTAATTTATTATTAATATTGTTCTCTTTATAATTGACATTTATTAACCATGTTTCCTATGTATGGTAGTATCATGACTGACTGGATATATAGTCACCAATGGTTTTGGCTTTCTGCTCATTAACCCTGTTCAAATTCTATATTGGCAATGTCCTTCAGTATTTTACTTTTGTAAATTTTTATAACTGTATTAATTTTTTAAGGTATGAGTTTGTAATTTCTCTAATATATTTTATTGCTTTGCCTTACCCTATTTCTACAAACACCCTGCAGCCTCACAATATTTTGTAATTTTCCCAATATATTTCAAGTCAAAGTTAAAAGCATCCTCACATTTTCTCTCATTGTATCCCTAGTTTTGTCAACTAAAAAAGGGCATATTGTCATATGACATGATTATTCCACTGTATCTTGATTTTGCAATTATTGTTCCCCATTACCCTCTTCCTACAAACACCCTGCAGCCCCACAATATTTTGTAATTTTCACAATATGTTTCATGTCAAGGTTAAAAACAGCTTCACATTTTCTCTCATTGTATCCCTAGTTTTCTCAACTATAAAAGGATATATTGCCATATGATATGATTATTCCACTGTATCTTGATTTTACAATTATTGTTCCCCGTTATCATTTTTTGTCTGTATGTTAATAAGGTATATCTTATTTTGTCTTATGAGTATGTATTAAAGTTGATGAAATATTTTTAACCAATGCATTAAAGTGTTAATTCTTATCTGTGTGATAAATGGGATTTTAATTTCATTTTGTGTTTGTGTGGATATTCTGGTGACATATTTTTCTAATCAATGTGTAACAGTTCAGATGCGTACCATGTTTCTTGATAAACATTTTTGGTTAGATTGGATTGTATGCATAAAATTTTAGGTGGTTTGTATCTAAATATTCCGCTTTCCATTTGTATTTTGCTTCACTTCTAAAAATTGTATGTCCTTCATAGTAATTTAATTTAATTTGTATTTGAGGCAGATATGGCTTGACAGATTTTAATTTCATGGATTGCTCTGTAGCTTTTTTTTGTGATAACGTTTCACTTGAGTGTATTTTTTACATTCATCAATCCTGGTTATATGTTACTTTATATTTTATTTTATGGACGTTTTTATGTAATATCATTGAAGTGCAGAACTGTTAATGCTTCAGTTTTGTAATCTGTTTATCATTGAAGTATTTAACGGTTGCTACTTTGCGTTTGGCCAAGACTGTCATCATTGACTTTGAGGTCTTTGACTTCTATTGCTGCACATCACATGTTGTTCTTGTGTCAGAGTTCCATCTTCTCACAATTTATGGTTATTCTTGAGAATTATTTTTCTCTGTGGTTACTTAGGTAAAATCAAGTATGACAAGTGATACATCTGATATAATTTTTGTGTGTATTTTGTTCGATTGAATGGCTTCTCCTCTTTTTTTTTTTCCTTATTTCGTTTGGCGTTGTCACATTGTCCACTATTGTAGGTTGCACAACTGTCTTTGATAATGGTGCCGAACCGAAATTGGTAGCAAAATAAATAGTAACGGCCGGCCGCGGTGGTCTAGCGGTTCTGGCGCTGCAGTCCGGAACCGCGGGACTGCTACGGTCGCAGGTTCGAATCCTGCCTCGGGCATGGGTGTGTGTGATGTCTTTAGGTTAGGTTAGGTTTAAGTAGTTCTAAGTTCTAGGGGACTTATGACCTAAGATGTTGAGTCCCATAGTGCTCAGAGCCATTTTTTAAATAGTAACGTTGTTATAAACAGCACAGTATTATGCAATTCTTTAAAAATGTGACTATACATATCAACTGGTTTTACTGAGATAATTATCAATGTAGCAGAAGGAGTAATCCATCAATAAATGCTTTACACTACTCTTAAACTGAAATTTGTTGTTAATTAAAACTTTTAACCTCTACTGGCAAGTTACAGAAAACGAGTGTGCCTGTATAATGAAGGCATTTATTGACATTAAATATTTGCAGTTATTATCCTTACTGCTAGCATTGATAACATTAACTGAAGTGATTGTTTCAAAAAGAGGCATATTCTTAATGACAATTTCTTGAAGGAAGAAATATATTGGGAATTACTAGTTAACCCTAGTTCCCTAGACAGGCCTCTGCAGGATGTTTGTGTTCACACAACAGATAATTCTTATTATATGTTTTTGGGCATGTGGAACTTTAGATTCACTTGATGACTCATCTCAAAAATAACCTTGTATCACATTCTGGAATGAAAACATTCATAGTATACTACATTTTTAATTTTTCTATCACCTATGTCAGAAAATATTCATGTTGGAAATAGAGATTCGTATAGGCACGTCAGCTGTTCTAAGGTATGCTCGTCCTGGATGAATTAACGAGGTCTAATATCAGTTATTCAACAATATCAATTTCTTACACATGTCTGTTGTCGTATTAGAGGTATATGGTGGTGGGAAACATGTTACAAGCTCTCAGCTGCATGTAGTGTGTCCTTTTAAAAATTTAGTATCAAATAATTTCTAGAAACCATTTATTGACGTCCATTAAAATTTTCCTTAACTGATCTCTCCAAGAAATACTAGATTTACTATTTATTACAATGTTTGTAACATTTCTAAAAGAAACACACTTGGCATTTGGTAATGTTGCAGATGAAATGTCACTGACATCGAAATATACCCTCGATATCAAAGAAAGTGATAAGTGATTCTAGTTAGTTATCTGTCTAGATCTTGATGCCAAAGATGCACACTAGTTAAAACTGCATGCAACAGATTTAACAAAAACTAATTTAGGCCCCAGCAATGGATTTATTGATGGGGGTAATCACACAGTTTCATTAATTGTGCACAAGGAAGGGGAAGAGTAGCTGCAACACGAAATAAGTATGTTAATTTCCTGAATTTATAAACATGAATAGGTATCGTTGAAACATAATCAAGAACTTCAGTAAAAGT
This sequence comes from Schistocerca cancellata, assembly GCF_023864275.1. Lineage (NCBI taxonomy): Eukaryota > Metazoa > Arthropoda > Insecta > Orthoptera > Acrididae > Schistocerca > Schistocerca cancellata. The sequence continues at coordinate 566,891,449 of NC_064628.1, forward strand.
TATTCGAGAAGTAACAGTAATACAAAAAGATAATACTTAAGTTAATGATTTACGATCTTCAGGAAGGGAAGCACTTGACGGTAATCACAATGGTCTGAAGCATTAAATTTTGATTGACTCAAATCTTTGACTCAACAACAGTGATTGCCTTCATACTTGGAATGTAAGTGAAGTTGTTGTGTAAGTGTTCCAGGCACAGTGAGCAGGTAGAACGAAAACTTGAAATTATCGGCGTCTACCTATACCATCGCTGGTGCCCGTATGTCTCACTACCGTACGAGTGTGAATGTGTTGTCTGCGGGAGGTACTGATGGCGCCAGGGCGTGTGTGTGCGCGCCGGTGCAGCTTCCTGCTCAGAAGAGGTCGGAACCAGCATTCTGGCATTCTGCTAGGCAAAGTCTCCACCTGGAGCGTGCTGACTGAACACTATGCTAGCTGTGCGTCAAACCCGAAGTGTCCCTGCCAAGTGTAAACTGCGAAGTAACTGTGCTGTAAACACAGGTTCAATAGTCCTCTCTGCAAGCGGTGGCTATAATCACTCTACTTAGAGCAGAATCCGAAGTGAGGAAAAAGGACAGACAGCATCAGTTCAGAGGACGTCTCCTATGTCTCAAGTTGCAATTGCAAACAAGGAAAGTAAAATTTTTGTCCAAACAATGAAAAATTAAGTATGTGCTGCTGTATTCCTAACAATCAAATGTACTAAGACCTGTGTCTAAGAAACCAAATGTCATAATTTGTTGCTCCTTTGGTGCGCTGTTATTTAGGCAGGAATCACAAAAGCAGAAATAGAAAAACCGGGAAAATATTGGGCTGGACGCCGAACAAGTGGCTGAAGCGTGTTACTGTCAGTTCCAGGGACTGCCTGTACCACTTTTATAGCTTTGGAGATCGATATCTCTCCTAGAAAGCTTTCTCTTAAGAATGGTTCAAATTACTGGCTGACTTGTTTAGAAAAAATCCTCCGTCCATAGCAGACCGTCTCACAGACATCCACAGCAGAAAAAAATGATAGCACACTACGCCTCGTCGAGAATATCTCACGAGGAACAGCACAAAATGACCGCCTATCTGCCGCATCCTTACTCCCTACCTGGGCCGAACATCTGAGGCAGATGCTTTCCCTGCCTCTGAAATCAGCGGCTGGTTGGGACGGTTCTTCCGGTCAACTTCCGTGACATTGCATGCAGACGTCTTAGCCTACTACACAGGACATAAAATGGAAAATCTAAAAGTGGTTAGAAGGAAGAAAAGGAGGAAATCACCTAGGAATTCAATATTGTTGCGTTGCAATAGGAAACAAACATGCGTTTTCGCAGTATCCTCGATTTGGAATAGATGTAATTGAAATGTAATCAATTTGCATATCAAGTGTACTCTAATTTACATGTAACAATGTGGCTAGTTTGCATAAACGTGTATCATTGAATGGAAAGAGATGAGGCCTCCTGCCTCAACGTTTTCCATCAGTCTCTGCTTCTAGTCAAAATAATCTGTGCATTCTATTATATACTTTGTGAAACAAAGTACAATTTTTTTCTAGGCAGTGATTATCGCACTCGGCGGAATCGTTCACCTTAGAATCAGCTGAAAAATTGTGATACGAAATGAAGGTGTATTTCGCTGACCTACAGAGTATGTAACGTAAAGCCCCACGTATCTTAACACATACATACATACTAAAGTTGACTACTCCTATGGGGGCATTTAATATTAGAATTAAAGTATAGAATTGGTAAATCGTGACAAATAACTTCAAAGGTGAAGGTGACTCAATAAATATTTTGTTCAGCTCGACAACGTGGCATGTGGCAACATTCATACATTGGTTTGGGTATGAGTGCATATTTACTTAGATTATTAGCTAACTACTCTTCCCAGATATCATGAGAGGTTCCCTTGCTAACTTGTAACGAGTTCACAAGAAAGGGAAACAAAAGAATAATATGAAACTTCTTGGCAGATTAAAACTGTGTGCCCGACCGAGACTCGAACTCGGGACCTTTGCCTTTCGCGGGCAAGTGCTCTACCAACTGAGCTACCGAAGCACGACTCACGCCCGGTACCCACAGCTTTACTTCTGCCAGTACCTCGTCTCCCACCTTCCAAACTTTACAGAAGCTCTCCTGCGAACCTTGCAGAACTAGCACTCCTGAAAGAAAGGATATTGCGGAGACATGGCTTAGCCACAGCCTGGGGGATGTTTCCAGAATGAGATTTTCACTCTGCAGCGGAGTGTGCGCTGATATGAAACTTCCTGGCAGATTAAAACTGTGTGCCCGACCGAGACTCGAACTCGGGACCTTTGCCTTTCGCGGGCAAGCGCTCTACCATTAATCTGCCAGGAAGTTTCATATCAGCGCACACTCCGCTGCAGAGTGAAAATCTCATTCTGGAAACATCCCCCAGGCTGTGGCTAAGCCATGTCTCCGCAATATCCTTTCTTTCAGGAGTGCTAGTTCCGCAAGGTTCGCAGGAGAGCTTCTGTAAAGTTTGGAAGGTGGGAGACGAGGTACTGGCAGAAGTAAAGCTGTGGGTACCGGGCGTGAGTCGTGCTTCGGTAGCTCAGTTGGTAGAGCACTTGCCCGCGAAAGGCAAATGTCCCGAGTTCGAGTCTCGGTCGGGCACACAGTTTTAATCTGCCAGGAAGTTTCATATCAGCGCACACTCCGCTGCAGAGTGAAAATCTCATTCTAAAAAGAATAATAGTTTACATAAGTCCTCCACCCCCCACATGCACACACACGCCACCTACATCAGAGCGCAGTTTATGACAGAAAGGTGAAGTGGGAGACTAAGTTTTCAACAAGTGTTGCAGGAATATGGAAGTTTCCCATTGCATTTAGAAATCGGCAGGTGCATATCTGTACATAATTATGACATTACAGAATATATCATTTGATTAGGAGAGAAAACACAGCATTTACATTGCATGAAAACAGACAAAAACATAATTATGACATAACAGAATATAGCGTTTGCTTAGGAGAGAAAACACATCTACATTACCTGAAAATAGACAAAACATTTACACTAAAGTGTGAATAAGCAAGCAGAAATAACTTCCTAGGAACAGACCACAAATGACATAATTTATGTATGTGATTTCAGTGTATGTGCCTCTGTGGTGCACACAGTACTTGTGTGATGATGAGAAAAATTCAAGTCATTTAGTTGAAAATATGTACTCGTTAAATGTGAATGCCTGAACGTGTTAATTTATGCAGATCAAAGAATATACAAACAACAATCAAAGCATACGAAAAGAATAATAAATATGAAGAAAAGTAAGGTCTGGGTCGAAAGAGAAAAAAAACAAGTGACAAAAACAGTGACAAAACCAAGATTACTTGAGAAGCCTGTTGTTCAGAGATGGTGTAGGCACAGAAAGCAGGGACTTGCCATTTCTTTGTCATAGTGCTGGGGAAAAAGGCAAGTAATTCAGCACGTGGGGTGTACGTACGCTGTTACTCGTCAGCTGCAGGCATCGATGGCCTGTGACAATAGAATGCGGTGTCCCTCCATCTTGGTAGTATCAACTGGAATGAGATGTTAGTGTGCTCTGGGTTCCATCGAGAGGTGATTCATCCGCTCACCACTGCTTGCTGCACAGAGCTCATAAGTCGTACATTAATTTCTGGTAATAATATTGGATATTTATGATATTTTTACAAGGCCTACAGGTATTGCACAATGAGAAAGCATTTCAAATCCAGATATAATTCTTTTTGGACAGTTGACGTGATCAAGTTAGTTATAATTTTGTTCATCTTTTTATGAGATTTAAAGGAATAACTTCTAATAGTCCAGCGGACAAAAGTGACTCCTGTTACTATTCACAGTACATTTACACAACATTAAATTAAAATATTCTAACTGTAGGAGTATTAGTAGTTAGTCTTATTTAGTTAGTTCGTAATCATTTGTTGTCAATCTCTTTTATGGGACTCAATTTTTATGTATATACTTCTTATTTTGCAACCTAGGCCTTAGACTATACTGATTACAGTTTATCTAGTAAATTTCAAAATACAGGAAACCTCACCATGTCGTGCGCACTCTTTACTGTGCGTCTTTATGTGTCTGTTTCCCTTTTCTCCACTCGTCTTAGGCATCATCCTTTTCTCATAAGGCGTACGATCTTTCCGCCAATAGTCATTGTCCTGTGAATCACTATTTTATCTTCTCTTGCCTGCTCCATTTGCACATCGATCGAACCTATGGACAGCCCTACGAAAAAAGAATTATGGTGTAGTCTTGTCGCTGTTATCCATACTTATGTAACGAAATATTTACTTAACCTCAGAATGATAGAATCTCTCATGCTTACGTGAACGTGTTCCGTGCTTCGTTAAAATGATTCTGAATCCCGTCTTACAGATTCCTTCTTGATGTATCATCTTTGTCGTAACGCAATGTATTTGAATTAGTCCTTCTCTTGTGCTGGAATCATCTCTATATACAAAATAAAATTTCCTTACTGACTGAGTGACTTATCGTCGCCCAGCGCTAACAGCTAAAGATATCAACATGAAATTTTGAGAGGCTGTTGATGTTATCATGTAGGAGTTGCATAAAAAGGGACTTCTCGAAAATCCATCCCTAAGGCGCGAAATAGGTGATTCAAGGTTTTCTGAAAATAAGTCGCTGTTGAAGCAGTTTTGAAGCTGAAACTATGCCAGGTGGTATGTGCTTTCTTCGTCAGAAATAGAAAAATCTTGCTTCGGCAGCTTTTTAAATTCAGCCACTAAAGGAGTGAAATAATGAGGAGAGTTTTTTAATATAAATCATTACTAATACACTTCTAAAGCATAAAGATCCGTCTATTAAAACTGGAGTCTCATTACTCAGTTAGAAATCAAAAGTACGTGCTTCACTGTTTTGGAAATTCAGTCGCAGGAGGTTGAAACCAAGAATCAAAATTTTGGGAAAATTGGTACACAGATACTGTGTGAGTTTGTGTATCAGGAGGATGACTAGAATTAAGTAAGGGTTGAACACCATTTTTGACCAAAATATTTATTTAATATTTTGTGGTTAAAGGGTCCCTCAAACCAATTAAGAAAAATTTACCTGTTGGCTTTCAACAATTAACAAGAAACACCTGAAGAGCAACAAAACAGCCTTGAGAGGATTTCATAAATTGTACTTCCTCAGTATATACTGCCGTGGTTACTTTGTCTTAAGTTAAAACTGTAATACAATGTCACACCGACCTACATTAAACTGTTAAAAACGTAGGAAACCCAAAATGGTGCATATGTTTACGGAAACAACTATGTTCAAAGATAACAAATAAGCTTTGCACTTAACTGTCACAGTTATGGAAGGCAATACTTTCAACATTACAAATCACAGAGGCAAGTAAATTTGTTGCAGTTCTTTGAGAAATAAGTGCTTATCATTAAGTTACATTTCTTACAATGAGATATCAAGCAATTATCAAGACACAAAAAAATTTTAGTATGAGCATATATGACGGAAGAATGATGTAAAAATTTTATACAGTACCTATGTTTCAACACGACAGAAACGACAAGAAGAATTAGTATAACAAACAGTTTGACAATTCAGCTGATCATGTTTTTTGTACAGTCAGTTTGTAGATTTACAATTTGCTTGGTGTAATACAATGTTCCACAATAACACTCATCAAAGAAATGAAAACTTACTAAAACAATGACATTAAAATTTCCATTCACTTCCCCCAGACGGACACACACACATTTCAAAAGACACAAACTATTACATAATTAAAAAACGAAAGACAAGATAGGTACAATTTTGAGTCAAGCGACTTTTTTTTCTTTTGTTTTTCCTCTGCGTAAATCAGCTGTAGACACATCCTGAGTAATCGAGAGCCTTCTGCGCATGTCACCAGTAATTGATAGTATTACCTGGCTACAATAAGGATCATTAAGTTCAAGTAGTAATTAAATCGTAAATGATCTTTAACCCCTGAATCATGAAATTAAACACAATATGACTAAGAGCGTAATAACACACCCCCATACCAATAAAGGGAGAGAAACCAAGACCTCAGGCGTTAATAGGAAATAACCAATCGGGCCCTGTTATTGAACACACACCAAACTGTCCGCAGAGAGCTATGTAGATTCCCCCGCCAGCAGAAACTCAGTTTCAAAACAACCCTCCTATGGTGTCATGGTAGCAAGGGCCACCACACGTGACGGAAAATCAACAATGTTTCAATGGATGTACACAGTTAGAGGCCGAACTTCGATTACCTTAGCAGACAGTACCTTAAATAGCGAACAACTGGCACGTATCCTTTTCTCCCACAATTAGAAAATTAAGTAGCAAGCATCAAAGCCATTTATAGCAATAAATGAGGTAAATTAAACCAATGTCCACAAGGCTATCATATAAAACAAGTTAAAAGCACAATATGCCTTAATAACAGAAAATCGCACACTTACTGGTTGTACAAAAAACAGTTTAGACATACATACGGAGGCCTCGCGCTCAAAGTACCCACTACCAGGGCTTAGGCAAACAGGAAGTTTGAGTCGATGGTTTTAGGATTTTAATAGCCGTGAAGGTGGATAAGGGGCGTAAACAGACGGTGACGCTCTGGGGAAAACAATAGAAAAGAACACTTTGCGAACCTCACGCCGTCTCCAAACCCTCTCTACATAAGTAAGGTACATCCCCATGGATGTGAGACGCCACGCTTCCATGTTAACCAAGTCGTCACAAACACGGACTTCCGCAGTAGGAGTAACTTCGACCACCTCGTGTCTTTCGGAGCTGCCAGGATGAAACCTTATTCTCTCACACGCAGCCGAAAGCGGAATGCTAAAGTCCAGTCAACCTATAGAGAAATCGCGTTGCTCAAACCACCACACGCCGTTGCTGAAGAGTTCTTCCTGCTCGGCTGCCTGTCGCAGTCCGACTCATTTCTAATACTCCACCTTCTTGCGTCAGAACGGCTCGCCCTCCACTAGAAGCCAAGATGGCACGTGGGAGACGTACTGAGGGTTATCAACACGGTACGGCTCAAAAATATTTCTTAACCTAAATGTATTAAATTGATATTTGTGTTCCAAAAAATGTGTTAGGAGGTACAGTTTCTATTGGAACATCACCGCAAGGTCTCAAAATGCAGGATTGACAAGGACCTCCTACTAGAACTACAAGAATCACTTCTTGGCCAGAAGTGCATTCGGAAGAGAACATGTTTCTGTGGCCTTAATTACAGTGAAAAGGTGAGAAGATGTTGCAGTCCATAAACCACATAATAATTCGACTAAATGAAAAAAAAAGCCTGTGCAAATCATACAATCTACATAAGCAAAACAATGGCAGCTAAGCTGGTAGCACTACACAAATAAAAGTTTATTAAGCCATGTGCCTCCTGCCGTTTATTAAGGTAGGTGGTCTCTCACGTTTACGTTCCGTGTATTTGAACTAATGTAGTCAACTGGTGAGCGTTGATCTTCCAGCTCTTTGAAACATGCAATCGCTGTTTCAGGTCGACCTTTCTGAATCCATATCCGTGCACCTTCTGTGCTCCTTAAACAATTATACACAAAAATATTGATTCCAGCTTTTCCCTAGTATTGCTGCAAGTATCCTACGCAGAATGCTCTAAATATAAGCATCATATGTTAATATATATAGTTCTGACGCCCTTGGCGTGGACAAAAATATAAGTTTACCTTGCTTAATAACGTCTGCCCAGATGCTTCAGTGGCATGGGTACCAAACACTGTCTACTGGTGCAGGTACACTACGTTGGTACCCTAAAAACACACATAACACCAATTATGCAAATACTCACACTTGCATCGTGGAATCAGCGTAATATATACATCTGTTTAATGTTCCATGTTCGTGCTCCTCAGGCGCAACAGATCCTCTACCACTTCCATCATACGAATTACCCATTCCAAACATTCACGCCACGTGTCTGTGAAGACAGAGCATATACATGCTCTGCTACATATGTAACCTTCTGACACGAACATAACATTACCGCAGAAAAATGAAACTAACAAAAACTTAACATTATTACAAATACATCTGTACATACATTTATAACCTCAATTTAAGTGCATTGTAACAACACTTACACATATATCTTATAAGTGACTAGTCTTCAGTATTGATATCACCCTATTCTTAACATTCCTACTCACATTTACACAAAATAAATACCTCCTGTTTGTATTTCGATGTTGTATCTCCTTCCTTGTGTCATGTATTCTAAACTGCCCATTATTCAGCTTCGTATAAATGCTTGAAATGATCAAAGACTGGAACTCCTACTTCTTCTGTGTACCATTCCACATGTGCAAACAATAAGTCAAATAGATACTGTAGTGACATGATGGTGGTGAAGACAAACCACATTGAAAAAAATACACATCCTGAAGTGGAATATATTGACAGAAAACTTGTACACATGAAATTCATTTCCTAAGTAGGCGATTCTAGCTGTTCTGCGGCTGCGTTAAGTTTCCTGATTATACGTCGTTCATTTCTGTCTATCTGCTCTTCTGTTCTGTCCAACCAGTCCCCCTGCTCTTCCAACTTATCCCATTCCCAAGGTGACGCTCTACCACTGTAAGTTGTTGTACTTGAACATTCGTTTCTGCAGTGTCTCCCTAGCCATGATTTTTGTCGACTGTGCTTCTTTCCTAGCCTCTGTAACTTCATATTTTGTTTCCTTCGTAAAGTTTCCGACCTCTTTTGTTTCAGTGGTTGTTATCCTCTCTCCCACACTTCTTTTCCGACTGCTTTAGCTTTCCCTGTCACTTCTTTCTGTATTTCTAGTAATCACTTGCTCTTTCTACCTCCTTTCTCGCCTCCCTATTCCGTTTCCCTGCCTCTCAGAAACATTCTTAGTTTCATTTGCTTCTCTCCTAGTCTTCTCTGCCTTTGCCTAGGCATCCTCCTTTGCCTTTTTATTCTTTCCCTATACTCATCTAATTTTTGTGTGAAATTCTTGATGGCTGTTTTTCAATATTTGTTGATCCTCTTATCCATTTCCATTAAATTTCTGATATTCTGATACTGTAAAATGTGTGCCTCCCTGCACGTGTCTTCTACTCGGAGTTGACACCCACGAACTGAATCGCGTATGTCTCTGTGGTGGTGTGTCTGGCCTATCGCTCCCCTCCACCTCCTCATAGCGTCAACGAGATGTGATGTAACCACGACATCTCTCTCGCTATCATAACCCCAGGCGCATGCTAACCCCATGGTTCCTCTCCTCCTGTTTCATTTTCCGCTGCCCTATGATCTGTCTCGTCCGTAGTATCAATTTCTTGCTAGTTCTGACTGTATTATCTGTTTATCAGCAGATTAATGGTAGCCTGATTCCTTGTTAACTACGTCTCGCTTCTCGTTTACATTGAAACCTACTCAACTACCTTTGAGAAAACCTACCAAAATACGCTGCAAATAAAGACAATATCTATTTCACATTTATGGACCTACACCGAAGTTACAATGGTGTTGTCGATGGCGATATACACATGTTGTGAAAAGCAATCCCTAAGACTGGACAAAGTGTGCAGGAAAGCTGCATTTGTTAAGTGTTAGCACCAGCAAACTAATTTAAAATTATGTCATCGCTGTTTTACTGTATATTAGACATTCTGCAGTGAAAAGGATTTTTCACTCATAACGATTAATTTAGGTTTCGGCGTCTGTTAAAGCATCTTCAGAATTTTTGGCCCCTACGGCTGGTGCTGGCGACTCGTCGGTTTCCTCGTGATACCACGATCGTGGTACCACGGCTCGTCTATTTTCTCGTGATACAATGATCGTGGTATCATGGAAAAACAGACGAACCGCCAGCATGAGCCATAAAGGGCCAACAATTCTTAAGATGCTTTAACATGAGCCGAAACCGGTAAATAAACAAATATTATTTCGATCTCGACTGTTGATTGTAACTTAAATATGGCACCAATCGCTGCCCTCCATATAGACAATGTTGACTAAATTTATGATAACTAATAAGTCCATGATATCAGTTTAACGTTTATAAATTAAAAGCATCACAAAAGATCACATAAATATCTGAAATCTTGGTACTCTCTATGAGAAATGATGCTATTAGTTTGTTATCTGCGCCCCCCCCCCCTCTATCGAGCAAGGAACCACGCTACTTGAACTGTACACAATGGAGTTAACAAACACAACCAGCATTGAATCACTCACGTAGTTCCTGTAATTGAGCATAGAAAAGACTCGCTATGAAATGAAATTCCAAGTACATCAAATTCGTGGGGTAATTAGCACAAAATAGATTCATTAAATCATTGTCATGTAATTCAGTATAAGTTATTCGAGATTTAATAACAGTAATAATAAACACAAAAAAGGATAAAACTGAAGGATATCGTTGGCAGAGTTAAAGAAGGAAAGCACGCGATGATACGTTCAGCACTATATCCTATTAAATTTTGATTGATTCTGTGACTCGATACCAATGACAGCATTCATGCTGGAAATATAAGTAAAGATGTTGCACGATTGTGCCAGCCCCAGCTGGCAGGAAGAACCTGACCTGGAATTTATTGAGGAGTATCAAATTCATCGTGACCTGTACCACTGGTGCTGCCACTACAACTCACCATCGTTGGAGAATCGATGTGCTGGCTCTTGGAGGTGCAAATGGATCGCTCTGTGGGTCTGCGTGCCCTCAACTGCAACATCTTCCTAAGACGAAGCCTGAACCAGGACTCTGCTGGACGAAGTCTCGTCCTAGAGCGTTCTGACCAAGTAATGTTGCACCTGCGTGCAAGTCTCGAAGTGTCTGTACAAAGTGTAAGAATAGAATTGACTGCTGCAGCGACTGACCTAAGTGTCCTTTGTGCTAGCAGAGCCCGGTTAACGTACTCGGAGCAAAATATGAAGTGGCAAAAAAGCACTGAGTGTGAAAGTTCTTCAAACTATTTCACAAACAGCAACCGTCAATCAGAAAAGTAAAATTGTTATCCCACTAATGAATAATTAAGCTGACTCGCTCAACTCCCACCACTGTAGGAAAAATACAGACCTCCCAATCGAGTGTACTGAAACTCCTCTTCCAGCAACTTGTATCTAAAATTTTATGTCATGATACTCTAGCAAATTCACATGACTTAATTTCTTGTGCCTTAGACCCGCTGTTTTCTGTACTGGAGTCATAAAATGAGAAAAGCAAATAAGGGAAAATGTTTGGGCTACATGCCGTGAAGTGAGTGAGCGTCACTTCCAATGACTGCCCGCGCCTTTCAGAAAGCTTTCGATATTCGTATATTTGCTATAAAGTTGTATCTTAAGAATGAGCCAAAAAAAATTAACGTGTTGTTTTAAACAATACCCCTTCAACCAGGAATGTGATTCACAGGTGCCCATAGCAGCAAAAATGTCAACAGGGTGCAGTTAGCAGATAATGTCTCTCTAGGAAATCTTCGGTTAGAGTGCCGTTTCACAGATGTTCATAGCAATAAAACAATGTTATCAAAGTGAGCTTGCTCGGGAATGTTTCTTCAGGAACCAGCCACCGGCAATCTCCAGCATTCCTCCTGCTTGCCTGAGGCAAACACCTCAGCCCGAGAATTTCCTCGACTCTTAAACCAGCGGGTGATTGTGTCGGTTGTTATGCTGAACTGCCCTGGTTGCTATGTGGCTGACATTGCGTGCACAAATCGTCTGAGCCCATACGCAATACATGTAGTGGAGTGTCTATAAATGTCGAGAGGAAGAAAAAGAACTCACCTATGCATTTACTTTTGTTGTGCTGCAATTGGAAATAAAATAGTTCCTCCGCAGTCTACCTGGTTTCAACTGCAGTCTACCACATTTCGGCTGGATTTAACTGAAATGCAAATAATTTGCATTTCGAATGTACTCCAATTTGTATATAAAAATGTTTTTGCATAAAGGCGTAACGCAGAATGAAAGTAGACGAGTTCTACTGTTTGTATGTCTTTCAATATACAGAACAAAATATAAGGGCCGTAATAAAGAAATTTGTGGGACTCTACATAAATTTTTTTCCCAGATTTTGACACCTTATTGCAAACAAAAATTGCAGACCCACGAGTAATATTCCGAAAACACACGTGAGGTTGCATAGTAACAGTATCTAACACTTCAGTCTTATTATTTTCCCCTGTACAGTTCTTCCAAATGTGTTTGTCTTGGGCTGACAGCTTCCACTGGTGGCAATCTCTCTCACAGTGCGATAAAACGAAGAACGTGTCCGTTTCCCCTCCGAAAAGTACAGTCTGAAGGGAAATGGTATTTCTGTTCTTTTTTCCGAATATGTGATAAAATAATTTCAAAAGGCTTATCATACTACAATTCAGCAGAAACAACTTCTGAAATTCTGCTCTATCAAGGTGCGCAATGAAGGCTGAAGGTAAACAACAACCTCTATTTGTACGATTTTATAGCAGTTGTAGAAGGACCAACCGGGTTGGAGGTGGAAGCAGTGATGAAAAACTGCAGATAAAATCTGCATTCCAGTCTTTGCTGTGCACGCTACGTGTGAGTGTTGTACCAATGCAGATATGCCCATATTGTTTCACAAGAATGAACATAAAGTCTGTGGGAACAATGCTCAGTAACGCTCAACGTCTGGATAAATGAAGATTCCTGCTGAGTGGTAATGGTGCACCCGGTATAACTTTCTACAATAAGTCTGCATGTATATTCGTGCTTAATAAAAGTAATAATAGTAAAAACATTAAAAAACTAATTTCATATCGCATTTAATTTGTTTCTGTACAAACTTATTTTTTCAAGTAAAATAATATTTTACTTTTATAAATGGAGAACCCATCTGTTTCCCCAACGACAATATATAATAGTATGCTCATACAGTCATCAGCCCGGAACCTCTAATACATGCAAATCAGATCCTTGCTGCGACTGGTAAGAAGCAGGGCTCACAAGAGAATTTAACATGTCGACATAAATGACTTACTCTGTATAGTCCCACATGCGCTGAGATCCATATTACCATAAATTTGAGATTGAGTTTCTTGAGAATACGGCAGAACCATTTAGTTTCTGAATGCATGGATTCCAGTGAAAATCCATCAAGGTTAGTGCTATAACAGAGCTGAGTGATACGCTGGGAACCCCGTCAGAATGGCTCTAGCCGTCTACCGCGTCGTCAAGTGATCATATCAGCGGTTACTGGAGCGTCACTTAAATGTATAATCACAGAACATCTACCCTCTACCAAATTAATTTGTACCATTATTGGCCGATGCGTTTTCAGCTGCTTGAGTAGTATAAATTGTGGAAGTATTTAAAACATTATAACATAAATTATATAATATTGCCAAGAACTTGTAGAATGACGCTTATATCGAAGAACAGAGAACCGGTAGTTTAAACGATATAGTTCTAATTAACAAAGGGTGGGTCTGCCGTTTTGCAGTTACACTAATTATTGTTTTGTTATATCACGCAAACATGCCCCAGTTGTGCCGTCATCAGTGGGTCTTCTACTATTTTCCTTTTATTTTACACTGTGTGTAATAATCGAGAAACCTCACTGAGAAGGCCACAACTTGATAAAACGAAACAACAATTTGTGTACTTGAAAAACTTCGCTTAATTCGAGGGAATTGGCCTCAAAACTCCAATAAGACATTGAACTAGTTCTAACCAGTTATGAGCAGAACCTCATCTTATAGCTTCATCTAGAGGAAGCCTTTTTAGATGTCAATTTTATGACTTTATTGTCGGGGTAAGTCTTTTAGCTAGTGGAAAACCATGAGATTATCAGCTATTGTGTTTTTGTAGAACAAAAATACCTAGTACGGGTAACTTTGCTTTAAAAACAACGTTTGAAGTGTTTCTAGGAAGTTACGAAGTTAAGTTATTTTCAGATTAGTAGCATATGGGTTGAGTTTCATTACTACCCGTTACATCCAGGACTGTGTTGCCGTGTAGCAACACAACATACATAATAGGTTCCTCTATTTTACAATTTCTATGGACGGATTAAAATAAAATCTTATCTAGTGGCAAGTCCTTTAACTGTGAGAGAGAGAACTGAGATTATTTTTGTAACTTTTTTAACTTTTTTGCAAATTAGTAACACTAATGATCGTAAACAAAAAAAAATCAGCTCATTCCAAGTATACCGATCTTAGACTCTTTCGGTGATAATCTTTGAATCAGTTTTCCTACTAATTTGTTGAACGATTATTAGTGCTGTTAGTGTCTGGTATTTCCTTACATCTGCTGGCCAGGTACCTCACCGAGTATTAACACCAGAGGAGATACCTAATACTATTCGCAGCACAAGTTGAAACGTAAATATCCTCACTGTTTGAGAGCTCTGCAGCCCATAATGGGCAATAAGTGGCTGCAATAGCGTATGAAATAACCTTTATACTCTCTTCCTCGTCGATGTGAGGCGATTATCTTGGTCTGAGGTGGTATTGCACGCTATTGGTGTAATGTCTACCGTGTATGAACAATTTTGTGTCCGTTGGGCTTACGCAGACGCAGAACCACGACGCCAGAAACACTGATAATGCCTTGAGGGCAGTTTCAGAAGGTTTGCGGGTAAATATTACACACTGACGTCCATTGCTCTACGTAATAACTTAAGTCCAGTAAATTACAGTGGCACTAGAACAATATTCCTGGTGTTGATGATCGAAGGAAATTTTGTAAACGGGGACAGCGTGTATCCTGCGTCCGGTGGAGAAGTATTAAACAGGTATCTCACCTGTCGAAGAGCGGTTCGATGTGGTCAATGACACTGATGACGCCATGCCACTCACCCTGTGGTGCCTCGCATGGCAGTCGCCGTTCGGTAGCAGCAGCCCACGCAGCTGGCACCCAGACCGGCAGATTAGTGGCTATCCATCACCCCCTCTCCCCCCTTTCCCTTATCGCGGGTGCCTTGTTTGACAGCAACAGGCAGGCGTTTGCATCCCTAATGCCAGGTGTGGCCTTTCCCTCGGATCAACCGCACTGCGAGAGCTACGCACGCTATTTCCTCGGAGCTGCTTGATTCCCGCTTACTCTGGCTACGGAATTCATTACAAGCTTCATGACTACAGGCCGTTTGCTATGCTATAATTTCTACTTTGTAACAGAACTGAAGCGCGATAGTTAATTTAAATAATTTGGCACTTTTCAAAGTGTTATTTTTGTGGAGGGGATTTTAAAATTCCTATATTCGTTAAACTTCGTGGAATTCGGTTTTGAACCGATGAAACTCACCAATATCAGCTTTAGGCTAGATACCCACTGGCACAAATAGTCTCTCCTTCTCTCTGTTGTATGGCATCAAACAGCCTACAATTGTCATTCTGAGGATTTTTTCGCCATATCTGAAACAAATGTAGATTCTTGGCTAGAGGCTGATACGGAAGTATATGTTTGCCCATTGAATCCCAGACATGCACTAAGGGTGACGAACTGAAAGACCAGGCACGCCAATGGAGGATCCAGAAATTCCACAAGGCGTATGTGGTGCTAACTGTGGTGTGGGTTCTTGCATTATCCTATGGCCTATACCAACTGGAACCCCATAGTCTCACTAAAATCACTTAATAGTTGACGGCTATTAGTTGTCGCTACAATGCTGATACAACCACTGCCAGCAGCCGCACGGTTACAGGCGATACACAAACACGGCGTGTCACTTCACAAGTGCTATTAATGCATAGTGCGGAGCATTGCTGGAAGCGGCCGCCCAGAGGTATGACTGAAATGGGAGGTGCTCTGTCGATAGCTGATCTTAAGTGATCAATGAATGAAGTGTGGCACACGACGGATTTTGTAACCCTGAAGTTAAACTCATGTCCTAAACTAATCACGAACTCGTGATGTGCAACGTGATCAGCAACCTGAGTCACAACTGTAAGCACGATCAATTTTTTCACAGCGTTTAAGACGATCCTCTACGAGCAAATTCACGTAAAAAAATTTCGTAATACGTTTGTTTGCGTAGCCACATTCCACAGCAAAATTACAGTTTCATGCGTAAAAGCAAAATGAATTCTTCTCGGTATTTGAGTACCAGGAAGGATCCCCACACTGGCTACACGCGATGCCATATCATCAACCGATGAACCGTCCTGGTTGGCGCTTGGTTGCAAATTATAGGCGACAAGGACAAATTCCCAACAAATAGGAAAGATAGCAAGAAAAATAAGAGTAAATGAAAAGTCAGTGTAATGAAAATTACGCTGAAAAGTATTACAAATAAAAAAATTAACTGAATAGGAATGGTAATCAAAGTCTTTGATTACACTTAGAAAAATAAAATACTTCGCTGCATTTGATGAATTTAGAATCTTAGACATTCTATAAGTTAGGTTCATACGACGACCCCCAATTTATGACTCTGGTGTCCCAGTTGCAACGATTAATTGACAGCCTTCAAAAATTCTGTTCACACAATGTCGTACAAAGGTTGTCTAATATAAACCAAGCTCAGTGATTATATTAACTGCATAAATGACGCTGTATCGCGTCTAGTACTGAAGCATCCAGTAGTGTTTGGTTAGTGCTGCGTATGAAACGTCCGTATTTCTTTAGTCTCGTAACCTATATGTGTTATTTTAGATGTGTTTATCATCTGTGATGAAATACTAAATAAAAGAACCAGACGCTGGAATCGAGACAAACATGTCGAGAAAGAAAGTCGGCAAGGAAGTGGAAGAAAGTAATTGATGTGGCAATTTGGCGAAGACGAAAGGTTGAGGCATGACGTTGAGCACTGTGATTGTGGGAAACTGGATACAACGTGTGTAGTGTTAACTATGGAGTTATTTTAAGCGGACTGTAGCTATGAAGGGCATTACAACAGAGTTTACCATTATTACCACATACTGACAAGCATTCATCCTCCCACTGGCAAACCAAAACGGCCCTGTGGTCACATATAGTAGCTACCTACACTATTATAGCACTAGTTGGTGAGTTATGGGCCTCGAGAAAGACCGTCTGGTATGACTTTCCACCAGATTGCTTACGGACATATGGCGCCAATGACTGCCATAAACAGAAACGATACTTGTTACTGAATATTATGGAACACTCCTCAATGCCCAAGTTGACTCTGCCTCTAGACTATGCAAGTGTTTGCGGTCTGTTGTTTGGCGTCAGTGATAATGGACGCGTGACAACTCTAGATCTCAATCGAACCTTCCAGTGCTCTGTTCCTGACGTTCCATGGTGATACTCTACCTGTAAATTACCTGTTGTCATCTATTTATTCATCAGAGCCATTAGAACAATCCCACGGTCTTCTGAAAAGTTCTGTGCCTACTATTCAGGATACACTGTTGTCCTGAGGGTGACCATCGTTCTTTAGTCATTCCACTGCTAACAACAATGTGATCTATCTATCGGAATGAGGTTCGTATGTCTCTAATGGCAACAATTCGACCTTAGTCAAAGGCCAAAAGGAGCCGATAAGCAGTATCAGCACGTCCCTTGGGCATTACGACTGTGATTTCCAACGTAATTGCTCCAGCGTTGATAGACATATTCAGTAGCTGTCATGTAATTATCCCTTGTTCGTGTATAGGAACATACTGATAACAAACGTTTTCAATGATGAAATTGTAATCAACATCCAAAGGCATGGCAGACAGGGGTATCCGTCAATGCTCAGTCGTGATTTAACACTTTCCGTTCAAGACAGTGTAGTGGCCTTTTGGGGAAGGAAAATAAAGTAATGTAGGTCACACCCGTCACCATAAACGAAGCAGAACTGATACAAACACCCACGTTCACAAATCTCTCATCTCCAATACCGGAAGAATCATATAACACGAACTCTGTCTCAGTATATAAGACATAATAACTAAATGACAATTTAATTTACATTGTTCCAAGCACGAATTCTGAAAATGGTGGGAAACATTGACTATAAACTATACCCCAAGAGCAATAAAACTGAGGTAATGAAGTTGATTCCTGGTTTCTAGACTTCCTCACTATTTTCAGTTCATTGCTGCACTTACTTCGTCTACACAGAATATAAAACAAAA
Source organism: Schistocerca cancellata (assembly GCF_023864275.1). Taxonomy (NCBI): domain Eukaryota; kingdom Metazoa; phylum Arthropoda; class Insecta; order Orthoptera; family Acrididae; genus Schistocerca; species Schistocerca cancellata. Next base: position 566,909,451 of record NC_064628.1, read on the forward strand.
ACCTGTTAGTAAACAAAAGACACTTGACAGGAGAAATACTACACGTTTTCCTTGCTGACGACCTTTTCACAGATAGGTCTACACTTATGAATTTAGTTGGGTCTCATGAGGGTGTGTAAGGGTCATCAATTTTACACAGTAAAATAGGAAATAGTATTCGTCACAGATTTAGATATTTCACACATAACAGAAAATGTAAAATACATAGATATTTCCAGACAAATCTTAACAACTACATCCAACAGTATCGCACCAAATTACTTCATAGTTGACACTTCACGTGTTGGAGCTTTCCTCCATCCAGAGCGCTCTATGTCACGCTCAAGCCCTTCACTGTTGCCAAACTGCCACAAATATTCGTCAGTTCACTTCCAATTTATTTTCTGGCTGTATTTCTTGATGTGTTTGCATCCCCAATCATGCTTCGGGCACGTTTATTATGATAATCACGCCAAAACAACACACACACACACCCACACACACACACACAAAACGATGGTAGCGAAATACGCCTCTTTCGTATAGAACACTAACAAATCACCATTGGATACTCCTGAAAAAGACGCGATTCAGCATCAAATACAGAGTTATCATTATCACAGAGTTCAGCTTCCATTAGATAAGCTTCGCACGACATTGTGTGAAGCCGAATTTTTGAAGGCAGAAATTCATCACTGCCATTGGGTCTCCATAGTTATAACTACTTTATACATTGTGGTAGCATACCAGGTACCAATATCGTCCAGTATGGCAATTTTTTTAAATTATAAATGTAATCAAAATTGGTTTAAATGTACTTTTTAAATTCTAATCTTTTGCCACGTCATTTTCATCATTGTATTGAGTTAATTTGCTCTTATCTCTCTTCCTGTCATTGCTCTTTTGTTAGGAATCAGCCTGTGTCGCCTATAATCTACAACCAAGTGCAAGCGAGGACTACTGATTGTTTGGTAATGTGGAAATTCGTGTAACCATTGTGAGGATACTTTCATGTAACCAATGGTATCGAGAAATTACACTTTGCTTCTACCGTGGAACCTGAATTTGTTTTGTGTTGAATTTACTCGTAGAGGTTAGGTTAAATCGCCATGAACAAAGTAATAGTGATTTTAGTTCTGCCGCAGATTGCTAAGCGCCATTTCCTGTAGTACACTGCACATCACGAGGTTATGATTAGCTTAAGAAATGAGTTTAAATTCAAGACTACAAAACCCGTCACCTGACACAATTTAGTCATTTGTCACTAAAAATTAGTTGTTGACAGAACATTTCGCATTTCGGATAAACTCTGTAGCAGTCACTTGCAACATCCCTCCGCATTATACGTTACCAACACAAGTGAATTGACCCGCTATATTTGTGTGTCACCTATAGCCGAGCGGTAGCCGGCAGCTGATGTGGCAAAACCGTAGTTGAAAGTGGTAGACATCAACTGTCAAGTAATTTAAATTCGACTACAACTCGTTACATAGTCAAATTTAAGTTTATGGACTCCCTGAAATGTAAAAGCTTAGAATTCTTTGATTACGGGGTTTAGAGGAAGGCATCTGGAGTGAACCAATCATTTCAATAGCTAGAAATAACAATGTGTGGAAACAATAAAAAAATCAAATATCACTCAAAATCCTACTCAGAAACTGCTTAGAATCAGTTAACACGAAAAAAGACCTACCAATAGTCTTCACTCTTTACAACACTCAGGGGTGTACAACTCATTCTTCCTCAATTAATTTGAGAATCAAGTGGGAAGATATCGCAATATGGTGCGTAGTGGAACGTTCCCTTCACCTCACTTTTAATAGTGATTCTAGTAAGTGTGAGTCTGTAAATAAGTTTAGCCAGCCAGCTGGCCCGTAGTTTAACGTAAACGAACTATTGTGTAACATGCACCTTTTCAAAGGAGATAAAATTTAGGTGGAATTTTTAAGGGGATTGCTTGAGCGACCAGTGAAAGAGCGATGTACATCCGGATCTATATTTTGATCCATACTGAGGTATTCATTTAAACAAAACTGTTAATCTCTTTAGATATTTCTGTACTCACAGTTCACCAATAAATGCTAACCAAAAAATACAGGACCTCTGTGTACTACTGTTGTTAGACAACAGCGCCAATGTGACATCAGAAGCACATATAGCGATCTTAACAACTAAAGAGACACAACTACAAAATAGAATATTACAAAATACAGAGACTAAATGTCACTGTCATCAAATAGACTATAACTAATTACAGTGATTGTTGTAGCATTTTATCTATTGAAAAATAATTGCATTGTATTTAGGTTAGGGCAGCATTTTCCCCTGCATGCTTATTCATACTTCTTTTCCTTTTCTTTCTGATAAATGTAAATTCACCTGTATGTACAATTTATACATGTATATTTTATGTTGTATAAGCAGGAGGAAAGTGCTGTAAAATGGTACACATTTCAGATTTTCACCTCTATCCAGCCTGGTAATAGAAGTATAATATAATTTATTTTTCCATTGATATATGATGGGATTCGCTTTTTGTGTGGTGTAGTTGTTTCTTGGAACTACAAAAACTGCTCCCGAAAATCAAGTATTTGCCAAACATGAAAACACGTTCCAAAGTACATCATGGGCGCGTTCAAAGGCACAAATACTCGATTAAAGTTGCTTAGGAATGCAAAGAACAAAATCTGGTCAACGCTCTATTCGGTACTGTAGTTTATCTGTTATGTTATTACTCTACCATAGACAAATAATCACTAAGTCAAATCAAATTAAGTTGAACTGTTACCAGAATCTGTTACAAGTTCCTTTTTAAGTAGACTCTAATGGAAACTAACTCAAATTTCCGTTTTAATAACAGATCAGATTGCGGAGACATTAAGAAAACTACGTTCATTTGCAAGTATTACATGTTCCATGGAAAGAGACCTTCTGCTGTTTCAAGGTACAATGTGACGTACCACCAGCAATGTACAACTTAACTGTCAGCCTGTCGCATACATTGTTCTAAAATATATAACATTCTTATCGCCATAGGATTCTGTTCCTGAAAACAACGTAGTGCTTACGGCTTTTATTCAGAATGCGAAACGTGTACAAATGCTACGCAATACAGAACCACATGCTAAAAAAAAAAAAAAAAAAAAAAAAAAAAAAAAAAAAAAAAAAAGGAATAAGAAAAAAACTGTAGACAGTGGCGGAAACTGGTTATTGTGGTCTCTAGTGCGCATTCCTTTATCTGCTTATACAATCAGGTAATAACTAAACTACCGACAAAATAACATCTTGTGTTTCTAGGTCCACCACCCACAAGGCACAACACAATCTCCTGCTCTCTGCCACATTAAAATTAATGTTACATCGTAGGAACAGGGACGGAAATAAGTGAAGGATAGTGAATAGAGAGAATGTAACGGGCTTTATTGACCTCGTTTGTGGTAGAACGTGTGAAAGCTACAGAGGGCTATAGCAAAGGACTTTAATAATTAGTTATCGGATAAAATTTAATACGGAGTGAGCGCACTTTGATGGAGGTCGAGTTGTCACATTTAAAGTAAATGTTCCAGAGTATGTTCATGTGTTGTTCCTAATTTTGAGTAAAAATGCTACTACAATACTTCATTGGCTTAAATATAATCTCAGTGATCAGTCTCAGTGAAACTGATTCCTCAAACCATTTAACCTCCAACCCATTTAAACATAATTCCGTGAACTGTTCTGCAAATATCCAGACACTGCTGTTTATAAGATTGTCCTCTCAATCCTCTTGTTTCCCCTTTGCCCATTGCTCCAAGCCAACAGAATGACACAAGAAAGCCGGGAAAACAAAGTTTTTACTTCACCTTTTCTCTCTCGTCCAACTGTTTGAACCTCCTCGTTTGAGGTCTGCGCATTGCAGTGGAGAGATCACCAGAGAGAGTTCAGATGCAACATTAGTATACTTAACAAGGGCGGTAAATATTATCTTAATTTATCATGCAAAATTGATTAAGACTTTCAAATTACAGTGTATTTCTAGGGAAAACATCCAAAGTCTTTTATACTTTCCTCCTATGCTGACAACAGACAATATTGGTCAGCTATAGATCTCAAACATTTGTATACACACTAAAGTTCCAAGAAGGGAACAGAGTTCATTGGCGTCCCCCTGCCCCACATACACACACACACACACACACACACACACACACACACACATTCACAAACAAACTAACAAAGTAGCTCTCTGTTTACAGTTTGATAAAGTCAGTTCCTCAAATATTATTTTCGTTCTGGATCTTTACTGTATATATGAAACATTGGCAGCTGTAGTTGGACATTGTTCTGTCTTATCAATACTAGAGAAGAGTGCATATGAGTGTCTTCAGTTTTAGGTGGTCATGGAGCGAGATTTTGCAAGCATAAAGTTGTATTTAAGATAGCTGAAGTCAACACACCTGTCTACAATGCAGTAGCCATCTGAGCGTACATCCAACACAGTCAATGTATTTTAGTGTGTATAATAATTGGCTTTGATAGCTAACAATGTACAGCTGGAGAAGTAATCTTTTGTGCAATCTCTGTCGAGGTGCGGAATCGGTATCAAAGTTGGATGGTAAAGAAAACTACCCTATGCAACTGGTTATCCAGTAGCAACACAGACATTCTTGAACAAAATCTTTATTAATTTGCATGCACAGGTACACACAGAATGTGGAATACATCTGAATATGGACAGTAAATGCAAAATAACTAAAATATATATAGATATGTACAGGGTGATTCACCTGCCCCTACCTATGGGTTTAATGCAACCCTCTAATTTTGATATTGTGTCGCTCAAGACAACCAAACTTTTGAAATTGTAGACAAAATGAGGAGAAACTATGTGGAGGAAATGTAATGTCGTTAAATTTTTGTAAAGGGTTACGTTGTCGCTAAGGCCATAGTTTCAGAATTATTCAAAGTAAACGTACATAACTGACTTAACGTGTTTTTCTTGAATATCTCGATAACTGTTGCCTCCAGCGGAAACACCCCTGTGCAAAATTTAACTACATTAAATTTCCTAGAAATATGTCCTGTTAATTTTTAGTTTGCTTGCAGCAAGCGAGAGAATGTGAAATTATCGCACTTGGTTCTTGAAGGCATTGCGTGTTGCATAAAACCCATATCTAGTGGCAGCTAAATTATCCTGTACATCCCAAATGCAACTCTATCTCTCTGTCTCTCGCCCTCTCCGTATCTCACTTTCTCTCTCTCTCTCTCTCTCTCTCTCTCTCTCTCTCTCTCTCTCTCTCTCACTTTTCCTCACTTTCTCACGTTCTCTCTCTCTCTCTCTCTCTCTCTCTCTCTCTTCATGTGTGTGTGTGTGTGTGTGTGTGTGTGTGTGTGTGTGTGTGTGTGTGTGTGTGTGTGTGCGCATGTATGCAATTTAAATAAGATCTTGTACATGTACATCAGTGATCATATTGGGTACCCAACTAGGTGTGGATTGCTTTGGTCACATTTTTGCATACACAAATGAAAAGGATGTTTTTCGGGTTATTTACTGCAGTAGGGAATATGTAAGACAAATTTCTCTTTATAGAACCATTTTCTGATTCGAAACTCGTTATTGTACATTTGACCAGAATTGAGAGCATTATTTTCATCTGTTAAATACATCTTGTATATTTGGTATGTACATGAAGCTTTACAGCCATAGTTGGACACTACTCTGTCTTATCGAAATGCAAGGGAGTATAGATGGATCTAGTTGGTGTCAGATGGTAAAGAAGGTCAGTGTTTTTTCAAGACTCATAAACATAAAGCTAAATTTAAGACAGATAAGATCAGAAAACGCATCCATTGGAAACAATTGCTATTGTTATTATGTATATAAGGTTGGGCTATGGCAGTAAACAATGTGCGTGTAATGACTTATGCTGGATTCACATTTAGAAAAAGACCAAGAAATTGCATGAAATATAGAAAACGTGAAAATTACATAAAAGCATTCATGAACTTCATATTGGTAAGCGAATTGTAGTCGCTTTCCTGTTAGGTCACTACCGGCATGTGGGGAGTAAAAATACATGCATAAATACTACAAAGAGTGTGGAAGCTATACTTACGGCTTGAAGGACATAGATGTTACACTGGTGTTGCGCATTGTATTGTATTAGAGATACAGATTCACAGACTGTAAACTCAGTTCCTTCTAAGCAGTCACAGCATATTGCTCGAAACTGTACGCACCTAACCGCACCAACATGTAGTGGGATCTGGGATGCCACTGAATTCACAGAGAAGCATCGTTGTTTGACAGATAGAGAGTGCCTATAGATGTCCCATAGTTTACTGTACAATAGCACAGCGAATTTGTAGAACGTTGGTATACTGAAGGGACAAAATCTTGTAGTACTATTTCCATATGACAAACAGCCAAAGTATCAAAATAGCTCTGTTTATTGCATGATGATGGCTAGTTTCAGATTTGTATTCGTAACCCACTCTAAAATCGTCTTGTGAAACAATAGGATAAAGTCACAATTTGTTACATAAAGTACCAAACAGTAGATGTGTGTCACAAAGTGAAGTGTTTAATGTATCAAAATAAATATCGTCCAGTCAGAATAAACATTACTCCACATCGACAAAAAAAATAATGTCAATCGTTATTCAAAGGCGCACAATTCAAGCAGTTTTGAAATAGGATACAAACAGGAACTGCATTCTGCATAAGGAAATTTTCCTGCAGGTGGTGATCCTATTGAATCCAGAGGAAAGTCTATATTGGGTACCACAATGATCATCAATACAAGAAAATAATGAATATAGCATACCCTCCCCACTATATTTGTTTCAGTAAGGAATTTTGTCCAACTTGGCCCCTCACTCTATAAAACCCACATATTAATAAAGTCTATTTATTCACAAACTGTTATCCAACTTACATTGGTATGCTAACCATTGCCTAAACAGAACCTAACGTGAACTGAACTGTAACTGATCTGAATGTAGCTCGTCTTTGTATTAAATGCGCAATCGAAGTGAAAAAACTGCCTGGCCCTGATCAAAATTTCCACATACCTCACGTCTTGTAGATTTTTTTAAAGCACTACATTACACAGCAAGTAGGCAGCGGCTTAACTAGATTTCTGGTTCGAAATGCATATTCAGACTGTTGCATGTGGTAATGTGTGATGAAAATCAGAGAGGTGGGGAGACTAACTATTCATATGAAATGATATTCCAAGAGAACGATTTTAGAATGAAATATATATTCAAACAGACAGTGGAAAACTTTGCATGACCTTCAAACATAACATTTGACTGAACAGTACTATAACTAACAATGTGGAGAATGATTTAAGGAGGATACAATATTAACAGAGCATGTCTATAAAAATCAAACAGCTTAATCAGTTAATTTGTTAATCCATGCCTCAGGGTAATGGGACGGGCTTTCTCTCAGCTCTGAGGAAGTTAAACAGCTGACAACATTCATTCCTAGCTGCGCAATGCTGCAGTCTTACCTCAGACTTCTTTTCTTCAAATATAATGACATTATTCAAAATGTATATTCCTTTCACCTTTCAATGTACACCTCATACCCGTCTTTGCTGCGGTTTCGTCATCTAACAGATACAATCACAAGTCCACACACCACTACAAAATATATCCCTCACCTATCACGATTCAACTAAGAATGTATGAGACTGCACAGAGGCAAATACTGTGCCATGACAATACCAAGGAATGTTTAATGGTAATGTAACTCTCTCTTTCATTGGTGTGAACATTGATACCATACAAAAATCAAAATGACATGAGCAGCATACATATCTTCCACTGTCCCCCAGCACAATTTTACATAAGGGTAATTTCAAATAAAAATTGAATGGGGGAAAAATTCTAAACTTTATCGATATTAACATCCAAAACATGTTACAAATGCAAAGGACAAAAGAGATTAACAATAATATGAGTTGAATAACTATAAGTAAAAAGTATGCACGAAACTCAAGAATATGTGAATGGTTACGCAAAATCGTTTCAGTTTTTGTGGTTTCTACGAAAACTTTCTGTACAGGGCTACTTTGAAAGTTTATATGTCACATTTTGTATTGAAATAGTAATTGTGATCTACATTTTTTTTGTAGTACATGGAAAGCAGCTTAGAGTGTCTATATCACTCAGTATCTACATTCCTGAAGCACAATCACATATGCTAGTAGTAATTTGCATGATGGAAGTAAGTAGAAGACTGTCCTTTCATAAATGACCAAACTTCCGTCAGCTCGTTGCAATAATGTCACCATTGTGGGAAATTATGTGGAAGCAGACTCAGTGAGATAAGCACAGTACTCAGCTGACAACCCCACAAAAATGGTTGAAATGTCTCTGAGCACTATGGGACTTAACATCTGAGGTCATCAGTCCCCTAGAACCTAGAACTACTTAAACCTAACTAACCTAAGAACATCACGCTCATCCATGCCCAAGGCAGGATTCGAACCTGTGACCGTAGCAGTCTCGCGGTTGCAGACTGTAGCCCATAGAATCACTCGGCCACTCCGACCGGCAACAACCCCACACATACACAAACAGTAAAATGTCGTTTGAAGCAGACTGTAGATCCATTGATAACTCCAAAGCCATCTTGTAGTATCAAAGAGTTCCTTATGAATGTCACCTGCAGCTTTTATCAATGAAGTATGCCAAAATGTGGCACAAAATATTTCAATATATAATCACTAGACATATTTATTCTGTACTGGAATGTCTCAGTCATTTGTGTTGAATGGTCAATCAGTTACAATCTGTTACATTTACAATATACAATTACATGTAATGTAATGGAAACAACAGATATATATATATATATATATATATATATATATATATATATATATATATATATATATATATATATATATATATATAAAGCATCATGATTAATCATTTATAATATCTGTACAGAATGACCCTTCAGATGATTCTAAATATATTCACATAAATATAATTGTGTGGAGATCAGTGAAATATGCAAAAGTATAGGGAATGAGGTAGATAGAGTCACATGAGAATGGTGATCACACACAAGAAATAAACACATAAGTATAGTGGTGTCACACACACAGATATGGAGACCATAAATATATAATTGGGAAAAAATGGATTAGGGACTGACCAAGTTTCACATCAAACAATACTTTATGCAGTCAGTCAAACGTCTATGATTATACCTACTACGGTCAGTAATTAGCATGCTACCTAGTTATATTACATCCATCACTCATGCACCTTTTGATCCTTTTGCCTACAATTTCATCAAACTTTCAACAAATATGACTGTTACTCTACTTTTGGTTCCCTCTGTCTTTTATTTCATACATTCTCGTAAGTTCATATTATTTAGCTCCATTGCCCTATTGAATCATTTGCCATCTTTGCCCTACCTACCGTCTCTCATTTTTGCCCTACCTCATCATTTCTCATATTTCATTTATGCAACCTTGTTTTGCTTGTTCTTACCTTCTTCTCTCAATTTCCTTGTCACCCATATTTCATAATTTCTTACACATCTTAAATCATTTATGAGATCTCCCTATAGTACTATGCTAAACATAATTATTAAAGTAATCGTGCTGCATCCTATAGTAACAGTTTATACAGTACAGAGAATATGCACTATGAAGGAGCTCAATAAGTGACATTAGTATAAAAGGCAAATACAACGTGAAAATTCCTTAAGCTAAAGCAATGTTTATTTCTTTGTTACATTATATGTAAATACAAGAAGGCAGTTAATATAAAATGTCAAATTTGTCAGTAGAAATATATGTATGTATTAAAAATTTGATCCTAAGCCATGGCAAAAGAGAATAAAGCTGAAAAGTGAAATAAAATCATCATGTAAGGTTGAAAAGAAAGAAAAACATCATCACTTACACGCCACATATTTCCTGTATCTCCTTTCTCTTATTAAATGTGCTGTCTATCCATGTGAAACCTCATGAGTCATGAGTAGCATCTTCATTCCCCAAGAACCTAAAATTTGCCGAAACCTAGACTGTTATGACATCGTTTCATTTATATGTAATGTTTATCTGTTAGACAAAGAAAGGCAGATTAGTTCTAAAAGAATTCATTACAAGTTAAATTTTGAGTGCATGTAACTTTCTACAAATCATAAAGAAAACATTGTCATTTATCAGTATAACCAAGGAAATAGACACCAGCACAAAGACAAATCACGAAAAGTTCACTGATGTACCGTATCCTGAAAGAATGTGCCATAGTGCAGAGTAGAAATCAATGCTGAGCCACATACTCTGATTCTAGATTAAATTTCTACGTTCATAGCAGTTTTTTTAGCACACACATCATGACAGCAAATCGCTCGAGAGGTTGCGCGATAAATGAGGTTTGTTATTCGACGATTGTCTCCTGATTTGCAAATTTGCCTCCAGCGCGACGGGTGTCGCTCTGGCATGTGGTGCAATAGCATTGTTTACCGCTAACTGTTGCTGTGCGCTGTAGCGCTAGAAATATTATAGTCACAGTTGACATTTAGTTTTATCATCTGGCTAAAACCACATGGAAAAATAGTTGTCTTTTTATCACACTGATTTTACTTACCATCTGAGATCTCTGTTGTACTACTAACCACATTACTGCTCATTACCCCCCCCCCCTTTACTACGTCCAGGCTAATGAAATATATTCATACAAGGAAAAATCCGCTTCAACAAAAACAGGGCCACTAACATGTGCCCTAACTATTACATACGCAACACAATTCATCAGTATTACTAACTATAGCATCTTTGTATCACATTTTCATCAATATCCTCGCCATCACTAATCAACAAGACCTTCAACGTATTTACCTCAACTGTATCGTCACAGCAATAACCTCACATCCCACAGTATCCTCATCTCTCGTAAGTAATTAATAATAAATGCTCCCAGCTCTGTTTCATTAATCAGCCCCTACGAGTGAAATAGTGCACAGTTAAACTACATACGTACCTCTACTGAACAAACAAGCCTTCATTACTGCACATGGTGATCATAAAAATAAAATACATATTAACTCGGATATCGATGATTTCCTACCAACAACACAATTTTACCTTTAACAATCTTTAATTATTTCTTGAACTAGTAGACAATCCATCATATACTTGCAGTTCATCACTAACACTACTATTTGCAAACGGGAATATCCATTTGGACAACACATCGAGTAAAAGTGATGGCGTTCGAAACTGTGTACTTGTTTCGTCAGTCTGTGTTTCAGTTCCAAAAATTTCGTATTGCGGAATGTTTACCGAGAGCACAATTCCTTGGACCATCAGTAAGATGTCCCAAACCTTCTATAAGTAATCAAAATTTAGCGCTGTAGCAGCAGTATATTTTTGTGATGTGACCCATTATTTACTGCCGGAATTTCAAGTCGCTCTTCCGCAGTACATCCCTGTCGCGTATTGTTACGTATGTGTCACAGTCGAACTTCAATGAAAATGCCACTTGCTTTTCTCTACATATCTTACTAACGGGATCAGATATGTGAATTTTATTTTTAACATTTTTTGGAACAGTTCAAATTTTATTAGTCGTGAAACGCTTGTAATAAAAATTTTTGATTCGTCGGTATCGGAATGTACTTTGTCGCCAATATGAAACATTTTTAACCATAGCTCTCAAGCCACTAAAATTACTTTCAACACATTTACATGAGAATAGCAGAAGAAAGTTTCTTCAACTTATCGAGTAAAAGAATACCAAGAGAAGACGAGTCTACCAAGAAACTGAAAAATAGTACCCAGCTCGGGGGGGGGGGGGGGGGGGGGCATCTTTCGCCAATCGATGTATCCAAAAAAGTTTAATGGATCGCTTACCTACATCTGAACGTAATAAAATGCATGAAATTCAGATTGTCACTTCTTTCGTAATTATTTTGCTCCAGTGCTCAGTATAATTGCGCAAGGGCTGCTCATTGTTTTGTGTGTAAATGCATTTTTGTATAAGAAAGTAATTGCGTAAGTTGTCTGTATGAAAACTTTCAATATCCCTGGGCGCGTATGACACCAGTTTTTTTTTTTTGCGCTCTAACGCAAAACAAAACTAAATTTCTTCATCCACAAAAATTCGTTGTTATGTCGCTAAAGATGTTCACTGTTTTGATTGCGAGAAAAACTGTGTGCTCTCGAAAAGTCACCTAAATACTATGAATACATACAGAAACCAAAAATGCCAAAATATTAAATGGTCAAGTTCATAGCATTTGCATTTTATTTCACTATGTGTAAGCTGTCGTTCTATGTAGCATTGATACAGAGTATTACACTGTTTTCTTCGGGTAGTCTTTATACTTGGTCATTGCGCCGATTTGTTTCACTGTTTAAGCTCGTGTCGGCTAATGTTATGTTGTCATAGGCAGTCGTACTTTTCGTTCTTCAGTGTTTAAAGTCAAAATTTCCACTCGTTCAATAATTTTTCATCATTTTCTGTGTAACTATCGCACTCGGAACTACAGTGCTGAATATCTAACAACTCATCCTCGTTACTACGTATTTTGTTTTCAAGTTTACGCGTTCTCTTTCAAGGCCAAGTAATGTAGCTGAAAAAATGCTGATTATTGGCTGAAGGTCGCTTTTAGTTTCTTCCATGGTTTCCTATCCCGTTCCTGTGACTTTTTTTGTTTCTTCCCTAATTGATTTTCTATTTTGCCCTATTCCTCTGACGGACTTACTCTAGAAAATTTGTCGGATACACGCTGTGAGGTTCTGTGTAATTGCTCGAACAGTCCACGGGTATACTGCCGGTTCATAGTGTCCAACGGGCACAATATTTCAGCGATCAGACATGTCGCCATCGTCAGGTGCGCTGACGAACTGAGTTCTTGAGAGCGGGCGGCCGATTTAAATCCCCTCCCTCCGCGGGCCGCTCTCTTCGCCGACCGCGCCCGCGGACTTTTCGAGCAACAAATACGCCGGGAGGAACTGAAGAATCACTTCTATGTAATTGTTCACTGAAGGTGATGTGTGTTGTTTCGTTCAGAAGAAATTGACGCAAAACCTGATTCTGATGCGTCTGTCACCAGTTGTAACATTTCACCCCGACTGTGGCGATTTTTGTAAGCTTTCGCTAGACTGTTGCGACATATCACCGATGGACTCAACTTCAGAATTCGCATGGTCATTACCCATCGTTTCTTGCGATTCATTATTGTCCTCTAAATTGCTTAACAACTGTGGATCCGCGCAATTTCCTGCAGTTTCATGTAAGCTATAGGCATTTCCTAATCGCTCAGTCTGGTTTCTCTCATCCTGTAGCAACTCGCCATTTCGCAATACACTCTGTTCTCTTGTGCTACGACGGATTTTCGTGTTGTTTTCTGTTGTTTGAAACATGACGAAAAACTTATTTCTTGCAGAATCAAAATTGCTACCAGACCAAACAAACAAAAGAATTTACTGTTCTATTGTGCACGCAAATACTCAACACTGAAAGAAATCCACACCGAGCCTGTGCTATTACGCCAATTGCTTGCGCAACAGAGTAATCGATAATCGTCAGAATTTCACAAACTGGACACCTGCTTTTTTCCTTTCTTTTCTTTTTTCCTCGGCTTAAGAGAATTCCAACACAATCTGACTACATATTACTAAAAGAACCAACGAACTATTCTGGCAGAAAGGACGACATATGAACCCTCCCCACTATATTCGTTTCCGTATGGAATTTGGCCCAACTTTACCTCCCAATCTATAAAATTTATGTATTCACAAACTGTTATCCAACTTACACTCGTATGCTAAACCTTTTACGGAACAGATCCTAATTTGAACTGAACTGTAATTGATCTGAATGCAACTTGCCTTTGTATTAAATGCGCTACATAAGTAAACAATTATCTAGCCCTACAAAAATTTCCACCTACCTCGCGTCTTGACAACACTGTTGTAAATTTTTCGAAACCACAACAGCAAACAGCAAGCAAGCAGCGGCCAAACTAGATTTCTGTTTATAAATACATATTCAAACTGTTGCATGTGGTAATGTGTAATGATAAACAGTGAGGTGAGGAGAGTAGCTATTCCTATGAAATGGTATTCCAAGACAATGATGTTAATATGAGGTATATATTCAAAAAGACGGAGTAGAACTCTACGCACTATTCACATATAACATTGGTCTGAACAGTAGTATTCTTAAGGGGACCACACAGTGCCTGTCTAACCCATGTTAATTCAGGCAAGTATTTGACCCATTTCTGAAAAAATTATTTGATGACCTTAATATTTTTACTGTATGTTGCTTGATGCTAATAGAGTCAATTGTACTAAAATCTACTTCATCAATTTTATAGTTTTTAAGAAATATTTTTTAAATTTATAAACAAAAAATATCAAATTTTTTTCTGCAGATAATATTTTTTTGCAAACTTCCTAATGGGGGAATATTAATGAATGTAGTTCCAGTGGTGGCTTTTTATCTTATGCAGAGTCTCTGAAAATTTCATTAATTTATCTATGATAGTTTCTGCTACAATGGGGCGTATGTATTGAAAATTTCAGTTGGCGGGAAGTGGACTTCAGAAAAAAACTTTTGAAATATGTTACTTACAGTTAATTAAAACTGTCCTGCTGCATATGATGGCATTTTTTCGGCCTATAGCAGGTATTCCAGCTTCTCTTTCACCTTCCTGAATGTCTGTCTTGCTTTCTTGGCCATATTAGATGTAGACTTGTCTGCATCGGCTATCCTCATTTGATCGCAATGTTGCAGCCCTGTGAATGTACTAACAGCATCATGAACTCCTAGTTTCATTGTATGCATGCCTACAAATACAGTTTTAGGAAGGCGGTTAAAATTATGCTGTTGAAACATTCATTGGGGTTCCGCGGCTGCCCATGCAGATATTTCCTTAGAAGGTCAGGATGATCCAAGTCTCTGAATTGGAGTAATTGCTGTAATAACAGCAACAAGCACAGAATGCTGGTGAGAACGTGATTCTCCAGTTGCATGAGCCCTATTGTATTTGCACCACCAATTTTCTCCTGATGGACACCATCCATGACATGGCTTATCGTCAGTAGAGGAGTTATGGAAGAATATGGCCCAAACATTTGTCTTCATTTCCTCCAGATTTTCTTTATTTTTCCTTATTGCCTGCCCATAGTATACCTGCAAGTTTTCTATTTCAGTTTCAGTTAACTGACCCTGTCCGGTCAACAATTTTCCATCTTCTAATCTTTTTCCTCTCATATCAACATATAGTTTTCTCAGCCTTGTTTCCAAACGTTTTTTAACATGGCCTACACATTGTATTTGGCTAATAACCGCATCTCCTTATGGCGTAGAGTTGACAGTGGAGGGGGGGGGGGTTGGGGGTTGGCACAGGGTGACAGAAAAGTGGGCGTGGCACATAAACACACTAGGTAGGAAAATGCTCTTTAAACGCTCGAAAAAAATTTTCTCAGCTAAATCCTTTTCAGAATACTTAAATAAAAGCTTAATCTATCGAAATATGATGAAAATCGATGTTTTCCCACCTGAACCATGGTGTGGTCCCCTTAATAAAGTGATCAATGATTCAAATAGAGTACAGTATTAACAGAGAATTTCCATAACGGTCAAACAGCTTATTCAGTTAATATGTTAATCCATGACTCAGGGAAATAGGACGATCTTTCTCTCAGCTCTGAGCTAGCTAAACAGCTGACAATAATCATTCCTATCTGAGCAATGCTGCAGTCTTACCTCAGACATCTTTTCTTCATAATAACGTTATTAAAAATACATAATCCTTTCACCTTTTGATGTACACCTCATACCCGTCCTTGTTGTCGTTTCTTCATCTAACAGATAGAACAGCAAGTCCACACACCATTACTAAATACATCCATCACCTATCACGCTTAAAGTAAGAATGTGCGACACTGTGCAGAGGCAACGACAAGACCAAAGTTTGTTTAACAGGAACGTAATTGGCTTTTTCTCTGATATGCATATCGATAACACACAAAAATCAAACTGACGTGACCACCTTACAACAGGGGTGTGTAGGTAACACCAAACTCTTTAGACAGAGTTTCTTCACTCGAAATAGGAAGACAATTTATAAATTACATAACACGCATAGCACTACCCCTGGCGCACAGAAGCATTACGTGAACCAGCATTCACAAAGAACATAGACCAAGCCAAACAAACAGTCTACAACAAAACCTTATAATGAAACCAAATTTATATCATTTAATGAAAAATATGTCAAATTTTAAAGAAGAAACAAATCACAAATAGTCTAAAACCAAACTTTATAATAAAACGAACTGTTTATCTTTTTGTAATGAAAATATCGTATTTTAAAACTGACATCACAGCAACAACAATTAACAACAATAGTAAATATTAAGTTTTAATGGCTTCTAACGGATTAATCAACACTTTTTCCACCGTAAGTTAGGCCCTTGTTTCCTACATAGGAAACAAGATCTTTTTAAAATTAGTTTTTTTCTGCCAGCACTTATCACCGACCCCGGGTACCAACGAGGTATGACAACAGGAGAAACGAGAACAGGCGAACGGATACTACGGAAGTAGCTACGTGGTACACACGAGAAAAAATTTTTTCAAGCGTTATTAGCTTAAAAATAATCCCCACGATCAGTTTATTGGGCGTCCACAGCTCTGCGCTGGCAATTCGTTCGGAATGTTGTATCTCACATGCCAGTGAACTAAAACAAATCTAAATCATTCTTTTACTGAGAATTTAATGTAATTTACTTGTTGTAATGAGCCTTGAGAGCAGCAACCAATTACCCTAATGAAACACACGTATACAAGAGAAAAGCTGCACTCCTACAAAGTGGCCTCATCCACGAGGCACTAGTATGCCATAATCCAAGTACAAATCAGAAAAATTAAAAAGTTTGTAAAAGAATGGAAAGGGGTGTTACTGATGGGGTCAGGACTAGTTGGGTGTTGGAGGTGGGATTTTCTACATTGTTTTAAAGAATACATACAAAGGAGCCATACTTACAGGAAAATCTGACATACAATCATATAAAACCAGTCTCAATTTCCTTCATAGACCTGTTGTTTAAGATACCAGAGAAAAAAGTGAGCACGGCAGAGGAGCAGAGGGGTCTAAGGACACAAGAGGGAAGCAAGGTCACATCTTCCAATCATCAGGTAAAGTAACGATGAGAGTGGAAACAGACAATGGGAGACTTGGTGTAATCATTCAGAAACACTTGCCGGGCGGAAAAGAGTAATGAGCGGTGAGGGAAGGGAGAGAAGCAGGGGAGGAAGGCGAAGCAGGAGGAGGGGGCGTCATAAGAGGTAAGAGCGAGAATGGGACAGGAAATTGCGACTCAAAAAATCATTTCACATGCCATTACAAACTGTTCTGGAACGGAGCGGAAAACCGACTGTAATGAAACTCCACCTAAATATTCAGAACCTTATATGGTTCCTTTATCGTACTTTTGAAAATATGGAATTCCCCAGAATATCCGATTGCGTACTCTTCATGCATTTATCTATACTATCATCTCGGTGGCCCTCATCCCTTAAACAAAGGGGTTCTATTAACGGGACCCACATGCTCTTTAAAGCGTTTAACAAATATTCGCCTGCCTGTACTACGCAAAAAGACTCACATGAACTACACATTAACTTGTACACACATGATTTACAATATTAGTCAGTGCATAATTTGTTAGTGGCGTGACTTACAAACCCCTGTATCGGTTATGTTGTTGTGTTGATGATGAATAAGGTATCCAATGAAGACTTTCCTAATTGTTCGGCAGGGACAGCATCAGCAGTAAAATTTCCTCATGCTGAGTGCCGTTCCTGTTTGTATCCGGTTTCTTGATCGCTTGCACTACACTCCTTTGGATAACGATTGACATGATTTTTTGCTACATAGAGTGATATTTATTCTGATTGGATGATACATATATTGATACATTAAACACTGCACATCGTAACAAGTATTGGCTGTTTGCTACTTCATATGACTAACTGTAGTGTTAGCCTATCGTTTAATGGGATGGTTTGAGAATGGATTATGAATAAAAACCTGAAGATCGTCATTATCAAGTAATAAAAAGAGATATTTTGGAACTATGGCTGTTTGGAATTACTGCAGTGCATTATTTAAACAAACATAAACACTGTAGCTTCTAAATGGAACTGCCAGATCTTAAAATACGTTTTTTAATGGATGTACTGCTGGCGTATTGCATCAGCTTCAAGTAGGTTACTATTGCCTTAAGAGACACAAGTGTTATATGTATAACTTGTCATATTATTTAAAACAATTTTTTTTCTTTCTGGGACATTGTTTTTAACAACTCTGTCAAAAATTCAGATATTACAGAGTTACGATTAGTTCCTTCCGAGCATAAAACAGATATGTAGCACTGCTGTCATTCGGAAGTGTGTCTGCTTTGCTAATAAGGACACGCAAAGGTCGAACTCAAACAAAGCACACCTTCTAGGCAAACAGGACCGATGAAAGGAGGTGAACTATACTCTGGCTACTTACAGTTTTCGCCTGTAAGATCTGTAGAAATCTGCGTTAGACATCCGATTCCGTTGTTCTGCTGGAGTATTGGGTTTTCGTCTTAATTACATTTCAGAATTAGGAGAAATTAAATTGGGGGTTTATATATTCGAGAACACTGTACTTTTAATTGAACATTTTGTTAACGGAGGGAGGCAGTGCCACACAGTGATACTGTACTAAAAAGCGGACTGAAAGGCATAATTTAGCCTATCTCTTAATGGAATGCAATATGCAAACTTCTGACTGAATTGATCAGCTCGATTAACGACTATTATTTGTAAGAAAATTGGCTTTAAAAGTCATGATGGATTTCTATAGGATTTAGAAGACTGTATTTTCAATGTAGCATTTGGTAAGCGTATGTCGTAGTACCACACAGTGATACTCTACCAAAAAAGCGAACTGACCGCTGTCCATAATGCAGCTTGTCCAATACTCAACGGACGGCTCACAGGAATAATGGGCACAGACTTTGTTAACACCGACTCCAACACAGACAAGGTAGTTATTATAGGTTAATGATACGTTAAAAATTCGGAAAATAGTATTCGCAATCCAATATGTCCTTAAAGTGATATAATATAATAGAAATTCTATCACGAGACGGATAACACCTGAAGGAACCAATGAGTCGAATGGACTTAAGCCATTTTCTAGCGAACATTTAGTTCAGCAACATGAAAATTTACCTAAGGATAAGAGTGGTTCATGGTCAGCTCATTCCTGCTAGACAAAGCATTTTCTCTGGTATAAACAATTAATCAGTATAACGATTATGTATATACATATTACATTTCAGAGAAATCTCATTAAGCTCGGTTTTGAACTAGTTGGTTTTACCGTGCTGGTTTTTTCAGTTCTTTTATTACAACTGTTACTCATACACACAAACTCTCAGCTGTATGTACAACGCAGGTTCCACCATATGCTGTATGCTGACATATAACTTTCCACTAGTGGTTATAAGGCGATTGCTTAGTCAACTGATGCTAGTTATCATATTTTAATGTTTTATAATGAAAGTGATCTAGTTAGTTATAGAAAAAAATTAAGAAATCTATGTTCGATCGCTTTCTCCTTTTGTAACAATGTCTGAAACAACCAGTTGTTTTATAGCCCGCCATAATGTCACTCCTTTTAACCCACTAATAACACAGAGTCAAGTTCCTCATAGATTTGGCATTGGGTGTATTTGTCGCAGTGTGCTAGTTGCTTAACATTGGATATCAGTGTATTTGTTAAAAAATCAAACTGTGGTAGTTGTTTAACTTTTTAAGCCTCATCTTTATGCGTATCTCATATTGATGCTGTATAAAAGTGGGAGGAAATCAGTGAAGTCATGAACATATTCCCCTAAAATTGTAAACAGCAATGAGATGATGATGACGATGATGATGATGACTTACGGTGGAGGGCTCTAAACAGCGAGGTCATCAGCGCCCTTGCAGTAATGTTAGACCGAAGGTGATTTTCGCAACCTATGGAGGAAAATCAAGAAACAAGAAAACTACGTGTGATCCCACCATAGGCAATGTAAAGCAGCCCCAACAAGGTGAGGCTCAGAAAAGCCCATAATGAAACCCCAGCGTGACACAGCGGGATAATTAAAAACAATTATGGATAAAATTCCTGTAAGGATGCTGTTAAAAAGCAACAAATAACCGTGGCTGGATGACGACTTAGAAATAGTACGTGACCCAGCCACTCGGTGACACATTATGATCTCACACCAAGGATTTTGGCAAGAATTTCGACACCACACGAAATCTTAAGACACGAACAACACTCGCCTCGTTATCAGATAAAGTAGAGGCAAAATCCTGTGAGAGACCCAGTTCGACCCTCAGGTCGCCATATAAAACACACTCGGTTAAAACATGTCGAATTGATAGCTGTGTCCCGCATCTCTGACATACTGGAGGGTCCTCCCGACGCAAGAAGAATCCATTCGTCAATGGACAATGTCACACTCTGAGCCGAGTAAGGGCTACTTCTTCACACCTGCGCGAGCGGAAGGAAGTAATCCAAGGGCGCACTGAAGTCTTAATGGGACGCAGTTTATTGTTTCTCACTTCCAGCCACTGAGACTTCCACCAGAATATACGGTCTTCCTGGTCACAAATGAAGTGACAGCCCTCTGAGGAACTGAACAGCGAGCAGGAGAAGGAAGGGAGCAAGCCTCCTTGGCAGCAGCGGAAGCGAGTTCATTTCCCTGGATGCCTTTGTGACCTGGAACCCTTCAAAAAAGTATTTCCTTGTTTTGCCTATGCAAGAGAAGGAGAGCGTCCTGTACCTGTTGCACCATCCGATCTGCTGGGTACATCTGTCCAAGAGCGAGAAGGGCACTTTGAGAATCAGAGCAGATGACAATTTTTTTGTCATGAGGCCGTCTCATCTGCTCCATGGCACTCAGGATAGCAAACAGTTCCGCGTAGTAAACTGACAACTGCTCTGGGAGCAATATCCTGAGAACAATGTCTGGGAACACGACTGCACAGCCGAAAAAATCTCCCTGCTTAGAACCATCCGTGTAGACAGCAATAAAATCAGGGTGGCTATGTAAAATCCCCTTAAATTTAAGTTTAAAAACATAGTCTGGGGTACAATTTTTCTTGTAAGCAACCCGTTGTAAAAGCAATTTGGGCCTTGGTAGGAGCCATGGAGATTCCCTACTCCAACCATGGCGTTGGACCTTAATGCTAACAACTTGTAATAATTCAAGGCTCTCCCTTGCACGGATCCAAAATGGCTGCGTTGCTTGTGGCCGATGAGTGAACTGCCGTTCCACTGGCGGCTGAACGACGTAACTGAATGCTGGCGAGGTAGGAACGGAAAATGCCCTATATGATTGGCGTACTACGAGAAGAAGAGGTCGAAAAGAGAGCGGAGGCTGATAAGCCTCTACACACAAACTAACAACCGGGCTCGTGCGATAGGCCCCTGTAGACAGCCTAATACCCTCGCGGTGAACGGCATCCAGCATTTTAAGGTATGAAGGCCTCGCTGACCCACAAATCTGGCATCCGTATTCAAGCCGGGGTCGCACAAAGGCCTTATAAAGTTGAGGCAGACGTGCCCTGTCAGCTCCCCAAAACCGATGACTGACACATTTCAGGATGTTTAAGGCTTTGAGACATCTCAGTTTCAGTTCTTTAATGTGTGACAACCATGTTAGCTTCTCATCAAAGATAAGACCGAGATACTTCACCTTTTCCTTAAAAGGTGCTGAAGGAGGACTTCCTTCGACCGTCGGTCCAACTGTTGCAACATGATGTAAGTTACGAGGTCGTGTGAAGGGGTCGTATCTCAAGCAACCGACAACGCAGAATCCAGCTCCCACGGAGAGAAAGTCTGGTTGTATTCTTCCATGTTGGTGGAACGAAAGTCAAGAGCAACCTTCTCCTGGGCCTGCCAATGTCGACGGAAGGTGGGATCCTGGCTGGAATCAGCCGTAATTGATTTATATGATACAGCCAGTGTCTGAACTACGTCCCTCATCGATGTCACAAGAGATCCCTGTATTCATTCATACAGCAGCTATGGCGGTCGAGAGTTGTGCCTTCAGATCCTCCTGGTGGCTTTCCATACCTTACTGGCGGATATTTACTTATCGATGGAGTTCAGGAACTCTTGCCTAGACCTCCGCTTACTCTCCCGAATGATTCTCCGCGCCTTTGCACACGCCATTCGAAAGTACGCAAGATTCGCCTCTGTAAGGCATCGATTGAACTTACCTTCCTGTGCCTGATTGCAAAACGACACTTATCATTCCACAAAAGGACAGATCGCCGCCTAGGCATTTCCACAGACTTCAGGATGGATGCATCAGTGGCATTGTGAATCACAGATGTAATCTGATCAACCCAGTCCTGGACGCTATCAAGGTGTTCGAAAACAGCGAACTGCCTGTAAAGCATCTAGTTAGCCTTCTTGAGTAACCATCGCTGTGGCTTTCTTCCAGGATCTGCTCCATCAGGCAGATGGATCCATATGGTGGTCACTGCCATGAAGGTCATCGTCCACTACCCACTGCAGGCGAGTAGAAAGAGAGGTCTATGGGGGTGGACGAACCTGTAGTGGTGCTAAAATGTGTGGTTTGACTCATATGCAGCAGTAGAAGGTCTGTGCCTTGTAGCATATCCTCAAGTGCCCGACCCTTGGGGCATGTGGTGTTAGAACCCCATAGAGCACTGTGTGCATTGAAGTCCACCAAAATGAGAAAGGGATGGGGTAGTTCATCAAGAAGGTGAGTGAGGTCCCAACGATCAGGAGGCTCATGGGGTGGTAAGTACACAGAGCACACTGTAATGTCAACATGAGCCACTAGCCGAACAGCAACTGCCTGTAGTGTTGTTGTTGTTAAGGGAATATGTGAGGACTGAAAAGTGTCCTTTACGAAAACTGTAAGATCGTCGTTTCTATAAAGGTGATAGCCTCCAAGTACAGGAGTGTCAGTATCTTTAAAATGAGTCTCTTGAAGGCTGAGGCAAAAGGGTCTGTCCTGGACAAGGAGTCTCAGTTATGCCAGATGAGTCCTGTACCCATTTATATTCCACTGGAGTATGGGACCCAATTCATGAATGTGGTCTTGATTTACCCCTGTCTCTGCGCTGGGGTGGTGAGGCGCTTGTAGAGTGGGGCGAAGTTTTAGGGCTGACTGGGTCTGGTGATGAGGCATCAAAATCCATGATGCCTTCATCATCAGTCACACATGCCATAATGACATCTGATGGCGTCTGGGTCAGCTGTCGACCAGAATGTTGGGATCTTCTCCTTGCTCCCATTCCCAGCAAGGATGAGGGGGAAAGGAGGCGGTGAGAGCCACTTTTCGTTGAAGAAACTTTGCGTTGAGGGGCACTCTGCTTTTGGGATGCCTTTGGGCTGTGCACTGTGAAAACAAAACTTGTCTCTTCCATTGTGGTTGTCTGGCTCGCAATGTCATTCACGTTACTTTGGCACATACAGGTGAAAGTACAGGTGTCAAAAGTGGATAAGGGAACACTGGACGACCTCTGAGTCGAAGTGTCGACGTTACTAACAGGTTTCTGCACCAAGAAGTGGCAAAGACAGGGGGTTTCATCGCCTGATAGGCATTTTTGGCATCTGCATAGGGGATCCACTTGGTTAATTTGATTTCCTGAATTTTTGGTTCCTCTGCAAGCTCGGCTCCAGACTAGATGGCTTCCAGAGCAAATAATGCAGATCGCTGGAGATGGACAGTCGATCCCAGCTTCATGGGCTGCCTTTCCCAACTTCTCACAAGTCGCTTCACCTCTGCCACTCAGCATTGTATGGCCAAAACGCTGCCATTTGAAGCATCGCACAGGGTAAGGTACATAGGGCAGAACCCTAAGATGGAGGAAACCTGCCATGATGTGTTCAGGTAGCGTTGGAGAATTGAAGGTCACAATAAAAATGGCAGTCTTCTCAATCTCGCCATTGTTCTTGTGAATCCTTTGTTCCCCATCTATGATCACCTGTGGTGCCGATTCTTGATTGAGTTCAGTAACGTCTATATCCATAATATCCCGGCAAGTTACCACACCTTTGCTGCAGTTAAGGGAATTACGTAATTCAACAATGATGTCGTACTCACCCAGTTTCTGCGACTTCTTAAGGAGTTCCACCTGCTTCGCCTGGTTAGTCTCAACAAGCAAGAAACCGTTGCAACTGCTTAATAGGCTTAAGGGTACCAGCCAGACCTTCAAAGCGTTTATGAATATAGAATATAGAAGGGGGACACATTCTCAATCGACCCCTCCTTTCTCTTGATCACTACAAATACATTGTTATTCATCACTCCTTGAGCCCCGTTACTGACAACAAAATGATTAGCAGGGGGACTACCCTCCCTCACTCTTTTTGATGAATGGGTGTTAGAACTCCCAGGCAGTACACCCTTCCCGCTGGTAGAAGAAGAAGAAAAGTTCCAGGGTTCCATCCCGCTCCCACGAGCAGCTAGGGAAATAAGGGTCCACTCAGACAGAGCCCCACGTGCCCGAGTAAGCCTCATACAACTGAGGTGTGGCAGGTTCCCCAGAGGTTGCCCCAGAGGCTGCCCACCTCAACAGCCATGCATCTCATCAGCACGTAGCACACCTTGTGATTGAGGGTTTTCTTTTTCTTGGCTCCTCGACATCAAGTCATTGGACCATTCCATCTCATACTACTTCTACCACAAGGACTTATTCAATCACTAAACCTTCATTTAATGCAGCATTAACTCAAGAAACTATGCTGTGCAAATGGGAACATTCGCATATTAGAATGGTTCCGAAATCTGGAAAAGAAAACGATAGCTCATACATACCTACCACATTGCTTCCAATAACTGGCAAAACCTTTGAAGCAATAATTAACAACAGACTAACCAGACTACAACATATTGCAGAAGGCAACAGCAATATACCAAATGAACAAGCTGATTTTACAAACAGTCATAGTGTCGTTGGTCCGTTATTAAAACTAACAATCAAATTAGCAGATGCCTGAAACTTAGCAGATGCGACTGCTGAACTCTTTCTGGACATAGAACACGTCTTTGATAAGGAATGGCATGCCGCAAAGTCTTCATAAAACACTAAGATACAACAACCCACCTGAAAATTTATAATTAATAGCTAACCTCATTGGAAATAGAAACGCAGAAGCACGAGTTGGCGATCAAACATCGTCTTACTTCACACCCAATGCGTGAAACCCCCCAGATGGTCGTCGCACCATTGTTATGTACGGTATATACAGCTGACATCCTAAGACCCACGTGGTAGGATGAGGACAGAGCCCTGTACTCGGGTGATACCACTTGTTAGTATCACGCATTTATATGCAGTGCAGTCAATGAGCAAACCAACAGCTACACCAGCAAACTTGAAACCTGGCTCAGCAAATGGGTAATTCGACCTAATCCAAGCAAAAGTCAACTTATCCTATTCAGACATAGAAATTTTACTAGTTGCCAAATTCAGGATCCCCACAAACTCAACATTCGATGTGGGGACAAGAAACTACCTAATAACCCAACGTCAAATATCTTGGAATCTATCTAGATGAACTCTTGGCAGAAAAACACCACTGAAAAGATTAAAACAGCTGAAATCGGACTTAATTTCGTAGGTTTCATGAAATACCGAATACGTGGAGTGGAACAGCCACTTGCCCCTCTTACGTATAAAATATTTGTCCGACCCACTCTTGAATACAGATTTCAAGCATGAGTTAACGTCGTCTAACCCAACGGAAAAAAAATTCTATTCACTAAGCGAAAGTTGATACGGATGGCTGAAGATCTATGCAATGACTTCCAAACAATCTCCCTTCGCGAAACACTTGAAACCAAGAACATTATAGACCGAATAAAAGAACACCAGCTTCGGGCATAACATACTACGTAACAATGGACTTACTAAATACCTCTTCCAACAAGATCATACAACATTTCATTTTCTGAAATTAAAATTTGCATTTTCTCCCTACATTATTCTCGAAGCAATATTGAATTCACTGCAGGAGAATCCACTAGAAAACGAAAAAATCCATGACATTGTTAACAGACCAAGAAAGCCGACAAGTATTTGGGAAGATGTTGCAGCCTGATATTGAAAGAACAATATATTGAGCAAAATTACTTCAGTGAACTCCTATTAAGAATATTCTTGACACAAACTGGACTTTCAAGTTTTTCATCATCTATAGAATTAGGCGGAAGTTCTCTACATTAACAGAATTACAAGATCACAATATTCATCGTCAGGTCCACTAAGATAATGTGAAGATATTTGAGGCAAACGACAGGCAACTAACCCCTGCTGTGGTTTTTCCTGATGTTATGTTTTTCTTCAGCCATAAGGCAAATGGTGGAACCTGGAGCAAACGAAACTTAATGAACAACAGCTTCCTCCCAACACCCCACCCGTATGGAATTAAAAATTATACGTGATTAAAGTTGGTACACTCCATGTAAATGACGAAGTTTTGGTTTTGGAATGAACGCACTTATGATGTGTAGGGTATCAATTCTTATACCGGAAACTAAAATTATGAATAGTCTACAGATGTAGAAACACATTTTGAGTGTTTTTGTGTGTTTCAAAATTAAATTTTAGTGGAAGTCAAGTAGAGGGAGAACAGTTTATAGTACGGAAGTGAAGTAGAGAGAAAATTTATTAATGTTATAAAGTTTAATAATGTAAGAAAGCAAGAAAGAGAAGTTTATTTTAAGAAAGATGTGTGATAGGATTGTGTCTTAACACCCCAGTGGTTTCACTTACGTGTTGTATGAACAGCAAGTAGGTGAAATAGATTATCATGACTTGAACATCTATGCAAAGTGTCATTCATTATAGTCCCACTCAATATAAGTAAATAAAATTATTTGTATTTGGTTGTATAAACTACTCAAATAAATTTCACACCACCTACATGTTTACGGAGTTCGTATTTAGACGTAACGATTGTAGAGATGAAAGAACCTAAGAACAAACCTAAGCTCGAAAGTGCACATACGTGTAAATTTGTGGATTCAAAATCTGTGGACGGGTAACAATGAACCCCGTGTTAATCCTCTCAGAGCTCTACAAGTCGCTTGGAACCTTCTTGGCACGCTGTCCACAGTGTGGTCGAGACTTACACGCACAAGAATATCACACACTAGGAAGGCGGCCCGCTAAGATCGTCTCTCGCGTCAGGTGGGCTCCCATCAAATTTCAGATGGCTTGAGACGTACTCTGTGGGTTCGTATGATGTTACGAGCCGTTCCGTTAGACTGATTCCTCCATACCGAAAAATTTTCACACCATGGATGCAGTGTCTCCGTACTTCATCGATTTGAAAGACCAACTCATCTCCGAAATTTTGACTGTAAAGGTGAACACTGGAGGGCCGTGTTTCGATACTGCTCTGCCACAAAAGTACCCTCGATAGCGGGGAGGGGCTTTCGACATATGTACATTAATTAGGGCCAAGCATGATTGACTACAATCCTAAGATACTCATTAATATATGGCCACCTTCAGGTTTCGGTTTAATACTACACCGGCCTCATTCATCCAAATGTTACCATTATCCCCAATTCCGCGCACCACAGTGTTGAGCAGTTTGTTCAAGCGAACCTAGTGGACGTCTAGAGGCAGAAGTACACTCCTGGAAATGGAAAAAAGAACACATTGACACCGGTGTGTCAGACCCACCATACTTGCTCCGGACACTGCGAGAGGGCTGTACAAGCAATGATCACACGCACGGCACAGTGGACGCACCAGGAACCGCGGTGTTGGCCGTCGAATGGCGCTAGCTGCGCAGCATTTGTGCACCGCCGCCGTCAGTGTCAGCCAGTTTGCCGTGGCATACGGAGCTCCATCGCAGTCTTTAACACTGGTAGCATGCCGCGACAGCGTGGACGTGAACCGTATGTGCAGTTGACGGACTTTGAGCGAGGGCGTATAGTGGGCATGCGGGAGGCCGGGTGGACGTACCGCCGAATTGCTCAACACGTGGGGCGTGAGGTCTCCACAGTACATCGATGTTGTCACCAGTGGTCGGCGGAAGGTGCACGTGCCCGTCGACCTGGGACCGGACCGCAGCGACGCACAGATGCACGCCCAGACCGTAGGATCCTACGCAGTGCCGTAGGGGACCGCACCGCCACTTCCCAGCAAATTAGGGACACTGTTGCTCCTGGGGTATCGGCGAGGACCATTCGCAACCGTCTCCATGAAGCTGGGCTACGGTCCCGCACACCGTTAGGCCGTCTTCCGCTCACGCCCCAACATCGTGCAGCCCGCCTCCAGTGGTGTCGCGACAGGCGTGAATGGAGGGACGAATGGAGACGTGTCGTCTTCAGCGTTGAGAGTCGCTTCTGCCTTGGTGCCAATGATGGTCGTATGCGTGTTTGGCGCCGTGCAGGTGAGCGCCACAATCAGGACTGCATATGACCGAGGCACACAGGGCCAACACCCGGCATCATGGTGTGGGGAGCGATCTCCTACACTGGCCGTACACCACTGGTGATCGTCGAGGGGACACTGAATAGTGCACGGTACATCCAAACCGTCATCGAACCCATCGTTCTACCATTCCTAGACCGGCAAGGGAACTTGCTGTTCCAACAGGACAATGCACATCCGCATGTATCCCGTGCCACCCAACGTGCTCTCGAAGGTGTAAGTCAACTACCCTGGCCAGCAAGATCTCCGGATCTGTCCCCCATTGAGCATGTTTGGGACTGGATGAAGCGTCGTCTCACGCGGTCTGCACGTCCAGCACGAACGCTGGTCCAACTGAGGCGCCAGGTAGAAATGGCATGGCAAGCCGTTCCACAGGACTACATCCAGCATCTCTACGATCGTCTCCATGGGAGAATAGCAGCCTGCATTGCTGCGAAAGGTGGATATACACTGTACTAGTGTCGACATTGTGCATGCTCTGTTGCCTGTGTCTATGTGCCTGTGGTTCTGTCAGTGTGATCATGTGATGTATCTGACCCCGGGAATGTGTCAATAAAGTTTCCCCTTCCTGGGACAATGAATTCACGGTGTTCTTATTTCAATTTCCAGGAGTGTATTTGAGTGAAGACCGTTGTGAACAGCCCTTATAGTTTCCTCTCAAAACGCAACGCAAAGTACTTCTACATTCTATCTGAGGTCCTTAAGAGCCATTTATTGGTGTTAGGGGTCCGCGGGTGGTGGTGCTGAAAACACGCGATCATTAAGTTGATGATCTTCCACAGTTCATGCCTCATGTTACCGACAGAATGTCATAATAATGTCGCTGCTGTGTACGTGAATACGGCAACCTTTGAGAGTATTCCAGAGACACACAGGCAGACAACACAATGTACAGTTTCCTTCAGAATTAGAGATAGAGCGAACCCAGTCAAAATTTACTGTGAAGGCAGACACTCTGGTGCACCCATACTTACAAACGGCGTCATGTGTTCAGTTGCAAACATCTGAGTGTCACGTAAGGGCCTAAAACGGTAGAGGTGAAATGGTTGAATGAAAGTATTACTGACAATTACAGGTTCTGCGAGGAAAAACGTTGGTAAAATAACAATTGTGTACTTTTTTGTTAGAGATTAAGAAAGAATGAAAATAATGAATGAAATGACATATAGTGCCACAGAAAGGAATATACTTCTCGCTAAGAAGATGGCTCAGATGTATCTCTTCATCATTCTACTCACTGACGTGTATTACATGATGCACTTTCTTATCATCTTAGTAGGACAAACTTCCACTAGGTTAAGAATTAAAAGTCTTATAACTATCTGTAAGTAAATAAGTTCTGTGTTTTGCCTGCCGTTAATCATCTTTATGAAAGGCATACCAGAAAAGGAAAATTAAATCCTGCTTACATACATATGGAATAGAGGCACAGTGATATACCGCTGGTCCTCTACGCTCCCGTTGTCCATAGTTTACTGTCTGCATTTACGAACCAATTAAGGAACACGTTAGATCTTCCTAATGTGAAACGCCGAGTGATTATACAGGAGGTTACGCTTTACAGGGCCACTAGATAATAACTCTGCATTACCCGTGCATAGAGTATCTGATACATTCGTAATGAATATGTCCCAATTCTGAGCCCAGTGGAGCAAACGTTGCATTGGTTCCCGATGTTAATGACTCTCATTTGTTCACGACAACATTAACTCTACTTGGCAAATCGTAGCGTACAAGATAATAACATTCCTCGACAAACTGTAATTACGTTTCTGGATGAAATCAATGGCTGGGTTCATGCAAACATTTCACCCTAGCGGGAAACCAGAGTTTCTCAAACAAAACATTTCAACTGCAGCCGGTTTGTTGCTGTGGGCCACACTGAAAGCTCCAGTATAATTCTCAGGAATAATGCAGGTGTCTACTATAAAATGTAAATGACTAAATTTGCAGGAAAGTGAGGGAACAATGGCAGAGAATCCACAAACTGGATTAGATCTCGGCTATCAGTGTAAATAAACACCACATAATTCGCTTCAATATACAGAAAAGACCGTTGGTTTTTAATAGGTTGGGGACCAAAGTCGTTTTTTGATGCTAAAATTAAAGAAATACTGAGCCCATATATGAGTTATGATTGAATGATGAAAACAAATTATTATGGATATTATCTTCGATATTCAAGAGGGCATTATAACAAATCACTGTCTTCGTAGTGTCAGTAATAGGATCATGTTTAACTTGTAGTAGAACTCTTATGTTTTCAAATTAACACACCTCTGTTTACTTTCCGTTTATCATATGTCTTCTTCTTCTCCCGTCGTCTCTCCAGATCGTCAGTCTCAAAGGCGCCGTATGAAACTGTCATTTGTAATTCGGTCTCACTAACAAGCATAATGGACTGAAACACGTTTTCTTTTATGGAAAAAGTAATCCATTCCATATTCTAACAATATTTGGAAACTTTATCTGAATGTTTGTGCTAATTAAAATATTGAAATCGAACGGTTTGGTGACGTGATAATTGCGCACCACCAGCGCGCTGACGGATGTCCCGTTACGTCTGTCACAATTTCAACCGGCAGTCTAATCTTCCTTCTGTAAACTCGGCTTATTGCATCATTGAATAATCATAAATGAATAATTTAATATAATGACGGTGCTACATCACGAAGCTGCTCCGGCCTCTAACGACGTTTTCTGTGCCTGATTTTAATCAGAACAGAAGAATTCAAGTAATTGTTCGTGCTCGACGCGACAGGAAGCTTATTTTAATCATAAACCTAAAAATCTAAAGTCCCATCTTATTCTTGTCTTGCCCTTGCTGCCGTCATTGTGACCGTCGCAATCTGAGGTCCTAATACTTGGCGTCAAATGTAAACTTGGTTTTCTTGTTGATTGGATCAAAACGTGTACTTGTAAACGTAAACTGTATTTTTTGCTGTCGCATCAGTCGGAATCTACTTTTATGATGTAAAAAATTTTAGCAGCAATATCTTCATTCGAGGAATCTTTCCCCCAGAATTTCACTGTATATCAATGAAAATAAACGTACATTTTAGAGATTTTTCGAATGCGAAGAGTGTTGTTTTCGTATTCTACCAAATGTACATTTTGGAGACTCTTCGTACCTTATCAATGTTGTGCGTAACTTCATTCGTAGTCAATTTTATAGCTACTGTAAAAATAGTACGTCTACCAACTATCTGGTGCACAGTTACAGTTTCTGCCGCTAAATGGTACCACTGTTGCTTTTGGTGGGAAATTACAAATTCCTACATGACGAATGGAGAGAAAGACAAAAACTTGACGGGTAAATAGAATTAGGTCAATTTCCCTGTGTAGAAAATAGCCGCAAATTTAAAAATCGAAGTTGGAGGATCGCAGGAAAATAAAAAAAAAGCAGCAAATTCAAGAAAATCGGAGGGGGGAGGTGCGTTCGTTGGAAATTTTAACAATTTGGAGTGAAATTTATAAAATTCAATTACCTCAGTTCTGTTTTATGCTCCAAATTCCCTCGTTTCTCTTCCTAACCGAAGCAGCGAATTAGTAAATAAAAGCATCCAATCAGATTAAGAAAATTAAAAATTCAAACTAGCCCAGTTGTGTTTTATGTCCGTCCCCCTCTCCAGCCAGTCACAATGCAGTATTAAAATGTTAATGTTGTGGAAATAGCCAAAATGTGTTAGTGGAAAATTAAAAATTATTTCCCCTCTCCCTAACTCGAATCAACCACAGTGCAATACTCCGTATCTCCAGTCAATCATAGCACAGTATTAAAAATTTAAAATGGTAAAAATACACTCCTGGAAATGGAAAAAAGAACACATTGACACCGGTGTGTCAGACCCACCATACTTGCTCCGGACACTGCGAGAGGGCTGTACAAGCAATGATCACACGCACGGCACAGCGGACACACCAGGAACCGCGGTGTTGGCCGTCGAATGGCGCTAGCTGCGCAGCATTTGTGCACCGCCGCCGTCAGTGTCTGCCAGTTTGCCGTGGCATACGGAGCTCCATCGCAGTCTTTATCACTGGTAGCATGCCGCGACAGCGTGGACGTGAACCGTATGTGCAGTTGACGGACTTTGAGCGAGGGCGTATAGTGGGCATGCGGGAGGCCGGGTGGACGTACCGCCGAATTGCTCAACACGTGGGGCGTGAGGTCTCCACAGTACATCGATGTTGTCACCAGTGGTCGGCGGAAGGTGCACGTGCCCGTCGACCTGGGACCGGACCGCAGCGACGCACAGATGCACGCCAAGACCGTAGGATCCTACGCAGTGCCGTAGGGGACCGCACCGCCACTTCCCAGCAAATTAGGGACACTGTTGCTCCTGGGGTATCGGCGAGGACCTTTCGCAACCGTCTCCATGAAGCTGGGCTACGGTCCCGCACACCGTTAGGCCGTCTTCCGCTCACGCCCCAACATCGTGAAGCCCGCCTCCAGTGGTGTCGCGACAGGCGTGAATGGAGGGACGAATGGAGACGTGTCGTCTTCAGCGATGAGAGTCGCTTCTGCCTTGGTGCCAATGATGGTCGTATGCGTGTTTGGCGCCGTGCAGGTGAGCGCCACAATCAGGACTGCATACGACCGAGGCACACAGGGCCAACACCCGGCATCATGGTGTGGGGAGCGATCTCCTACACTGGCCGTACACCACTGGTGATCGTCGAGGGGACACTGAATAGTGCACGGTACATCCAAACCGTCATCGAACCCATCGTTCTACCATTCCTAGACCGGCAAGGGAACTTGCTGTTCCAACAGGACAATGCACGTCCGCATGTATCCCGTGCCACCCAACGTGCTCTCGAAGGTGTAAGTCAACTACCCTGGCCAGCAAGATCTCCGGATCTGTCCCCCATTGAGCATGTTTGGGACTGGATGAAGCGTCGTCTCACGCGGTCTGCACGTCCAGCACGAACGCTGGTCCAACTGAGGCGCCAGGTAGAAATGGCATGGCAAGCCGTTCCACAGGACTACATCCAGCATCTTTACGATCGTCTCCATGGGAGAATAGCAGCCTGCATTGCTGCGAAAGGTGGATATACACCGTACTAGTGCCGACATTGTGCATGCTCTGTTGCCTGTGTCTATGAGCCTGTGGTTCTGTCAGTGTGATCATGTGATGTATCTGACCCCAGGAATGTGTCAATAAAGTTTCCCCTTCCTGGGACAATGAATTCACGGTGTTCTTATTTCAATTTCCAGGAGTGTAGGTCAATTGTGTTAATGGTAGATTATAAGTCCTTCTACCACTTCCCACCCCGATATCTCCTAACAGTCACAGCCTTGTATTAAATATCCAAGTTGATGGAAACAGAGCAATTATACTTTATACCCCAATCTCCCTCATCTTTTCAACCAATCGGAAATATTAGAACGATATGTAGAAATGGTGTCAAAAAACATTATTTCTTATGTACACATCAGGTAATGCACAGGCCCACTCACACCCTCGTTATCTCCAGTCAATCACAGCACAGTAATAAAATGTTGTGCTTCATATGACCCTCCTCCTCCTCTTTCCAACCAAAGACAATCTAGTATTCATATGATGTGCCAGATATGTAATAAAATTTAAATAACCTACACTTAAAAGTCAAAGTTGTGTTATGTACTCGAAAATCCAAGATGTGCATTATTGTGGCATAAAAATGGTGTCATGATACACTCTTCATGTAAACACACACACACACACACACACACACACACACACACACACACACACACACTTTCACATTCCACGGGTGTGATATTAAATTTATCTCAGTGTGAAATACGCTCCTGGAAATTGAAATAAGAACACCGTGAATTCATTGTCCCAGGAAGGGGAAACTTTATTGACACATTCCTGGGGTAAGATACATCACATGATCACACTGACAGAACCACAGGCACATAGACACAGGCAACAGAGCATGCACAATGTCGGCACTAGTACAGTGTATATCCACCTTTCGCAGCAATGCAGGCTGCTATTCTCCCATGGAGACGATCGTAGAGATGCTGGATGTAGTCCTGTGGAACGGCTTGCCATGCCATTTCCACCTGGCGCCTCAGTTGGACCAGCGTTCGTGCTGGACGTGCAGACCGCGTGAGACGACGCTTCATCCAGTCCCAAACATGCTCAATGGGGGACAGATCCGGAGATCTTGCTGGCCAGGGTAGTTGACTTACACCTTCGAGAGCACGTTGGGTGGCACGGGATACATGCGGACGTGCATTGTCCTGTTGGAACAGCAAGTTCCCTTGCCGGTCTAGGAATGGTAGAACGATGGGTTCGATGACGGTTTGGATGTACCATGCACTATTCAGTGTCCCCTCGACGATCACCAGTGGTGTACGGCCAGTGTAGGAGATCGCTCCCCACACCATGATGCCGGGTGTTGGCCCTGTGTGCCTCGGTCGTATGCAGTCCTGATTGTGGCGCTCACCTGCACGGCGCCAAACACGCATACGACCATCATTGGCACCAAGGCAGAAGCGACTCTCATCGCTGAAGACGACACGTCTCCATTCGTCCCTCCATTCACGCCTGTCGCGACACCACTGGAGGCGGGCTTCACGATGTTGGGGCGTGAGCGGAAGACGGCCTAACGGTGTGCGGGACCGTAGCCCAGCTTCATGGAGACGGTTGCGAATGGTCCTCGCCGATACCCCAGGAGCAACAGTGTCCCTAATTTGCAGGGAAGTGGCGGTGCGGTCCCCTATGATCTTGGCGTGCATCCGTGCGTCGCTGCGGTCCGGTCCCAGGTCGACGGGCACGTGCACCTTCCGCCGACCACTGGCGACAACATCGATGTACTGTGGAGACCTCACGCCCCACGTATTGAGCAATACGGCGGTACGTCCACCCGGCCTCCCGCATGCCCACTATACGCCCTCGCTCAAAGTACGTCAACTGCACATACGGTTCACGTCCACGCTGTCGCGGCATGCTACCAGTGTTAAAGACTGCGATGGAGCTCCGTATGCCACGGCAAACTGGCTGACACTGACGGCGGCGGTGCACAAATGCTGCGCAGCTAGCGCCATTCGACGGCCAACACCGCGGTTCCTGGTGTGTCCGCTGTGCCGTGCGTGTGATCATTGCTTGTACAGCCCTCTCGCAGTGTCCGGAGCAAGTATGGTGGGTCTGACACACCGGTGTCAATGTGTTCTTTTTTCCATTTCCAGGAGTGTATATGCACACACATCTGGCGCAGGGTTAATGTAAATCCTAGGTCTAAGACAAGCCCTATATACATCTCAAAAAAACCAAAACAGTATATAATGATATATTACTGAACGAATGAAAGGTAAAACAAACCATACACACAAAAATAATAACTTTATTATAAAAATTGTTTTCTTAATTTACACTGTGGAAACGTAAAAATATACTGTACATCCTACATTACCTCCCACACTTTTTCACAGCATCGTCTACTGAAAGCAGTAGTTTCTCTCCGTTTTCTCTCCGTTTGTTCAGATATTAGGAACAATTAGGTTAGACAGCCAAGTTCTCACTGCAGGATCTGCCTTAATGAAATATAAACGGCACTGTGCAGTGTGTGTTGGGAGTAACGTGTTCTTAACGTAGTACGTGACCAGCACCTTACACGGGAATAAAAACTGTTCTGTCATTCGTACCTACCGTAAACTTAAAAAACGATATAGTGTTCGAAATCGGTAAAACGCTCCGTGTGAAACAAGTGTATTATTATCTAATTCACTTCTAAATTCTCTAGCGAATAAAACAAGGAGTCACAACAGTCTTCTCTTAGAGATCTAACATTAATATCTCCTCTTCTTCAACTACATTATACTCTATGAACAGCAGCTAACATTTTTATGTACACAGAAAATTAGGTAACAATATTTTCAAAATCGTCTGTGTGCACGCTATTTTGTCTTCTTCTTATACTTGAGGAAGTCGAGTTCGGCGGGACCAATGGTAGAAATTCTTGGCAGTAACTGTATCTTCTTATCCTCCAGATGAGCCAGGCCCATTGCTCAGAATTTACTTGTAACTCATTTTGCGCTGAAGATCGGCCCTGAATCTTTTGAAGAGGTGACAGAGAAGCTGGACTTCGCTTATTTGTGCCACACTTAGCCTGGAATACAAAAATGGCTTCAAATCATGCCGTCAATACACGTTCTAGCACGCGTGTGTCGCTATATAAGTAGTAGTGCTCTTGTTGTATTCATATTGAGTCTCCAGCCGGAACATCTCGTCATCTGCTCACAATATTTCGACGGTCCACCTGGCCGCCATCTTCAGGTGAGTAGGCCGTCGCACTATCTCGCTGGAACTGAAAGCAAACACTTTCTTTCCCTTTATTGTAATTTTAATCACCTGATACAGGCGGGCTGGCAGCAGCATGGTACGCTGCTCTTCAGCCTTAAGTGGAACAATAACATGACATATAGGTGATACAGACAAGACAGTAAAAACGGCGGGCAAAAAAAGGAGATACAAAAAACAATAAACAAGAAGCCGTTCACGCTGGACGCGAAAAAGCAGTAACACTTGGGGACATGGCGCACAGAACACGGATGACGGCGACGGCACACGTGAACAGTTGAGGCGTGACGGTGACATAACACTAAACACAAAGCGAGGCACACACACAACACACAGATGGCGATGATCTCCGGCGCGCGAAAGTCCACTGAGCATGTACGAGTCCGGGGACCTGCCAAGGGTGGTGGAGGAGGAGGAGGAGGAGGGGAATGGGAGAGGGGAGAGAAGACAGAAGAGATGCCATGAGCAGAGGAGAGAGGGGGTGGGCGGAAGGGGGAGGGGAAGCCCAGGGGAAGAGGGGAGGAGGAAGGGGGAGAGGAAAGAGAAGGGAAGGGAAGGGAGGGAGGGAGGGTGCCTAAAGGAAAGGACACAGGAAGTGGGGGGGAGGGTCATAGTTGATAGGAGGGGTAGATGGAGGGGAGGAGGACATCATCAGGGAGGGGGAGCTGGCGGAAGCCACCGCGGGAGAGGGTAAGGAGGGTGGAGAGATGGAGACCGGGTGGGACGTGGGAATACAGGCGCGGCAGTGGGCGGGGGTGGGAGAGGATCGGGGAGACGAGCGGGGGAGGAGGATCAAGTTTACGGGAGGTGTACAGGATCTGTATCCTTTCAAGGAAAGGGAGGAGGTGGGGGAAGGGGATGAGAGCATACAGGATCCGCGTGGGGGAGGGGAGACGGATGCGATAGGCAAGGTGGAGAGCATGGCGTTCAAGGATTTGGAGGGATTTATAGAAGGTAGGGGGGGCGGAGATCCAGGC
Source organism: Schistocerca cancellata (assembly GCF_023864275.1). NCBI lineage: Eukaryota > Metazoa > Arthropoda > Insecta > Orthoptera > Acrididae > Schistocerca > Schistocerca cancellata. The sequence continues at coordinate 566,947,207 of NC_064628.1, forward strand.
TGGATGGGTGTAACAAAGGATTGGGCGGATGAGGGATTTATAGGTGTGGAGGATTGTGGACGGGTCCAGACCCCACGTACGGCCGGATAGGAGCTTGAGGAGATGGAGGCGGGAACGTGCCTTGGCTTGGATTGTCCGGAGATGGGGAGTCCAGGAGAGGCGACGGTCGAGAGTGACGCCAAGGTACTTAAGGGTGGGAGTGAGGGCGATAGGACGGCCATAGACGGTGAGATAGAAATCAAGGAGGCGGAAGGAAGGGGTGGTTTTGCCTACAATGATCGCCTGGGTTTTGGTGAAATCAAACGCCGTGGCGGCTCCTTTATACACCGACCGTGTGTCCACCGCGCGTGCGCGAAAATAGCTGCCCTGTAACTACAGGCACAGCAGCGCACCGGTGGTGAAAGCTCGCGGAGTCGATAAATCGATATCAGACACTATTGACAGAGACAAGGAGCGTTGTCTCTTAATGTGAAACAGAACAGGATTCCAACTCTTACTTAAATGATATCTTTCATCTCTGTTTATATTATTGTCAGACAGCCGGATTTCAATGGCTTCTTTCACAACACCATCTCAATACCGTGACCCAGGGGCAACTACCTCTGTCTCATCGTTCAACACTTTATGTCCTTCCGTAAGATAATGTTACGCCATCGCAGACTTTTCTGACTGAAAGAAGCGCGTGTGGCGATGGTGCTCCACACAATGATCCTGGACCGCACTAATTGTTTGTCCAATATAGACCTTCTCGCGGTGGCAAGGAATCTTGTAGACTCCGGGCTTTCTCAGACCTAAATCATTTTCACTGAGCGCATCAGGGCTCTGGTCTTAGATGGCCGACGGAGTGCACATTTAATATTGAAGTTTTTTGCTTACAGATACGGCATAGAGAAGAATTGAGAACGATGCAACTGAACGTACAAAACGCAAGACGCTTTCAGTCTGAAGAAGAGTTCATTATCTGGCGATGTTCTCAAAAAATTTCGACCTGATGCTGCAGTCTCTCTGGATTATACGGTTTACCTAAAGTACTGAAACAGTGAGAACCCGTTCTGCCTGTAGTTAGCAATTTGGACGCTTCTACTTACAAGTTAGCCAAGTACTATTTAGCGTCCATTCTCAGTCCCCATGTCGGAAAATTCGAATACCATATTTCCTATTGTATGGTTTTTATTCAGCGTTGTCTTTGTGTCTCAGTCCCACCGATTTGCGCGTTAGTTTTGATGTTGTGTATCTGTTTACCAGAGTTTCTCTTGAAGATTCTTTGCAGTTGGTTGGTGAAAAATTGTACGAAGAGAAAAGTAAGGTTTGTCGTCATGTGTTGACATCGATGTATTTTTTATTTAATGACAAATACTTTGAACAAACAGATAAAATGGCTATGGGGATTCCATCATCAGCCAAAGTCGCCAATTTATTTATAGAAGATTTTGAGGACATGGCGCTGAAGACAACGTTATTAAAACCAACTTCCTCCTGGAGATACGTGGACGATACGGTTATGGTATGACCACAATAGATATCGTTGCCTAGATAATTTTAATTGCCCGCATCACAGTGTTAAGTTCACAATGGAAGTTGAAAAGAATGGAAAACTTCCGTGTTTAGGTACCTTGCTCTACAGGTGGAATGATGGGGCATTAGAACATAGTGTTTATCGCAAGCGCACGTATACTGAGCGATATCTTCATGCATCAAGTTGTCATCCATCGTACCAATGCAACGGCTTCCTATGTACATTGGTAAAAAGAGGTCACGCTATCTCAGATGCAGATAGTTTGACACAAGGAATGGACCATCTAAAAGCTATGTTAAGCAAAATGGTTATACTGACAATCAGATCCGTCCTGATCTACAGATTGGACCTTCACGGGAACCAACGGAGGATTGAAGCAAATCGGTGGCACTCCTATTGTTTGCGGGGATCGTACTTCAAAAATATCTAGAACTCTAAAAAAATTTAATATTAAAAATGTTATCTATCCGCCAGGTAAGACCAGAGCCCTCTTGGGCGCAGTGAAGGATGATTTAGGTTTGAGAAAGCCCAAAGTCTACAAGATTACCTGCCACCGGGAGAAGCCATTGAAATCCGACTATCTGACAATATTATAAACAGAGATAAAAGGTATCCTTTAAGTAAGAGTTGGAACACTGTTGTGTTTGACATTAAGAAGCAACGGTCCTTGTCTCTGTCAATAGTGTCTGATATCGATTTATCGATTCCGCGAGTTTTCACCACCGGTGCGCTGCTGTGCCTGTAGCTACAGGGCAGCTATTTTCGCGCACGCGCGGTGGTCCCACGGTCGGTGTAAAAGGAGCCGCCACGGCGTGTTTGATTTCAGTTCCGGCGAGATAGTGCGACGGCCTACTCACCTGAAGATGGCGGCCAGGTGGACCGTCGAAATATTGTGTGCAGATGACGAGATGTTCCGGCTGGAGATCCGATCTGAATACAACGGATTATTACCCCGGGAAAGTTCACGCAGGCACATAGTGGCTTGTGTTACGCAGTGACAGTAATTAGATCCCTCGGCCTTGTGAGACGTAAGTCGCGGCGTTATCTTTTGTTGACCGTTATCTGTATTTGCTCGCCCATCTGGTGGAGTTCACTGTACATGTAAAACAAGCTCTGTTAATTCAATAATATTTTATTCTGGGATAGACCATCATTCAAATCATGTTATTCAAAAACAAGAAATATGTGGACTGTTTCCAAATAAAACCTTTTAGGGATGTTTTCAACTAATTTTGTGTGTCTCAAACTTTAGTAAACTGAAGAGCCAATGAAATGTGAGTACGGGGTGGGAGTGGGGGGAGGGGGAGATCTCTTCTGAATAACACACTGATATATATCCCAAATGTGCTCAATAATGTTCATTTCTAGGGAAGTATGGTCGCCAGCGGAAGTCTTAAAACTCAGATTAGTGTTCCTGTAGCCACACTGTAGCAATTCTGGACGTGTGAGGTGTCGCATTGTCCTGCTGGAATTGTGAAAGTCTGTTGGAATGCACAATGGACATGAATGGACGCAGGTGATCCGACAGGATGTTTACGTACGTGTAACCTGTCACAGTGGTATCTAGACGTGTCAGGGGTCTCATATACCTCCAATTGCATACGCAGCACTCCATTACAGAGTCTGTACAATCCTGAACAGTCCCCTGCTTACGTGCACGGTCTATGGGTTCATGGGGTTGTCTCTATACCCATACACGTCAATCCGTTCGATACAATGTGCAACGAGACTCGTCCGACCAGGCAACATGTTTCTAGTCATCAACATTCCAGTGTCGGTGTTGATGGGTCCAGGCGAGGCGTAAAGCTTTGTATCGTGCAGTCATGAAGGGTACTCGAGTGGGCCTTCGGCTCCGAAAGTAAATATCGATTATGTTTCGCTGAATGGTAAGCACGCTGACGCTTAACCACTACCTCGGAGATGCTATGCCCCATCACTCGTCGGCCGACTTTAACACCATGTTCAAACCCACTTAAATATTGATAAGCTGCCATTGTAGTAGCAGTAACCGATCTAACAACTGCGCCAAACACTTGTTGTATTATATAGGCGTTGTCGACCGCAACGCCGTGGTCTTCCTGTTTGCATATCTCTGTATTTGAATACGCATGCCAATACATGTTTCTTGGGCGTTTGAGTGTATATTAACTACAGGAAAATCCGAGCGTGAGGTTAACAGTTAACGTAATATCGGCTGATCCAAAGACACAGCCTTGACAGCTAGCAGACTGCTGTGTTTAAAAAATTATTACCACCAAAACATATATGTGCATCATGATGAGTATTCTTCTTACGTGGGCAGCTCTGGTGCCATTGGAATATCCTCCACTGCACCATGCCGGTTAAACAGGGAAACATTTAGCGAGAAAACGCTGTTCTAAGACCACGTTGACGGTGGGCTAGATCTGACAGTGTTCCTATGTATATAAAGACATATAACTCTCGCAGTATCAGTGAACGACGTCAGTAAAAGACTCGGAAATGGATACGTAAATAATTGGTGGTATATAAGACCTCGCCATACACAGACGAGACTGAGCAATGGCCACAGATCAGTAAAATTCAACTCTTTTGTTTCAAAAATTACAGCACAGACCGCCGTTACCTTTCCCACTGTACGAAATAGCAAACTTAGAGATCTACCACCATTTTTCGGTACGTATATTCTCCAAAGATCAGTTAACCTACTAGCTTGTCGATTCAGATTGTCAACAATCATGAGCAATAACCGTTGAAAAACGAGTTGCACATACCTGATAATAGTGTAGTCAGTACCCATGCTTACGGCGAGTTACTGCAAGGGTCTGTCTTCGCTACAGGCTCAGGAACAACAGGGGGCGACGCCTCTAGTGCGTGCATGCGGACAGCGCTGGGAATGCCGACCAGACCATAGGCGTGTAACATCTCTTTGTATATTCGCCTGCTAGTGCCTAGATGCACAGCCTCTAAGTGCGGACAGTGGCTGACAAAAAAGCGCGAGAAACTGCATATGCAACGCTTATAACTTGTCGAATCACCAACCTGTGTGTCAATCTAACGGTTAGCAACACCTGCGAATGCATTCGCCTCATAACTCAAACCGCCTCATAGGATGGTTACGCCAGCGATTGTTAAGAAGGAAACAGTAACCGAGGAGAGCCCCCGTGCTGCCTGTATCAGAGGAAACCCGCGTTTGATTACGTTGACAGTGTGTGTCACGCAGTGAACACTAGTGACATCCAGAGGTAACTGCATAAACGAATAAAACGGAGCACAGCTACTTTTATTACATGTGTATTAGCAATTATACTTACCCAAACAATCTTATTAACAAAAGTACATTATTGAATGGCAAAAAATGCGCCATAATCGTGCTCGATGCAATTATATCTTAACGTGTTGGATGCTAAGAGATTACCACGATCCCGGCGGAGGTTCGAGTCCTCCCTCGGGCATGGGTGTGTGTGTTTGTCCTTAGGATAATTTAGGTTAAGTAGTGTGTAGGCTTAGGGACTGATGACCTTAGCAGTTAAGTCCCATAAGATTTCAGAGACATTTGAACATCTTTGATTATCACGAATCAACCCCTCTCCAGGTTGCCATGTATCGTTAGTTGCGAAAGCAGCCCATGTCCGATATGGTCGTCGTTGACGAATCGCAAATCAGGCAATATCGCAGTCAAGTTCAGTTCCTGATGCTTCTGAGAGAACAGAAGGCTGTACAACGGATGTTACTGAATCATTTCATCTTTGTCTTCTAAGAGAGCTACACGACGATTTCTTTGCAAAAAGTGCTCATAATCCTTGCATGTAATGTATTCCGCTTATAGAACTCAGCTCGACAGTTTGTTGGTATAGGGTATTAGGTTCACGAACATTTACATCTATAACTACATCTACATCTACATAGACACTCCGTAAGCCACGGTAAGGTGCGTGGTGGGGGGTACCCTGCCAGTTGTCATTTCCACTCCTGTTCCACTCGCAAACAGGGCGACGGCCAAACGACTGTCCGTAGGTCTCCGTGTGAGAAGTAATTTCTCGCATTTTATCTTCGTGGTCCTTCCGCGCGATGTATGTTGGCAGCAGTAGAATCGTTCGGCAGTCAGCTTCCAATGCCGGCTCTGTAAATTTTCTTAATAGTGTTTCCCGAAATGGAAGCCGCCTTTCTCATTTTCATTCCCGAAGCATCTCCGTAACAAATCCAGTGAGGTAGTTTAATAAACTTGCTGGCCGCACGCCGCGTGAAGTGGCCGCGTGGTTTGAGGAACGACGACAAGCACTGCGCGGCCCCTACTGCCGGAGGTTCGAGTCCTCCGTCGGCCATGGGTGTGTGTGTTGTTCTTAGCATCAGTTAGTTTAAGTTAGCTTCGGTAGTGTGTAAGTATAGGGACCGACGACCACAGCAGTTTGGTCCCTTAGGAATTCACACACATCTGAACATTTTTGAACAGGCCACACATCGCAGCGGTGAGTCTTTCGTCACACCTTTTTCCAACTGGAAGGATTTTCCCGAAACACTAGGAATGTAATGATGGACTTGACGTGAGCAGCTTCAAACAACACGCTAGTACTACTTGTTCTGAAACTGGACTACACCCTTTCTGTGATAAGCTTGCCGAGAGGTTCTAGGCGCTTCAGTCTGGAACAGCGCGACCGCTACGGTCGCACGTTCGTATCCTGCCTCGGGTATGGATGTGTGTGATGTCCTTAGGTTGGTTACGTTTAAGTAGTTCTGAGCTCTAGAGGACTGATGAGCTCAGATGTTAAGTCCCATAATGCTCAGAGCCATTTTTATGCTATAAGCTCTGTTAAGGGGTGACATTTGGAGCCAGCGAATATTCCCGAAAAATAAGAGAAATTAGGGATGGATAGAAATGTTTCTCTCAAGCATCATTTGTTTTCATACCGTGCTTCTGCGAGAGGTACAAGGTTCAGTACTGTGTGTGTAAGTGACTGTGTCTCTGTGTGTGTGTGTGTGATACGTTCGAATGATTATTACCAATAAGAGTCCAGGAGTTATGACAACCACTTAAAAGACATAATGAAACTGTGCCTAATATCCGTACGGTGTCATACAACTGTCTGTACTGGACTGTCATTAAAATAGAATTCCACGGAAGTTCTTGTAATAATTACAGTTCACATTCATTAAACCAACCAGGTAGGTGTCTCAGACTGATGATCAACTGTTGATGTTATGTACCTGCTAAATAATTATTCAATCGAAGACTCAGTATTGACATTAACACTATATCGTGGAACCGTGATACATCTGGAAAGACATTACATCTACCAGCCATAAATGGAGGCCATTAAAAAGCTAGTTTCCCGGTCTTCTTTCCAGAGGAAGTCATGTGCGCAGATGAGATGAATTTAATCATCCGGTGGAGTAACTCTGAATTATATCATCAGAGTAGCTACAAAACAGCTGTCAGTATCGCTGTTTATGTCTATTCGGTTTCCATGTTAAAACTACATGAGTAAAACGAATAGTTTTATAAACTATTGTAGGTCCTGTCTTTATTTTTTTTAAGTGTAGCATCGAGATATAACATCTTTCCACTACAGAAAAATCCATTAAAATGCAGTCTTTCACAGAAAGTACGTACGTGTCCACTTAAAACGGTATAACATATGTGTACTCGAACTTTAGGCGCCATAACCGGAAAGATATCGCGATCAGCACTATTTGAGCTAGTACTGCTCACCCTGTATATAAGCTGCAGAACGATCTTATGGATACAGATACGAGAAGTTAAGGAAACAGCCTAGGTCTGCATGACAAACAATTCCTCCACTACAAATCAGGGACGAATAATTTGTTCCATAATACGTCCATTAGTAAATCGTTAAAGGCCACGGTTCTTTTTACACCATGTACACATCCTGGTTTTCTAAGTTTAGGAGCCATAATGAGAAAAGATGCATGATCAACAAGATATAAGCTGGTATTAGGACTACATAGATAATTTTAATAGGTCTACTCTACGTACATTGCCCCCTTTACGAATCAGGAAGGCATGCTTCTGTGAGCAAGGCAATCAGAGCCTTTAGAGATGTACAGTTATTCAGAGCGTTCTCATATTTACGGTCACTAGAACCTCACATATTGTTAACACTATCCAAGAAACCACTTAATGATAATTTTGCCCATGCTGGTTTGCTTACGACGAATAAACGTTCATCCAAACTATTTATAGTCCACATTAGAACTATCACCATTTACTGTTAAGCTGCTAATGTAATCGATTTCAAGTTAAATGTTTAAAAGTAATTACCAATTACAGTCACTTATTATACGCAATGCACGCACAGCCACTCAAGTTAACAGTATTGACTTTAATTCTGTATATGATGTTCGTTTCGGCCTCACGGCATTTTGGGTTACCATTCAGAAAAAGCGCAGGACAGAGACTGAAATGTTTCTTAGCAAAGCAATAATGGGGATAGGTGATGGTGACGACACTTCCAGTCACATGTATTAACACTTTGTGTACCCCAGAACCACGGGTTGGGAGACGCGCGTGGAGTCCACCAACGACAAGCAACATGCATGGTGCTGCTCTGAACACCAAAACCCCATACTTAATGGTATATATTCAACAAAGTACCAGAGCCGAAATCGATAAGAAAAGTGAGATGCAGCTCCCAAGCTTAACTGCTGTATGGAACAACATGGTAATGCATCCCTGGCATCGAGGGTCGTCATAATATATAGGAGACTTTGATATGATTGTAAGTAGAACTAAGAAATGTTTTTTGATAAAATAATACCCATGATCTAGACTCAGGTCCTGAGTCCAGCGCTTATGCTCGATGTGTAGTAGTAAAAGGCTCAGAATTCATAATTTGTGTATATGAGTTTACATGAACGGCACAAGTTGACGTAATTTGTTTCCATTATGTTAAATAATGAAAATTAATAAGTTGACAATATTCAGCAGATGTTAAACACTGTCTTTACTCCATACTGATAACAGAATCATATAATTAAAGACTTCAGATAACATACTTTCTGTCATACCCTCCAAGTGTTGCTGTAATTACTTTTACGTGAGTACTCCAAGGTCTTTGGTAGGGTGGAGGTGATGTTATTTTCTGTGTGCACGAGGGCACACTAATGGAGCGAATTCACTTTAAAGACACCCATCCCGCTTTGTACCAGGAGGCTACTTGCTTGGATTTTTATGTAATGTTACCTCATGATTATTAAAAGAATAATCGTGGACGGTTGCAAAAGATCGCAGTCAAGCCAGCAGATATAGATATCTGGTCGACCCTGATGTTTCAGCAGCGAGATGGTCAAAACCTACCGTACAGCGTCGTAGGAATCAGGCGAAGACGCAAAACAACAACTATTGTGACAACATCTCTAAAGTCCCCTCTCCAGAGTCCCCTTCTCCTCCAAAACACTCCACTGTAAATTTCCCACAAGTGATACCATCTGGGAGGACAATCGCAAAATAGCAAAAGCGTACAATAAATGGGTTTAAAAATAAGAGAAACGCCGGGCAATAGCATTACGAACAAATATGCATTATGTAAAAAATTATACCAGCTACGTTGTCCACATAGCCACATTTTGTTATCTGTCAGAAAATTTCTCATGATTACATCTTCAGTGTCGTGAATGTGTAATCAGCGTGTTTCGCTTCCTTCCACTGTGAAATCTAATAACTTTACACAACATCAAAATATTTATTTTTTTCACCGTTCCAAATACACGTGACTCGCAATTAACAAGTATTTTGGGAGATGCCGCGGCATTCAGTTTACAATAACAGTGCCGCCTCATCACACACAAGAAAGTAGCGGGAGAATGGCAATTTTGTCTTGTCTCTCTACAATGTGTCAGCGTTCCAGTAGTGAGGCAAATGAGCTGTAAATCTCTCTCTTATCCATCTCTCTCTTAGGTATACTCATTATAGCTTCTCTCTCGATCTACTACCCCCCTCCCCCTCCTCCTCTGTATAGTGTTTATTTTATATTGTGACGCAATGTCCGTCTCAGTCAATTTTGAGGCGTAGGGAGCTGTGATTGTAATAGCTCACTCATCCTCACAGCTTTCTAGGAGAGTATACAAGGGACCTCCTAAAACACGCTGATTTACTTCTTAAGTAACATTCCTACCACGTTCTAAGAATAAAGGCAGAAATCTTCTGAATAAATGCAGATATCTTGTGTGACCACATTGCATCTTTTTTTTTTTTTTTTTACCGAAGTTCTGACATTTTCCAGATATTTCGATATTTATCCCTTTTTCCAATATGTAAATGTACAACTACAAACCTATTGAGTATTGCTGACATAACCAAATGTGGCTTGCTATTTTATTATACCATCCAACTTCGAAACAGAGTGCCATCCCAGCGAGGGCATGTACTTGTACAGAGAGGGGGATAGACATGGTGTCATAGGTATAAAAAAGCAAAATCATTATGCAGAGAGGGTAATCGGTCGAGAGGAACTGTAACGAGTAGATAGAGGGAATGACAGCTTCTTTGTCTTACTAGTGGAGAGATGGTGCATTCTAGAGAGACAAAACGAAATTGTAATTCTGCCGCTAGTTCTTTGTGCGTGATGGAACGCAGTGTGTTCATTTCTGTATACTGCGACATTCTCCAGCCGGCACATGTTAGTTTCAAGTGATGCGTACACTGTTGGCCACCCAAAGGACTGGAGGTATGGCAAGCAAATTGATTTGGGAGGTAACACTATGTAAAAATATCACGTGCCTGAGAATACAGCGCCGGCCGCGGTGGTCTAGCGGTTCTAGGCGCGCAGTCCGGAACCGCGCGACTGCTACGGTCGCAGGTTCGAATCCTGCCTCGGGCATGGATGTGTGTGATGTCCTTAGGTTAGTTAGGTTTAAGTAGTTCTAAGTTCTAGGGGACTGATGACCATAGATGTTAAGTCCCATAGTGCTCAGAGCCATTTTTTTGAAAATACAGCCCCATGTGACGGGACGAAGATGACGAAGTCAGTACTGAGTGTCGCTGTTACACGCCTTGGCATTGAATCAAAGAGGCACTAGGAATGTTGCTGGGGTATAGCGGTCCATGCAGCTTATTCATATTCTCAAAGCTGATCTGGCGTAGCAGCGCGTCGTGTATCTCGAGACAGTCGTTCCGCAATCACCGAACACACGTTTCCGATGGGCTAGAGTTCGGGAGAACAGGGAGGCTAAGGCAGAAACACAGTCCGATGGGCGACGAAGAAATCATGAACATTGAGTGCCACGTGTGATAGCGAGTTATCGTGATGCACTGTGGATGATGGCAAGCTCCGAAGGTATGGACGAAAAGAATGCTGTAACGCTTCTGAGATGAGATGTAACGTTGGCTGGTTACTGTACCGCCACTGTTTACTATGACAGGGGGGTTGGAAGGGGACGGGGGGTGGGAAGGTGCGAGAGTCCAATCAAATACAGTGGCATTGCATAATACCATGTGGCGATGCATCAAGCAGTAGTTTAACTGTCTCTCAGCACGGTGTCTCCAGACACCGCCCTGCAGACGGTTCACTCTGTTGCAAACGACGTCGAAGGGTACGCGCGGACACTGCTCGTTGCGCAACAGCGCAAAGCGATCTATCAGTTCCATGGGCACAATATCCCTGTCATCACATGTATTGGTGCACGAAGTGAGTGCAATCTGCCCCGTCGGTCCGTCGTTCCCGATTACAGATAGACATCGCAGTTGCTTCGTACCGTCAGACATAATCATCGATTACTGTGAAGGATATTCCGCAATCCCTATAGGCAACAACTCATCCTCGGTCGAACACTGAAAGTTGCTCTGAAGACGCACGCTATCTTCTTCGAGGTACACTGAAGCTGCTTACGCAAAACGACGCCACGTCAAGTCCTCTTTCGCCGCGGACGTGGCGCGTGGCGCTGTGTACGTTCTGACGTAGGGAAATCCTCTTCACCATCAATCAATACAAGGAAGAGGAAACGCAAGTTTTCGAAAGATTATACATATATTTTAATTTTTTTAAGTTTCTTTAAATATTTTCTAATTATTGTAAATTATTTTTGTTCATGGTCTACTCAAAAAAGATTGTGTAAATGTTATTTCTTTAGAAAACTGTCTTACTATTAAAAAGTTTATTCGCCATTAATAGGTATGGTGATAAAATAACATCTTAGTACATATGCACAATTTTTACAGGTAGTGGGCACTTTTGTCTTTTACCAATCAGGTTTCTCCAAACTGTGATATAAGGTTTTAACAGATTAAATATTAGTTATGACAGCGAACCAATAGTTCTGTACTGACAGGTTACACTGTAACTGCGATATATGGTATGTTTGCAATTTAATTCGTTCCGAAAATTCTAAGATAGTTCTATCAGTAACTATATACTCTCTCTTGTTACTTAAATTTTTAACTTTATCTAACAGATCTGAAACCGGTTATTTAAAATAAAAAAAATAGCGACCAAAAAATGAAGTACCATATTTTTATTGTATTATTTATTATTATTTAACGTGGAAACCGATTACACAAACTTGTGCTTTTGATGTGTCCTTGTATAACAAAATAAAGTATTGTCAGACATTTACTACTACTACGTTGGTTGCATAAGCACTACACTCAGGACCTTAGTCTTGCATATGAGTATTATTTTATGATAATAAGGGTCTTAGTTATACTTAAAACGATCTAAAAGTCACTTTTGTATTATGGCGACCCTCTATGGCGGCGTTGCATTCTCACGTTATGCCATTCAGCTGTTAGGTTCATTAGCTGCAGCTCAAATTTTTTATAGACATCGCGGCCGATTTTTTCGTAAATAGACACCGCTAACTATGCGATATTGGTGTTCAGAATAGTACAACCTTGTTGAATGTCGTTGGTGGACTCTAAGCGCCCTTCCAACCCATGGCCTGGGGTTGATCATGTGACAGTGTTGGTACTATCTCCCAAGTTGCTTTGTTAAGAATCAGTCCAGTGTCTGTTCCGCACCTTTATGAATAGTCATCCAGAATGACGTGAGGTCAGAACATATATCACAATGAGAATTAAAGTCAAAGCTGTTAACTTGTGCATCTGTGCGTATAGTCTTTATAATTGGTGACTGTAATTTTATGAATAGTCATCCAGAATGACGTGAGGTCCAAATAAATATCACATGAAGAATTAAAGTCAAAGCTATTAACTTGTGCGTCTGTGCGTATAGTCTATATAATCGGTGACTGTAATTGGCTATAATGCTACACTTCGCGTTTCTATAGTTTTAAACATTTGACTTGAAATCGATTATATGAGCCACCGAACAGTGATGGCGACAGTTCTGCTGTGGACTATACATAGGTTGAATGACCGTCGTAAGCATACCGGCATGGGCCGCATTACCATCTACTGTCCGCCGCTCGTGGTCTCGCGGTAGCGTTCTCGCTTCCCGAGCACGGGGTCCCGGGTTCGATTCCCGGCGGGGTCAGGGATTTTCACCTGCCTCGAGATGACTGGGTGTTTGTGTTGTCCTCATCATTTCATCATCATCCAGGAAAGTGGCGAAATTGGACTGAGAAAAGGTTGGGAAATTGTACGGGCGCTGATAACCACGCAGTTGAGCGCCCCACAAACCAAACATCATCATCATCATTACAATCTACTAGGGTTAAGAATATGGGAGATTCTAGTTACCGTAAATATGAGATTGCATTGAACAACTGTACATTTCTGAAGAGTCTGGATGTCTTGATGGCAGAAGTAAAGGGCACATTATGCCCTCCTGATGCGTAAACGAGGCAATATACGTAGAGTAGACCTATTAAAATTATCGTATACGTAACCGTAAGATGGTTCTGCAATTTGTCTACTGGGGAAGTAATAGAAGTAATACCACCTCATATGGTGTTGATCATGACGTCTTTTCTGGTCATGGCTTCTAAACTTTGAATACATAACTATAATATTTTTGAGCTGGATGTGTATATGGTGTGAAATACTATAGTGGCAGGATGCAATACTTTAGCACTCTAATTTAAAAAAGGAAAAGAGAAATATGGCGTGTAAGGTTTTGCTAATGACGCAAGGATGTGGTAGTATCTTCAACCAATCGTTTCTTCACCCATGCCAGAGGTGTCGGAAACATGTTATTTGCTGTTTTTATGCCAATCAAACGCACACCCCACGAGTTTCTGATGCAGTGTTAAGAATGTGGAAAAGTATCTAGTGACAATATTGGGGATAATCTAAAGTTGAATGTTATGCGGGTAACGATATATATGGAACAAACTGTTTGACATGCAGACCTAGACTTTCTCCTGAACTTCTCGTATTTGTATTCGTAAGATCGTGCTGCAGCTTATCTACTGGGTGAGTAGTACTGGCTTTGATGGAGTTGATCACCACATCCTTTCTCGTACGACACCTAAAATTGAATACACAGATGTTATACCACTTAAGCTGGACACGTACACTTTGTGGAAGACTGTAGTTTTAATGAATGGATTTTTCGGTAGTAGCAGGATGTAACATCTTGGTATTACGCTTAAAGAAAACAAAGGTAGGACCTACAATGGTTTATAAATTAATTTGCTGTACGCCTATAGTTTTAACACGGAAAACGAGTACACAAGAACTGCAATACGGACAGCTGTTTCGTAACCATTCTGATGGTGGAATTGAAAGTTACGCCATGGGATGATTGAATTCATCTCACCTGCCCACGTTATCTCCTGTAGACACAATACTTTAAACTAGTTTTCTTTTGCCCTCGCATCGTTTGTACAATTATCGTCATTTCAGATGTGTCACAGATCCTTTACACAGTGATAATGTCAGTAACGTGTATATGAAAAGTCTTCGAATCTGTAATGATTTTATTATGTGCAAAAAATATCTAAAATTTTTTCGTGTGTTACGACAAAATACTAGATTTGATCGACAGTTCGAGACACTTACCAGGTTGGTGTTACGTGTGCCATAATTATTGCCAGAATTACCCCATAGAAAGCCTGCACGAATGGGCGCTGCTTCCTGAGCGGGAAGACGTGGCGGTGCCCGGCACGAAGCCGGCCGGAGGATTAGTGTCGAAGTTAACTAGGAGCCGAACCGCACAATAATCCTGGGTCTGGTGTGGGGCGGCGGCGAGCTGGATGGACTGCTGTGGTCTATTGTAGGGTTGTGAACCACTGATGACTACCGTGGGACGAAGCCTCTCTGATGTTTCTAGGTTCAAAGGGCTCTGATCGCTATGGGACTTAACATCTGAGGTCATCAGTCCCCTAGAACTTAGAACTACTTAAACCTAACTAACCTAAGGACATCACACACATCCATGCCCGAGGCAGGATTCGAACGTGTGACAGTCGAGTACATATGTACGAGGACAAATCGGCAAGTAAGGAATGACCGCTCGTGAATTGCACAGATGTGTTGGAGAGTGTGACTAGCATGCCCGTAATAGCGTCACGCCGCTCTTCTCAATTCCGGGCGCACAGTGAGCGCTAAAGGATCCCAAGAAAAAAGTGTCTCCCGCCTAGCACGGGTGACTGCCAAGAGATTTCGCCTTATTTCATGTAAACCAACTGTCATACGGTTCCCTC
This sequence comes from Schistocerca cancellata, assembly GCF_023864275.1. Classification (NCBI taxonomy): domain Eukaryota; kingdom Metazoa; phylum Arthropoda; class Insecta; order Orthoptera; family Acrididae; genus Schistocerca; species Schistocerca cancellata. The sequence continues at coordinate 566,962,262 of NC_064628.1, forward strand.
TTCATGACCGTTCTCAGCCGCACGCTGCACAGGCAGTAGGACGCTCCCGCAACGTTTTACATGTGAATTGTTTGCTTACTGGAACTGGCTCCCTCTGATTTTTATCCAAGCTGAAATGAACCGCTGACTATGAAGACAACTTTTGCTACAGATAACGAGCTAATCCCCAGGGTAGATTGTCGGAAAGCACAGGAACCTGTCTTCTATAACTAGGGAATTGGAAAGTTCATACAGCGGTACGACAGATTTCAAGCCCGAACGGCGACTATGTAGCTGGAAGATGTAGGTAACTGTTGAGAATGAAAGAGTTCTGATTTTTACAGTGGATTCCATTTTCCATGCGATCGTTTCTTATTTCCGAACAGCCCTCGTACACCTCCTAACAGAGGTTAGACAAAGCTTCGTTATGTATTTTAAATAATTATCTTAACACTAGGTCTCTTATTACTGATAATCACTCGAATATGATACACTCGAATATCATAAACTGGCGTGTTGATTGAATCTGCTCTTACTAAGTCCATCATTAAGTCGTTGGTATTTTGTGAAAATCCTCGTAGTTTAACAGATTATTCATTTCTACGATGTGTGTCCTGCAACCTTACCAACCCACATTACGGAATTTGTTCATCAGTCTGATACCACAGACCAGGTTGTCTTAGTAGGTGTGGAAGATAATTACTATATACTCTATCTTTAATGTCTAATGCCAAAACAACTTATGCAGTAGACTCCTACAAGAGAAACATTTTACATGCAAGGATTACAAGCAATTTTTTTTCAAACAATTTGTTTTGATTGTCGTCTTAGATGACAACAATAAAAAGATTCAACAATTTGCTTTTTACAGTATTCCCCTGTCAGAAGCGTCAAACACAAAACTTGACTCTGGTATTACCTGTTTTGAGATTCATCGTCGACGACAGTAAAATTTTTGAAAACATTATCAGCGATGTTATATTAATATGATAATTAGAAATTAGTCTTGATCGCAAATTTCTTTTAATCGGAGTGACCGGCTTAAATCTTTAAGGATCATCTTCAGACTCTGAAATAAAACACGTACGAACACAGGGTACCTTACAGTGACGTATATACTTTGAAATAAGATTACAAACTACATAATTACACACACAACGGCAGGTGGACTTCCATGGAGCATGCTGCGCCGGTCCACGACGTTGTACTGACTGCTAAATGGATAATGGATAGGCAGGAATGGTCTTAAATAACACTAGTCCCACTCTTCGTCCTGTCTATGATATCAGCGTTAATCAATCAGAAGTACAGTGTTTACTATTAGCATTAGATGTATTACAATAGTCTATATTACTAAGATTTGAAGAAGATTTACAGGTTAAATACATCGTAAAATTGCTATGGAACAACTATTCGTCAAAAAATATAAACTGTAGTAAATAATTAGCTTAAAATAGGCTAGGCTGCCCTCTGTTTTCCGGTCCGTAACATACGTGCTGTTGGCAAAGATATATGGAATAGCACTCAAAGGTTGCTATAGCGATAGTGGGAAGCTACTAGCAAAGATAATCTATATGGGCGTTGAGGGTTGCCGTAGAAACGGCGTCCAATATCGATGCGACATTCTGAAAAGCGGCCACAGAGTGCTGTAACGACTGCAAAGACGATCTATGTAAACGTTAAGTGTTGCTGTAAAAATGGCGTCCCCTATCGATGTGACACATCAAAATTTTAACCAATGTCCGCACTTCGAGGGTGTTGTCCCTGGGGCTAGTAGCCGCATATACGGGGAGGTTGTAGCAACGGCCGTGCTATGGTCCGCTGTATGCAGCCTCGGACTTGAGAGGTCGGTCCCTGTGGTTCCTGGGTCTGTTAACAGGTATGTGCAACTCATTTTTCGAAAGGCTTTGCGCGAGTGTTGTTACTAATTTCAACACACAATGTGATAGGTTAATTGGTCTTTGGAAAATATGTTTATCGACAAATGGTGCTCGGTCTCTAAGGTTGCACATTTTATCGTATAGCGGAATAGGCATCACGAGCTCTATGAGTCTGTGCCTTTGTATGTGAGGATAGTTTATTTTCCGTCTCATTTGTGTGTGACGAGGATATATATTGTTGTAATAATCTCCTCGTCTGTTAACGAATCGTGTAGTGACGACGTATACTAATATTACGTATCTTTATATTATGCCTGGGAGCACTGTCTGATCCAGTCTACCGTCGACGTGCTTCCAGGAATGTATTTGTCTATAATTTTTTCCCGAATTACCCTTCATGGTTAGTTTAGTGAGGAGTATTCCACTTCCATCGGTCTTGCCCACGTAAAAAGTATAATTATTATTAATACTGATAAAAGTTTTCACAGCAATAATTTCGTAAAAACAGGAGTGTTCTTGCTGTTCAGCATGAGTCTTTGACATTGTATGGATCAGTTGAAATCACGTTAAAAGCAAAACGAGTATAATCGGATTGTGATGTCGTTAATACACGATTCTTGCAGTACTCTCACATGCACTAATAACATTACTGGGTTTAATTTATTTACACAATTTTGTATCTTCATTCCACCCAGGAATGCATCTTTTTCGAGAATGGTGCCACCCACAGAATATTTTAAAGGATGTTTTTTAATGGTGGCGGGAGAGCTTTTTTCTTATTGGTGCTAAAACTGTTTGCAATATCCATCCGCAAAGGTACGGGTGCGTTACGACAGGTTTTGCTGTAGCGGGATGTTACTTTCCTGAACGACTCAGTGGCGTTTCTCCGAGCTACGAGATCACATTGCGCAAATTTCTTCACCACACCTGCAGAGATGGTTTGGCATAATGTTAGGAAGACATGTGGAGCTCAGCGGTACACAAACTGGTGACAGTGGCTGTACTATCAGTTCCACACCCTCCCGACATCATCCAGCGAATAAATGGGAGGAGTTCCTCATAATCTATGTGTGTATTTGCAGCAGTCTTTGATATTAGCACCGATGTGTTGGGATATGTTTGCTGTTATTACTGCAGGCGGGAGATCCCTCAGAGAGAACTGATATAGCAGCAATGTCAGCCATCTGGCTGTAGTTGATTATACCGCAGCTTTTTCGGTCGTCGTTGGGTGGTGTGTCCGCAAACATCTTTCAAGCGTCGGTCTCCAATACGTCGGAGTCTGAAGGAAGGGCCACCCTGCAGGCGAAGTACTTTTCGCTGTGCATGTTGCAGATAGTGTTCGCCTGCCTAGAGGTGTATTTTATAGTACTATGTTACAGATACAGTCTCTTTGGTTGGAACCATCAGAATTTTACTGCGACGTCGCAAAGTCTTGTAAAGCAGTGCGGGGTTTACCTAATGTGGTGTGGTATTTCTTATATACATAGTATCTTTGGTTAGAATTCGTTGGTGTTCATAGAATTCTCTATGACATCATTGACGAGGCGTAAGTATCTTTACCAGTGTGTTCGTTTCGAACGCTATGAAGTCACACACACACACACACACACACACACACACACACACACAGAGAGAGAAAGTAGACTGGGAGCTAAGAACCGATACATAACCGGGTCAATGCTGTATTGTGATTGGCTGAAAGCATCATGACGTCGACATGACATAATTCGCCAAGTTCATAAAATGGAAGCATAGCCTTCAGCTGCCGTTTTTAGAATAAAAAAAATGTTTCGGGTATGACCGCATTCTTTTAGGAAAAACACCCCGAAGAAGACCATTTAGCAACAGTGACCGAAACGTCGGAGAATTTTACACACTGACTGTGTGGTCTCTTATCCACAACAACTTTACTGAAATTGAGTAAAAAATGTAGAAAACATTGTGGAAATACTAAAAGTGTGATGAATATGTTAAACTGGGGAAAATACGACAAAATATAAATGGACATGTAAAATATGAAAGTACTTACATATCTGCCAGGGTGTACTGTCTGCAGGTGTCTTGACTGACGAAGTATTACAATGTTATCAGCAAAGATACCTCGCGTGACGTGATTTATTAGTAGAAAAGAGACCTAGCCTGCAACCTCCTTCTTTGTTGTCCTACTCCACAGAATCTCACTTGTAAAAGACTGAGTTCTGGAGGTGTGCCTCAATATCAGTGACAATTTGATTTTCGCTCCTGAACTGTCTTCATATACCGTGACAGGTTACATAAAAATCAGTCATCCCTAAAGCTGTGGATGAGCTGTTCACTGAGTCAGTATCACTGAGCTCCACCGAGATATACAAGGGAGCTATTTTGTTTCAAGGTCCAGTCGGCCGCGAAATTAGAACCACAGTGAAAAATCCAATGAGGATTTGTGCATATAAGTCGTGCAGTGTCCCTAGTATGTCCGACGAATACGTCACTTTTCCATTCCGAACGCACGGTGGGCATGTAAAGCAGACTTTAACAACAGAGTCATCTGCCCAGTGTAAAATGGTCACTGCCATTTGATATCTCCATGCTGAGTGGTTCTGTCTGATTTCATGCTGCTCACATAGCGTAACTGTGATGCTTGAGAGAAAAGGGAGGCAATGGCGCAGGAAACTTGAAGCAGGTCGCACAGACATTCATGGTCCAAGTGGTTTCAGAATGAAGTAAGTGTTAGTCGTAGATGTTGCCAGCCAATGGATCAGGTGATTCGATAAAATCCTTTATGAAGAACAATTCACAAAAAGTGAAGAGGTATGTTGTCCTGATGCATTGCTCTCCTTCATGACGATGCTCGGGCGCACAGTGCAACTGCAACACGCTGCTGCAGAGTTTTCGACAGGAAGTGTATGATCATCGACCACGCAGCCCGAACTTGGCTCTCTTTGGTTCTCATCTCTTTGCTCACATGAACTGTTGGCTCTTAAAACAATATTCTGACACTGAAAATGAGATAAAAAAACACTAGCTCTTTTTCTGGCATTGGAATGACACCAAGGGACTGAGAAACTATTGGTCTAGTTATATTAAGCGTACCAAACATGTTAAATTATTGGTAATTAGCCTTGAAAGGTGGACACTTTCGACACCAGAGACCCTTGAATTTGTTTTGGCGCTCCTATAAACATTTTTGTAAGCCATTTTACCAGAATAAAGTACCCTACAGCTGCTTCTAACCTGCTACATTTTGAATAATTTGAGACAAATTAAGAATACATTAGAAGAACAGATACAGCGGAACATTAATAGACTGCATTACGGAGGTTCTTACTGCACCGAATGGACCGTTTATAATTTTGTAAACCTTGTATTGTCGCACAATCAGCGTAACAGCTCATGCATCTAATTTGCTGGCAAGAGTAATATTCAGAAGAATGGAGAAGAAAATTGAGGATGTGTAGGATGACGATGTTTGGCTTTAGAAAAGGTACAGGCACCAGAGGGGCAATTTTGACGTTGCGATTAGTAATGGAAGAAAGACTAAAGTAAAATCAAGACACGTCCACAGGATTTGTTGATCTAGAAAAAATGTTCAACAATTTAAAATGGTGCAAGATGTTCGAAATTATGAGACTAATAGGGATAAGCTATAAGGAGAGACGGGTAATATGCATTCTGTACAAGAGCCAAGAGAGAGAGTGTAAGACAGGGATGTAGTCCTTCCCCCGAACTGTTCAATATGTACATCGGAGAAGCAATGGTGGAAATAAAGGTAAAGTTCAGTTCTGGAATTAAAATTCAGCGTGAAAGGATATTAATGATACGATTCGCTGATGACATTACTATCCTGAGTGAATGTGAAGACGAATTGGATGATCTGCTGATCGGAATTAACAGTCTAATGAGTACAGAGTATGGACTGAGAGTAAATCAAAGAAAGTCGAAAGTAATGAGAATTAGCAGCTGACATCAAGGTTGACGATCATGAACTAGATGAAGATAAGGAATTCTGCTACCTAAACAGAAAAAAACCAATGGCGGACGGAGCAAGGAGGACATCAAACGCAGACTACCACTGGCGAGAAGGGCATTCCTGGTCAAGAGAAGTCTACTAGTGTCGACATAGGAATTACTTTGAGGAAGAAATTTCTGAGAATGTACCTTTGGAGCATGGCATTGCATGGTGGTGAAACGTGGGAAAACTGGAACAGAAGAGAATCGAATCATTTGAGGTGTGGTACTACACACGAATGTTGAAAATTAGGTGGACTGATAAGGGAAGGAACGAGGAGGTTTTGTGCAGAATTGGAGAGGAAAGCTGAAGAAAATGCTCTTAACGCCTTTTCAAGAGACAGTCTTCATTCCTTCCGATCTGATCATGTAAGTGTAGAAAAGTTGGGGAATGTTTTCGAAGAGAGAGTATCAACAGCAATTGAGAGATATATACCACATAAATTAATAAGTGATGCTACTGGTCCCCCATGGTACACAAAACGGGTCAGATTGTTGTTGCAGAAGCAACGAAAAACGAATGCCAAATTTAAAAGAACGCAAAATCCCCAAAATTGGCAAAGTTTTACAGAAATTTAAAATATGGCGCGTACTTCAATGCGAGATGCTTTTAATAATTTCCACAACGAAATTCTGTCTCGAGATCTGGCAGAGAACTCAAAGAGATTCTGGTCATACACAAAGCACACCAGTGGCAAGACACAATCAATACCTTCACTGCGCGATAACAAAGGTGAAGTGACTGATGACAGTGCCACTAAAGCAGAGTTATTAAACACGGTTTTCCGAAACTCCTTCACCAAAGAAGACGAAGTAAATATTCCAGAATTCCAATCAAGAACAACTGCTAAGATGAGAAATATAGAAGTAGATATCCTCGGTGTAACAAAGCAGCTTAAATCACTTAATAAAGGCAAGGCTTCCGGTCCCGATTGTATACCAGTCAGGTTCCTCTCAGAGTATGCTGATAAATTAGCTCCACATTTAGCAATTATATACAGCCACTCGTACCTTAAGCCTGGAAAATTGCTCAACTCACACAAATACCCAAAAAGGGAAGTAGGAGTAATCCGCTGAATTACAGGCCTATATCACTAACGTCTATTTGCAGTAGGGTTTTAGAACATGTACTGTATTCGAACATTATGAAGTACCACGAACAAAATGATTTATTGACATATAGTCAGCACGTATTCAGAAAATATCGTTCTTACGAAACACAACTAGCTCTTTATACTCATGAAGTAATAAGTGCTATCGACAGGGGACGTCAAATTGATTCCTTATTTTTAGATTTCCAGAAGACTTTTCACACCATTCCTCACAAGCGTCTTCTAATCAAACTGCGTGCCTACGGAGTATCGCCTCAGTTGTGTGACTGGATTCGTGATTTCCTATAAGAAAGGTCACAGTTCGTAGTAATAGACGGAAAGTCATCGAATAAAACAGAAGTAGTATCCGGCGTTCCCCAAGGAAGTTTTATAGGCCCTCTATTGTTTCGATCTATATTAACGACATAGGAGACAATCTGAACAGCCGTCTTAGATTGTTTGCAGATGATACTGTCATTTAGCGTCTTGTAAAGGCTTGCAAAAACGACTTGCAAAAAGATTAAGATAAAACATCTGTATGGTGCTAAAAGTGGCAATTGAACCTGAATAAAGAAAAGTGTGAAGTTATTCACATGAGTACTAAAAGAAATCAGCTAAATTTCGATTACGCAATAAATCACACAAATCTGAGGGCTGTAAATTCAACTATTTGCTTAACATAAATTGGAACGATCGCATAGATAATTTTGTGAGTAGAGCAAACCAAAGACTGCGATTCATTGGCAGAACTCTTAGAAGATGCAACAGGTCTACCAAAGAGACTGCTTACACCAAACTTGTCCGCCCTATTCTGGGGTATTCCTGTGCGGTGTGGGATCCGCATCAGGTGGGACAGACGGATGACATCGAAAAAGTACAAAGAAGGCAGCTCGTTTTGTATTATCGCGAAGTAGGGAGATGATGCCACTGATATGATACGTGAATTGGAGTGGCAGTCATTAAAACAAAGGCGTTTTTCGTTCCGACGGGATCTTCTCATGAAGTTTCAATCACCAGTTTTCTCCTCCGATTGTGAAAACATTCTGTTGCACCCACCTACATAGGGAGAAATGATCATCTCGATAAAATAAGAGAAATCAGGGCTCGCACGGAAAAATTGAAGTGCTCTTCTTCCCGCGTGCCGCTCGAGAGTGGAACGGTAGAGAGACAGCATGAAAGCGCTTCGTTGAACCCTCTGCCAGGCACTTTATTGTGAATAGCAGAGTAATCACGTAGATGTAGATGCAGATGAAAGAAGAAGAGATAGACAGGGGAGGGGGCGGAGCTCGTGTATTTGAAGCTACACTCCTGGAAATTGAAATAAGAACACCGTGAATTCATTGTCCCAGGAAGGGGAAACTTTATTGACACATTCCTGGGGTCAGATACATCACATGATCACACTGACAGAACCACAGGCACATAGACACAGGCAACAGAGCATGCACAATGTCGGCACTAGTACAGTGTATATCCACCTTTCGCAGCAATGCAGGCAGCTATTCTCCCATGGAGACGATCGTAGAGATGCTGGATGTAGTCCTGTGGAACGGCTTGCCATGCCATTTCCACCTGGCGCCTCAGTTGGACCAGCGTTCGTGCTGGACGTGCAGACCGCGTGAGACGACGCTTCATCCAGTCCCAAACATGCTCAATGGGGGACAAATCCGGAGATCTTGCTGGCCAGGATAGTTGACTTACACCTTCTAGAGCACGTTGGGTGGCACGGGATACATGCGGACGTGCATTGTCCTGTTGGAACAGCAAGTTCCCTTGCCGGTCTAGGAATGGTAGACCGATGGGTTCGATGACGGTTTGGATGTACCGTGCACTATTCAGTGTCCCCTCGACGATCACCAGTTGTGTACGGCCAGTGTAGGAGATCGCTCCCCACACCATGATGCCGGGTGTTGGCCCTGTGTGCCTCGGTCGTATGCAGTCCTGATTGTGGCGCTCACCTGCACGGCGCCAAACACGCATACGACCATTATTGGCACCAAGGCAGAAGCGACTCTTATCGCTGAAGACGACACGTCTCCATTCGTCCCTCCATTCACGCCTGTCGCGACACCACTGGAGGCGGGCTGCACGATGTTGGGGCGTGAGCGGAAGACGGCCTAACGGTGTGCGGGACCGTAGTCCAGCTTCATGGAGACGGTTGCGAATGGTCCTCGCCGATACCCCAGGAGCAACAGTGTCCCTAATTTGCTGGGAAGTGGCGGTGCGGTCCCCTACGGCACTGCGTAGGATCCTACGGTCTTGGCGTGCATCCGTGCGTCGCCGCGGTCCGGTCCCAGGTCGACGGGCACGTGCACCTTCCGCCGACCACTGGCGACAACATCGATGTACTGTGGAGACCTCACGCCTCACGTGTTGAGCAATTCGGCGGTACGTCCACCCGGCCTCCCGCATGCCCACTATACGCCCTCGCCCAAAGTCCGTCAACTGCACATACGGTTCACGTCCACGCTGTCGCGGCATGCTACCAGTGTTAAAGACTGCGATGGAGCTCCGTATGCCACGGCAAACTGGCTGACACTGACGGCGGCGGTGCACAAATGCTGCGCAGCTAGCGCCATTGACGGCCAACACCGCGGTTCCTGGTGTGTCCGCTGTGCCGTGCGTGTGATCATTGCTTTTACAGCCCTCTCGCAGTGTCCGGAGCAAGTATGGTGGGTCTGACACACCGGTGTCAATGTGTTCTTTTTTCCATTTCCAGGAGTGTATTTTGAAAATCTGTCGGCAGTGTCTTGTTGACATCATGAACGGCTCTTAATGGCGATTTCACTGTTCTATGCTAAAATTGTGCCTGGAATTGATAACACTGTAGAGGGCAAGAAGGATTTTGTATTGTACTCATAAGCATATCATCTTCCAGCCACACTAAAAATGTTTCTTCTTGTCTATCCATCTATAAAAATACAATACATTGTTAGTGTAATCTTTTCATTTATACTTATCCATCGGAAATAATAAAAAACGCAACAAACCAAGAGCAATACACAGGACATGACGTCTTAGGTAATATCAATAGCGAAATATACACTAACGTTGACACCCGCGCGAAGAGCTAAATGACGCACTGAAATGACTGGCCCAGAAAACTGACCTCTACTAGCGGCACCTACATACTGACACAAAACAAACACTTCACGCGGGTCAGTGGACGTATAAAACGAAGATACTGAATGAACGAGAACCCTGTAGGCACTGTTTACAAAGTACCGAGAGTTTTGAAGGTCCGTGAGCAAATTACTCATAGCGAGAGTGCTCGCGGGTTATGAAAGCGTCCACTTATAAATGAAACAACCACATTATATTGGTATTTTTGTAACACAGATTGTTCTTGTTACATAGCGTCAGTTCCGAGGATTCTGTTGTCATATTTGTGCGTGTAACCCGCTTCTCCCTGTTGGATTGAATAAAAGATAACGATTTTCGCTATAAATTGCTTGAAATTCGATGCTATGTGAAGTACTAAAGTTGCTGGAAGGGACAGCTGTGTGTACTCGATTGAAATCGTCCTACGATCACCACAGACTGATAAAAAATAACTTGCTGAGCTGATTTCAGAGATGTAAGAATATGTTATTCTCTCTAGCACACCTTAAACCTGTTCACCCCCGGTAGCTGAGTGGTGCTGGCACGGCAGCTTAGCGTGTTCGGTCAGAGGGCTGCGTGCTCTCTGTAATAATAATTTAAAAAAAACAGTCAAAGAATCAACGATCAATTTGAACAGATGTCTCGCGACGTCCACCGAAACCAAACGCAACGAACTATATCGAACAAAATGGAAAAAAAGTGGTCGGCGTGACAGAATATCAATCCCAAGTGCGCGGGTTCGATTACCGGCTGAATCGTAGATTTTCTCCGCTCAGGGACTGGGTGTTGTGCTGTCGTAATCATCATCATTTCATCCCCATCGACGCGCAAGTCGCCGAAGTGGCATGAAATTGAAAGACTTGCACCCGGCGAACGATCTACCCGAAGGCAGGCCCTAGTCACAAGACCATGAACCTCAAACGAACTTCCAAATGTTTCAATGGTTGCACGTTTTTACATTGGTGACACCTCATTATGTTGCACTTAATTATGGATTGTTGATTTTATTCCAAATCTTTCGTTTCTCTTTGCGGTCCATGGAACATGGCCAAGACAGCGGTGCAGTGATACGCACATCCAGTATCGGCCGTCGATAAACAGGTTTCCCGTGGTTTGTCTACTTCAGTTACGGCACATGACAACCAAACTGGTTCCTATGAGAAGGATACGTTTAGTCTCCCTTCACATCATTCTTAACCCCCCACCCACCCCCCTCAACCTGAATGTTCTTTCCACGAAGCATGACTAACGCAATCTGAATGGAACACTGCGTGAGTTAACACAGTTGTAATCATACAGGACTCGAGCGGAGCTCAGGTTATCTGGATTTAAGTTTTCTGCTGTTTCTCCAATCAGCAGAGGCAAAACCCGAGGTGGTCTCTTGCAAGAGGCGTAGCCGTTTCCGTTGCTCAATTTCCCCAGCGGGAAGAACATGCTACGGCTCTCACTGCCAACTGCGCATTAAACGTGGTCTTCTTTCCTTTCTAATATTGGTGTTGTTCTTCGTATAGTATTAAAATTAAACGGAAACGACACATATCTCAAATTTTAGGAAATAATTAATGATTCATAGAGAAGACACTTGCAAGTCTCTGTGTCGGTGTTTCTTAGTCCACTTAAGAAGAAAATTTGTATTGTGTACCGTTTAGGTACATCATCTTATTTTACGAGTCTTTTGTTGGCCCAAGTATCGCCATCTACGTAGTGGCCTGTTATGTACTATGGGTTTTGTTCTCTCTTTCGTCCGCATTTAGTTCTTAATCCATTATCTGTGTTAATGTATGAATTGTAATTTGGTCTCTCTTTTCTGGTTCATATCTATATCTGCATCATAGTCCGCAAGTCACTTTTAGTGTACTTTCGTTACCACTGACAGGTTTCTCTCTCCCCCTCCCACTCGTAAATGGCGCATAGGAGAAATGATTGTCGGCTCTAATTTCTCGTATTTACTCATCGTGTTCATTGCGCGAGTGTTTGTAGGAGGAAGTTGTCAGACTCTTCCCAGAAAGTGCTCTCTCGAAACATGAATAGTAAACCTCTCTGGGATGACGACGTCCTCTTGTAACGTCTGTCAATCTAGTTTGTTAAGCATCTCTAACACTATTGCACCGACTAAACGATCGCTTGCTGAAACGCGCCGTTCTTCATTGTATCCTGTCTATCCCTTCCGTCAGGCCTACCTGGGAAGAATCACAGATAGGTGAACACAACTCCAGACTCGATGAACAAACGCCTTGTAAGCAACTTCCTATTTGGATGAGTTACTTCCCTTAAGATTCTTCCTATGAACCTTATCCTGGCCTCTTATTTTCATAATATTTTTGTTATGTGGTCATTCCACATACTGTCGCTCACGATAGTGACTACTAGATATCTTATGACAGATACTGTTTACAGCAGTTTCTCGTCAGTAATGTATTTTACCGATTTTGAGGATTCTGGAAGACATGACATCATTAACTGTTGGTGTAATAAATAATGCAATGAACTGCAGAAAAATGTCGAACATGGGATATTACTATATTGATGACTTGTTTAGAGCCTAAGCTCATTATCAGATTATCCCAATTGCTTCGTGTTTCTAGATGATTTTACAAATAACATAATTTCGAAAATAGTCGCCAACAAAGAAAATTACTGCTGCAACTTCGGCGCTTTTTCCCAATTTATTACATAATTTCGTAATAGATCAGTTGTAAAGTAGTGGATTTATTTTGTTATGTATGCGAAATACGTTACATCTATTTACGGTCAGGGTGAACTGCCAGAGCCTGAACCATTCTTAAATCATCTGCAGGTCATTCTGCAATTCGATAGTGTCTTCTAGCGTGGCTCTTTTGCTGCATACAGCTACTTCATCAGTGGACAGTCTTAATGCGCATCCGAGGCTTTCCACTAGATCATTTATAGTCTCTGTAATTGGTAAATGTCCTATCAGCCTTCACCGGGATTCTCCATAAATTAAATTTACATATGTCGATTCTGTTCCATTAAAAGAGACGTGTTGAGTTCTGTCTTCAAGTAAATCCTGAATCCATTCGCAAATATGGTCCAACACAAGATGAGCACGTATTTATTTCAGTGAACGGCAGCGCTGAATGGTATCAAGTACCTTCCTAAACTCAAGGAGTGCGGCATCAACCCGAACGCCTTAGTTTACGGTATAATGGATATTATGAAGGAACAGAGCGAGCTGACATTCGCTAAATCTCTGTTTGCTGAGATCCATGACGATTTTTACAGAGAAAATTCTCGATCTCCAAAGACGTCAAAAGTCTTGAGAACAGAAGTTGTTCCATAATTCTACGACAGACTGAGGTCAACGATACAGGTCTATAATTGTTTGCATCTGACCTTTGATCAGTCTTCAAAACGTGAGTGACGCCAGCCCTACCAAAAAGAAAAAGTGTACGGAATTACGCACTGGGGTCTCGTTTTTAATCGATATTTGCGGTACGAGAAGTATACCAATAAACATCTCCAACATTATCTAGTGAGATGTTGATGTTGTTGTGGTCTTCAGTCCAGAGACTGGTTTGATGCAGCTCTCCATGCTACTCTCTTCTGTGCAAGCTTCTTTATCTCCCAGTACCTACTGCAACCTACATCCTTCTGAATCTCCTTAAAGTATTCATCTCTTGGTCTCCCTCTACGAATTTTACCCTCCAGGCTGCCCTCCAATATTGAATTGGTGATCCACACATGCCTCAGAACGTGTCCTACTAACCGATCCCTTTTTCTAGTCAACTTGTACCAAGAATTTCTCTTCTCCTCAATTCTATTCAATAGCCCATCACTAGTATGTGATCTACCCATCTAATATTCAGCATTCTTCCGTAGCACCACATTTCTAAAGCTTCTATTCTCTTCTTGTACAAACTATTTACCGTCCATGTTTCACTTCCATACATGGCTACGTTCCAGAAAAATACTTTCAGGAACGACTTCCTGGCACTTAAATCTATACTCGATGTTAACAAATTTCTCTTTTTCAGAAAAGCTTTCCTTGCCATTACCGGTCTACATTTTGTATCCTCTTCGACCATCATCATCAGTTATTTTGCTCCCTAAATAGCAAAAGTCATTTACTACTTTAAATGTCTCATTTCCTAATCTAATTCCCTCAGCGTTACCCGACTTAATTCTACTACATTCCTTATCCTTGTTTTGCTTTAGTTGATGTTCATCTTATATCCTCCTTTCAAGACACTGTCCATTCCCTTCAACTGCTCTTCCAGGTCCTTTGCTGTCTCTGACAGAATTACAGTGTCATCATCGAACCTCGAAGTTTTTATTTCTTCTCCATGGATTTTAATACCTACTCCGAAATTTTCTTTTGTTTTCCTTACTGCTTGCTCAATATACAGATTGAATAACATCGTGGAAAAGCTACAACACTGTCTCACTCCCTTCCCAACCACAGCTTCTCTTTCAGGCCCCTCGACTCTTATAACTGCCATCTGGTTTCTGTACAGATTGTTAATAGCCTTTCGCTCCCGGTATTTTACCTTACCACCCTCAGAATTTGAAAGAGAGTATTCCAGTCAACATTGTCAAAAGCTTTCTCTATGTCTACAAATGCTAGAAACGGAGGTTTTACGTTCCTTAATCTACCTTCTAAGGTAAGTCATAGGGTCAGTATTGCCTCACGTGTTCCAATATTTCTACGGAACCCAAACTGATCTTCCCCAAGGTCGGCCTCTACCAGTTTTTCCATTCCTTGGGATTGGAGTTATTTTATTCTTCCTGAAGTCTGAAGCTATTTCGCCTGCCTCATACATCTTGCCCACCTGATGGTAAAGTTTTGTCAGGGATTCCTCTCCCAAGGCTGTCAGTAACTCTAATCGAATGTAGTTTACTCCCTGGGACTTGTTTCGACTTAGGTCTTTCAATGCTCTGTCAAACTCTTCACACAGTATCATATCTCGCATTTCATCCTCACTACAGCCTCTTCCATTTCCATAATATTATCCTCAGGTACATCGCCCTTGTACAGACCCTCTACATACTCCTTCCACCTTTGTGCTTTCCCTTCTTTGCTTAGAACTGGGTTTCCATCTGAGCTCTTGATATTCATACAAGTGGTTCTCTTTTCTCCAAAGGTCTCTTTAAGTTTCGTGTAGTCAATTTCCATCTTACTCCTAGATATATATGCCTATACATCCTTACATTTGTCCTGTAGCCATCCCTGCTTAGCCATTTTGCCCTTCCTGTCGATCTCATATTTGAGATGTTTCAATTTCTTTTTGCCTACTTCATTTACTGCATTTTTATATTTTCTCCTTTCGTCAATTAAATCCAATATTTCTTCTATTACCCAAGGATTTCTACTAGCCTTCGTCTTTTTACTTACGTGATCCTCTGCTGCCTTCTCTATTTCATCCCTCAAATCTACCCATTCTTCGTCTACTGCATTTTTGCCCCCCCCGTTCCTGTCAGTCACTCCCTTATGCTCTTCCTGAAACTCTCTACAACCTCTGGTTCTGTCATTTTATCTAGGTCCCATCTCCTTAAATTCCCACCTTTCTACAGTTTCTTCAGTTTTAATCTACAGTTCATAATCAATAGATTGTGGTCAGAGTGAGCATCTGCCCCTGGAAATGTTTTACAGTTTAAAACCATGGTTCCTAAATCTCTGTCTTAGAATTATACAGGGTGTTACAAACAGGGCACGGCCAAACTTTCAGGAAACATTCCTCACACACAAAGAAAGAAAATATGTTATGTGGCCATGTGTCCTGAAACGCTTACTTTCCATGTTAGAGCTCATTTTATTACTTCTCTTCAAATCACATTAATCATGGAATGGAAACACACATAAACAGAACGTACCAGCGTGACTTGAAACACTTTGTAACAGGAAATCTTCAAAATGTCCTCCGTTAGCGAGGATACATGCATCCACCCTCTGTCGCATGGAATCCCTGATGCGCTAATGCAGCCCTGCAGAATGGCGTATTGTATAACAGCCGTCCACAATACGAGCACGAACAGTCTCTACATTTCAAATGCCCCCATAAATGAAAGTCAAGAGGGTTGAGGTCAGGAGAGCGTGCAAGCCATGGAATTGGTCCGCCTCTACCAATCCATCGGTCAACGAATCTGTTGTTGAGAAGCGTACGAACACTTCGACTGAAATGAGCAGGAGCTCCATCGTGCATGAACCACATCTTGTGTAGTACTTGTAAAGGCACCTGTTCTAGCAGCACAGGTAGAGTATCCCGTATGAAATCATGGCGGTGAATCGAGGTAGTACTGACGAAACTAAAATGGGCTCTTACATGGAAATTAAGCTTTTCCGGACACATGTCCACATAACATCTTTTCTTTATTTGTGTGTGAGGAATGTTTCCTGAAAGTTTGCCGTACCTTTTTGTAACACCTGTATAATCTATCTAAAATCTTCCAGTATCTCCAGGCCTCTTCCACGTATGCAGCCTTCTCTCATGCTTCTTGAACCAAGTGTTAGCTATGATTACGTTATGCTCTGTGCAAAATTCTACCAGGCTTCTTCCTGTTTCATTCCTCACCCCCATTCCATATTCACCTACTACGTTTCCTTTTCTTCCTTTTCTTACTATCGAATTCCAGTCACCCATGACAATTAAATTTTCGTCTCCCTTCACTATCGGAGTAATTTCTTTTATTTCATCATCCATTTCATCAATCTCTTCATCATCTGCAGAGCTAGTTGGCATGTAAACTTGTACTACTGTGGTAGGCGTGGGCGTCGTGTCTGTCTTGGCCACAATAATGCATTCACTATGCTGTTTGTAGTAGCTTACCCGCACTCCTATTGTTTTATTCATTGTCAAACCTACTCCAGCATTACCATATTTCATTTTGTATTTATAATCCTGTATTCACCTGACTAGAACTCTTGTTCCGCCTGCCACAAAACTTCATTAATTCGCTCTATATCTAACGTTAACCTATCAATTCCCCGTTTCAAATTTTCTAACCTACCAGCCCGATTAAGTGATCTGACATTCCACGCTCCGATCCGTAGAACGTCAGGTTTCTGTCTTCTGATAACATGTCCTCCTGAGTAGTTCCCGCCCGGAGATCCGAATGAGGGACTGTTTTACCCCCGGATTATTTTACCCAAGAAGACGCCATCATCATTTAATCATACAGTAAAGCTGCATGCCCTCGGGAAAAAGTACGGCTGCAGTTTCCTCTTGCTTTCAACCGTTCGCAGTACCAGCACAGCAAGGCCGTTTTGGCTAGTGTTACAAGGCCAGATCAGTTAATCATCCAGACTGTTGCCCCTGCAACTACAGAAAAGCCTGCTGGGCACAAGAACCAGACGTTTGTCTAGTGAGATATAAATCTCTATTTAGGGCTTAGAGAACTTATTCTTTTGTTGGATGATTATGTGATTTTTTCCTTTCAGAAAGTTGTAATGCATGTTTCACATTGGCAGTGAATGTTGCGGCGATATAGGGAGACCGTACTGAGTGATAACTTTAATCCACTATTTTGCTAGTAAATATTTATAAATTTTTATCCACGCTAACCATTATATGTAAAATCGAGTAAGCGATGCAGTACGCCCACTGTACACTAGCCACTGAAAAGAGGATTCAGTTTAACAATAAAACAATTTTGGTTTTGGAGTATTGGAAACTGTGGTAATGTAAATGGACAGTGTTTTATCTCGCAGTGGTGATAATTCCGACAGTGGACTTTGTCCAGGGAATATAAGTAAACAACCATTAACAGCGCTAAATTAAAATTCTGCGAAATGAGGAGCGGTACACTTTTGTGCGGCGTCGTATAAACATACTACACAGCAGCCATTTATTTAACATTAGTGAAGGTCATAAAGGACTTTCGCTTTTTACTATCTTATTAAATATTTCCGTTTACAGACTAGTTATCAATGTATGGACAACGGATTCTTCATATACTGGACAGTATCCACAAGAAGCAAGCTGAAATGGTAACATTCACTTAACAACTGAGATTTTCAGTTAATTTTTTAAAAAATACGCTGCCGGAAACATTATTACACTATTTTAGAGGTTTCCAATTCACTCAAGATTTACTGTTGGAACTCTGCGTATATAATACACGACACGATTACTTTTGTGGGTCAATAGCACAAGCGATTCAGATATACCGGGTGATGAAAAAGTCAGTATAAATTTGAAAACTTAATAAACCACAGAATAATGTAGATTGAGAGGTAAAAATTGACACACATGCTTGGAATGACATGGGGTTTTATTAGAACAAAAATAAAACACCCCATATTGCTAGACGAGTGAAAGATATCTTGCGCGCGTCATTTGGTAATGATCGTGTGCTCAGCCGCCACTTTCGTCATGGTTGGCCTCCCAGGTCCCCAAACCTCAGTCCGTGTGATTATTGGCTTTTGGGTTACCTGAAGTTGCAAGTGTATCGTGATCGACCGACACCTCTAGGGATTCTGAAAGACAACATCCGACTCCAATGCCTCACCATAACTCCGGACATGCTTTACAAATGGCTCTGAGCACTATGGGACTCAACATCTTAGGTCATAAGTCCCCTAGAACTTAGAACTAATTAAACCTAACTAACCTAAGGACATCACACACACCCATGCCCGAGGCAGAATTCGAACCTGCGACCGTAGCAGTCCCGCGGTTCCGGACTGCAGCGCCAGAACCGCTAGACCACCGCGGCCGGCCATGCTTTACAGTGCTGTTCACAACGTAATTCCTCGACTACAGCTATTGTTGAGGAATGGTGGTCGACATTTGAGCATTTCCTGTAAATAACCTCATCTTTGCTTTGTCTTACTTTGTTATGCTAATTATTACTATTCTTATCAGATGAAGCGCCAGCTGTCGGACATTTCTTGAATGTTTGTATATATATATATATATATATATATATATATATATTTTTTTTTTTTTTTTTTGTTCTAACGAAACCCCATGTCGTTCCAAGCATGTGTGTCAGTTTGTACCTCTCTATCTACATTAATCCGTGATTTATTTATTTTTCAAAATTATACTGACTTTTTGATCATTCAGTACCAGGTATCGGCCGATCTTAGACCCTCATACTATTACATGATTTATCCTCCATGGGTGGCAATACAAGGGCTGACTCTGGCAAGCAGTCGATCGTATAGATGATGGTCGACATTTGAGCATTTCCTGTAAATAACATCATCTTTGCTTTGTCTTATTTTGTTATGCTAATTATTACTATTCTGATCAGATGAAGAGCCATCTGTCGGACATTTGCATGTAGCCCGATTGCTAATAACTGGTACGAAACAGTTCGTGGTGACACATCTGGGCACACAGGCCATCTTATTTGTGCTGTGATGGCTGCATGGTCTGCCACTGCTGCCCCTAAAATACGACGATCTGGTATATGTACTATGAGAACTTTCAGAACCTTGCCTACAGGTGTGGGATTGTTCACGTGACCACTAATACCAGCATCATTGCACAACTAACGCAGCACATCCAACATGTGTGTCAGTTCTCCGAAAGGACCTTCCCCAACTGAAGGCCACAATGTGTCCCCTTTGAAACTGACTTATTTGGTCGCAGGAAGCACGAGTGCGAATCTGTGGCATGGTTGCCTGCTTCATTCACAAGTCTGCGCCACACTGAGCCTTCTGGCTGTGGGCATTCGCCATTAAACGGTAGACGCAAATGGACCTCTAGTAGCTATGCCACTACGCTACCTTTGGTTGATGACGTTGAAACCGTTATCGGTACGTCTATTATCTATCAGGTGGGATATGCTGTCATTGGATCAAAATAGGCGTCGTGTTTCCCGTTGGACTTATTTTTCTAACTTCAGGGTGTTTGCATTTTTTTAGTTGAAACAGCGTCATATAGCACCACAAATTTTCTTAGTTAAAGTATGTTGCCAAATTGCTATTGGCTTGATAGAAATACATCAGTTTATCTTTCAATCCTTCTAGGTTATAGCAGTTCAGAGATTTTGATTATAAATGTTACATGAAACAGAGAGTAATAACTATAAAACAATCTACCAGTTAGTAATATTACAGTAGTGTTTGCCATTTGACTAACTTACAGCGTATGATCATGAGAAAGGGAATGAGAAATTAGTGCGTATTTATGCTGCGAGCATGGTTCATAGTGGGGACTTACAAGGTGACAATTATTGAAATGGAAGAAAAAAACGTAAATTAGTTACAAACAAACTACTGATTGCACACACTTCATTCAACATGCAAACGTCACTACAGATATTCGGATTTAGGTTATGACATGTTCGATATGCGTGCCATCATTGGCGATGATGTGGCGCACACGAATAGCGAAATTCTGCGTGACCCACTGAAGTGTCGGAATATTGAAGTTGTCGATGACCTCATGAATGGCTGTTTTCAGCTCAGCAATGATTTTGGTGTTATTTCTGTACACCTTATCTTTAATATAACCCCACTAAAAGGAGTCGCATAAGTTCAGAACCGGAGAACATAGTGGCCAATCAAAGCCTATGCCAGTCGCCTCAGTACCAGAAGGCGGTCCCAGAGTGCTCCTACAGGACATCAAACACTCTCCTGCTTCGATGCGGTCGAGCTCCGTCTTGCATGAACAAAATTTTTTCGAAACCGGGGACGCTTTGAATAATGGGGATGAAATCATCTTCCAAAACCGTCTCATACCGTTCGGTAACCACCGTGCCATGTAGGAATGTGGCACCAATCTTTCCGTGGCTGGACATTGCACACTATATAGTCACCCGTCGAGGGCAAAGAGACTTCTCATTTGCGGAAAGCGGATTCTCAATCCCCCAAAAGCGCCAGTATTGTTTATTGACGAACCAATTCCTATGAAAGTGAGCTTAGTCGCTAAACCAAACCATGCGTGCTCATTCCGATTCCCATCATGCCCCGCGGCCAACCATGTAGTTTGAACGTCCTAAGGCAAACCGTTCAGAAGTTATGACGATTTTATTTCACATTGTTCAATAACTGTCATCCTTTATGTAACACAGTAATAACAATACTGTACTTACAACTTCTTACAATAATAATTAACTAACGTGTTTGTGACAGTCTTGTTACACAATATGCTATGAAGATTACAAGAAAATCCGAGCCTTTTTCTTATCTTCCTCGCAAACAATACGATCAAACAAGGAACATCCAGATAAAATGATGCACAATAATAAATAATTGTGACCATATTTTCAAGATGCTTTTTATTTGAAATAGTATCTTATGATGGATGTACAAGAAGTCCAAACAGTTTCTTCTCTTTCTTACTAACATAAGTATGAGCGTAAATACCTTTGATTGCAATATGGAATGATAACGGTTCTGACTTTTTAGATATTTGATTCAGAGACTTTTTCGTTCATGCTGTTGTCAAGAACGTCCATATGAAACTTGGTATAGAATTGTATCAGTTATATCGTGTACCGTTACACGAATAAGGCACTTAGTTTTTCATAATCGCGAAGTTAAAGTAAATATATTACAAAGATACTAAAAACCAGTACACTGTAAGGAAATACGACAAATATGTGCCTTCTTTATGCCTTTAAGAGCAGCAGTCAAGAAACCAATCAAAAGATAAATAGAAAGCAAAAAACATAAAAAGCAAAAGCCGGTGCCCTGACGCGAATCAGACATAGTTATACATAATCACACTTATGACAGTAAGAATTTAATTAATTTTGTAGTGCCATTACGCCACAAAAACATATAGGCTAACACCCACCTGCATTTTTTCTGTAACGACTGTAACATATAAAACAACAGCACTGCAAAGGTGACTTACTTGACTTAATTCCTTTGGCCCCTATGGGGGCATAGCGCATCCAGGAGAACTCGCCATCCGTCTCTGTCTGGCCATTTGCCTCAATTCTGCCCAGGTCTTGCCAACTCTTTTTGCTTCCCCTTCCACTGTCCTCTTCCATGTGCCCCTTGGTCTTCCTCTCTTCCTTGTTCCCTAGGGATTCCATTCCAATGCTTTTTTCTCGATGGCTCCATCTGGTTTTCTCAAGGTGTGCCCCAACCAGCCCCACTTTCTCTCTCGTATCTGGTCTTCTACAGGTATCTGGTTTGTTATTCGCCAGAGCTCCTCATTACATATTTTTTCTGGCCACCAGATATTCATGATGCGTCGAAGACATCTATTTATGAAGCTTTGTAACTCGGTTGCTATCTTTTTATCCATTTTCCAGCTTTCACTGGCGTACAGAAGGACAGCCTTCACATTTGTATTAAAAATACGGATTTTTGTTTTGTATGTGATATTTCTATTTTTCCATATTGGATACAATTGTATGAAGGCAGCATTTGCCTTTTTAATGCGGTTTTTCATGTCATCTCTAGCTCCACCATCTTCCGCCACTATACTACCCAGATACAGGAATGAGTTGACAGTCTCCACTCGCTGCTCACCTATTAACAGGGGCATCTCCATGTTACCTGAATTTACTCTCATTTCCTTTGTTTTGCCTGTATTTATCTTGAGGCCAGCAGTCTCTGCTTCTTCATTCAGCAAGCTTAATTTAGCTTGCATATCAGTCAGCCTTGGAGCTAATAAAACTACGTCGTCTGCAAAATCCAAATCCTCCAGACGTTCGTGGATCCCCCACTGGATTCCTCGTCTCCTGCCTGCTGTGACTCTTCTCATAACAGAGTCTAGAATGAGTAGAAAAAGTGTTGGTGACAAAATGCCACCCTGCCGGACTCCAGTTGTTACTTTTATGGGCTCTGTCATATTTCCCTTGTGGAGTATGCAGCATTCGTAGCCATCATATAGACCTTTTATGATGTTTAAGATCTTCTGTGGTATGCCATACTTCCGCAACACCTGCCAGAGCACTTTATGTTTCACGGAATCGAAGGCCTTTTGAAAGTCAATGAATGCCAGGTACATGGTTGCTTGGAATTCTTTGCTTTGCTCTAAGATGATCCTAAGAGTGTTAATAAGATCAACACAGCTGCGTTGTGCCCTAAAACCGGCCTGTTCTTTACGCAGTCGCTTTTCAAGGGATTCTTTAATTCTGTTTAAAATAATTCTGGTGAGGACCTTACTGGGCACTGACAACAATGTAATACCACGCCAGTTGTTACAGTCTGACAAATTTCCCTTTTTTGGGAGCTTTATCACCAAGCCATTTTTCCACTCCTTTGGAGATTTCTCTTCAAGCCAAATATGCTTCAGCAAAGGATGGAGCATTTTAACAGTACTTTCAGTATCGGCTTTTAAGAGCTCCGGTGCTATGTTGTCTAGGCCTGGAGCCTTTGTATTTTTTAGTGTTTTCAAGGCAATCCTAATTTCGTCCATTGTGGGGCACTGCAAATTTATATTTTGGTCTTCTTCGACTTCCTCTGGAACATCTCGTACTTGTTTCTCTTAGTTGTCTTCACAATTTAACAGTTCCCTGAAGTGCTCCTCCCATCTCTGTAGCTGTGCCTGTTGAGTTGTAAGCATCACACCATTCTTGTTCTTAACTGGTCCTTCATGTCTGAAGTTCTTCATTGACAACCGTTTGGTAATGTTGTAGAGGTCTTTCATATTTCCTTGTCTTGCTGCCTCTTCTGCTAATTTTGCTTGCTCATCTATCCATTTCCCTTTATCTCGACGTAGCAATGTTTTCACTTTTTTGTTTGCCTCCATGTATTCTTTATGCGCTTCGCTCTTCTGCGCTCTTGTCTTACAAAAATTTAACTTAAGTTTTAGTTCTTTCCTGTGGCTGATTTCATTCCACGTAGCATCAGAGATCCATTCCTTCCTTTGATGTGCCTTAAATCCTAGGATTTTTTCTCCCATATCTAAATAACAGTTCTTGGTTTTTGCCAGCACGTTTCAATTCCATCTTCCATAAAGTTTTCTTCAGAGAGGACCTGGAATCTGTTTTGTTGTTCAAGGGCAAATGTTTCTTTGATCTGTTGGTCTTTTAATCTTGCCACCTCTATTTTCTTGCACCTATGATTGAGCTTGGTTCTATTTGCCACTATCTTCAGTCAGAATTCCGCCAACACTAGGTGGTGGTCACTTCCAACGTCTGCCCCTCTTCTGTTTCTGACATCTAACAGAGATTGTCGGAACTTGCGGCTTATGACTATGTGGTCTATTTGATTTTCGGTAACGTGGTCTGGAGAAACCCATGTTATCTTATGGCAGTTACGATGTGGAAACAATGTGCCTCCAATGACTAAGTCATGTTGAGCGCATGTATCTATCAACAGTTCACCATTTACATTCCTGATCCCCATGCCATGCACGCCCATGATATGTTCAAGCCTTTCATTTTCTGAACCAACTTTTGCGTTCAAGTCACCCATTAAAATTTTTATGTCCCTAGAATTTATCTGTCTAAGAACTCCGTTAAGCTCTGTATAAAATGCATCTTTTAATTCTCCTTTAGCTATTTCAGTAGGTGCATAGCATTGAATTACAGTGACATATCGCACATTTGTTTTAAAGCGTGCGGTTATTATCCGTTCTGAGACTGGTTTCCACTCCAGTAAGCTCTTCTTGCTGCTTTTAGATAGTAAGAGCCCTACACCATTCTTGTGCATCGCGTCCTCACCGGTCTGACCCGCATACAGCAACATTCCACCATTTTGTGTTTGGAATTCCCCAGATTCTGGCCACCTTACTTCACTTAGTCCCAATATATCTAGTCGATAGTTCTCCATCTCTTTTTCAACTTGTCTTAGCCTTCCTGCCTCTCTCACCGTCCTTACATTCCAAAAACCGATACGGGTTTTCCTTTTCAGGCCAAAGGTCATATCCTTAAGATCCATCCGGCTGTTTCTCCTTTTAGTTTCTGTGATATGTGTTTCTTGGTGGTGCGGGTTATCAGCCCACAGCCCCCGAGTGTCCTGGTGGGGCTGCCACCTCATGGCCTGGACACCTGCCAAGGTTTTATTCCAGGGCCTTACCCCTTAGATAGCTTGTCTTCACCACGACTACAGAACGCTATCCACCCCTTCGCAGTAAGGCCTATGTGCATCAACGTTGTTCTGGTTTCCAAGCATCTTCCGCTGTCCACATTAGGGGACTGTGTCTGCTGCCACACAATCACAAGGAGGAAAAGGAAATGAAGGGAATGTATAGGATGGGACAGAACAGAATAGGATAGGACAGGACACTAGACGGAACGTTGTGAGACACACTTTGTCTGGATCCTCTATGGAGACCTGTCCGGCTTGGGAGGCCCTGCCGGTAGTTACACCACCGCCGGCATAGCCCTCCACTTCATTGGATCACACAAACCCCCTCGCCCACACGGACAGTGTTTCGTTAAGGCGGTGTCTCCTGAGGGGGACTGCAAAGGTAGCTTAAGGTAAAAAGGTCTATAACGTCAACAATAAAGGATATTTGAGTAATTAACTGAAAATGAGAGTGAATTTAGGTAGAAGTCTAGAGGTATTGTGTTTCTTCAGCCATATCCCATTGTACCAAACGAGAAAGAGTACTGTAGAAAAATGACCGAAATTTCGTCTAAGTTTGAATGTGATATTCCTAAAGCACTCTGTGATCTAAGTATTTAAGCGACTTCCTTGTGCTTAATGAAAAACTTTCTCATTACTATTGTTAAACATCTATTTCATGTAGCTTTGAATAAAGACACCAGTGTCAAAACTATGCCTAGCTCACATCTATCATTATAAGATTTACTTACGGTGCTAAATGAACATACAAAAATATGTCAATGTACGACATATAGTTGAGGATATGTGATGTCATAATACTCAGACGCGTGAAAAAGGAATTGCAGGCCGAAAAGCGCTACAGATACAGGTGAGGTACGTCTATGAGGTACGTCTACTAACACACTGATATCCAAAATTAAAGCAACAAACCACTGTTTCCCCGACCTGTGTATAATTCACTGTCAACAGATGTCAGTGCGATCATGTCCTGCACTGGAGGTGGCGTTCTAGTCACCGGACAACCACGCCAATGATGAGCATCTGTCAAACGGGATAGTGTTTGCCGGTAGTCCCTCATCCACAACCGCTGTGTGCACAGACACACACTGCACGCAGTGTGGCACAGAGAAGACGCTTGCCAGGCTCGTTGTGGTGGAGGGTCATGGGAAGAATGGAAGCAACACAGTCGAAACTGATATAGCCCAATGGCTTAATCTGAATCATCCTTTTGTTTTTCGGATGTGGCGACAGTTTACAGATATAGAAACTGAATCCCGTAAGTCAGGGCGGGGCCGACTACGTGTAACATCAAAAAGAGAGAACCGTTATTTGATTGTAAGGACACGACGGTACCGCCATAGTACTGCACGACAATGGGCATGTGATCTCGCAGCCTCCACTGGACTTGTTGTAGCCAGAAAAACGGCGTAGAAAAGTATCAGAAAGAGTGGTCTTTATAGTTGAAGACCTGCTGCATGTGTACCTATGACGCATCCTCACAAAAAGGAACGTCTGGAGTGGAGCCGTCAACATGCCACCTGGGCGGTCGAACAGTGGGCCAATGGTCGTTTCACAGTTTGGTCTGGACAGTGATTCTCGACAGATTCGCATCCGGAGGAAACATGGAACACAATTTCGGGACCCAACCATTGTGGAAACGGACTGATATCATGGATAATTCCTAATGGTGTGCGCAGGAATTATGTTGACCACTCGAACATCTCTTCGTGAAATTGGACGGTTAAGTCGGCAACGTTTAACTTCTGCCAGGTATCGTGACGAGATATTAGGACATAATGTGTGATTCATGCGATCTACTGTGAGCCAAGACTATGTACTCCTGGACGATAATGATCGGCCTCATAGAGCACGCACAGTTGATGTTTTCTTGGAAACGGAATATACTACATGCATGGCGTGGCCCACTCGCTCTCCCGATCGCAATCCCATAGAGCACCTCTGGGACGCACCAGGGACATGGGTTGCACCACATCAGCGTCCACCAGTCGCTCTCCACGATATGCCAGCAGCGCTGCAGGAGGAATGGGCGTTATTGCCTCGACATGAGAGTGATGGCATCATTCACAGCCTGCCCCGTCGATTGTCATACCTTGACAGAGGTGGTCACACCCTATACTGAGTGCATTAACCAGTTATCGGAATGTGTGTATAACTTCTAGAAGTTGAAAAAAAAAACTAACTAATAACATTTTTTCTACCGTAATGCACGTTGAAGTTGTTTACTTCCTGTATTCTTTGTATTGTTTTCACATTACTATCACCTGATTGTACTGTTTCGTGGCAAAATAAACGCCACCTGGCAAAATTTCTGTTTGCTGCTCTAATTAAGTGTTAAATACATATTTATATGACACGTATATAAGTGGGCAAAAGCCGCAGATGAACTGCTTCTAAACACCTGAATCGGTTTTAGCCAAGTTTGGTGCACATAATACTTACGTCTCGAAAGAAATGCTCTGGGGGTAAGATCCTAAAAACTCCAGTTGGGGTGGGAATGATATCGAGGAGAAAAAACGGGAGAAGGAAGCGTTAAGGAGAGAAGGAGAGGAGGGAGTGAGGATGAGGTACAGAGATCAGGAGCAGATGATCTTAGAGGGTGACAGAAGGACAGAAAGTGGGCACCAGAGACGGATGGAGAGAGGGGGAAAAGGGGATGGATTAATACAAATGGATTAATTACACACGTAACTTAGAGAACGGAATCAAATGAAACAAACTTGGAGTTACATACTGCCACAATAAAAACCATGCTGAAAAGTGGAACAGTTTTTCATTTATGGCGGCAGGAATTTACGGAAGTGCTAAGATCCTGCTTGTACATCACTTGTTGTTGACAACACGACAACTTATTTAGTGAAAACATATAAAATAAAGCCTTTATAGTGGAAATAAGCGAAATGCCACTTAACTACACTCAATAATCACACAGCGCTAGAAGCGCTTTAAATTGTGCTTTAAAGTTTATAACATTTTTAATAAATTACAAGAAAATTAAAATTAGTAATCACAGAACGACACACGGCTTAGAATTTATTTTACAACTCTCTCTTAAAAATTTACAACAATATCAAAATCAATAATTATAAAACGCCAGAAGCTTTAGAAATTGCCTGGAAATTATTTAGTATTACCATCAGGTCAAGATCAATATAGAGTCATAGAAGGCTTAAAAATAATCACTTTTTAAAAAAGCGATATATACATACATATATCAAAAAAAGTTTAGCGTCACCTCGGTTTCCGAGAGTTCCGGAAGCGAAACAGAAAATTGGAATAGAGATCAACATAAACATCATTTCCGCCCTTCATATTGCTCATGAAAACCACACATTGCATGTCGTACCACCATACAGCGAGACCTTCAGAGGCAGCGGTCCAGATTGCTATACACACTTCTACCTCTAATACCCAGTAGCACGTCCTCTCGTATTGATGCATGCCTGTATTCGCCGTGGCATATTTTCCTCAAGTTCATCATGGCACCGTTGGTCCCGATTGTCCCACTCCTCAACGGCGATGGCGTACATCTCTCAGAGTGGCTTGTGGGTCACGTCGTCCGCAAACAGCCCTATTCCATCTATCCCAGGCATGTTCGCTAAGGTTTATGTCTGGGGAACATGTTGGCTACACTAGTCGAGCGATGTCGTCATCCTGAAGGAAGTAGTTCACAAGAAGTGCACGATGGGAGCGCGAATTGTCGTCCATGAAGACGAATGCCTCGCCAGTATGATGCCGATATGGTTGCACTATCGGTCAGAGGATGGCATTCATATATCGTACTGCCGTCACGGCGCCTTCCATGACCACCAGCGGTGCGGCTCCCCGGCCGGAGGTTCGAGTCCTCCCACGGGCATGGGTGTGTGTGTCGTCCTTAGCGTAAGTTAGTATAAGTTAGATTAAGTAGTGTGCAAGCTTAGGGACTGATGACCTCAGTAGTCAAATTTACAAAATTTGCCATCAGCGGCGTACGTCGGCCCCACATAAGGCCACCCCAAAACAGTAGGGAACTTCCATCTGGCTTCACAATGTGTCTAAGGCGTTCAGCCTGACCGAGTTTCCAACAAACATGTCTCCGACGATTGTCTAGTTGAAGGCATTTGCGACACTCATAGATGAAGAGAATGTGATGCCAACCCTGAGAGGTCCTTTCCGCATGTTGTTGGGCCCATCTGCACAGCGCTGCAAGACGTCATGGTTGCACAGATGGGCCTCACCATGGACGTGGGATGACTCGAACTGATCGGCTGTCGGACCCCCTCCGTCTAATAGCCGCTGCTATGCATGGTTGTTTACATCTTTGGGCGGGTTTAGCGACATCTCTGAACAGTATAAGGGACCCTGTTCAAATGGTTCAAATGGCTCTAAGCACTATGGGACTTACCATCTGAGGTCATCAGTGCCCTAGACTTCGAACTACTTAAACCCAACTAACCTAAGGACATCACACACATACATGCTCAAGGCAGGATTCGAACCTGCGACCGTAGCAGCAGCGCGGTTCCGGACTGAAGCGCCTGGAACCACTCAGCCACATCGGCCGGCAGAAAGGACTCTGTCTGTGATACAGTACACACAGTCAACGTCAATCTTCAGGAGTTCTGGGAAGCGGGGTGATGCAAATGTTATGTAATGTCTGTGATAAACTAACGTGCAGTACTGTTTAACGTCAGGAAAACTTCCTGTTTACACGATTTTGAGGCTTGATTATGGGAGGGAAAAGTAGGCAACGGCAATTCCCGGAACAGAGCGTCGCAGTAAGCATAAGAACGTAAGTGAGCGACGATCCACAACCGCAACTCGGCACGGAATAGTGGTCCTAATAGTGCTCTGTTACTGGCCTGCGACCAGAACTGCGCTCGCTTTCTTTGCCGTCGTCGAGTCGGCCGGTTGGTGAGGCACATGGGAACAATTTGTTGGCCGTTTAGACATCCGCAAGCTGAGTCACCTTACAAAACGGATGAGTAGCGTGATGTTAGTGTTAGATTAGCTTAGACAATAACCACATAAAACACAATTATAATTCACCACTTGAACCATCTGAATATTTTCTCGCCCACCTTTTTTTCGTTCTACGGATCGGAGCGTGGAATGTCAGATCACTTAATCGGGCAGATAGGGTAGAAAATGTAAAAAGGGAAATGGATAGGTTAAAGTTAGATATAGTGGGAATTAGTGAAGTTCGGTGGCAGGAGGAACAAGACTTCTGGTCAGGTGACTACAGGGTTATAAACACAAAATCAAATAGGGGTAACGCAGGAGAGGGTTTAATAATGAATAGGAAAATAGGAATGCGGGTAAGCTACTACAAACTGCATAGTGAACGCATTATTGTGGCCAAGATAGATACGAAGCCCACACCTACTACAGTAGTACAAGTTTATATGCCAACTAGCTCTGCAGATGACGAAGAAATTGAAGAAATGTATGATGAGATAAAAGAAATTATTCAGATAGTGAAGGGTGATGAAAATTTAATAGTCATGGGTGACTGGAATTCGAGTGTAGGAAAAGGGAGAGAAGAATACGTAGTGGGTGAATATGGATTGGGGCTAAGAAATGAAAGAGGAAGCCGTCTGGTAGAATTTTTCACAGAGCATAACTTAATCATAGCTAACACTTGGTTTAAGAATCATGAAAGAAGGTTGTTTACATGGAAGAACCCTGGAGATACTAAAAGGTATCAGATAGATTATATAATGGTAAGACAGAGATTTAGGAACCAGGTTTTAAATTGTAAGACATTTTTAGGGGCAGATGTGGACTCTGACCACAATATAATGGTTATGACCTGTAGATTAAAACTGAAGAAACTGCAAAAAGGTGTGGAACTTAAGTAGATGGGACCTGGATAAACTGAAAGAACCAGAGGTTGTACAGAGTTTCAGGGAGAGCATAAGGGAACAATTGATAGGAATGGGGGAAAGAAATACAGTAGAGGAAGAATGGATAGCTTTGAGGGATGAAGTAGTCAAGGCAGCAGAGGATCAAGTAGGTAAAAAGACGAGGGCTAGTAGAAATCCTTGGGGAACAGAAGAAATATTGAATTTAATCGATGAAAGGAGAATATATAAAAATGCAGTAAATGAAGCAGGCAAAAAGGAATACAAACGTCTCAAAAATGAGATTGACAGGAAGTGCAAAATGGCTAAGCAGGGATGGCTAGAGGACAAATGTAAGGATGTAGAGGCTTATCTCACTAGGGGTAAGATAGATACTGCCTACAGGAAAATTAAAGAGACCTTTGGAGATAAGAGAACCACTAGTATGAACATCAAGAGCTCAGATGGAAACCCAGTTCTAAGCAAAGAAGGGAAAGCAGAAAGGTGGAAGGAGTATATAGAGGGTCTCTACAAGGGCGATGTACTTGTGGACAATTTTATGGAAATGGAAGAGGATGTAGATGAAGATGAAATGGGAGATACGATACTGCGTGAAGAGTTTGTCGGAGCACCGAAAGACCTGAGTCGAAACAAGGCCCCCGGAGTTGACAACATTCCATTGGAACTACTGACGGCCGTGGGAGGGCCAGTCCCGACAAAACTCTACCATCTGGTGAGCAAGATGTATGAAACAGGTGAAATACACTCAGACTTCAAGAAGAATATAATATTTCCAATCCCAAAGAAAGCAAATGTCGACAGATGTGAAAATTACCGAACAATCAGTTTAATAAGCCACAGCTGCAAAATACTAACACGAATTCTTTACAGACGAATGGAAAAGCTAGTAGAAGCCGACCTCGGGGAAGATCAGTTTGGATTCCGTAGAAATACTGGAACACGTGAGGCAATACTGACCTTACGACTTATCTTAGAAGAAAGATTAAGGAAAGGCAAACCCACGTTTCTAGCATTTGTAGATATAGAGAAAGCTTTTGACAATGTTGACTGGAATACGCTCTTCCAAATTCTGAAGGTGGCAGGGGTAAAATACAGGCAGCGAAAGGCTATTTACAATTTGTACAGAAACCAGATGGCAGTTATAAGAGTCGAGGGACATGAAAGGGAAGCAGTGGTTGGGAAGGGAGTAAGACAGGGTTGTAGCCTCTCCCCGATGTTATTCAATCTGTATATTGAGCAAGCAGTAAAGGAAACAAAAGAATAATTCGGAGTAGGTATTAAACTCCATGGAGAAGAAATAAAAACTTTGAGGTTCGCCGATGAAATTGTAATTCTGTCAGAGACAGCAAAGGACTTGGAAGAGCAGTTGAACGGAATGGATAGCGTCTTGAAAGGAGCATATAAGATGAACATCAACAAAAGCAAAACGAGAATAATGGAATGTAGTCGAATTAAGTCGGGTGATGCTGAGAGGATTGGATTAGGAAATGAGACACTTAAAGTAGTAAAGGAGTTTTGCTATTTGGGGAGCAAAATAACTGATGATGGTCGAAGTAGAGAGGATATAAAATGTAGACTGGCAATGGCAAGGAAAGCGTTTCTGAAGAAGAGAAATTTGTTAACATCAAGTATAGATTTAAGTGTCAAGAAGTCATTTCTGAAAGTATTTGTATGGAGTGAAGCCATGTATGGAAGTGAAACATGGACGAAAAATAGTTTGGACAAGAATAGAATAGAAGCTTTCGAAATGTGGTGCTACAGAAGAATGCTGAACATTAGATGGGTTGATCACATAACTAATGAGGAAGTATTGAATAGGATTGGAGAGAAGAGACGTTTGTGACACAACTTGACCAAAAGAAGGGATCAGTTGGTAGTACATGTTCTGAGGCATCAAGGGATCACCAATTTAGTATTCGAGGGCAGCGTGGAGGGTAAAAGTCGTAGAGGGAGACCAAGGGATGAATACACTAAGCTGATTCAGAATGATGTAGGTTGCAGTGGGTACTGGGAGATGAAGAAGCTTGCACAGGATAGAGTAGCATGGAGAGCTGCATCAAACCAGTCTCAGTTTTTATCTTAATAGTTTACCTTAATAGTCATGAAAAAGCATAATATACATAGCAGTTCATAACATCCATTCTGTACTCAAAAATCCGCCATCTCATCTCCCACATCCACCACTGCTGGCGGCTCACCTCCAACTGCGCAACGCTACGCGCTGTTCGCATCCAGCTGCCGCTGCCCAACACTACAATGGCAGAGAACAATGCAAACTAGCCACAGACTGCACACAGCACAGCCAGTGATTTTCATACAGAGCGCTACGTAACGTTGCCACTAAGAAAATATAAACAGCCTACTTACAACGTGTTCCAGTATTTCTACGGAATCCAAACTGATCATCCCCAAGGTCGGCTTCTACTAGTTTTTCCATTCGTCTGTAAAGAATTCGTGTTAGTATTTTGCAGCTGTGGCTTATTAAACTGATTGTTCGGTAATTTTCGCATCTATCACCACCTGCTTCCTTTGGGATTGGAATTATTATATTATTCTTGAAGTCTGAGTGTATTTCACCTGTTTCATACATCTTGCTCACCAGATGGTAGAGTTTTGTCAGGACTGGCTCCCCCAAGGATGTCAGTAGTTCCAATGGAATGTTGTCTACTGCGGGGGTCTTGTTTCGACTCAGATCGTTCAGTGCTCTGTCAAACTCTTCACGCAGTATCCTACCTCTCATTTCATCTTGATCTACATCCTCTTCCATTTCCATAATATTGTCCTCAAGTACATCGCCCTTGTAGAGACCCTCTATATACTCCTTCTACCTTTCTGCTTTCCCTTCTTTGCTTAGGAATGGGTTTCCATCTGAGCTCTTGATGTTCATACTAGTGGTTCTCTTATCTCCAAAGGTCTCTTTAATTTTCCTGTAGGCAGTATCTATCTTACCCCTAGTGAGATAAGCCTCTACATCCTTACATTTGTCCTCTAGCCATCCCTGCTTAGCCATTTTGCACTTCCGGTCGATCTCATTTGTTGAGACGTTTGTATTCCTTTTTGCTCGCTTCATTTACTGAATTTTTATATTTTTTCCTTTCATCAATTAAATTCAATATTTCTTCTGTTCCCCAAGGATTTCTACTAGCCCTCGTCTTTTTACCTACTTGATCCTCTGCTGCCTTGACTACTTCATCCCTCAAAGCTACCCATTCCTCTTCTACTGTATTTCTTTCCCCCATTCCTGTCAATTGTTCCCTTATGCTCTCCCTGAAACTCTGTACAACCTCTGGTTCTTTCAGTTTATCCAGGTCCCATCTCCTTAAATTCCCACCTTTCTGCAGTTTCATCAGTTTTAATCTACAGCTCATAACCAATAGATTGTGGTCAGTGTCCACATCTGCCCCTGGAAATGTCTTACAATTTAAAACCTGGTTCCTAGATCTCTGTCTTACCATTATATAATCTATCTGATACCTTTTAGTATCTCCAGGGTGCTTCCATGTATACAACCTTCTATCATGATTCTTAAACCAAGTGTTAGCTATGATTAAGTTGTGCTCTGTGCAGAACTCTACCAGGCGGCTTCCTCTTTCATTTCTTACCCCCAATCCATATTCACCTACTACGTTTCCTTCTTTCCCTTTTCCTAAACTCGAATTACAGTCACCCATGACTATTAAATTTTTGTCTTCCTTCACTATCTGAATAATTTCTTTTATTTCATCATACATTTCTTCAATTTCTTCGTCATCTGCAGAGTTAGTTGGCATATAAACTTGTACTACTGTAGTAAGCGTGGGCTTCGTATCTATCTTGGCCACAATAATGCGTTCACTATGCTGTTTGTAGTAGCTTACCCGCATTCCTATTTTCCTATTCATTATTAAACCCACTCCTGCATTACCCCTATTTGACTTTGTATTTATAAACCTGTATTCGCCTGAGCAGAAGTCTTGTTCCTCCTGCCACCGAACTTCACTAATTCCCACTATATCTAACAGTAACCTATCCATTTCCCTCTTTAAATTTTCTAACCTACCTGCCCGATTAAGGGATCTGACATTCCACATTCCGATTCGTAGAACGCCAGTTTTCTTTGGACTGATAACGACATCCACTTTGAGTAGTCCCCGAAGGAGATCCGAATGGGGGACTATTTTACCTCCGGAATATTTTACTCAAGAGGACGCCATCATCATTTAATCATACAGTAAAGCTGCATGCCCTCGGGAATAATTACGGCCGTAGTTTCCCCTGGCTTTCAGCTGTTCGCAGTACCAGCACAGCAAGGCCGTTTTGGTTATTGTTACAAGGCCAGATCATCAATCATCCAGACTGTTGCCCTTGCAACTACTGAAAAGGCTGCTGCCCCTCTTCAGGAACCACACGTTTGTCTGGCCTCTCAACAGATACCCCTCCGTTGTGGTTGTACCTACGGTACGGCTATCTGTATCGATGATGCACGCAAGCCTCCCCACCAACGGCAAGGTCCATAGTTCAAGTGGGGGGGGGGGGGGGGCAATTCATACAATACTGAAATCAGTCACCGTATTGCAAAAGGGACGAATAACAAGTAGCCAGGGGCACACATAACCCAGAAGCGTCCAAAAGACTCAATACATCGTCTGCTGAGAAGACCAATCGACCAATCAACAGTGGTTTCCGATTAAATCACAATTAAGCAGAGGCAGCTCCACCGGACGACCAAAAGAGAAACCAAGCAAAATAAGTCGCACAGAATAGTAATCGATACGAGCGAACATGGCTCAATGGCTCAACCTAGTCCTGAAACAATAAATCCCAGAGACCCCCCTCCCCCTCCACCCCCCGCTTATTCCTGACAGGAGATTGGTGGATTGAAGGGGCTCTTACCAGTTAGGAGGACGCAGCACCCAGAGGACCTTATAAGGTCCTAGAAACCTGCCTATGGTCCGCAGCGACGAAAGTACGAAGCAAAGTTCGACCCCCAACTTTCACACAACCGATTTTTTGGCGATGGAATGAAGCGAAAAGCCACTTAAAAACACCACAGTCCGCCAGAATAGCTTTAAAATATATCCCCTTTCCTTTAAAAAAAAGTTACAACGAGATCAACATCAATATTCACAGAGCGCCAGAAGGCTCAGTATCTAGTTTAAAATTCTCTATTAGTATATTTAATAGCAAGAGCAAAATCAATACTGACCAACTGCCAGAGGGCTAAGAAATTGCCTTGCAGTTTTTAAGAATCTGAACGAGGTCAAGATCAGTACAGCGTCCCAGAAGGTAGATCAAGGTATTTTCAATTCTTCCAAATATATTTAAGAGAGTAAATGCTCCGCTTCAAAAGAATTAGACCACGGTGGTGGCTACCACGAATACAACAAATGTAAAATTAGTGAAAGGAAGCAGGCCTGTAGGCGTTTCAAACTTTGGTAAGCAGGCAGCAATTCCACTCAACGTGTTATAACTCGGCAACTAATTACTGTACGAGTACCAAACTTGATAGCACTAATGTCCAAAGTATGGAGTGCATGGTTTCCATGCGTCATTGCACCATCATTCAGTGCCAACAGTGGCCACTGGACACAAGGTATCTTGATCAGTCTTTGTGATTCGTAGTCTCACACACCAAACCAGTCGCATTGCACTTGTTGACGTGTCAACATGAGCTTGGACAAACGGAGGGGGTGAAGCTCTGTTATCAAAACAACTGTAATGCTGCAGCTGCACTTCGAGAATATCGCCGGCTGAAAGGATTACGAAGGGTCCTCTTTCTCCACCTCATGTGTGAAGCAGGATGAAGAAGTTTGAATCAACTGGAGAACTGGGTGTCGCTCTGGGAAGATGCCGACGACCAGGCGCACGACATGTGGTTGGTGAAATCTCTGTTGGTATGGCAGACAACGCTGCGTGAAAATCCCGATCGTCAGACAGCGCACGCGCTGTGTGACGACAGTTGAACATCCCGTGGTCCACTGTAAGGAAGGTGCTTCGAACCATTCTCAAACAGAATCCATACGAGATCCATATTGTACAGCAGCTTGCACCATAGAACGAACAACGATGTGTTAACTTCGCTCTCCACTTTTCCGCAAGGAGTGAATTTGACGACGGCTGGCCCTAGGCCGTCCTATGGACTGATAAAGCTCATTTTTCTCTGACGGTTGAGGTGAACACAGAATTACCAACTGTGTGTACCTTCACCTCCAGTCACTGTGCATGAAGTTGCTCTGTATGGTGAATGTGTCACATTATGATGTGGCTTCACGGCTACGTTCATCATTGGCCCATTGGTTTTCAACTAGTTGGCGTTCCAGGACCAAAGACGTGTAGTATCACTGGCCGGTGTTACTGACATATGCTTGGCCAGTATGCCATACCCGCCCTACAGGAGAGAGACATACTGAACTCAACAGTTTTTATGAAAGATGGGGTCCCATAGCAAGCGCTCGTGAAGTTGAGCTTCTTCTCAAAAACAGTCTTTGTCAGCGCGATCACCTGCTCTCACTCCCACACAAATGTTCAAGAAATGTAGTAGGAATAATCCACTAAATTACAGGCCGATATCATTAACGACGAAATGCAGCAGAATTTTCGAACATACGTCGTGTCCGAATATTATGAATTACCTCGTAGAAAACGGTCTATTGAGACAAAGTAAATACGGATTGAGAAAGCATCGTTCTTGTGAAACACAACAAGCTCTTAACTCACATGAAGTGTTGAGTGCTATTGGCAAGATATATCAGATTGATTCCGTATTTCTGGATTTCCGGAAGGTTTTTGACAGTGTATCACAAAAGCCGCTTGTAGTGAAATTGCGTGCTTATGGAATATCTGTTCAGTTATGTGACTGTATTTGTGATTTCCTGTCACAGAGGTCACAGTTCGAGTAAAACAGAAGTCATTTCGGGCGTTCCCCAAGGTAATGTTATAGGCCCTTTGCGGCTCCTTATCTATATAAACGATTTGGGAGCAATCTGAGCAGCCGCCTTTGGTTGTTTGCAGATGACGCTGTCGTTTATCGACTAATAACGTCATAGGAAGATCAAAACTAACTGCAAAACTATCTAGAAAAAATATATGAATGGTGCGAAATT
Source organism: Schistocerca cancellata (assembly GCF_023864275.1). Lineage (NCBI taxonomy): Eukaryota > Metazoa > Arthropoda > Insecta > Orthoptera > Acrididae > Schistocerca > Schistocerca cancellata. Next base: position 567,000,131 of record NC_064628.1, read on the forward strand.
GGCAGTTGACCCCAAATAATGAAAAGTGTGAGGTCATAAAAGTAATCTATTAAAATTCCGTTACACGATAAATCAGTCAAATCTAAATGCCGTAAATTCAACTAAATACCTAGTAATTACAATTACGAACAACTTAAAGTAGAAGGACCACATAGGAAATGTTGTGGGGAAAGCTATCCAAAGACGGCGTATTATTGGCAGGACATTTAGAAAATGTAACAGATCTACTAAGCAGACTGCCTACACTACGCTTGTCCGTCGTCTTTTAGAATACCGCTGCGCGGTGCGGGATACTGAACATATAGGACTGACGGAGTACATCGGAAAATTTCAAAGAAGGGCAGCACGTTTATTATTATCGCGAAATATAGTTGAGAATGTCACTGAAGTGATGCAGGATCTGGACCGGATATCATTAAAAGAAAGGCGTTTTTCGATGCGACGGAATCTTCTCCTGAAATTCCAATCACCAACTTTCTCCTTCCGAATGCGAAAATATTTTGTTGACACCGACCTACATAGGAAGGAACGACGACCATGATAAAATTAGGGAAATCAGAGCTCGTACGGAAGGATATAAGTGTTCATTTTTTCCACGAGCTATACGAGATTGGAATAATAGAGATTTGTGAAGGTGGTTCGATGAAACCACTGCCAGTTACTTAAATGTGATTTAAAGGGCATCCATGTAGATGTAGATGTAGATGTAGAAATTGACATCTACATCGCACTCTGCAAGCATCTTAACCCCTTAATAGTCGCACGGCCAAAATTTAAAAAAAAAATTGTCTCTCTAAAAGTACTTGAAACACTCAGGACGTGGTGGCAGATGTCGAAGTTATTGATAGCTTCGTGTAGAATCTGCAACTACCGGCACTGGCACTAGAAAATAGTTATTAATCTTACACAGATTGGAGTCGCATTGTTATGATGCGAATACGTGACGCTCGGCGATAATGTGTTAGTGGTCTGTGGCCGAGAGACCTTTGGTACCACTGGCTGTTTCTGCCCAGCTCCCTTCCCCTTTCCACTTGCGGTTGGCGCGTGGGAAGAGTGAGTGTCACTATGCCTGTGTATTGTACCAAATTTCTCTAATTTTCTCGCAGTCGTATTTTGACGCGATGTGGAAGGAAGCAATATGTAGTCCGAGTCATCCCGGAGACAGCTCTCCGGAAATTTCAGTTGTAAATCTCTCCGTGTCGTTCCCCAGAAACGTCATGATTATCGAGAGTAAAATGTGTTCCACAGTTCTATTACAGATTGACGTCAACGAAATAAGCTGATAGTTACGTGCATCTGCCATACCCTACTTAAAAACGGAAATGAATTTCGTTTTTTTCCAATCTCTTGGTAACCTTCGCTGCTCCAGCGATCTACGATATATAGTAGGGGAGTAGGGGAGTAAGTTCTTTTGCATAATCTTTTACGATCTCACAGGTATCTCATGTTTTGTGTTCTGCGATCGGTTATCTCAGTATCTGCCTTTTAGAAGTCCCTACGATGATTGAAAGGACGGGTCAAAGCTATTATTGTTGTTACTCGCACCGGCGGATAAAATTTTACTTTCAGACTCATTGAGCGCTTCCCTCGTTCCTCGCCTTATGCTCATTTTTACTTCGTTCAGCTTTGGCTTGTCACCTAGGTTTTTACTTCCTCTGAAACTGTAGTGAAACTCTATTTTGCACTCAACAGATTACTAACACGATTATTAAACCACGGTGTCTTTATCGTCCCTTAAGACCTTGCTCGCAACGTACTTGTCTAAGGCTTACTGACGGTGTTTTTGGATTTTTCTCGAAAAAAAAATGATTGTCGGAAGGACAGACAGGGAAGACTAAACAACCTTCGGTGGCACTGAACGCAAGGGTGGTAACATGAAAAATGCTACGGGAACTGTAGTGTTAAATGCGGACGAGAGAGCGGATAGGTGGAACGAATACATTGAAAGCCTCTATGAGGGGGATGATTTGACTTATGTGATAGAGGAAGAAACAGGAGTCTATGTGGAACAGGCAGGGAATCCAGTATTAGACTCAGAATTTAAAAGAATGGTGTGTAGAATGTTATGAGTCTGCCGACATACCATTTACTTTCGGAGCAATATCATCCATACAATTCCGAAGACAGCAAGAGCTGACAAGTACGAGAATTATAGCACAATAGGCTTAACGACTCATGCCTACAAGTTGCTGACAAGAATAATGTACAGAATATTGAAAAAGAAAATTGAGGATGTGCTTGATGACGATCAGTTTGGCTTTAGAAAAGATACAGGCAACACAGAGGCAATTCTGACGTTGCAGTTGATAATGAAAGCAAGAATGGAGAAAATTCAAGACACTTTCATAGGATTTGTTGACTTGGGAAAAGCCTTCGACAGTGTAAAATGGACTAAGATGTTCGAAACTGTGAGAAAAATAGAGGCAATCCAAAGGGAGAGACGGTTAATATACAATATATACAAGCGGCAAGAGCGAATAATAAGAGTGTAAGACAGGTTTGTAGTCTTTCGCCCCTACTATTCAGTTTGTATATCGAAGAAGCAATGATGGGAGTAAATGGAAGGTTCAGGACAGGAATTAAAATTCAAGGTGAGAGGATATCAAAGAGACAATTAGCTAACGACATTGATATCCCGAAAGAAAGTGAAGAAGAATTCCATAATCTGCTGAATTAAATAAACAATCTAATGTTTACAGATTACGGATTGAAATTAAATCGAAGGAAAACGAAGGTAATGAGAATCAGCAGTAATGAGAACAGCGAGAAACTTAACATCAGGATTGATGCCCACGAAGTACACTCCTGGAAATTGAAATAAGAACACCGTGAATTCATTGTCCCAGGAAGGGGAAACTTTATTGACACATTCCTGGGGTCAGATACATCACATGATCACACTGACAGAACCACAGGCACATAGATACAGGCATCAGAGCATGCACAATGTCGGCACTAGTACAGTGTATATCCACCTTTCGCAGCAATGCAGGCTGCTATTCTCCCATGGAGACGATCGTAGAGATGCTGGATGTAGTCCTGTGGAACGGCTTGCCATGCCATTTCCACCTGGCGCCTCAGTTGGACCAGCGTTCGTGCTGGACGTGCAGACCGCGTGAGACGACGCTTCATCCAGTCCCAAACATGCTCAATGGGGGACAGATCCGGAGATCTTGCTGGCCAGGGTAGTTGACTTACACCTTCTAGAGCACGTTGGGTGGCACGGGATACATGCTGACGTGCATTGTCCTGTTGGAACAGCAAGTTCCCTTGCCGGTCTAGGAATGGTAGAACGATGGGTTCGATGACGGTTTGGATGTACCGTGCACTATTCAGTGTCCCCTCGACGATCACCAGTGGTGTACGGCCAGTGTAGGAGATCGCTCCCCACACCATGATGCCGGGTGTTGGCCCTGTGTGCCTCGGTCGTATGCAGTCCTGATTGTGGCGCTCACCTGCACGGCGCCAAACACGCATACGACCATCATTGGCACCAAGGCAGAAGCGACTCTCATCGCTGAAGACGACACGTCTCCATTCGTCCCTCCATTCACGCCTGTCGTGACACCACTGGAGGCGGGCTGCACGATGTTGGGGCGTGAGCGGAAGACGGCCTAACAGTGTGCGGGACCGTAGCCCAGCTTCATAGAGATGGTTGCGAATGGTCCTCGCCGATACCCCAGGAGCAACAGTGTCCCTAATTTGCTGGGAAGTGGCGGTGCGGTCCCCTACGGCACTGCGTAGGATCCTACGGTCTTGGCGTCCATCCGTGCGTCGCTGCGGTCCGGTCCCAGGTCGACGGGCACGTGCACCTTCCGCCGACCACTGGCGACAACATCGATGTACTGTGGAGACCTCACGCCCCACGTGTTGAGCAATTCGGCGGTACGTCCACCCGGCCTCCCGCATGCCCACTATACGCCCTCGCTCAAAGTCCGTCAACTGCACATACGGTTCACGTCCACGCTGTCGCGGCATGCTACCAGTGTTAAAGACTGCGATGGAGCTCCGTATGCCACGGCAAACTGGCTGACACTGACGGCGGCGGTGCACAAACGCTGCGCAGCTAGCGCCATTCGACGGCCAACACCGCGGTTCCTGGTGTGTCCGCTGTGCCGTGCGTGTGATCATTGCTTGTACCGCCCTCTCGCAGTGTCCGGAGCAAGTATGGTGGGTCTGACACACCGGTGTCAATGTGTTCTTTTTTCCATTTCCAGGAGTGTAGTTGAAGGTAAGGAATTCTGCTACCTAGGCAGCAAAATAAACAATGACGGACGGAACAAAGAAGACATCAAAAGCAGACTATCATTGCCAAAAAGGGTATTCCCGGCCGAGAGAAGTAGACTAGTATCAAACATAGGACTTATTCAGTTGAAGAAATTTCTGATAATGTAAGTTTGTAGCGCAGCATTGTATGGTGGTGAAACATGGACTGTGGGAAAACCGGAACAGAGGAACATCTAAGCATTTGAGATGTGGTGTCACAGGCGGATGTTGAAAATTATGTGGACTAATAAGGTAAAGAATGAGAAGGTTCGGCGCAGAATCGGTGAAGGAAGGAATATATGGAAAACACTGACAGGGGAGTGGACAGAATGATAGTACATCTGTTAAGACGTCAGGGAATGACTTCCATGGTACTAGATGGATCTGTAGAGGTCAAAAACTGTAGAGGAAGGCAGAGATTGGAATACATGCAGCAAATATCTGAGGACGTAGGTTGCAAGTGCTACTTGGAGATGAAGAGGCTGGCATAGCAGAGGAATTGGTGGCGGGCCGCATCAAACCAGTCAGAAGCTGATGAAAAAAAAAAAGATAAATATTGCTCCATATCTTCGTCCTCAGCACATAATATTTCATTTTGACTACAGCATCTCCTGTCGCTCTTGCTAAGCAACAACATTTTTTAGCATTTCTTGTATATTCTGTGGTCGTTTTTGCTATCATACCTTGTGATCATTGATATCTCCTACTACATTATTGATTTAATAACTTCAACTTTGTTTTGTGCTAGGAGGTCTAATATGTACCTTCATGAGTTCCTCTTTAATTATCTGACAAGATATTGTCGGATAAGACATCAACAGTAATGTCACACCAGTCCTTATCTCTGGTACCAGTTTTAATAGGATGATTCTCCTAGTCTATACATGTCAAGTTGAAGTCACTCCCTATTATAGCGGCATGAACTACAAATATCATCATCGACGCCACTTCGCACGTCGTTCTGTAAATGATGAAGAAACCATACGGAATTAATACTGACCTAAAGTCTGAGAGGTGTGCAACGTTGTGGTAACATGTTAATCACACCGATGTTGCATTGAAATTATTTAGCGAAATCTTGGAGAATCGTTGGATGAGATACAGAAGTTTAATTCCTTTTTGCATGGGGATGTTCCTGGTGTAACAGTGCAGGGGTAACATGCGGCTAAGGAAAGAGCTAATCCACCATGGTGAAATTATAAGCAGATGTTTCATTTCTTAGGTTCAGCATCACGTAGCACAAATGTCGCAATGCTGCAGATTCCGGAAAAGTCGCTGAATGGGGAGAATGGTGATACCGACGTGGCTAAGGCGGCCACAATGCCGAAATGCTGCGCCAGCAGATTACTGCAGTAATCAGCAAACTACACGATAACAGCAACAGTCGCGTGCACCAGAGGGCGCTGCAACACTTGTTTCTCTATGCATTTGAGTAATTTACAATGATAACGAAATTTTCACAGAGTTAAAAGTATTTACACATAATCAGTAGTATTCGCTACCCAGTAGAATTAGTGATATGCAGTCTTCTAATCAGCAGTATGTGAACCTGAGGATTCCTCCTAGAAATTTGAGAATTTCATAATAAAAAACCATATCATTAGATTTGAAAACCTGTTATTTGCAACTTACTGCTTTCAGCTCTTGTATAAGCCCGTCGAAGATATATGTAGGAGAGTAACGCACATTTTCTATAACAGTGTTTATGTGCTTACTAAACGGATGCTGTTATTTTAAACATGTTCATTTTATGAGCTACATATCCGATAAGTAATTAGAAGAAATGTTTCATCGCTAAAATAATTCTAACCTCGATAAATAGAGATCCACTTAAGTTTCGTGAATGAACACCACATGCCGGACTGATGGCAAAATAAATAAATACATAAACTACCAAAATCGCATATACATGGACTATTACCAAAAACTACATTCGATACGAGCTTAACGAAAGTATAGGACACTATTTAGTCTCAGTGTGTCTGTATGTTTTATGAAGCTGATGCTCCAAAACTCATAAGTATCAGAAAAACGTCGCAACTATAGCGACAAGAGCTGCAGATAAATCTTTATTTAAGACCGGTTCTTATTTTCAGATCATCATCAGGTATCTTAAGGTCATTTAAAATAAATTAGATGGAAATATTCAAACTGTGGTGTTAAATGACATAAAATACGCACTGGCGTCACTGCTATCAAGTAGTAAAATAGACGGGGCAGTCAAATGAAAACGAAAGAGATGGAATAAAAAATAAGTAAACCGTTTATTACTCCAAAAGTAATAGCCATAATTGATTATACATTTATGCCACTCACAGACAAGATGGTCAATGTCTTGATGGAAAAGGTTTTGAGGTTGTCTGCAGAGCCACGGTTGTTCAGGTGTGCACCTCTTCTTCCGTAACGGGTCCACATGTTGTCAAGATTGTTTCGACTACGCTGTAGAAGATTTTCTGGGAAAGCCTTATACATCCGGCTTCCAGTCCCGATCTGTCACTATGCGATTTCGATAATTTCATTGCCGTCGCTTAACTTCGTACGTCAAGGTACAAGCAAGGATACGATCATGGCTCCGTAGGCAACCACAAACATATTCCCATTGACTATGTATTAGCATAGTCATTACAGTTACAAACATTGACCGTCGTGTTTGACAGGGGGTAAACGAATTAACGATTTTTCTGGTTACTTTCGAAATAAAAAGCGGTGTCTTATGCTCCTTTTTTGCCTTTATTTAATCTCGAATGCCACCAGAGGTGGTGGGGAGGGAGAAGGCGAGCTGCCAGCAGCTTCATTTGCCGCTCTTCAGCCTACGGAAGGGTTGCAAACGTAATGAGAAGATAACTAACAATAAAAACAGGCGATAAAACGGTGACTTTTTAAAAATTGCAAAATGGTGGACAGTTGTGGAATTTAGAGTATAAAAACACAGGGTTGACGATGCTAATTAAGAGACACACTACGTAGACAGGCACAATTAAGGAACTCTGCAACAGTCTGATTTCTGTTTGCAACACTTAAAAAATGGGATGCACAACACTGAACACTCACATATATGCTACACTATAGACACGAAGATGACACACCACAGCATAATGCAGAGGGGGTGGGGGGTGGGGGGGGGGAGAACCGGGACAGATGAGGGGAAAACGGGGGAAGGAGAGGATAAAGCAAAAGGGTGGGAGCCGAAGGAGTGACACATGAAAAGCGGGAAGGAGGGGGAAGGCAGAGGAGGGGAAAGCAGAAGGACTCCAGGGGAGAGAATGGAGGCAAAGAGTGGGTAGGCGGCGAAAAAAACACGATGAGGGGGTGGGAGGGAGAGGGAGCCCAGGAAAAGGACAGAGTTAGGGAGGGGGAGGTGAGGATCAAGGTTGATATGTGGGATAAATGGAGGGAGAATGGTTCAAATGGCTCTGAGCACTATGCGACTTAACTGCTGAGGTCATCAGTCGCCTAGAACTTAGAACTACTTAAACCTAACTAACCTAAGGACATCACACACATCCATGCCCGAGGCAGGATTCGAACCTGCGACCGTAGCGGTCACTCGGTTCCAGACTGTAGCGCCTAGAACCGCACGGCCACTCTGGCTGGCAATGGAGGGAGAGAGGGCATCATGTGGGAGGGGCAATTGATGGAAGCTTATGTTCCTGTCATCTGTCTCGTTTTCATTTTACTGTCCCTAATAGATAATTAGTCCCTAAAACCTATCACCACTGTTAATCTCAGATTTGGGTTCCATCTTTTCGTGAGGAGACACATGTGTTGCATGTTGCAGAATATTAATCTTTTATGCAAACTGGTATTTACTTAATAATAACTCAATGTGTTTCACATGTGATGGTGTTTAACTGAAACACAACACGATGATATGTACCTCTGTCAATCTCACTGGTTTGCTCTCTTTCTCCACAGGTGTCGCTGGAAGGTTGTCGGAAGCGAAGATAAAACACCTGACCAGCACGAAGGAACTGCTGGATCTTCTTCGATGATCTGACTGGAACATCGTTCTAAGACGATATGAAAGCCGTCAGTGATGCAGGACAACGGCAGTGAGAAGTCGCTGAGCTGGCAGAATCTATTTGACAAATTGGTTATGACACTAAATTAAAATTGAGTTTGTCACAAATATTCGAGGTTAAACAGTCTTCTTTTTCACTTGAATTGCTTGTGCCCCTCTACTGCATCACCACTCTCTCAGCTCGTCTGCAGAGTGATTTGGGAATGGAGAAAAACTGCTAACAATCATTACAATCACTACAATCTTTACCGATAGCCAGAAGTTCTGGAAGCGATTATTGCAAGTAAAGGCTCGAACCAACCAAACAGAGATAGCATCACTGATTACACAAAGATTCTTTGCACTTTCCTGAGATAGCGATACAGAGACACAGAAATATAGAACAATTACCTCTTTGTAGAATGCACAAAGAGGTTCAAGAGCTTTTTGAAATCTGCCTCACGGTCATGTACTGGAGTACTTAATCGGAGTTCTTCGTGAACAAGAACGATGTAGATGAAGTAAAATCATACTACGTTAAATTTGTAGCTTCTCGTACGAGACATACATTACTTTTGTTGTAGCTGTTCCATCATTCTCGATCAGACATCAGCATCCAAAAGAAATTGGAACGTAATAAAATGAAACAGGGCAGAATTATATTCACATCTTAGACTTGCCGACAAATTGTATAATTCTAAACCATGCTGTGATACATCGTACTGAAAGAAGGCAGAAGCAGTGCACCATATAATGTGAGAGCAATTCCAAGTATCCGTGTGGTCTGTCAGTGATAGTAGCTGGCGCTGCACGGTTCCTCACAGTGCAGTCGGAGCTGTGAGGCAGCTCGAGGTCACCATGGGGAGCTTCCAGGACGCCCTGGCGCCTGCAGAAGACGCGGCCAACACATCGTGCGATGGCGTTGACGGAGACGGGACGGCGTTTATCGGCCAAGTCATCAGAGTCGACGAACTGCACAACTACCTCTTGGATGATCGCTACCACAACGTGTCATCCCAGATATTCAACTTCACCATCGACCAGGTAGGTCACCTCTGATGGCGTAGGCATTGTGTAAGTCTCAGAAACATCGCCTTATACACTACTGGCCATTAAAATTTCTACACCACGAAGATGACGTGCTACAGACGTGAAATTTAACCGACAGGAAGAAGAAGCTGTGATATGCAAATGATTAGCTATTCAGAGCATTCACACAAGGATGGCGCCGGTGGCGACACCTACAACGTACTGACATAAGGAAAGTTTACAACCGATTTCTCATACACAAACAGCAGTTAACCGGCGTTGCCTGGTGAATCGTTGATGTCAGGCCGCGTGTAAGGAGGAGAAATGCGGACCATCACGTTTCCGACTTTGATAAAGGTCGGATTGTAGCCTATCGCGATTGTGGTTTATCGTATCGCGACATTGCTGCTCGCGTTAGTCGAGATCCAATGACTGTTAGCAGTATACGGAATCGGTGGGTTCAGGAGGGTATAACGGAACACCGTGCTGGATTGAAACGGCCTCGTATTACTAGCAGTCGAGATGACAGGCATCTTATCCGCATGGCTGTAACTGATCGTGCTGCCACGTCTCGATCCCTGAGTCAACAGATGGGGACGTTTGCAAGACAACCACCATCTGCACGAACAGTACGACGTCGTTTGCAGCAGCAACGACTATCAGCTCAGAGACCATGGCTGCGGTTACCCTTGCGATGGTGTACTCAACGACGAACCTGGGAGCACGAATGGCGAAACCTCCTATTTTCGGATAAATCCAGGTTCTGTTTACAGCATCGTGATGGTCGCATCCGTGTTTGGCGACCTTGCGGTGAACGCACATTGGAAGCATGTATTCGTCATCGCCATACTGGCGTATCACCTGGCGTGATGGTATGGGGTGCAATGGGTTACACGTCTCGGTCACCTCTTGTTCGAATTGACGGCACTTTGAACAGTGGACGTTACATTTCAGACGTGTTACGACCCGTGGCTCTACCCTTCATTCGATCCCTGTGAAACGCTACATTTCAGCAGGATAATGCACGACCGCATGTTGCAGGTCCTGTACCGGCCTTCCTGGATACAGAAAATGTTCGACTGCTGCACTGGCCAGCACATTCTCCAGATCTCTCACCAACTGAAAACGTCTGGTCAATGGTGGCCGAGCAACTGGCTCGTCACAATACGTCAGTCACAACTCTTGATGGACTGTGGTATTGTGTTGAAGCTCCATGGGCAGCTGTACCTGTACAAGCCATCCAAGCTCTGTCTGACTAAATGCCCAGGCGTATCAAGGCCGTTATTACGGCCAGAGTTGGTTGTTCTGGGTACTGATTTCTCAGGATCTATGCACCCAAATTGCGTGAAAATGTAATCACATGTAAGTTCTAGTATAATATATTTGTCCAATGAATAGCCGTTTATCATCTGCATTTCTTTTCTTGGTGTATCAGTTTTAATGGCTAGTAGTGTACTTTACGTGTGGTGGAAAACTATGTTAACACTATGATATTTAATCTATGGAAAGACCAAAATAGCTGAAAAAGCCTCTAAAAGATAATTAAGGTGTATACTCATCTCTTCGTGAGCCAGACAGAACAGGTGAAGCACCGAGAAAGGGGAAAGGAAACGTGGTTACAATATCGAGTAAAATTTATAAATAACTCGACAGTAGGAGATAACATTTCAGTATAACGTTGCAATCCTTGTTGGTTTGGTGCCTGCACTGATTGCATTGGAAAAGTTTTCATAAAGCAGTTGCATCCTCTCCTACGACGGCTGGTACACAAAAGTTGCATCTGCTCATCGAGCCTTGGAATTCAATATAATGGCAGACCCGCAACTATTCAATTGAGGACAGATCTGTGGATCTCTCTGGCCACGGGACTATCTCAACATAAGGAAGACAGCTCAAAGACGCTCGTGCCATATGCGGGCGACCATAGTCATACTGAAACATAGCACCACGGTACTGTCGCATTAGAGGGAACATATGAGGACGTACGATGTCTGTGTCGTACTGAGTTCCCGCAATCACTACCAGCCCTGACCTGAAGACATTCCCGGTTGCTCATCATGCCACTGTGGCTCTCTAAAATATTGCTAGAATGAGACCTCTCCCCAATTCGCCGCAGTACTAACCGACGATTGTCATACGGGGACAATGCAGAAACGCAATTAATCGCCGAACACTAAGCCACGATATTTATCATCTTCCTAGTCACGACTACACTCCAAACTCAGCCGTTCTTGTTACAATATTAACGGCAGCCACCTCATGGGACGTAATTCCCCTCCCGGGTGCAGCTACTCTCCGATCAGTGGTGCAAGATGATGCACGATTTTGCAGGGGCTCCATTGCTTGTCCTCGCACGGCAGGTACAGATATGACAAGGTTACGGAGTGCTTGACGCCAGAGCCATACCACCAGCACCTTGGTCTTCCCTTTCGGTAAGGCCACGTGGCCGTCTTGAGCATCTTCCGACCGGACATTCTCGTGAACACCGCTGCCATTAATCACAGTGGCTACATTCCTGGCAAATTTTTCCGCAATATCGCATAGGAAAATGCAGCTTCTCTTAGCCCTATTACACGACGTCGTGAAAGCACAGTGAGGTGTTGATAACGGAATCTTTGTCATCTTAAGGGTATTTTCATCGTCTCACTACGTCCATTCTGAAAGATAACTACCGCTTACGACCGTTACGGTTTGCATTTAAAGCAAACTTGTCTTACATCCTCATAGAGGCGCTACTAGCGCCACTCTTATGCGACTAGTGCGAAATTTGAATAGACATCAACTTTCAGATGAAGAAACACGCCTACTAACTTTCTTATATGCCACACAAATCCTTTTCGGCGCTGAGATTTTTTTTTTTCCCTAGTGTATACACACAAATTTCGTTTGCTTTCCGCCAGTGTATACACACAAAAAAAAAAGATAGTGCAAGGTGATTCGTCAATCTAGACGACCTGAAAATATAATTCTTATCATATTTACGATTCTGGACAATGTTGAATTACGAGCTGTTTTCTGGGCTAATAATTGTGCGAGAAAAACCATTTGTTTGTGAGTAAAGGTTAGTGGTGTTTAACGTCCCGTCGACAACGAGGTCATTAGAGACGGAGCGCAAGCTCAGGTTAGGGAAGGATGGGGAAGGAAATCGGCCGTGACCTTTCAAAGGAACCATCCCGGCATTTGCCTGAAACGATTTAGGGAAATCACGGAAAACCTAAATCAGGATGGCCGGAGACGGGATTGAACCGTCGTCCTCCCGAATGCGAGTCCAGTGTGCTAACCACTGCGCCACCTCGCTCGGTTGGTTTGTGAGTAAAGGCTGATAGACTTACAACGTAATCAGGCAGTTATTGTAATAAAGTTTCTGTATTCATTAAGTACAGGGTGTCCGAAAATAATGTATACATTCTTTGCAACTGAACATCTCTTTAATGAAAGGGGTTAGAATAACCATTTTAGAGGTGTTGGGTGCCTCATGGTCCGACTTAAGGTGGTAAATGTTCAAACTGGTGTCCATTCATCGCAGTACCACGTCGACAACGACTTATGACTGAACGACATTCCAACATCATTGTTTCCAACGGAATAACAACACAGGCTTGCTCAATTTGCTCTCTAAGATCGTCGATTGTGTGTGGTCTCGCAGCGTAAACTGTGTTCTCGAGAGTACCCCACACCTCATCCTGTTGAAGTAATAATCTTCATATCCAAATACAACGCTGAGACCAGGAGTTATCATGTCCAACATTTCGAAGTACGTGTCACCCGTGACGGTGTAGTTATTTATATTAATTTATGAATATAGAGATATAACTTTATTACTAATTTTAGTCTATATTATGCTGTTTCATGTGTTTATCTCTCTATAATTAATGGTAAGTTAATGTTCAAAATTTAGTAGCAGTGTAAATAGCCTGATTAATCGAGTTTGCCTACCGCATATATCACCATACCAGTAGACATTGCTTGACATAGAGCATCTATTGTCATCTGTCTGTGAACGGAACACATAAATTTTCTTCTTAAGTATCTAATTTTGTGCCTCGAAAAGGAATTGATCCTAAAGTAACCGTCGTTCCAATTTGCCATTGTGGACCATAAATTTCTCGCTTTAGTTTACTTCCCTGTTGTGTACGTAGCTGTTGTTCCATTGGAAATGCGCTGATCATTCTTAAAAAGTTGAGATATATATTCTTAAATATTACAAAGTTCTGTCGTACCTCATAGACAGACCTAACTTCTAGCTATAATGTCACTGTAGCACTTAGTTATACCAACTCCGACAATGTGTTATTTAATGACCGTGTGATTTTGCTTTCACTCCGACGCTGGTTAACAGTATTACGCGTTTTCTGTAACTGCATCAAAGAAAAAATTAAGTGCACAGAAAATCTAAATACTGTGAAACAAATGCTGCAGTGAAAGAGCCGAAAGTAAATTACGATCGAACCGTCGGTGAGGCCACTCTAAATTAAGAATTGCTCTTATATGCAAGTTCACATGCTGAAACAGAGAACACAAACCCTTTTTCCTGCTTTGCTAGGAACACATCAACTCGATGCACTTTGAGTAATTAATGAGCGAGCGAAAGAGTTAGCTGTACGAGCCCCTTACCGGAAATTACATGAGGCGGCAGCTGACAACTGGCCCCAAAGTAAACTCTTACAGAGACACCTTGAATGTTACGTCGCAAACGGCCAATGATTTTTACGGCATTCGACGCCCACATCGTGTCTAACCATACAGCCACTATGTTGCCTGCTAATGGCAATGGCACTGAATGAGCATATGGTGTGTAGGTGAACTGTTTAGTAAACCAATAACTCAAGACAGAGCTACAGTGCTAGTGGCGTTGGCACAAATCAAAACTGAGAAAGCAAAAATTGCATCACATCTGAAACAACATATGCCGAAGTTGACATTTCACTAGATAGGAACCAAAGGAATTAGTCGGAGTAAGAAGCGGAACATTAAATATTAACGGTTCTGCAATATGTGTCACAGGAATGTGTGGTGTCGTATATGCTCCACTGTGTGGACAATGTTATCATGCCTAAACGTATCCAAACAACGTGAACTGCGTTCCGTCAGATTTTCAGGCAGCCCGCAAAACGTAACTGTGCTGCTGGTCCTCTAATCTCTTTAGGCTATAGTCGTTTGATTACGGAAAGTGGATACCACGGGAGATCAATAAAGGACACGGCTTTAATACACTGAAACGCCTAAGAAACTGTTACAGGCATGCGAATTCAAATACAGAAAAATGTAAATAGGCAGAATACGGTACAATGGCAGGTTATCAAGATTTAAGTGAGTTCGAACGTGGTGTTAAAGCTGGGCACGAGTGATGTGACACAGCATCTCCGAGGTAGCTATGGATTGGAAATCTTCCCGTACGATCATTTCACGAGTGTACCGTGAATATCAGGAATCCGATAAAACATCAAATCTCGGACATCGCTACGGCAGGAGAAAGATCCTGCAAGAACGGGGCCAACGATGTCTGATGAGAATCGTTGAACGTGACATGAGTGCAACCCTTCCGCAAATTGCTGCAAATTTCAATCCTGGGCCATCAACAAGTGTCAGCGTGCGAACCAGTCAACGAAATATCATCGATATGGACTTTCAGAGCTGAAGGCTCACTCGTGCACCCTTGATGACTGCATGACACCAAGCCTTATGCCTCCCCTGGGACCGTCAACAGCGACTGGTCGGACGAGCCTTGTTTCACATTGTATCGAGCAGATGGTTGTGTATGGGTATGGAGGCAACCTCATTAATCCATGTATCCTGCATGTCAACAGGGGACAGTTCAAGTTGGTGGCGGCTCTGTTACGTGTGGGGCGTGTGCAGTTGGAATGATATAGGGCCTCTGAGACGTCTAGATACGATTCAGACAGGTAAAACATACGTAAGCATCCTGTCTGATCACCCGTATGCACTCATGACCATTGTACATTCCGATGCACCCACACGCCCAGAAGTGCCACGGAGTGGCTCCAAGAACACTCATCTCAGTTTAATCACTTCCGCTGGCCACCGAACTCCCCATACATGAACATTATTGAGCATATCTGGGATGCCTTGCAACGTGCTGCTCAGAACTCCACCCCTCTTCCTCTTACCGATTTATGGTCAGCCCTGCTGAATTCATGGTGTCAGTTTCCTCCAGCGCTACTTCAAACATTATTCGAGTCAATCCACATCGTTTAGCGGCACTT
This sequence comes from Schistocerca cancellata, assembly GCF_023864275.1. Classification (NCBI taxonomy): domain Eukaryota; kingdom Metazoa; phylum Arthropoda; class Insecta; order Orthoptera; family Acrididae; genus Schistocerca; species Schistocerca cancellata. Next base: position 567,015,650 of record NC_064628.1, read on the forward strand.
CCGCGTGCTCGTAGGGGCCGTACACGATATTAGGGAGGTGTACCAGTTTCTTTGGCTCTTCAGTGTATAATTTTATGTAACGATGTTTGCACATGTTTACAACGAAGTTCCATGATGGAAGGTTTTGAGCGGGGCCTCGAACCCAGCACGTAATCAGATTGCTAAGTAAGTAAAATCGGATGTTAGACATCGAATTTTTCACCAGCAGCAAGATACTCGAATTTTGTATGTGAATAAAATTTTTTCGCCTGAACAGACATTAAAAATGAAAATTAGTTACAGTAATAGTTCATTCTGCATCTTCTATGGATTCAAACGAAAGGATGAATGCTTTTGTGCTGGACCAGGATTCGAACTGACATATGTGCCCTCCGTTGACACCTAGAGGAGAGTGCAATCTTGGGGAAAAATACGAAATGATCGAACTTTAAAGTTCGGTGTCGGGCAGATACAACGGAAGAGGAGATCCGAATTCGAGTCCCAGTCGAGCACCAAATTTTTCAGCGTCTCAAGTTCAAATAAAAGAAGAGCTCTAAGAACTGAAGTGACTATTGGCTCATTAAATAAATTAAATTTCTAGTATACGGAAGCTTCGTGTTGACACAGATTTTATTTGTCGATATTTCCGCTTCTGCTATGGGCTAAACTAAACAGGCCTTGTCCAAATGGTAGCGAAGGAATGTGCTGTTCAAAATGCGGACTGTTAACTGCGGTGCAGTCTGAAGTTTTTCATTTGACATTACTCTACGTGAAGGAGAGATGTTGGGGTGTGTGTAAAATACATGACCAAAGTGGCAGTAGAACCTCGCAACTAAGTAACTAGGATCAATCCTAGTCGCACGTCGCACGTCGCACGTTGGCTATATTCGTGGTTGTGTCGTCACGTATGACGTGTGAAAAAAATTCATTTCTCTGCAGCTGGTCGATCATCAGCAGGTCTCTGACAAGGAAATTATGCTGGTCTCATACCAGTAGAATATAAACATGCTTTTAGACAACGTAGTCTCGATTCGAAACCATTTTTAAATTTTCCCAGAGTCAAGAAATTTCTTAGCTCGAGAAAGACAACTGCTGAGTATGAAGTTACTTCGATTATTGTTGCCATTATCGCTTTTAACTTCCCCATTCGGCTACTGCTACACGCGTGCTTGAAAAAAGCATTCATTGTTTCTTGGTTATTTTTAGAAGCCGTTGCCCAGGAAAGGTATATTTTTAGTTCGCACAAAGGTTTGCGTTATTTTGTGGCAAGTGGATCGTAACAAGTAGTTACTTACTTCTTACAATGTCTTGGCAATCCTTTTGATGTTCATATCGGACATAGCGAATCATTCATAGTTTACATTAAAGTGAAAGGAACTGATAAAGGCTATATTTCATACAAGAAGTTGTGTAGGATTATTTCATTTACTTGCGCTTAGGAACGACCTTGTAGAGTGCTGAAACTGGCGGTAAGTAAGTGTTTAAAAATCAGAAGATAATATTTTTTTTGTTAAATGTCAAGATTATTCTCTCCAGATGACTTGGTCGACGTCACCTATTGAAACGTCCCCTTAACAATTGTACAGGACTGTGCTTAAACTGACACACAATATTTTTTAGCGCAACGCAATCTGACTTTCAGAAATCCCTACAAAGGAATGGCCCTGACTAACATTAACCTGTACCTTTCACAAATCACTTACCTCACAAAAATCTTCGTCACTCAAGCTACTGCAATACAGCGAGCGCCACTACTGCCAGCTAAATAAAAGATTCAAACTACTGAAGGCACTAACTACTGATAAGGATAGTTAGCAAATGAAAGATTTTAATAGAGAACAAACAATGTATTTACCTTAATAATCATAATATATGATATCCAGTATTACAAATTTCAAATCTCCGCCATTTCTCTCCCCACATCCACCACTGCTGGCGGCTCACCTCCAACTGCGCAACGCTACGCGCTGTTCACATCCAGCTGCCGCTGCCCAACACTACAATGGCAAACAACAATGCAAACTAGCCACAGACTGCACACAGCACACCCAGTGATTTTCATACAGAGCGCTACGTAACGTTGCCAATAAGAAAACATAAACAGCCTACTTACACTATTTCAAGAGGTACAAGGAAGAAAATGTTGGAGAAGGTGATCTGTTTTCATTTGCATTAAACTTATTGTACGTGGTTCTAGTTGACATTGTCACGGAACTACTGTAACTGTAGTATCCACTTCAGCAAAGTAGAAAAATGTATAGACGTTGAGAAACTGACGTCCTACTCAGAGGATTACACTTATTGGCCAACCAGAAACTGTAACTCTGAGAACACCATTTTCAGTAAACTAGTGTAGCGAAGACTGTTGACAACTTCTCTATCTCACCGTAAAACACACAGTTGGCTTATTGGGTTCTATAACAATACTGAAATAGTAATTTCGTGCGCAAGCAATGCATACGAATTGCCGCGGCTTCCAGTTTTGTGTACTCCTAACCTAAACGGGCTCCGCATCATTTCAGGCCCCAGTTATAGCGACTTCGTATTGAGACTAGCATTTTGTTCGAACTGCCAACTTCATTGCTCATTTCACTTGCGTTTGGATTTACAGAAATAAAAGTCACATGATCACCCAACATTACAGGCTTCATCTCGTTCCTCCTTTGCTTCTGGGAGTTTAGTTTTCTAGTCACTAAGCATTTTCTCTTCTAACCAGCGAAATGCATTAAAATCCTACCATCAATCGCTTCACGAACTACTGTTTAGTGCTGTTAAGATTTCTTTTAACATAGTCTTATATGAAGGAATTTAGTTTAATCTCAAAACATCTTAAGCAGCAAAGTTCACAGATTTACTGAATGAGGGAAGTTTACTGTGCAGGTGGGAAAAGGTCTGAGCCAGGTCAAGTTTTCTTCTGATAGCACAGCATTTTAGTTCGTCTAAGACGTATCGCACGTTGCTTTCCTGTAGCTGTGCAAATCAATGCAAGTTGCATCTAAGGGTATGGCACTGGTAAAAATACGGAACGTTTAACAACCGAAGACTGGCTTCATCCCCAAAGTGAGGTGTATTTGTAACAGAAATGCTACGGGTGCCCATTCGTCGTCGCCTTCCTCAAATGAGCATTGGAAGCCATATAAGAGTACACAAATTACTTTGAGTATTACAATTACTTTGTATATTACAGTTAACATTGTCAACCTAAACTAAAAATTGTCTGTTTACACCGAATTAAAATTCGAGAAGCGGCGGAATTCGAACCCCATAACAAGAGATTACTAACTCACCATTTTACCTAATCCCCTCTCTTCCCACTTGTATCAAGCGCTGTTACAGATTGCTGTGGTTTAATTCGTGAGATAAAACAGTTAACAGCAATACGATAGCTGGAGCAACATGACTTGCATCACAACGTGACTCTAAATTTTAGTTTTAATTTCTAAATCCGGTGTCATTACCATTAATACGAATTATGTTTGGAGACAAAATACATATAAACGGTGCTCTAAACAATACTCACAAGGAATTATGTCATTAAACCTTGTCAAAGCGCGTAATCGGGAATGAATTTGAATTCTGAAACGAAGGAAATGATCTCCATTTTGTATCGCACTTCGTTTCCACGTGCCTTTTTAGTAGGTCCTTGCTTCAGGTGTGTTACAGCTCAAGTAATTTGATTAACGTCACATTCTTGTGCTTTATTAAGATGGATACTGTACCAGCGCCATTTCCCGTGCCCTACAGAAAACCTATGCTGTATCTCTAGATGTAGAGGATGGAAGAAGAAGGCCACGTCAACCGTCCTCGTCGCCCAAGACGTCGGCGGATTGCCACGGAGGATCAAGACGATACTATGATCAACTGCAGTAATGAGGGCCTCTTCAGTACAAGCACAGAAATTAGAAACAGCCTACATATAAATGTGAGTAGTTCGACCATTCTTCGTGGTCTTAACAAGAAACCAAAACATGGACAAAAATCAGCAGCAAAGGAAACGTTGAAAAAGCAACATAAGAGCGCCAGTTCAAGCTATTGGGGGCAAGTTAGATTTATACGATATTGTAGTGCCTGTGTTGTTCTGATTAGGATTCCTTTTTACATGCATGCATGCCCGAAGGAAGAGGCTCTGCGGTGACTACAGCAGTTATGAAATACATTAAAGGAATTCGCAGTTGAGAATAAGGACAACCGTCAGATCTAGAAAAAATTTGTGCCCCGCCGGGAATTGAACCACTCTTTCCCGCCTATCACTAGGGGCGGCCTTACCATTTGGCTACCCGTCCACGACTCACTGCTAGACCCAAACTTCCACATGTCGTCAACAATGCATCTACCACTTGTACATCTGTTATATGTATTCGCATACAGGTCAGACGTTGTACTTGAAAGTCGCTTGCCTGTTATCGGCAGATAAATACGATATTACAATGTCTGTGTTATGCATGCATGTCCAAAGCAACTTTGGACTGTAATCAGAAAAACACAGGCACTACAATATGGTATTTATCTGCCAATACCGGGCAAGCGACTTTCAAGACCAACGTCTGACCTGTACCGGAATAGACATCATGAATGTACGATATACTCGTACACGAATGGTTGACAACATATGGAGCTTTGGGTCTGGGCGTGTGTCGTGCACGGATAGCCAAATGGTAAAAGGACCGCTTGCGATAAGTAGGAAATCCGGATTCGCGTCCCCTTGCAGTACAAAGTCTCATTGTCGTCATTGCATTCTATAGCTGATGGTTGCCCTTGTTAGCAATTGTAATATTTATGGTCGAGATGGTATTTTCTACTGCAACATATATTCCAGTTAAAGTGGAGCAAGATTCGACAGCAAATATGTCCATCAGAAGCAAAGGTGTGACCGAACTGCGGTCACAGATTGGGGATAGATATCAACAACTGTCTGCTGCATTCTGAGGCAACCGGACCGTCAGTTTTCTAGCCATTAGTACTGCAAAACATAGGACAGTGTAATGCTTTCTTCTGTTCGTTTGAGACTTCCGGGAGGCAGGATAAACTTCCAACATGCTCATTCTCCTGTCCACCCAGTGAACTGTGTGAAACACTGGTTTCAAATTAACGGAGCCAGTGGGCTGTAGGACTGGCCTCCAAAAAACCCTGACTGCAGTCCAATATTGCAAGTATGGACAGAGATGGAGAAAATCATTGGGTGTAGCGGTCCAGCACCGACAAAGAAGCCAGCGATGTTCGATGCAGTTGTGACGCTTAGGGAGGAGTTGTCACAAAATAACAGATTCATCCGGAAACGTTTTTCTTTGTCCTGTGGCTGATAAAAGTAGTTGCAGTGGAGAAAGGAAACTGGACACGTTATTGAATTATTGTGCTGTTAGGGAGAAATATGACAAATGAACTTTTTTTTCCTGGAAGAAGAGGAAAATTGTTTGTTTATGGAGCAGATTATGCATAAAAACTAAGCACTCTATTTCACTATTTTCACTCGTTAAATATACTCTTCAGTTTACATTACTTGACAACCATTGACCAAAAGGACTGAGATAAACAAGTCATGAAATATCAACACAGTGTTGGTCAAGCTACTCAGGTGGCAACTTCTCGTGCAGAAGATGTTGAAGCATATACACAATCACTATAATTGAAATGCGTCACAAAATGCAATTTATTTATACACTTGTCAGATCTATATTACGACGAAAATTTGATGTTATGAAAGAAAACTGTTTTTTTCAGCCCCAGGTGGGAAATGATTCAAGAAACACACTAATTACTGTCAGTAAATGTTCCAGGAGGCTTTTCTGAGCGTTTCTTATGAAGTAACTCAGTATTTTAAAAACAGGCAGTTATGCTCACTCCTACAACGTACTGAGTTGAGGTTGTCAGATGGCTTGTGATGGAGAGTGTGTCTTATGAATTAGTCACGGAATTTTTGTCTTGCCATTCTACGAACGAATAAAGGAAACGAGAGAAATACTTCAAAACTACAACATTTTCCAGTGAGATCGGAACCGATTCGCATGACATCTACTATTAAACAATCGTGGTATACCTTGTTCTATAATGAGCGTGTTCCCTAATGTAAATTACAGAGAACATGACATTAGAGAGCAGTTGTGTTTCAGGTTGCAAACGTAACATCTTGGTTCACAGAAGTCATTTTTCTTTCTCAACGTCTCTTCTTAAATGGAAACCAATCAGAATATTTGAGTGAGTTGACAAGAAAGTACAGTCTTAGACATAAAACCATGTCGTCGGCCGACCGCCGCAGAGATGAAGTCTACGTCGTTTACTTAAGGCAGCCAATTCTGCCGACGACCCCTCAGAATTCTGTCTGGAAAAATTCGCGATCTTGCAACACTGTAGAATGTGACACAGCGGGCAGGGTGTTTCTATTTATCTCTCAGTGTTCTTGTACTATTACGAAAATGTATCTGCTCTTGTTCGAGTGGTAATCTTTGTGCTCTGTAATCATAAAGTCCTTTGTTAAAAAACCCTCTATTCCCTAGTTTCTTAAAATTCATATTTGACATCTACTAAAATCATCAGTCTGAAGGAATCTCGAACATAATTCATTTCATTTTCTAATCCACCTATAATAGCAAAAGGTTACAGAAACATCTCCACCCAACTGATCAGAACAGTTTGCACCCTACAGTTTCCCGCCCCACAGCAGCTATCGGCTACCGGCCCCACGCCTCCCGCCGCCAACATCAGACGCCTCCGACGGTGAACGTAGTGTGGTGCTGTGAATATATTAATTCCTGAGCATTTTCTTATTTGCTGTTATCTCGCAGCTACTATTTGCATTTTACATGTTTGAAACTCAACAAAATTGTCCAAGAGAGATAAAATACAACATCAAGTGGGAAAAGATCTAACATATGCGATAAGTTGTCCGCGTTGTGTTCAGTAGGTAGACAAAGGCAGCAGAGGCAGCTCTGAAGCAGTATATTGCCTGTGGGGCGAGTGCATTTGGGCAAAACGCTTTAGAAGAAGATATTTTCCTTTAAGAAGTATCATTCGGCCAGGAATGATTGGGCACACTCAGGGGGCCTCGTTAACGGACATATGTCATGCAGTTAGACCATTTAAACATCGTACGGCTTTGGCATTCAGTATTCAAGGTCCAGACATCGCGGGCAGTAAAACTGCATGCTATAGTTTAAAAGAGCAAAAATCCAAGGGTTGACTGTTAATGCATTTTTGCTTGATCGGCATCACTGGGAATTCCAGTGCAATACTCCTACTGGTGATTAGTTATGATGTCTCTATATCAAGCTCTCGAAAGGAACTAGCATCTGAATGCTAACAAAGGACATATAATCGAGCAAAGGGCAGTATGAACATTATATTTGGCGTCTGCTGGCTCAAAAAGGGTGTTGTGCATTACGAAAACGTCCCCGGGGAGAGTAAAATGCAGCTACAATTATCTGACAACTACTGAGATACGTATCGGCCGCAGCGCTAGAAAAAGTGACCTGAAAATCTTCGTCACCTGTTGATACTACAGGATGATGCACTCTGAAGATCTCACTAACAAATCTATCCAAGAGTTTAAAAGAGGTCACTGAAGCCTTCATAATTCTGATCTTATACCCTAATGTTTCCCTTTCGAGCTTCTTACGGAGAAACAATCAAAAAAACTCCTCTCTGGACGAAACTGCACTTCAGACAAGGTTTGAGGACATCTTTAAATCAGATACAGTAGGTTTTGACATGCGTGGAATCGATGAACTACATAACTCTTGACAGACTGTTTTAAATAGGTGGTAGAATATTGTACTTATCATTAATTTCTCTCTGATGTTTACTGTGGTTTGCCATAAAGTAGTGGGCAACGCTACTGAGACGTGCACTGTCCTAATTCAAATGAAATTCAGATTATAACGATTTCCTTACGACGAAAGTCTATATTATTAAAACACAAACCTTAACAGAAGCACATACAGGGTGTTTCAAAAATGACCGGTATATTTGAAACGGCAATAAAAACTAAACGAGCAGCGATAGAAATACACCGTTTGTTGCAATATGCTTGGGATAACAGTACATTTTCAGGCAGACAAACTTTCGAAATTACAGTAGTTACAATTTTCAACAACAGATGGCGCTGCGGTCTGGGAAACTCTATAGTACGATATTTTCCACATATCCACCATGCGTAGCAGTAATATGGCGTAGTCTCTGAATGAAATTACCCGAAACCTTTGACAACGTGTCTGGCGGAATGGCTTCACATGCAGATGAGATGTACTGCTTCAGCTGTTCAATTGTTTCTGGATTCTAGCGGTACACCTGGTCTTTCAAGTGTCCCCACAGAAAGAAGTCACAGGGGTTCATGTCTGGCGAATAGGGAGGCCAATCCACGCCGCCTCCTGTATATTTCGGATAGCCCAAAGCAATCACACGATCGTCGAAATATTCATTCAGGAAATTAAAGACGTCGGCCGTGCGATGTGGCCGGGCACCATCTTGCATAAACCACGAGGTGTTCGCAGTGTCGTCTAAGGCAGTTTGTACCGCCACAAATTCACGAAGAATGTCCAGATAGCGTGATGCAGTAATCGTTTCGGATCTGAAAAATGGGCCAATGATTCCTTTGGAAGAAATGGCGGCCCAGACCAGTACTTTTTGAGGATGCAGGGACGATGGGACTGCAACATGGGGCTTTTCGGTTCCCCATATGCGCCAGTTCTGTTTATTGACGAAGCCGTCCAGGTAAAAATAAGCTTCGTCAGTAAACCAAATGCTGCCCACATGCATATCGCCGTCATCAATCCTGTGCACTATATCGTTAGCGAATGTCTCTCGTGCAGCAATGGTAGCGGCGCTGAGGGGTTGCCGCGTTTGAATTTTGTACGGATAGAGGTGTAAACTCTGGCGCATCAGACGTGGACGTTGGCGTCATTTGGACCGCAGCTGCAAAACGGCGAACGGAAACCCGAGGCCGCTGTCGGATCACCTGCTGCACTAGCTGCGCATTGCCCTGTGTGGTTGCCGTACGCGGTCGCCCTACCTTTCCAGCACGTTCATCCGTCACGTTCACAGTCCGTTGAAATTTTTCAAACAGATCCTTTATTGTATCGCTTTTCGGTCCTTTGGTTACATTAAACCTCCGTTGAAAACTTCGTCTTGTTGCAACAACACTGTGTTCTAGGCAGTGGAATTCCAACACCAGAAAAATCCTCTTTTCTAAGGAATAAACCATGTTGTCTACAGCACACTTGCACGTTGTGAACAGCACACGCTTACAGCAGAAAGACGACGTACAGAATGACGCACCCACAGACTGCGTTGTCTTCTATATCTTTCACATCACTTGCAGCGCCATCTGTTGTTGAAAATTGTAACTACTGTAATTTCGAAAGTTTGTCCGCCTGAAAATGTACTGTTGTCCCAAGCATATTGCAACAAACGGTGTATTTCTATCGCTGCTCGTTTAGTTTTTATTGCCGTTTCAAATATACCGGTCATTTTTGAAACACCCTGTATCAGCACGAATTATTAAGATATTACTCATCCGGGTTTTCAAAACGGTCAGTGTTTACTGGCTTTTATCGGTCACACTGAGGTAACATGGTAATGTCGAATTTCATTAACAAAATAAACAAAATTTCCTGATTGGTTTTCGATGTGACTGCTCATAGGCTTGCCACGAAACGAGTAAGAATGTACCCTTCAGCGAGACCGGGGCCAAAGCAATCTCCACTTTACAAGCTAACAAGTTACTCTACAATTAGCGCAATACTAAGGTAGCACGCTATGCCTGCAGTGCTGGCTAAGACAGATAAACTCGCAACGTAAAAGATGAGATTAAGTCACTTCTCAAGTCTAACGACTTTCCTGGACTCAAAATCATAAACTGATAACTTAATTTCGTACCTTAATTGAAAAGCACTCAAATATTCAACAGAAGTGATACGAATGCTTCAAGTGAATTTTGAAGCTAATTCTGTCCCTTCTATGAAGTATCTCGTTGGTCGCATGGTCGCCAAACTTATCCTGCTTTGTCGTCAATATTCAGTTACACTTCTGACTGAGAGAATACTAGCCTTAAGACCTCTAGGAAGTGACTACAGTTCCTGTCTCAGAGCCGTGGCGGTCGATGGCAGAAGTACCCAAATTTTATGTCAGTGAGCCTTACTGTGTTTCTGTAACTGGGTTTAAGGACTACAATCTCGTCAGTAATAACATTCATATTTGTCGACTGCAAACTAAATGACACAAACCATTGACAATCACAATTATTTATCTTTTTCTGTCTTAAGCGTGCTAAAACTAAGAACCTTATCGCCAGATACGTTTCACATTTTTAGAAATTCTCCAGTAGATATGTTGTAAACGTGATGAGCGGACAACACGTCTTTTTTACAATATTAAACTTGGGATATCACGTATCTTGATATCGATGTCAGTGGCACTATCCCAGAAAGATAGACACGAAATGAAGGGACAACACAACAACGACAGCAAAACCTAACATCCACATGGAGACTTCGTAAGCTACTTAGTGAGAAGTACCAAATCAAGAAAAGCTACAACGCTGGACGCTATTGGAAATTAAATAAAATACAGTCTCAAAATTCCGTTGAAAATTAAACTAACGAATTTATGCAGTGACTCTTTGATAGCAAAGCCTACTAACACGCACAGTTGCCGTCAGGGAGTAGAACAGGGAACACAAAACGCTGAGAGGAGTTGCCAGAATCTGTCGTCCTTGATAAAAACTGTCGTTTAGTCCATAAATACTAAAATATAGAGACGGTTCTCCTACGCGTTATGATTAAAATGTACTGGCTGTTCAACGTGCAGCATGCTGAAGGCAGAGAAACCCGAAGTATGTATGTATCTATTAAACCGGGGACCTAAAAATGACGAAGAGGCTTCGGTAGCCCTCAGTAGTTCGGAACCCAACAACAGGCCACAGCAGTCCACCCAGCCCAGCACTGCCCCACACCGAACCCAGAGTTACTGTGCTGTTCGGCCCCCAGCAGACCCTCCCGGGAACGTCTCATACCAGACGAGTGTAGCCCCAAATTTTTTCATGGTAGAACAATTATGGTTTACGTGTACGTGGAAACGGTGTTTGCGCAGCAATCGCCGACACAGTGTAACAGAGGCTGAATAAGGGGAACCAGCCCTCATTTGCCGAGGTAGATGGAAAACCGCCTTAAAAACCATCCACAGGCTGGCTGGCACACCGGACCTCGACACTAATCCACCGGGAGGACTCGTGCCGGGGACCAACTCACCTCCCGCTCGGGAAGAAGCGCGTTAGCCCGCGCGGCTAACCAGGCGGGCTAATCCGAAGTAACAACAGGTTCACCAAGCTGAGGGTGGTGCGGAGATTCAATGCGACGCTTGCGCAGTGTGTTATTAATTTAGCCCCTACTTTTAGGCTGCGACAAATGTCATAGTAGGATTACTACTGCGTCGGCATAGATTGGTTGACGGCTCTTGAATTTGCAGAGACTATCCGAATGCTGCTGAATGATAACGCCAAACAACCACTACGTACTGTTTCACTTTGATGAGGGGCAGGAATTCTTCGTTCCGTATGCCGCCAGTTGTGTTAGTTCATTTAGCGTTACCCAGGGTGCACCACGTGGAGGCGAGCTAACTTCATATCTATGTGCCTTCCATTTGAACAACAATGTGGCCAACAGAGAACTACATGTATGTCTAGACGGGAAAATACTAAATCACAACAAACACCCAAAGTACCTTGCGGTTACCCTAGATAGGACACTAACATTCAAAGAACACCTGACGAAAACTGCAGCGAAACTTAAAACACGCAACAACATATTGCAGAAGCTCTGTGGCACCATTTGGAGTTCCACAGCGTCTACCTTAAGAACATCCGCACTTGGCTCGGTGTATCCAGTGGCAGAATACTGTGCCCCAGTGTGGCTCAACAGCAAACACACACACATGGTAGATAGCCAACTTAATGCAACAACGCGTATTATATCAGGCACAGTCAGGCCAACTCCTACAGTGTGGCTGCCTGTTCTCAGTAACATAGCCCCTCCTAACCCGTGCCGAGAACACGCTCTGATTAGAGAATTTCAAAAAATCCTGACCAACCCTCAATTACAAATCCATGAAGATACTCACGACATCCAAGGAAACCTACTCCGGTCCAGGCATCCTCCACTAAAGACCGCACAGGCGCTGCACCAAACCAACTTTAAAATAAATGACCGATGGAAAGAGGAATGGGAGAGCAGAACAGCAGTAAACTGCCACAGTACGCCATGCATCTTTAGTAAAACAAAAGGATTTGATTGCCCTCGCAAAGTTTGGTCAACTCTTATCCCATCAGGACCAACTGTGGGAGATGCGCCGACTCCTTCCACAGATGGGGTAAACGTCCTTCGGCCACTTGCGACTGTGGTGCTGAGAGACAGACGGTCAAACACATCGTGCAGGAATGCCCACTAAGGGCATATGAGGGTGACCCACAGGATTTCCTAATGGCGACCCAAGAAGCAATCGACTATATATTATCTAAGCCGGACGTTTGTTTGTGATTGCTCTACTGTGAGTGTAAATTTACAATTGGTGTCCTTATATACAAACTGTTATTTATTGTTCTGTCTATACATATGTGATTTTTTTTAAATCGTGTTGTTTCTCTAATTTTTACTGTGATGTTATGAGCTATACGCTAAATAAATAAATAAAACCACTACGTAAGATGATAAGTCATACTTAATTTGTACGTTTGAGAGAATTTTTCAATACAGAGTGAATAGCTTCAATGCCACTAACCACTCAGCCTACACGCAACACAATGCCAGTATAGTAGCCAAAGTCCAACACTGTTCGCATATCTGACGAAGCAAGTGGAACCAGTATCCTGCCATTAGTCAACAGAAAAATAACCAGTGATACTGACCACTCTCTTGTGACCCCAAGAAAAAAATAATCTTCTCACAAATTAAGACGAGATTGCACAATAGTTTACGCAATACGCAAAGAAATCCTAAGGAGCTTTTCTGCTTCCGATAGTAGTACACAAGGCAGTACTTTTTCTGAGAAGCACATAAATTATTTATTCATCTTATATCACCGCACTTACTTTAATACCAAATGGGAAAATAAGTATTTTAGGGTTCTGAAGCGTAATATGACAACAGATCCTTATCATAGCCCCCACCTGAAGTGTCACAGATATCAACATTTTCTTTCCGTTCGTGCGTTACCAGCGCTCGCAGATTCTTAATGACTGACTGACTTGGGGACACAACGTTTACCAGCAGGATCTACCTTATGTTATTTTCTAATTATCATATGGGGAACATATGGGAAAGGAGAGTATCCCATACAGCAGTTACGATATTTGTGCATGTCTGTATTTAGTACTGACTGACAGCTGCCACAACCCTTTATAGAACTGAAGTGGCGGGGGACACCATCACAAGTATATGCCAGACATCTTTCAGTAATTCTTTAGGAGCGGGACTGAAAGTCAAATTAATGCCGCTTTCCGAGTAATATTCAACACCTAATCGAGTGTTACCTGAGGTAGTCTCATGTTCCAGCAATTACAGTTTGAATCATTCACAAAACGATGTTCTGATGGCCAAAGGACCGGTTAGTGTGTAAAACTATCCGGTATTAATTTACATCAAACTGCAAGAAATCGAGGAACACTGCAAATGGAAAATCTCATTCAATAGGCACTTTTCGCTTTGCTTGGCAAAGAATCAACAGCAATAATACGGTAATCATCACGGTAGATGATAGCAACAAATATATGATCAGAATGGTACGGAAGCTTAGAAAATATAGTGGTGGTACGTAATCCAAATTTTCTGAATAACATTGATGGTTATGCGCTTAATCTAACGCTGCCTAGCTAAGTAAAGATGGCGTAATGGCGTTGTCCATTCTTATGACTAACAACTCTGATTAAGCTCTGCCTATATTACGCTGTTCCGCAAGCGTTAGCTTGCACCAATTTATGACTGAATATCTGCCCTGATATGCTGTCTCATGTTACCCTCAAGAATAAACAATTAGTGGAAACAAAGATTCCTAGCATTATAAGCAAACATTAATCAATCTATTCTGTTTAATACATGTAACAGACATCTCATTAACACAGAGCACGCGGAGAGTTCATTCTTGTGAAAAATACGTAAATTCTACAAATATGTGCTTCACAAATAACGATCTGCCATGCAACTGAAATAACAGCCACTGCTCAGGTTCTACTTTTTGCAGTGAGGTATGTAGTTAGCTTGCTTCAACGTTACTTCAATTGTTCTGAAATATACTGACCATTAGTTATTTGAATTAATAGGCTCTAGACTCACATGTATTTTACATGTGTCATCGACGCCGCAAAACAATATCGCCGGAAAGGGTGCCTTTAAAGCCCCATTACATGACAACGAATCAAAAATTCCTAAATTGTATTTTCTCCGAAAACAGTTACATATAAAATGTCTTCCGAAAAATGTTTGGCCACTCATCAACAATTATCCTAGACAGCTCACTAAATATGTGCTTGTAATTTTGATTATATTTTCTGAACGGTTTGTGTGTAATACGTAACATGGATTGGAAACTTTAATTTTTGGGCTGCAAGAAGGTTATTTAAGGGAAAAATTACAATGTCTCTCGTCAGTTGCTTTGTGGGGAACCTGCTTGTGACTTCAATAGTTGTTGCCTCACTTGGTGAGTTTAGCAACCACTGTTCAGTGGAATAATTATGCCCAAATTAGTGTCAAATTAAGAAGAGCAGCAGTATAAGGTTACAACACTGCTCCTCCAGAGCGTCAAAGAAGCAAATGAACTTGGGAAGGCTAAATCATAAGTTAAAAACAGACTTCTAACATGTGTATCACATTATGCCGTACCACACAAACTAGAGCAAAACTGTTTCCCGTACAGGCTGTGGTCTCAGTCACAGCGAGACACAGCTCCACGCTAGCAGAAGGCACCGCTGGACGTTGATTTCTGTACGCCCACTGACGCCCCCTCCCCCAACTAATCCAATAGCCATACCAGCAGCGAACAGTGAAGAAAACAGTTCTATGTTAAGTTATATTAAAACAATTTATCTTTATGTAACATATGCCTGTATACAGAAGGGCCTGATAATGATCAAAACATGCTTTAAATGCAATGCAGTATATTAATTTAAACATACAAATAATTAAAGTGCTTAGCCTGCTTTAGTCTGTACTACACCAATGACACAATGCTCACTTTCTTGGTTCCTCAGTAGCTGAGTGCTACTGAAACTGTTGCCATAGACTCAAAGCGTTCTGGAATAGCATATTTTGTCAGACTGTTCCCTGCTCCTCCACCTTAATTGATAAGGATCGCAATGCATTTAAGTAACAGATTCCTAAGATACCCATAAATTTGTATTGCAGTGTTGTAGGTCAAAAAGCAGTTTCGCATTATAGCCAGATGACTGCTGGAGTACAGCAAATACACTAAAGCAAACCTCACAGATTATTATTTATTACTTCATAGTTGCTTATCTGTCGTTTATTTTGGTTATTTTTCGAGTAACTTGGAAACGTGGAAAAATTGTATGATCGCCATACAGAATATTCCTATTTACCTTAATTATTTTTCTTCAGAGCAATGGCAGAATACTCAGTGAGCAAAGCTGACAAAAAGCTGATTAATTAAGCTATAAAGGGTGATTATAATTAAAGTTAAACTTTCAGAATGACGCCAAATTGCAACGGAATATTATCGGAGAAGGATTGAAACGTATGGCAGAAGAAAATAAATATTGTCACTTCCGGCCGTTGGGCTATCTGAAAGCTGTTTTGTTCAGTGTTCCGACTGCAAACTTAGCTACACTGAAAGCACGCATTGCGCAACACATTCTGAACGTGATCCTTGAACTTCTTCGATCAGTTGTGGAACATGCTGTTTCTCGATTTCAACTTGCTGAAGAAAACGGTGGACAGCATACAGAACATATTTTGCCCCAGTCATACGGAAATTAATAATCCGATTTCATTTTGATTAATGCTTTTTATGCGGTCTTTGGTCTCAGGACAAGTAAAAACCGATTTTTTCCATACGATATGATATGACCTTGCCGTGGTGGATGAGCTTACGTAACTAACAGTATCACACCTGCAGACCCACGCACACTGCATATTACAGTTTGTTTAACGTCAAACGTACACCTTAGGCATTGTTGTATGATTCATTTTTCACTTGTACTCGAGCAGTATTAATAGTATAGGTTAAAAACAGTCTTGGTTGCAATTTTAATTTTTTAGTTTTCAACGACGCGTTTCGCCTTATCAGGCATCTTCAGGTTATCTTTTTGAAGACGGACGCGAGAGGCACCAAGATCTGCGTAACGCGTACCCCTTTCACAGGAGCGAGTTGCTGTTACAGCAGCCCATACGAGGAAACTAATTGAGGGTTCACCTATTGTTGATGGCAGTTTATGCCTGCGCTATGAACGCCTCTGTTTAAAAAAAATAGCTGCGGAGTGTTGCAGGGTTGAGCCGCAAACGTCTGCTTTCAGGTGCAGCAGCTAACACGCGGATAGTCAGATAAATAAATAATTAATAAAAAGGGTTCTACTCCAACATATGCAATTGATGAAGATTTTTTTAATTCTCGAATCAGAAACATACAAATTTACAGTAGCCTTAAACATCACTAAATATGTACATATATATACACAAATTTTATTTATATTACATGTGCCCAGTACTTTGCAACCTCCAAGGCGCTTGGAGTGGCTTGCAGGAGATCAATCTTCGTGCAGGATGTATGGCACAAAAGGCACTGGAGCATGTGACTTGTGGTTTGTTCTTGTCCACAATCGCAGGACGTATCTTCTGTTACGATGTCCCATCTCTTCAGATTGTCTCTGGATCGTCCAACTCCTGATCGTAATCTGTTCAAAGATTTCCACACCAGCCAGCTCTCGTTGTGCCCAGGTGGCAGTTCTTCACCTTCTGGCGTCTGCAGGTAAGGCGTCGACTTCTTCCATAACTCCAGTCTTGCCTTCTCTGATGAAGTGGTGAGCTTCTCGGATGTTCTCAGGAAGCTCTTTCGCGATCTCATCGGTTGCTGTGGTGCATTATGTCCGTGCAGTGGATGGGCACTGTCCTGTTCCACTTTCAGTCTCTCCTTGTTGGCAGCCACTGTTCTGCGTATCCATGGTGGCGCTATTCCAGCCAGGCAGTAGAGCTTATCAGTTGGGGTAGGTCTTAAGCAACCTGTGATCAACCTGCAGATTTCGCTGAGAGCAATGACTGCTTGTCTGGCATTAGATGACCTGTTCCAGACTGGAGAAGCATATTCAGCAGTAGAAAAGCACAGTGCCATTGCATAACAGCGAATAGTTTGTGGATGTGATCCCCACTGTGTTCCTGCTAGTTTGCGAATTAGGTTGTTTCGAGCGGAGATTTTCATTTTGATGTTCTTGCAGTGAGTTTTGAATGTTAGAGTTCTATCTAGAGTGACTCCCAAGTGTTTAGGTGCGTGATGATGCTGAACTTGGATGCCTGACCATGCAATATGTAGCTCACGATTAGCTTCCCTGTTCCTTAAATGAAAGGCACACACTTGTGTCTTCGAAGGGTTTTGTCTGAGTTGGTTCTGATTGTAGTAGCTTGACAGTGTTCTAAGTGCTGTTGTCAGGTTTCTTTCCACTCTTTCAAAGCATGATCTCTGCGTAGCAAGGGCAGGTTATCTGCATATAATAATCTCCTTGTGCCTGGGGTTGGTATAGATGTTGAAGAGAAGTGGAGCCAAGACGCTTCCCTGAGGTACATGAAAGGAGTCTCTACGAAGATTGCAATGATTTCCGACCAAGGTAAGACTTGCAATCGGGCGTACCCTGGGCGTCAGGTTTCTCTGGTGGCTGATCCTTTCACACCAGAAACATCATCTTGGTCCTTTTCAGGACCACAGTTGACCATCATATAGATGAATATAGAAAGTAATTGATGAAGATGACTACACAGAATTATAGTGAACATGTTTATTCAAGAAAGTAAATCATAAATAAATGGAAATTGAGTCATCAGTCTCCTGACTGCTTAATGCAAACCGCCACAAATTCCTTTCTGTGAGAATCTGATAACTCAGAGTAGGACCTAGAGTCTGAGGCGCCCTGCTAAACGCTTAGGACAGGACATGTAGTTTAAGTTGTGGAAAGGGATCAAAATAAGCGGCTGTCAATGGCACTCGAACATACAACCTTTTATTTGATCAATTATTACAAGAGCCAAGAATTTAAAAAAAAAAAAGAAACACAGCTTTAGTTTTGGAACTTAATTAGTGGCTGAATGCGCCGTACAATCTCATGCCTTAAGGGCAAGACCACTTCAATTTGAATACGGCAGTAAGCCTCTAACTTAAAGCTCAACCGTTCTTAAATTAAGCTGAAGGACCAAACCATCTGACGCCGTAAGGGCAAAAAAACCTTAAGCTAAAAATCGGCTAGAAGCCATGTAAGTACAAACAACAAGAACGAATAAGAAAATGCTGTACACCCAAGGGCGCTCAGAAGTTCCGAGGGTCGGCCTGGAAATCAAACACTAACGCTCGCTTAGGTAAGACATGCAGTCGGCCCATCCATCGTCGATCCGGCGACAACCCAACCGACAGACAGTCAACGGACCAAACGACATGATAACTTAACTTTCCTGTCTGGTATCGGTGAGCCACGGACCTCGTAGAAATGGGAACAGCCCCTCACACTCCGACGGCGCGTGGATGCCGCCATTGGCCGAGCCAGACACGCGCCACGGATACTTCCTCACTGCTCCACGCCTATCGACCAACTGCTCATGCCCGGAAACGGTGAATGCCGAACGACCAACCAACGGTCGTCCCGCTCCAATCTCCTTCCTTCGGACAAGGCATGTTTGTGCCCAGCGGTCCGGGAGCACTGGCTGTCCGCGCCTGACCGGCGCTCCGTCCCCGACTTCACTGCTGCTGCGTCCCGACTGCACTGCCGATCTGTCGTCAGCTGACTCCAGACACACGACGACCCGGAAATACCAGAGATGGTACGACAGTGCACTTATCGATACGCGCTGCTGCTGCCACTCACGGGCAAATAAGGCAGGAAGTTAGTGACGTCAGTAAATGGAATAAGAAAACGAGGCGGCAGTTCCGTAATAGAAGATGACAAACAATAAATGGGATAAAACAATACCTTTGTTGGATGTATTCCAATCTCTGTTTTTCTCTATAGTTTCTACTCTCTACATTATCTCTAGTACCATGAAAGTTATTCCGCGATGTGTTGAAAGGTGATCTACCAACGTGTCCCTTCTTCTTATCATTGTTTGCCATATATTCTCGACAGTTCTCTGGAGAACTCTTCGTCCCTTACCTTATCAGTACACCTAATTTTCAACATTCTCTGTAGCATTACATCTCAAATGCTTCGATTCTCTTCCGATATCCCCACAGTCCTGGTTTCACTATCATACAATGCTGTTTTCCAAACGCATTCACGGAAATTCCTTCCTCACATGAGGAAACATGTTTCACTCGGGTAGACTTCTCTTGGCCAGTAATGCCCTTTTTTTCAGTCTTCGTATGTTTTTAATGTCTCTCCTGCTCTCTCCATCGTGGGTTATTTTGATGCCAACGTTGCAGGAAAACTTTTTCATTTGTTTCATGATTACCAACCCTCATGTTAAGTTTCTCAATGTTCTCATTCCTGCTATTTTTCATTGCCTTCATCTTTCTTCGATTTAGTCGCAACCAGTATTGTGTGCTCATGAGACTGTTTATTCCATTCAGCAGATCCTGTAATTCATCTTCACATTCACTCTTGTATTTTTACTTCGTTCGCTGTTCCTTTGATGTATAGATGGAACAGTAGGGACGAAACATTACGTCCCTGTCTTACATCCGTTTTGATCCGAGCACTTCGTTCTTGGACTTCCACTCTTATTATTCGCTTTTGACTCTCATTCATATTGTATATTACCCTACAGATTACCTCTACTTTTCTCTAAATTTCTAACATTTTGCTCCATTTTCAGTTCGAAAAATCCAGTGACCGTGTCTTGAATTTTCTTTAGTCTTGCTTCCACTGTCAACCGCAACTTCAGAATTGCCTGTCTGGTGTCTTTATCTTCCCTAGAGTGAAACGGATGGTCGTCCAACACCCTCAATTTTCTTTTCCCTTCTTCTGTGTATTTTTCTTGTCAGCAACTTGCAAACATGAATCGTTAAGCTGATTGTGCGATAATTCTCGCACTTGTCGTCTCTTGCAATCTTTGAAACTGTGTGAATGACAGTTTTCCGAAAGTCAAATGGTGGCCAACACATACGTACATCTACACACCAGCGTGAATAGTTGTTTTGTTGCCACTTTGCGAATGATTTTAGGAATGCTGATGAAATGACATCTCTCCCTTCTGCTTTAGTCTTCCAAAGCGCTTTTAAATTCTAAATCTAATCGCATCATCAGACTTGTCTGCCCTCCTAGAGGCCTTCAGTGTTCCCCTGTCCATCCTCTCCTTTGCATTTAATAGCGGGATTCCCATTGCACTCTTAATGCTAGCGCCCTTGCCTTTAATTTTACCAATGGTTGTTTCGACTTTTCCATACGCTGAGTCGGTCCTTCAGACAATCATTTCCTTTTACATTTCTTCAGATTTGTCACTATGCCATTTTGCCTTAGTTTCCCTGCAGTTCCTATTTATTTCATTCAAAAGTTACTTGTTTTTCTGTATTCCTTACTTTCCCTGAACATTGTTGTACATCCTTCTTTCTTTGAACAGCTGAAGTATTTCATCTGTTATCCTCGGTCTCTTCACGGTTGCGTTCCTTGTACCTGAAACTAGTTGATTATTTCTTGGGAAAGAACTCGGGAGTGGTAAGGCGTGGTAGCCCAAAAACCAAATCTAAAATTCTCATATTTGTTTTAACCAAGAGACGTGTTGCAAGGAAATTTTACATGTTACCATAACCGAATAACGCATCAGCATAAATTATATGCCTTTTGCATAATTTAAAAAGGGTGATAAGTTTACTTCCATTTACACCAAATCTGACTGATAGCACAGTAAACTTTAAAGGAAAAAATGCCTCAACTTCTTGAAACGTAACTTGAATCTTCAATGAATCAAAATTTGTACTGATTGAATAAAAATGCAAATAATAATAATAATAACAGTTTTACGGCATAGAAAGAGTCATGAAAGTGAAGACAAAAAAATTGTTTGGTTCCATTTTTGAACACGGATTACAGCTGATAAACTAACATCTGACAAATATAAGATACGTATTTTGCAACATGGAAATTTTGTGGTAGATATTCATTTCAAGTGAAAATAATTGTAGTCAAATTATTCTCTACAGAAAGGTTGCAAGTAGATTCTTCGGCCACCACACTAAACGGCGAAACACACTAACGAAAATATCAGAATGACACTTACAAACAATAGCGAGAACCATTCTTGACACCAGAACGCACCAATTACGATAACAGAAATGCAGTAAAATTCCCCGTGACATAGCAATTGAGAACAATTACTAAGAACTTTAGCTGAATAACTGCAGTTCGTAGAACTCTTGAAGTCTAAGAGTCAGATAAAAAAAAAAAAAAAGCACTTAAACGGACAACAGATGCTGCCCAGAAAACGTAATTGAGCGTACATAAGCGTAACGTGTATTTGTTTTAGATTAAACAATAATACCAATAGCTGACAGATAACGCACGTGTAAATAATCAGAGCACGAACTAGGAGCCAACTAGGTATCAGAGCACGAAGTGTTCGTCGGTTTCAGACGCGAATCCTCACCAGTAATAATGACCGGTGTGCAGTTGTTCTGATGCCGTTGCAGTCCTGACGTTTAACGTGGTGCAGCAAAGAATTCTCTCCGAAACTATCAGGAACCTTTGTAGCACAAAACAATATTTCTTCTCAAGACTGCACATTCATATAGTGCTCCACTACGAATGGTTACTAGTTGTGCATGCCTTCCTGTGTTTAGCCGTACGGACTATCAGGGTCTCCTCCTGGCCCACATTCCTCCCGTGGGCTCGGATGCACTGCCCTCCTGCTGTCAGAAACAAAGCTCGCAATGAAAATTACCCGAAGATATTTGGTACAACGAGATCGATTGCCTAGATACAAGGGGATTGATTCGTGCCGGCCACGGCTCCGTACCTACGGTTTTCATTTCAAATTTTGTGTTTGCCCTTTTTAGAGATGTTCGTTCCTCCTAAACTGAATTGTCTACTGAGCTACGCATATCGCAGCATCTGTAGACACGGAGAACTTCAATCGTGTCTCATCATTCCTTAGTACTTCCATATTCCACTTCCTTGCGTACGCATTCTTCTTCAATAGTCTCTTAAACTTCAGCCTATCTTTCATCAATACTACATTTTGATCTGTGTCTGTATCTGTTTCTGGGTACACCCTGCAATCCAACATCTGATTTCGTAATATCTGCCTGACCATGATGTAATCTGACTCAAAGCTTTCCGTATCTCTCGGTCTTTTCCCAGTATACCTCCTCCTCTTAGTATTCTTAGATTTATTGGGAAACTCAGTATTTCTCCTCTCCCATTTTTATCACCAAGCCCATATTTTCGCATAACCCTTTCTTCTGCTCCCTCCCCTAGAACCATATTCCAGTCACCAATGACTATTAGACTTCATCTCTTTTGGCGTTACGAATTAACCGTTCAGTATCCGCATGTAATCTCTTAACCTTCGGTCTACGACGTCTGCATGTACACTTGAGTTATTGTTGTCCACATTGGTTTGCTGTCGATTCTGATGAGGAGAACCCTATTACGGAACTGTTTGTTCACAGCAAATCACCCTCTGATACGCATTCTTCCTCATATTGAATTGTACTCCTGCTGTAACATTTTCTGCTACTGCTGTTGTTACCCTATTTTCGTTTGACCAGAAACCCATGTCTTCTTTCCATTTCACTTCACTGACCCCCACTATATCTAAACTGAGCCTTAAAATTTCCTTTTCCAGATTTTCTGACACTCCACGCCCCGACTCGTAGAACGTTATCCTTTATCTGGTTATTAAGTCTCTTTCTCATGGTCAATGTCCACTTGGGAGTCCCCTCTCAGACATCCGAATTGGGAACTAGTCCGGAATATTCTGGCAATGGAGAGATCATCATTACGCTTAATCAGTTGCATGCCCATTGTTCACTGGATACACATCATGTGTCTTACATGCAGCGATTTACGTTGCCTTCTGCATCCCCACACTTTTGATCTAGCCTATTCTTCCACCTGTAGGGGCAGTTTCCCACCCCAAAGGGCAAGAGAGTAGCCTTCAACCTCTGTCCCCTCCTCCACCCTGTTTCACAAGGCCGTTGGCTGTACGAGGGTGACTTCTTATATCGGCAGTCTTCGGCCGCCATTACTAATGCTTTTTATTCAAATTAAGGCGGTGGTGAAGTTCGAATCCGTAACCGAGGAAGTGTTGTTAATTAGTCGGTTAACCTCTGTGTAGTTCTCGTCCACTGCAGCAACTATCTAGAACTCGGAGAGAGCATTTTAATGACCTATTTAAGCATATGTAATGTATACTTCTCACTTTTCATTCACATATGCATGGTATAAGGTGCAGAGTATAATGTAGTCCGCGGAATATCCGAGAATGGACTTTGGTGATACATTCGTTTCACAGGATGTAACTTCCAACACACTGTCACAGATTAATGCTAGTATCAGGAAAAATTTTAATTATCCCTTACTTATGTAATGAGTTCTACAGTCATAGGAAAAAGCTAACAGTAATGATCTTTAAAAAATAACACACTTTCGTAACCAAAATGCAGTCGAACCCTTCTGGTTTTCCCGTTCGGAAGAATTTTGTATCTCCTGTTGTGAGCATCTGTCCTAGATGGTCGTTCACAGACGTTGTACATCTTCGTTTTGTTAATGTCTCTTATGTTACCAGATATCTACAATTGCAGCGCTTATCACAACTGGAATGATCTGAGACCAACGCAGGAACTCCTAAGGAAGTCTGCTAATTACACTCAACGGTGCGCTGTAAGGATGTAATACATCAGGATGTTATTTAACCTATAATTAGGAAGAATTAGACGAAGTAAACCTTTATTTTTGCTTCAGGTGAAGTTGGTGCTTCTTGGTATATTACACACTACTCTTTCCACCTTTGCAGAAATGAGTCATATTTTGGCTGCATTCACCGTTTGACCTGCTGAAAGTAGTTTCGTAATTAGTCCCAGAAACCCCGTAAAATTAACATACGGGTGAATGTCCACAAAGAGTCAAAACATGGAGCTGACGGATCCGGTAACTGTTCCTGTTGAAGACGAAGCTGAAGGCGGAAACCTGCTGCCATCAGTAGAACAATAAGAAATGTGCTCAAATGAACCTTGATGAGAAAGAGAAATAGGAACACTAGTGAAGTAGTTTCAGGCTGCATACTTGTCTTCATTAATATTGCGATACGAAATTTCAAACATGTTCCTGTGATAAAAGTAGATATTCGCCTCCTCGAGTTTAAATGAACTCTAGGAACTCTGCATCTTTTTTCAGTTTTATCTTCATTCGTAATTTCATCGCTCTAAATGTGCTCCTTGACGTTTCAGTTTCGGCCATATATGACAAATGAAGAAGATTTTCACCTAAAAGAAACTGACTTTTTCGTTTCATAACGTAATGGATTCACTGAAACGTCACAAATTATTTTCTCTCTTGGTGATGTTTTAAAAACGTTTTATATTCATGTTACGCCTTGGATTTTTATTGATGTTTTGATGGTTGGATTAGCAGATGGCAACATTATATTCTGAAGAAATATCCTAGTGTTTTAATAGTACTCTCAACGAAGCACATAGACATTACTGAAAATTTCCTGAAAGTGAGTACATTTGTTTGATTTTACCATATGTATTTATTTCTCGTACCTGAGTAAAAAACTACCGGAGTTCAACTTGTTGACTGGATGCTGCGTACAAAATAACTTTTGGTACTGCGAATAGCACAGCACGAAAACACTTTATGAATCGGCAGAGTTTGAAACGACCAGGCCTTTCCCTTCTCGAATCGCTGGCGCTGGAAGTACAGGGACGGTGACAGAAGGAGGGCATGAGGGCACTGAGACAAAGCGACCGGAACAGCAGCAGGGCGGTTCTGGCGAGGATAAGTGGCGTCGTTGTGCCAGGAGTCGCTCACTGCCCCTTCTTCAAAGTGCCAGCCTCCTTTGTCACGGCGGACGAGAGGCGACAAAGAGCACAGCGAGGTGAGCGCCCTGGACTGACTTCTCCCGAGTAACTGCTATCCACCGACGACACAGTGGAGTGCTGTGGAACACATCGCCTACCTGTTCCCCGTCCCTATTTTTCTCGCCTGAAACTGTCGGATGATTCCGTTCTCTCACCTTTCCTACTGGCTAAACCCTGAGAAACGAAGTAGAGTAGTTCAAAAAATATTGCCATCTTTCCATTTCTACTTTACATTTCCAACCATCAACTGCGTTTCTTTATACCACGAAAAATTTATTGGTTTTAATTTCAGCAGCGAAGTGGATTCTACTTGTACACGTGCCGTTTTGTAACCTTCTGAAGGAAACGGCACACGTACAGTTAGATGACAAAAGTCCTGATGCCTGAAGTACGGCTACACAAGCTGTATGAGGGCTGTACGTTAGCAGGGCTGCCGTTTGTAGTCAGGTGATTCGTCTGAAAAGGATTCCGGCAGAATATAGCCACACGACGGGAATTACAGACTTTAAAAGTGGAAGTTAGAGGTGGAAGCACGGGACATTCCATTTCGGAAATCGTTAGGAATTCAGTGTCCTGTGATCCACAGTGTCAAGAATTCGACAAGGATACCAAATTTCAGTTAACGACCGGGAGCAGTGCCGTTTGCGAAGAGTTGTCAGTGCTAACAGACAAGCAACACTGCTTGAAATCGCCACAGAAATCAATGTGAGACCTACGACGAATATATCCTTTAGGACAGTGCAGCGAAATTTGGCGTTAGCGAGCTATGACAGCAGACGAACGACACGAGTGCCGTTTAAAAGCACGTCATCGCCATCGGCGCATCTCCTGTCCTCGTGACCATATCGGTTGGACCCTAGACGACCGTGGCCTGGTCGGATGTCCTGATTTCAGTCGGTAAGAGTTGATGGTAAGATTCGAGTGTGGCTCAGATCCCACGAAGCCGTTGTCCCAGGCTGTCAACAACGCACTGTGCAATCTGGTAGGTGGCTCATTGATGCTGTGAGCTGTGTTTACAAGGAATGTAATGAATCCCCTAATTCAACTAAATCTATCATTGACTGGAAATGTTAATGTTCGGCTTCTTGGAGACCATTGTGCAGCCATTCAAGGACCTCATGCACCCATGCAGCGACAGAATTTTTATGAATTACAATGCGGCATGACACAGACCACAGTTGTACGCAATTTGTTTGAAGAATATTCTCCACAATTCTAACAAATCATTTTGCCACCCAGATCGTCCGACATGAATCCTATCGAACATGTATGGGACCTCATTGAGAGTTCAGTTCACCCACAAATTCCTGCATCGGCAACACTTTCGCATCTATGGACGGGTATAGAGTGAGCAAGGTTCAATATTTCTGCTGGTGACATCCTACGACTTCTTGAGTCCATGCTACGACGAGTTGCTGGAATAGGTCGGGTAAAAGGAGGCCCGACACGGTACTAGGAGGTATCCCGTGACTTTCATCGCCTCAGTATTCTCGTATTTCCAGAACAGTACGGTTATGGAGCTGTGTCTAAAGCTGCTATAAGTAGTTCTTTTGCAACTACATTTTCAAAAGAGAGATGTTCCCCAGAATACCAGCACATAAATTTTGTATAGAAGGGATGTAGATCTTAAATTGATTTTTTTTAAAATTTATTCCTTTTGGTAGTATTTCTAATGCTGGTAAAAATTCGAAAATTCAGAAAAAGT
This sequence comes from Schistocerca cancellata, assembly GCF_023864275.1. Taxonomy (NCBI): domain Eukaryota; kingdom Metazoa; phylum Arthropoda; class Insecta; order Orthoptera; family Acrididae; genus Schistocerca; species Schistocerca cancellata. The sequence goes on from NC_064628.1 coordinate 567,042,540, forward strand.
GGCAATGCTTTATTAAAAACAATGCTTTCCAAACACAAGACGCGATAAAGAGCTATTATAAATGACTATGATATGCGAAATAACTACAAATAGAAACACGAAACTTAGAGAATCTCGATCACAATAACGTTTTTGGAATCTATAACAATAACTTCCTTACGATATTCTCGATGTCAGATAAGACACACGTAGACAGTTTTATAAAGGAATCACAGCCAATAATATTCGAAGTATTGTCATCACTGAAACTAATCGCACTGAAATTGCCTTGTATTGCAGTCAAATTTCCAATATACTTCTATGTAGAATTTAGAGTTTTGGATTAACTCTAGTAATCCTTTAACAGTCACGTATGTATAATACACGTTCTTGATCAATTTTTAAGATACGTTCATTATACTCCTAATATACGGATGCTGAAATCCTTATAACTGTAGATTAAGAGTGTAATCATTACGAAACTGATTTTATGCGCATTGATACTTCAGTATAGTGCTCGGGAACTACGTTTGATATACTAACGCTAACAAATACTGAAGTCAGATGGTAAACCTTGACACACTTACTAATTCTGTCTTCTGGTTTTCATAGATCAGCAATATCCATTCTTCTTTAACATGAGTTCATTAGCGAAACTGTTACTTTTGCTTTTCTCTTAGTGAAAAAAAATCATCGGTCCAAGACAACATGATCTCATGTGGCTGCTCAGCAGCGATTTATGAACCGTCTGTTAGTGAATGTAAATACCGTTTCTTTTCAGAAATTTGGATAGTGGCAGTTTACAGTTCGCTCCTTGAAAAAGGTGTCATAACCTATTCACGAAAATGATAGTATTCACAAGAGGAGTAGTTTTCCATATCTGCTACTATACGTACCTAAAGAAAACGTAGGATTCGTCTTAAATCTGCAGTTTGCAAAGAATGAGCCCGTTTGTCATTGCTACTATTTTTTTTTCTTTCTGCCAGAAACATACTACATTGCCCAAAGATTTGTTGTTGACTATTAAAAAGTTATGTCGCTACTTTTTAATATCTATAAGAGAAAAACACACTCTCATAGCATCACCCTGTTAATCGTCGTAAATGAAATGTAAATAACGATCAGTCCAGTCACTGTATTATTCGAGTAAATAGTTTTCAGCAAACAGAACGCAGCATGTCATTCCCTACGACGACAAGTCTTCAGGCGTAGAAATAACTTCCAGCGTTCCCGAAAGGGCTTTTACAGGTCCACTACTTTACGCCAGATGTACAAATGATATAGCAGACAACATGAGAAGTACCATGACACTTTTCGCAAACGGTGCTGTTGTGTAACCACACCGTCAGAGAATTTTAGCGACGGTTAGGAAGACCTGCCAAGAACTGACTCGTGGCGAAGGGAGTGGTTATTGACCATCAACGTAAACAAATGTAACGTAATGTGCATCGTTAGAGTAGAAAAAAGGTTTACGGGAGAATATGGGCTTGGTACTAGGGATGAGACAGGAGAAAGACTGAGATCTGCAATAAATTTCAGCATTTCAAGAAGATACGGGAAGATTTCAGTTAGATTACGTCGTGGCCCGGCAGAGATTCCGAAATCTGATACTGGGTTGTAAGGCGTACACAGGAGCGGATATAGACTCAGTTCACAATTTAGTAGTGACGAGTTTAAGAGAGAAATCAGGAGGAATCAATATGCAAGGAAGTACTAAGGAATGACAAGACACGCTTGAAGTTCTCTAAGACTACAGACACAGCAATAAGGAAAAGCTCAGTAGGCAGTACAGTTGAAAATGAATGGACATCTCCAAATAGAACAATCACAGAAGTTTGAACAAAAGACAGAGGCACAAAGAAGGTAATTGCGAAGAAACCGTGGGTAGCCCCAGACGAAATACTTCAGTTGGTCGATTTAAGACGGAAGTACAAAAATATTCATGGAAATTCAGAAATACAGGTCGCTGGGGAATGAAATAAATAGGAGGGGCTAGGCTAAGACGAAATGACTGCATGAAAAATATGAAGAAGTCGAAAAAGTTATGATTGCCGGAAGCACAGACTCAGTATATAAGCAAGTCAAAATGACCTTCGATGAAATTAAAAGCAAGGGTGGTACCATTAAGAGGGCAATGGGAGTCAAATGGGACTTTCACCGTTAAATGGAGAGGAGAGAGTGGGTTGCTGGAAAGGGACCTGTGAGTGGTTCTATGAGGGAAGAACTTGACTGATGGGGTGATAGAAGAAGGAATTGGAGTTGGTTTAGAAGATATAGGAGCTCCAGTATTAGAATCAATATCGAAGGATGTTGTTGTTGTTGTGGTCTTCAGTCCTGAGGCTGGTTTGATGCAGCTCTCCATGCTACTCTATCCTGTGCAAGCTGCTTCATCTCCCAGTAGCTCTTGCAACCTACATCCTTCTGAATCTACTTAGTGTATTCATCTCTTGGACTCCCTCTACGATTTTTACCCTCCACGCTGCCCTCCAATACTAAATTGGTGATCCCTTGATGTTTCAGAACATTTCCTACCAACCGATCCCTTCTTCTGGTCAAGTTGTGCCACAAACTTCTCTTCTCCCCAATACTATTCAATACTTCCTCATTCGTTATGTGATCTACCCATCTAATCTTCAGCATTCTTCTGTAGCACCACATTTCGAAAGCTTCAATTCTCTTCTTGTCCAAACTATTTATCGTCCATGTTTCACTTCCATACATAGCTACACTCCATACAAATACTTTCAGAAACGACTTCCTGACACTTAAATCTATACTCGATGTTAACAAATTTCTCTTCTTCAGAAACGCTTTCCTCGCCATTGCCAGTCTACATTTTATATCCTCTCTACTTCGACCATCATCAGTTATTTTGCTACCCAAATAGCAAAACTTATTTACTAATTTAAGTGTCTCTTTTCCTAATCTAATTCCCTCAGCATCACCCGACTTTATTCGACTACATTCCATTATCCTCGTTTTGCTTTTGTTGATGTTTATCTTATATCCTCCTTTCAAGACAATGTCCATTCCATTCAACTGCTCTTCCAAGTCCTTTGCTGTCTCTGACAGAATTACAATTTCATCGGCGAACCTCAAAGTTTTTATTTCTTCTCCATGGAGTTTAATACCTACTCCGAATTATTCTTTTGTTTCCTTTACTGCTAGCTCAATATACAGATTGAATGAGATCGGGGAGAGACTACAACCCTGTCTTACTCCCTTCCCAACCACTGCTTCCCATTCATGTCCCTCGACTCTTATAACTGCCATCTGGTTTCTGTACAAATTGTAAGTAGCCTTTCGCTCCCTGTATTTTACTCCTGCCACCTTTAGAATTTGAAAGAGAGTATTCCAGTCAACATTGTCAAAAGCTTTCTCTAAGTCTACAAATGCTAGAAACGTGCATTTGCCTTTCCTTAATCTTTCTTCTAAGGTAAGTCGTAAGGTCAGTATTGCCTCACGTGTTCCAGTATTTCTACGGAATCCAAACTGATCTTCCCCGAGGTCGGCTTCTACTAGTTTTTCCATTCGTCTGTAAAGAATTCGTGTTAGTATTTTGCAGCTGTGGCTTATTAAACTGATTGTTCGGTAATTTTCACATATGTCAACACCTGCTTTCTTTGGGATTGGAATTATTATATTCTTCTGGAAGTCTGAGGGTATTTCACCTGTTTCATACATCGTGCTCACCAGATGGTAGAGTTTAGTCAGGACTGGCTCTCCCAAGGCCGTCAGTAGTTCCAATGGAATGTTGTCTATTCTGGCGGCCGTGTTTCGACTCAGGTCTTTCAGTGCTCTGTCAAGCTTTTCGCGCAGTATCGAATCTCCAATTTCATCTTTATCTACATCCTCTTCCATTTCCATAATATTGTCCTCAAGTACATCGCCCTTGTATAGACCCTCAATATACTCCTTCCACCTTTCTGCTTTCCCTTCTTTGCTTAGAACTGGGTTTCCATCTGAGCTCTTGATGTTCATATAATTGGTTCTCTTATCTCCAAAGGCCTCTTTAATTTTCCTGTAGGCAGTATATATCTTACCCCTAGTGAGATAAGCCTCTACACCCTTACATTTGTGCTCTAGCCATCCCTGCTTAGCCATTTTGCACTTCCTGTCGATCTCATTTTTGAGTCGTTTGTATTCCTTTTTGCCTGCTTCATTTACTGCATTTTTATATTTTCTCCTTTCATCAATTAAATTCAATATTTCTTCTGTTACCCAAGGATTTCTACTAACCCTCGTCTTTTTACCTACTTGATACTCTGCAGCCTTCACTACTTCATCCCTCAAAGCTACCCATTCATCTTCTACTGTATTTCTTTCCCCCATTCCTGAAAATTGTTCCCTTATGCTCTCCCTGAAACTCTGCACAACCTCAAGTTCTTTCTATTTATCCAGGTCCGATCTACTTAAATTCCCACCTTTTTGCAGTTTCTTCAGTTTTAATCTACAGGTCATAACCAATAGATTGTGGTCAGAGTCCACATCTGCCCCTGGAAATGTCTTACAATTTAAAACCTGGTTCCTAAATCTCTGTCTTACCATTATATAATCTATCTGATACCTTTTAGTATCTCCAGGGTTCTTCCATGTATACAAACTTCTTTCATGGTTCTTAAACCAAGTGTTAGCTATGAATAAGTTGTGCTTCTATCGGAGGATAGAAGATTGAATTTACGTCCCATCGATATCAAAGTCATTAGCAACTATCACACGTTCATACCGTGTCTAGGATGGGGTAGGTAATCAGGCGTGCCTTTTCAAAGGACCCGTCCCAGCATTTTCCTGGAGCAGTTTACGGACATCATGAATAACCGAAATCTCGATGGTCAGACGCTGGTTTGAACCGTCGCACCCTGTATGCGAGAATACTAAATGAAGGACCTTTTGAGGACTTATGATCGAATAAATAAGAGGAGATAGACAACATTCCATCAGAATTACTAAAATCATTGTAGGAAGTGGCAACAAATGACTATTGACGATGGTGTGTGGAATGGCGATATATCATCTTACTTTCGTAAAAAAAAAAAAAACCTCATCCGCACAATTCCGAAAACTGCAAGAGATGACAAGTGCGAGAATTATCACGCAGTCGGCTTAACAGCTCAAGCATCAGAGTTGCTGACAAGAATAATATACAAAAGAATGGAAAAGAAAGTGTTAGATGACGATCAGTTGGGATTTACAAAAGGTAAAGGCACTAGAGAGGTTGTTATGACGTTGCAGTTGATAGTGGAAACAAGTGTAAAGCAAAATAAAGACACGGTCATAGGATTAGCGTTCGCTAATTTAAAACAATGCAAGATGTTCGAAATTCTTAGAAAAATAGTTGTAAGCCATAGGGAAAAGTAGGTAATATACAATACGTGCAAGAGCCCACAGGGAACGAGTGGAAGACCAAGAACGAAGTACTCGGATTAAAAAGGGGTAAGGCAGGGATGTAGTATTCCGCCCCTACTGTTCAACTAGTCATTCGCCCCTACTGCTCAATCTGTACATCGAAGAAGCAATAACGGAAATACAATAAAAGTTCAAGAGTAGTAACCAAGGTGAAAGGCCATCAGTAATAAGATTCGCTGATGACATTGCTATCCTCAGTAAATGTGAACACAGGACCTGTTGAAGGACTGATCCGTTTAATGAGTGCAGAACAAGGATTGAAGGCGAGAGAAACGAGAAGCAAAGTAACAACAGCGAGAAACTTACGATTGGTAATCACGAAGAATTTCTGCTATTTAGGCAGCAAAATAACCCATGATGGACGAAGAAGGAGGACATCAAAAACACACCAGCAGTAACACATAGGACATTCCTGACCAAGAGGTGTCTACTAGTATCAGACATAGGCTTTAATTTGAGGAAAAAATTTATGAGAATGTAAGTTTGGATCACAGCATTGCATGGTAGTAAACACTGATTGCGGGAAAACCGGAAAAACAGAGAATCGAAGCATTTCGGATAAGGTGCTACAAAAGAATGTCGAAAATTAGGTCGTTTGATAAGGTAAGGAATCAGGAGGTTGTCCAGGGAATCGGCTGTAAAATGAATGTATTGAAAATGGTGACAAGAATAAGGTACAAGATGATACGATATGTGTTAACAAATAAGAGATTAACTTCCGTGGCACACTAGAGGGAGCTGCAGAGGGTAAAAATAGTAGAGGAAGATAGAGAATGCAATACATCCAGCAAAGGAAAGTGCTACTTTGAGATGGAGAGGCTGGCAAAGGAGAGAAATTTGTGACGAGCTGCATTAGTGACAAGAGGCTGCATCAAGCCAATCAGAAGTATGGTGACCCCAAAAAGAAAAGAAGAGCGGGGATGATTGATAGTGTAAAGTGCCGGGGCGCTAATGAAATACCATCTATTAAACAATCATTTATTAGCGAGAATTTTACAAGCACCCCGTGTTCTTCCCTGAGTCCGCGCTGCTGGTAAGTGCGAGGTGGCACTCCTGTGACGGGCGTGGCTGTGGGACGTCTGTCGGAGCCTCGGTGCCCTCGTTGAGTGAACTGCAGTTAATCTCTTCCCCAGAAGATCACATACCCATGTAGTTGGTTGCTGTAACGGCTGAGGTGGCGCAGTGGCCAGCACACTGGACTCGCATTTTGGAGGTCGGCGATTCAAACCCGTCTCTGATCATCCAGATTTAGGTTTTCCGTGATTTTCCTAAATCGCCCCATCCAAATGTCAGTTTGGTTCCTTTGAAAGGACGCGGCCGCTTTCCTTCGCCATCCTTGACATGATCCGAACTTGTGCTCCGTGTCTAATGACCTCGACATCGACGGGACGCTAAGCCTAATCTTCCTTTCTTCTTCGGTTCCCCTGATGATGTAAAGACGGTAAACTTAAAGCAACACGAAGGAAAGCAAGAGTGGCAATTCAGCACACAGCCTGTTAGGAGGTATTTCTACTGCCCCAGTAGCGGCTACACTGGCGCCCAGTGATCAAATTTCCCTTCCTCCGTCACCGTTGTGACTAGTAGGAGGCTCGTTGACCCGAAGTCCCCTCCACGGCCGGAAGCTGTGGTCTTGCAAATCGGCAGCATCTTGTGAACACTCGTTGAATTCACCAGAGCGTCCTGCTACTTAATAGAGTTGCTCCTCCACCGATATCCATGATGTAACTGGGACGGCCGCTCTTTGAGAATGAGCTTGAGGAGGGGAAATGTGTTATAGAAGGCGATGACGGGATCAGCCCTACACTGGAGACAGAGTGTGCTCTCGTTTTCTCAGTCTGTGAGTTTCACAGTTAGAGTTTCAGATTGTTCATTTATGCGAAGTTTTCATTTTGAAATGCGTTCTTGTGACATCTGTAGGTGAAGTTGCTATGCTTGTCCTCGTCACAGTAGAACGTTCTGTCTGCTCCACACTGTTACTAAGGTGCCAAATCAGTTGCTTTTGGATTTGCTCTCAAATAGTCTCATGAAAATAACTACCAACTTGTTTATAGCTATTTTTTTTCTTTATTGAATTTCAATGCCCCCCGAAGGGGGCGGGCTGGAAACAGCTTAGTATGCCGCTCTTCAGCCTACAGACTTTGTTAAAAAGATGAAGAGAATAAATAATGCAAACAGGCGGTAAAATCGGAGACTTAAACAGTAACATGGAGAAAAAATCGTGAAACTTAAAACATAGAAAAACGGGATGATGATGATAATAAAAATACATACGAAGCAGACATGTAAAACAATAGACAGACAATTAAAAAACACGGCGACAGTCTGGTTTCTGTTCGCAAAAGACATAAAATTCACACCTAGCGACAACATGGTTTCTGTTCGCAACACGAGAAAGGCGAACAACACTGAACAGTCACTGGAACACTGCACTAAAAAGTTGGCAAATGTGACATACCGCAGCCGAGCGGAGGTAGGGGGACACTGGACAGATGATGGGAAAATAAAAAAGGGGGGAAGGAGAGGAATAGCGAAGGGGGGGGAGGCGGGAAAGGAGCCGATGAAGGATGAGGACCCATAAGAGGGGTGGGGGGTGCTGGGCAGACGCAACAGGGGGTGGGGAAGGCAGAAGAGGGGATTTTTTTTTACTTTATTGTTATTTTAAACCTGTACAACAGGCAGGCTGTCAGCAGCACACTACGCTGCTCTTCAGCCATAGAATATACAAGGAGCAAAAACAGTGAGAAGACACATAAGTGACAGAACGGTCGGCAATAAAACAGGAGACACATAGAGACAAACACGGAGCCGTTCACACTCGTCGATAATCCACACTGCTAACTGATGAGACGACGCATAAACACTGAAGATGACGATGGCACTGGTGAACGATGGAGTGTGACGGTGAACACTGAGCACTAAACACGACGGCACACACGAAACACTGATGGCGGTGATCTCCGGCGCTAGAATGTCCACTTAGCGTGTGCGAGTCCGGGGACCTGCCAAGAGGGGAACAGGGGTGAGGTGGGGGAGAGGGGAGAGAAAGGATGCCAATGGTCGAGGAGACGGGGGCAGAAGGAGAGGGACAGGGGAGGGGAAGCCCGGGGGAGGAGGGGGGAGAAAAGGAGGAGGGAGGGAAAAGGGAGAGAAGGGAGGGAGGGTGCCCAGAGGAGCAAGCACAGGAGGAGGGCGGGAGGATCAAAGTTGGTAGGAGGGTTAGATGGAGGGGAGGAGGGCATCATCAGGGAGGGGGAGCTGGTGGAAGCCACCTTGGGAGAGGGTAAGGAGGGTGGAGAAATGGAGACCGGGTGGGACGTGCGAATACAGGCGCGGCAGCGGGCGGGGGTGGGAGAAGATGGGGGAGACGAGCGGGTGAGGAGGATCAGGTTAACGGTAGGTGTACAGGATCCGTATCCTTTCAAGGAAAAGGAGGAGGTGGGGGAAGGTGATGAGATCATACAGGATCCGTGTGGGGGAGGGGAGACGGATGCGATAGGCAAGGCGGAGAGCATGGCGTTCAAGGATTTGGAGGGATTTATAACAGGTAGGGTAGGCGGAGATCCAGGATGCATGAGCGTAACGAAGAATAGGGCGGATGAGGGATTTATAGGTGTGGAGGATTGTGGAGGGGTCCAGACCCCACGTACGGCCGGAAAGGAGCTTGAGGAGACGGAGGTGGGAGCATGCCTTGGCTTGCATTGTCCGGAGATGGGGAGTCCAGGAGAGGCGACGGTCGAGGGTGACGCCAAGGTACTTAACGGTGGGAGTGAGGGCGATAGGACGGCCATATACGGTGAGACAGAAATCAAGGAGACGGAAGGAAGGGGTGATTTTGCCTACAATGATGGCCTGGGTTTTGGAGGGATTGACCTTGAGCAACCACTGGTTGCACCAAGCGGTGAACCGGTCAAGATGGGAGTGGAGAAGGTGTTGGGAGCGCTGTAGGGTAGGGGCAAGGGCAAGGAAGGCGGTGTGATCGGCAAACTGGGGAAGGTGGACGGGGGCTGACGGCGGCGGCATGTTCGCCGTGTACAAAAGGTACAGAAGGGGGGAGAGGACGGAGCCTTGGGGCACACCGGCAGAGGGGAAAAAGGTGTAGGAATCGTTGTTATGGATGGTGACATAGGAAGGACGGCGGGAGAGAAAGGAGCCGATCAGACGGACGTAGTTAATGGGATGGTTTGGAGCTTGAAGAGGAGACCGGAATGCCATACGCGGTCATATGCACGTTCGAGGTCCAGGGAGAGGAAGATTGCGGAGCGACGGGAATTAAGCTGTTCAGAAATTAGATGAGTGAGGTGAAGGAGGAGGTCGTCGGACGAGAAGGACGGCCGAAAGCCACGCTGGGTAACGGGAAGGAGGCGGTGCTGGCGGAGATGCTGGTGGATGCGTCGGGGGAGGATAGATTCCAGGACCTTGCTGAAGACCGAGGTAAGACTGATGGGACGGTAGGAGGAGACGGCGGACGGCGGTTTGCCAGGTTTAAGGAACATGAGGATACGGGAGGTTTTCCACAGGTTGGGGTAGTAACCGGTGGACAGGACCACGTTGTAGAGCCTGGCCAGGGTGGAGAGGAAAGAGACAGGAGCTTCACAAAGGTGACGGTAGGTGACACGATCGTGACCAGGAGCGGTGTTGCGTTTTGTGCAGAGTGTATCAATGAGATCGTGTGTAGTGATAGGGGCATTGAGTTCCGTGTGTGCAATGTGGTCCAAGTACTGGAAACCAGGAGCAAGGGGAGGGACAGAGGTGTCAGTTCGATCGCGAATATCCGGGAAGAGGGAGTAATCGAACTGCCACCGTTATGCGGCCAAGGAGGTTTGGGGAGGAGAGGATAACATCAGGAGTGGAATTGGATTCGGGACGGGTGTGCTGGGGGATGGGGATGAGGTCGCCTTGAAGGGAGGAGAGGAACCGATGCCACCACCATAACTGGGCGGCGGAACGACTAGGGATGTTGAGGTCGGCGGCTATCACGTAGGAGGAGAAGGTACGGTCAAAGTGGGAGAGGAAGTCGAAGGGAATAGGGGCATTAGGGCGGACATAGATGGTGGCGCAGGTAACGGTAACGCCGGGGAAGAAGAGACTAAGGATCAGGTGTTTGGTTGGGTTGGGAAGGAGTGGTTGGAGCCTAACGGGGATCTGACGGTGGTGACCAATGGCAACTCCGCCACGCGCAATTGGGAGGGGATTATTGGAGCGGTGGAGGAGATAGGGTGTGGTGTGGATGGAGTGGTGGGGTTGGAGGAAGGTTTCATTGAGAAGGAAGGCATCCAGGCGGTGGGTGGCCAGGGTGTGCAGGAAGAGGTTCTTGTTGGCGGAGAGAAAGCGGATATTGTTGAAAAGGATACGTTGCTGTCGCACCATGACAGGGATTTAGACGAGGGTGTCAAGACGGGAGAAGGTGAAATGGGCCTGGTTGTTGGAGTACGTGGCGTACATCTTGAGTTGGAATATGGAACGGGCGGCGAGGGAGATCTGCTGGAGGGTGTGGGGGCGCTGAAAGGTATGAACATTTTGGAGGACGATGGTGAGGAACCTGATGATGTCCTCAGCAGAGGGGGGGGGGGACGAAGGGAATTTCCAGGAGGGGTGGGGGCGTCCAGAGGATGGACAGGGATGGTGACTTAAGGAGTGGTTGGAGTGGGTCGGGCTTTACACCTTTGGGAGTAGGTGGGATGGAGGAGATTGCAGGTATTGCAGGAAGGAGGGGATTGGAGGTTAGGGCACTGCCTGAGGAAGTGCGCTTGCCTACAATGCGGGCAGGTGGGGGCCTCGCGGCACTCAGCTGTGTGGTGCGCGTTATAGCGCAGACACCTCTGGCAGCGCATGGATTGAGGAGGGGAATGGGAGGGGTCGACCTTGTAGCGCTGGTTGAAGAGGAGGGCACCCTCCTTCAGGAGACGATCAATGGAGGGGGCGTCCTCAGAGAAAACCCGCATAAGGCGGGTGGGGCCGGCCAAGTTGAAAATGCGGTGGACTGCCCGCATCTCCAGCGTGGGATGCGCCTTGAGCTCCGCCAACACCTCCTTCTCCGTGATCGACGGACTGAGCCGAGAGTCATGGCGGTGAGGGTTGTTGGGCGAGGCGGGGGTGGGGTTGGCGGGTACGAGATGGGGAAGGAGCAGGGGTGAGGGAGGTGTTGGGGCCAAAACGGGTGATGGGGAGGCGGGAGAGGATGTCAGTATGGAGGGTGGAGCTGGGGGAGGAGATGAGAACTGAATCCCGTCTGGGAGTGAGGAGGGAGATGGGTGCAACAGGGAAGTGTTGGTGGAGAAGGAGGGAGAGATTCCGGGCCTCAAGAAGGGAAGGATCGGGATGGGAGAGGAGGTATTTGTAGAAAGAGGGGGGGGAGGAGGTGGAGGAGGAAGAGGCGGAGGGAGCAGGACCAGGTGGGGAGACATCCATGGCACCCTGGGTGGGGGAAGGAGGACGGGGCGGGGCCTTTTTGGGAGTGGAGGAGGTGGTGGTGCCACTAGGGCGTTTAACGGCGGCAGAAGGGCGGGTGGTGATATGAGGGACAGGAGCTATAGGGAGGTGGTGGGAAGGGACAGGTCCCGGCGTGGACGCAGCAGTCGGCGCCGGAGATGGTGACGGTGAATGCGACGGTGACGGTGACGGTGACGGCGGCGGCGGTGATGGCGAAGGCGATGGGGAGAGTTGGGCATGAACAGTGGTCCGACGGGCCACCAGCCTAGCTGGAGCTGCAGTGACAGGCTGTGGGAGTGTGGGGAAAGGATCAGAGGGACAGGAGCGGGAGGAAGAAGCTGGAGAGGGGGCGACAAAGAGCGAGGGCGAAGGGAGAGTGAGAAGAGGTGGTATGGAAGGAGGGGGGTGGGACTGGGCACACCACGTTATAGTGGTGGACGTGGTGGAAGGGGTAGTGTAAACTATGGCGGTGGTGGTAGTAGTGACGGTGGTGGTGGGGGCGGACATGACGACAGGGAGAAACAACAACGCACAGAATGAAAAGGAAAGGACACAAACTGGGGACAGACGCAGACAAAGTCGGAGGAAGACGAAGACAAAGACGACCGAAGACCAGGGTCGGACGGCGACGGCGATGGCGACGGCGACGGCGGGGGGCAGGAACGCCGCAGCTGCTGCTGCTTCTGCTGCTGCTGCTGCTGCTGCCGCGGACGGGGCCGGGGCCGGGGCGGCTGCTGCTGCTGCTGCTGCTGCTGCTGCTGTTGCTGGCTGGACCGCTGCTGCTGGCTGGACCGCTGCTGCTGCTGCTGCAGGAGGACTGGTGGGCTGCTGCCGGCTGGATCGCTGCTGCAGACCGGGACCGGGACCGCTGCTGCTGCTGCTGCTGCTGCTGGCTGCTGGCTGGACTGCTGGCGGGCTGGCTGGCTGGCTGGCTGGCTGGCGGGCTGGCGGACACCTGCAATACCTAACACTTCGATTAAACCGAATGGTCAGTCGAAGGGCGGTATCCTACCGGATTACCGCCGAAGATCGCAGAAGAGAGGAATACAAAAGGACTCTTTGTACCTAGGGCCTCCCGTGTTGATGTTCGGTTACGACACCGTAGCGTCGTAGGCGGATGCACCGGTTTACCGATGTCTCTGTCAGTTTGTAGGAATTTTTTTCCTTGCTGTGCTACTATACAGGTGATCCATTGATAGTGACCGGGCCAAATATCTCACGAAATAAGCATCAAACGAAGAAACTACAAAAACGAAACTCGTCTAGCTTGAAGGGGAAAGCAGATGGCGCTATGATTGGCACGCTAGATGGCGCTGCCACAGGTCAAACGGATATCAACTGCGTTTTTTTAAAATAGGAACCCCCATTTTTTATTACATATTCGTGTAGTACGTAAAGAAATATGAATGTTTGAGTTGAACCACTTTTTTCGCTTTGTGATAGATGGCGTAATAGTCACAAAGGATTAAGTACGTGGTATGGCATAACATACGCCAGTGCGGACGGTATTTTCTTCGTAATACATTACGCATATTAAAATGGACCATTTACCAATTGCGGGAAAGTTCGATATCGTATTGATGTATGGATCTTGTGATCACAATGCCCAAACGGGCGTGTGCTATTTATGCTGCCCGGTATCTTGGACGACATCATCCCAGCGTCCGGACCGTTCGCCAGATAGTTACGTTATTTAAGGAAAAAGGAAGTGTTCACCCACATGCGAAACGTCAACCACGACCTGCTACAAATGATGATGCCAAAGTAGGTGTTTTAGCTGCTGTCGCAGCTAATCCGCACATCAATAGCAGGCAAATTGCATGAGAATCGGGAATCTCTAAAACGTCGGTGTTGAGAATGCTACTTCAACATCGATTGCATCCGTACCATATTTCTATGAAGCAGGAATTGCGTGGCGACGACTAGAACGTCGTGTACAGTGCTGCCATTGATCACAAGAGAAATTATGGGACGATGACAGATTTTTTGCACGCGTTCTATTTATCGACGAAGCGTCCTTCACCAACAGCGGTAGTGGAAACCGGCATAATATACCAGGTGATCAAAAAGTCAGTATAAATTTGAAAACTGAACAAATCACGGAATAATGTAGATAGAGAGATACAAATTGACACACATGCTTGGAATTTAATGGGGTTTTATTGGAACCAAAAAAATAGAAAGTTCAAAAAATGTCCGACAGATGGCGCTTCATCTCATCAGAATAGCAATAATTAGCATAACAAAGTAAGACAAAGCAAAGATGATGCTCTTCACCGGAAATGCTCAATATGTCCACCATCATTCCTCAACAATAGCTGTAGTCGAGGACTAATGTTGTGAACAGCACTGTTAAGCATGTCCGGAGTTATGGTGAGGCATTGGCGTCGGATGTTGTCTTTCAGCATCCCTAGAGATGTCGGTCGATCACGATACACTTGCGACTTCAGGTAACCCCAAAGCCAATCATCGCACGGACTGAGGTCTGGGGACCTGGGAGGCCAAGAATGACGAAAGTGGCGGCTGAGCACACGATCATCACCAAACGACGCTCGCAATGATCTTTCACGCGTCTGGCAATACTTTGTTTTTTTTTTTTTTATTCTAATAAAACCCCATGTCATTCCAAGCATGTGTGTCAATTTTTACCTCTCTATCTACATTATTCCATGGTTTATTAAGTTTTCAAATTTATACTGACTTTTTGATCACCCGGTACACTATTAGGCAACGGAAAATCCACGACGGCTGCGACAAGTGGAACATCAGCGACCTTGGCGCGTTAATGTATGAGGCGGCATTATGGGAGGAAAGATCATTGGCCCCCATTTTATCGATGGCAATCTAAATGGTGCAATTTATGCTGATTTCCTGCGTAATGTTCTACCGATGTTACTAAAAGATGTTTCACTGCATGACAGTATGGCGATGTACTTCCAACATGATGGATGTCCGGCACATACCTCGCGTGCGGTTTAAGCGGTATTGAATAGTATATTTCATGACAGGTGGATTGGTTGTCGAAGCACAATACCATGGCCCGCACGTTCCCCGGATCTGACGTCCCCGGATTTCCTTCTGTGCGAAAAATTGAAGGATATTTGCTATCGTGATCCAGCGACAAGGCCTGACAACATGCGTCAGCCCATTGTCAATGCATGTGCGAACATTACGGAAGGCGAACTACTCGCTGTTGAGAGGAATGTCGTTACACGTGTAGCCAAATGCATTGAGGGTGAAGGACATAATTTTCAGCATTTATCGCGTTAATGTGGTATTTACAGGTAATCACGCTATAACAGCATGCGTTCTCAGAAATGATAAGGTACATGTATCACATTGGAACAACCGAAATAAAATGTTGAAACGTACCTAAGTTCTGCATTTTAATTTAAAAATCCTACTTGTTACCAACTGTTTGTCTAAAATTGTGAGCCATATGTTTGTGACTATTACAGCGCAATCTATCACAAAGCTAAACATGTGGTCCAACTAAAACATTCATATTTCTACACGAATATTACTACACGAATATGTAATAAAAATGGGGGTTCCTATTTTTAAAAAAATGCAGTTGATATCCGTTTGACCTATGGCAGCGCCATCTACTGTGCCATCCATAGCGCCATCTGGTTTCCCCCTTCAATCTACACAAGTTTCGTTCTTTTTAGTTTTTTCTTTTTGACGCTTATTTCGTGAGATCTTTGGCCCAGTCACTATCAAAGGACCACCCGTATAGCTGGATACATAGGAAGACCCATTACTGTTTGAATACACGACTGTGGAAAAAATCAATGGAATCACTGGAGGGTTCTGAAGTGGAACTAATCACCTAAAACCAATGGCATAAAAGGAGGGTGCCAAACTGAGATTCATAACTCCAGCGACACATTCGTAATTTGCTCGCGGCTAAGAAACGCCGGGACTGGCGACAGACATGCACCCGTTTAAATGCTACCCTACCTCTCAACTCGTCCAAGTTCTGGTCAGCCTTCCGTCGCCTTACCGGAACTAAACCCTCCCCCTACTATCCTCTTCTCCATGATGATCACCCCTTCCCTGACTCCCATAGTAAGGCCAATCACTTTGCCTCTTACCTCTCCAATGTCTTTTCCTTCCCCGATGATCCCCAGTTCGATTACTCCCACTTCCCGGATGTCTGTGATCAAACTGACACCTTTGTCCCTCCCCTTGCTCCTGGTTTCCAGTACTTGGACAACAATGCACACACGGAACTCAATGCCCCTATCACCACACAGGATCTCATTGCTACACTCCGCACAAAACGCAACACCGCTCCTGGTCAAGATCGTGTCACCTACCGTCACCTTCGTGAAGCTCCTGTCTCTTTCCTCTCTACCCAGGCCAGGCTCTACAATGTAGTCCTGTCCACCGGTTACTACCCTGACCTGTGGAAAACCTCCCGTATCCTCATGTTCCTTAAACCTGGCAAACCGCCGTCCGCCGTCTCCTCCTACCATCCCATCAGCCTTACCTCGGTCTTCAGCAAGGTCCTGGAATCTACCCTCACCCGCCGTATCCACCAGCATCTCCGCCAGCACCGCCTCCTTCCCGTTACACAGTGTGGCTTTCGGCGGTCCTTCTCTTCCGACGATCTTCTCCTTCACCTCACTCATCTCCTTTCCTACCAGTTTAATTCCCGTCGCTCCGCAATCCTCCTCCCCCTGGACCTCGAACGAGCTTATGACCGCGTATGGCATTCCGGTCTCCTCTTCAAGCTCCAAACCTTCGCCCTTCCCATTAACTACGTCCGTCTGATCGGCTCCTTTCTCTCCCACCATCCATCCTACGTCACCATCCATAACACCGACTTCTACACCTTTTTCCCCTCCGCCGGTGTGCCCCAAGGCTCCGTCCTCTCTCCCCTTCTGTACCTTTTGTACACGGCGGACATGCCGCCATCGTCACCCCCCGTCCATCTCCTCCAGTTTGCCGATGACACTGCCTTCCTTGCCCTTGCCCCCACCCTGCAGCGCTCCCAACACCTTCTCCACTCCCATCTTGACCGGTTCACCGCTTGGTGCAATCAGTGGTTGCTCAAGGTCAATCCCTCCAAAACCCAGGCGATTGTTGTAGGCAAAACCACCCCTTCCTTCCGCCCCCTTGATTTCTATCTTACCATTTATGGCCGTCCTATCGCCCTCACTCCCACCCTTAAGTACCTTGGCGTCACCCTCGACCGTCGCCTCTCCTGGACTCCCCATCTCCGGACAATGCAAGCCAAGGCATGCTCCCGACTCTGTCTCCTCAAGCTCCTTTCCGGCCGTACGTGGGGTCTGGACCCCTCCACCATCCTCCACACCTATAAATCCCTCATCCGCCCTATTCTTTGTTATGCCCATCTGGCCTGGATCTCCGCCCCCACCGACCTTTTATAAATCCCTCCAAATCCTTGAACGCCATGCTCTCCGCCTCGCCTATCGCATCCGTCTCCCTTGCCCCACGTGGATCCTGTATGATCTTATCCCCTTCCCTCACTTCCTCCTTTTCCTTGGAAGGATACGGATCCTGTACACCTCCAGCAAACTCGATCCTCCTCATCCACTTGTGTCACCCATCCTCTCCCGCCCCCGTCCGCTGCCGCGCCTGTATTCCCACATCCCACCCGGTCTCCATCTCTCCACGCTCCTCACCCTCTCCCAAGGTGGTTTCCGCCAGCTCCCCCTCCCTGATGATGTCCTCCTCCCCTCCATCTACCCCTCCTATCCACTTTGATCCTCCCCCCCACTTCTTGTGTATTTTCCTTTAGGCACCCTCCCTCCCTTCTTTTTCCTTTTTCCCTATCCCCTCCCTCCGTCTCTCTTCCCCCGTGCTTCCCCTCCCCCTTCCTCCCTTCCCCCTATCTCCCCTGCCCATGGCATCTGCTATCCCCTCTCCCTCTCCCACCCTCCATCCTCCTCTCTTGGCAGGTCCCCGGACTCGTACACGGATAGTGAACATTCGCGCGCCGGAGATCAACACCTCGCGTTCTGTGTGTGCCGTCGTTTTGTGATTAAGTGATTCAGTGTTATTCGTTTTATGCACCTACGTTCACGTGTGACAAATTTCGTCTCTGCCTGTGTCCAAGTGTCTGAAAAATTTTATCTTGGACTCTACGCCCGTGAACGGCACCTTGTATATTAAAAAGTGTTTGTCTCCGTTTATATGTCCACCATGTTTTTTCTCTCAATGTCTTCATTTGTATATTTGTGTTTCTCTGCGGCCAAAGAGCGGCGTCGTATTCTGCTGCAGGCCTGCCTGTGATACAGGTTTCAAAATAACAATAAAGATAAAAAAACTGAGATTCATTTGAACAACTCTCGAAAAACGTAGCTCGTCAACGAACCTGACAGCTTAGAATACCATTATTCGACCTTTACTTTAGGTTCGCTCATCAGTGTAGGAATGTACCAGACATGACTGACAGAGGAAATAGAAAAGATCGAAATTAGAGCAGGGCGCTTCGTTATACGTTCATTTAGTCAGCACGAGAAGGTCATGTAGATGATCGAGCAATTACAGTGAGAGACGCTGCAAGAGAGGTTGCTGCATCGTGGTGTGGTTTGGTGTTAAGGACTGGACATCATAAATTCATAAAATAGTCAACAAATGTACTGCTTCCTTCGACGCATGTCTCGCGGGACGGCTATGACGATAACATCACAGAGGCGCGACCTTACACGAAAGTTTATCGATAGTCTTTCTTCCGAAGAACCATTAGCGACTAGAAAAGGAAAGGTTTGAAGTGACAGTGCTTCAAAAACGACCTTGCGACACATGCCGCCATGTGGTTTATGGAGTAAAGATGCAGAAATATATGTAGTATAGACACAGGTTCGACTTTAAAATAAATAAAGTTTTTCTTAAAGGGGGGTTGGGGTGCCATTTGACTGATTTGATGCGGCCCGTCACGAATTCCTCTCCAGTGCCAACTTCATCATCTCAGAGTAGCACTTGCAACCTACGTCCACAATTATTTGGTAGGCCTGTTCCAATCTCTGTCTTCCTCTATAGTTTTTGCCCTCAACAGCTCCCTATAGTACTGTGGAAGTCATTCCCTCATGTCTTAACGTATGTCCTATCATCCTGTTCCTTCTTCTTGTCAGTGCCTTCCACATATTCCTTTCCTGTCCGATTCTCCGCGGAGCCTCCTCATTTCTTATTTTATGAGTCCACCTAATTTTCAACATTCGCCTGTAGCACCACATCTCAAATGCATCGATTCTCTTCTGTTCCGGTCTTCCCACAGTTCACGCTTCATTACCGCACAATACTGTGCTCCATACCAACATTCTCGGAATATTCTTTCTCACATTGAGGCCTATATTTGATGCTAGTAGACTTCCCTTAGTCATGAAAGCCCTTTCTGCCAGTGCCTGTCTGCTTTTGATGTCCTCCTTGCCCTGTCCGTCATTGGTTATTTTGGTGCCTAGATAGCTGAATATCTTAACTTCATCTATTTCCTGACCATCAATCCTGATGTTAAGATTCTCGCTGTTCTCATTTCTGCTACTTCTCATTGCTTTCGTCTGTCTTCGATATACTCTCAATCAGCATTCTTTACTCATCAGATTGATCATTGCATTCAGCATATCATGTAATTCTTCATCACTTTCTTTCAGGATATCAATGTCATTAGTGAATAGTATTATTGATATCGTTTGACCTTGAATTTTCATTCCACTGCTGAAACTTTCTTTTATTTCCGTCATTGTTTCTTCGAAGTACAGATTGAACAGTAGGGGAAAAGGCTACATCCCTACCTTACGCACTTTTTAATGCGATCACATCCTTATTGGTCGTCCGCTCTTACCATTCTGTCTTGGCTCTTGTACATATTGTATATTACATGCCTCTTCCTAAAGCTTACCAGTATTTTTCTCAGAATTTCGAACATCTTGCTCCATTTGACAGAGTTGAATGCTTTTCCCACATCGGCAAACTCTATGAACGTGTCTTTATTTTTCTTTAGACTTGATTCCATTATCAGTCGGAACGTCAGAAGTGCCTCTTCTAAAGCCAAACAGACCTTCATCTAACACATACACAGTTTTCTTTTTCATGCTTCTTATGTTATTCTTGCCAGCAACTTGGGTGCATGACCTGTTAAGTTGACTGTGCGACGGTTCTCGCACTTGTCAGCTCTTGCAGGATTCGTAACTGTGTGGATGATATTTTCCGAGAGTCAGATGATATGTCGCCAGACACATACAAGACACATACACTCAACACACCAATGTGAATAGCCATTTTGTTGCAAATCCCTCCAATGATTTTAATATTTCTGATGGAATTTTATATATGCCTTCTACCTTACTTGACTTTACGTCCTCCAAAGCTCTCCTAAATTCTGATTCTAACACTTAAGCCCCTGTTTCTTCTAAATCGAATCCTGTTTCTTCTTCTATCAGACAAATCTTCAACCTCATAGAGGCCTTCAGTGTACTCTTCCCACCTATCATATCTTTATCGATTTCTTCACATTTTTCATGTGGCCACTTAGGCTTAGGTTCCCTACACTTTCTATGTATTTCCTTCCTCAGTGATTTGTATTTCTGTATTCCTGAATTTACCTGAACATTTTTGTACTTAATTCTTTCATCGATAAACTGAAGTATTTCTTGTGTTACCTATGGTTTCTTCCCAGTTACAGTCTTTGTACCTATGTTTTTCTTTCCAACTTTGGTGATTGCCTTTCTTAGAGATGTCCATTCCTTTTCATCTGTACCACCTACTGAGCTATTCGTTATTGCTGTATCTATAGCCTTAGGGAACATCAAGCGTGTCTCGTCATTCCTTCGTACTTCCGTATCCTGCTTCCTTACGTATCGATTCTTTGTGAGAAATCTCTTGAACTTCAGCCTACTCTTCACCACTACCACATTGTGATCTGAGTCTATATATGTTCCTAGGTACACCTTAGAAACCATTATCTGATTTCGAAATCTCTGCCTGATCACGATGTAATCTAACTGAAATCTTCCCGTATCGGCTGGTCTTTTTCAAGTATATCGTCTTCTCTTGTGATCATTGAACAGAGTTTCCGCTATAACTAGCTGTCGCTTATTACAGAACTCAATTAGTCTTTCTCTCTTTCATTCCTTGTCCCAAGCCCATATTCTCCTGTAACATTTTCTTCTATTCCTTCCCTAACCACTGAATTCCAGTCCCCCATTACTATTACACCTTCATCTCCGTTTGTGTACTGTATTACCCTTTCAACATCATATTACATTTTCTTTATCTCTTCGTCTTCAGCTTGTGACGTGGGCTTGTATGCCTGAACTGTCGTTGTCGATACTGGATTGCTGTGTATCATGACAAGTACAACTCTATCACTGAACTGTTCATTGTAAGACATTCTTTTCTCCACCTTTCTATTCATAAAGAATCCCGCTCCCGTTAAACCATTTTCTGCTGCTGTTGATATTACACTATACTCATCTGACCAGAAATCCTTGTCTTTTTTCCATTTCACTCCACTGACCCCTACCATACCTACATTGAGCCTTTGCTTTCCCGTTTTCAGGTTTTCTAGGTGTCTTACCATATTCAAGATGCAGACATTACACGCCCCGGTTCGTAGAAAGGTAACCATATCGTTAATTATTCAATCTTTTCCTCATGGTCATCTCCTATTTGCATTCCCCTCTCGGAGATCCGAATGGGGGACTATTCCGGAATCTTTGGCAATGGAGAGATCATCATGATACTTTTTCAATTACATGCCACATGGCATGTGGATATATGTTGTGTTTCTTTATTGCAGTGATTTCCATTGCCTTCTGTATCATCATTCCGTTGATCAGTGCTGATTCATCCGCCTTTAGGGTCTCTTTCAAGGTCAAGAGAGTGTTCTGAACTTCTGTACGCTCCTCCGCCATATTTGACAAGGCCGTTGGCAGAATGGGATTGATATCTTATGCCGGAATTTTGAATATTAATAAAAATTAAACGATGGTGGGTTTCGAGAGTGGTGCACTCAGCCGTTGTGAGGCCAGTTGAGGAGGTACTTGGCTGAGAAGTAGCAACGCTTATCACGAGAACTGAGAACGTCCGGGAGAGCGGTGTGCTGACCACAAACCGCTCTTCACTCGTTTCCTATAAGGCCTAAGAGCTTTGGATGACACAGTGGTCGGTCGGTATTATTGGGCCTTCAAGGCCTGTTCGTACTGTGTTTGTTCGTTTGTATATCTTAAAAGTCTCTTGACTCACTCTATAACAGAACGAATACTTATGCAAAGTGTCATTAAAAGAGCACACGACGCTAGCGTTTGTCACGAAGTCCAGATAACTGTTTACACTGTGGTTTCAAATGTTAAAGTTCTATCCAAGGTAGCTCTTGAAATATCACGTCCATTCGGAAAATATTATAAGTACTTGGCAAAGTATAAGAAAAATTCGCAAGTACGCCGCTTGCTAACAAGGTAGGTCAAGAAAGTTTATAGGTTGAAGTCTTGTTCTCAGGAAGTAGTTAATGTTCTCTACGAAGGTTATGAGAACCTGTTCTAACAAAGAAACACCGCGAAATTGACTTCATATTTTAGGGTGAATAGAGCATACTTGCAAGATATTAGCCCAGCCATCGATCCCGCGCGAAACTTTGGGCCATAACAGTTACATTACGCAGTTAGGAACCCGCTAAAAGTACTACTATTAAACTTTCGCACGCACCGGTTGTACCGGTTGTAAGTCATCGCTCGCCTCACTTCAGCCACTTAATAGCCGGGCGCGGAGAAATGTTCATTGGTGTGACAGATTTTCTTGTTTTCCTTTCCTTTTTTTTTTTTTTTTTTTTTTTTTTGAATAGTGCTACGCCTTTTCTTTAATTTCGTCAGTCTACTTTATAGTTTCTCGCACTATGGCTAAGTTGGTTGCCGAAGGACGGAGCGAGTGGCAAGAAACCGGTGTACGCTTAAGTTTAAAAACTGTATTTTCAAGTCAGCGGCGTACTACGACATTTTTGGGCAACATTTTCTCGCAGGATCGATTTTTGGGAATGATACCTTGCATGTATGCTTTCCTTTCCTTAAAATATGACGTGAAGTTGGTGATAAATCCTCGTAAGTTCAGTGCATGTGTTCTTAAAATCCAACTTTGACGGGCGAAAATTACTAAGCGTCTCATGAAAACTTCAACATTATGCAGGGGGAAAAGTATTTAAACAGACAAACTCTGGGAGGTTGTAGGGGACACCAAAACAAATATTTTTCCCCAATGTCATTTTTTCCTATGAGGAGTGTTTAAACCAGTAGAGGAAGATTTCTCTGGCGTCAAATCAATTAAACCAACAAACACTATTCCAATTTTTTTTTTATGACCAAGAGACAATAGATTAACACAACCCAGTTTCAATTACAGTAGATTTTTAAAAATGCCGCCATAGACACGTAAACAAAGGTTACACCGTCGGATCATGTTCTGTCTGACCCGGGCAAAAACCCCAGGAGTATCCTGAACTGTTCCTGCTGGTGCTACTATCCGGGCAACGAGATCGTCTTCTGATGCAACAGGAGTTGCAGAAGCAAGGTTGCGCATCTCTCCCATCACAAAAAAGTCCTGAGGAGACATATCTGGGGATCGAGCAGGCCATGGCGCAGGACCACATCTGCCAGTCCACGTTTCTGGGAACCGTCGGTCCAAGAATCAACGCACACGATGGCTGAAATGTGCCGGCGCCCCGTCATGTTGGAGCCACATGCGTTGTCTTGTAGGGAGAGGGACTTCTTCCAGAAACTCTGGCAATGCTCTGGCGAGAAATTTTAATAGTGCCTGCCATTTAATGGCCTACGTAGTTGATACGGCCCAATTAAACAGTCCCCTGCAACAGCGAGCCACACATTAACGAAGAACCGCACTTGATGAGCGCTAGTAACTGTGGCATGTGGGTTATCCCCACTCCAAACATGCGAATTGTACATGTTGAAGATTCCATCACGCCCAAACCTTGCTTCATTGGTAAACAACACAGAGGATGGAAATGTAGGATGCATTTCACACTGTTCCAGGTACCACTGCGAAAACTGGGCACTGGGTGGTTAATCAACTGATTTCAGGTTGTGGCACGCTGTAAGTGAAATAGACGTAACAATTTCTGTCGAAGGACTGATCTTACATTCGTCTGATTAGTCCCCATGTTAAGTGCAATTGCACGAGTGCTGATTGAAGGATCCCGCTCCACATGCTGCAAGACAGCTTCCTCAAATTGCAGCGTTCTTACCGTGCGACGGCGTCCCTTTCCAGGTAATCTGCTAAATGACCCGGTGTCACACAGACGTTGGTACACAGCAGCAAAGGTCGTATGATGCGGTATACTGTGATTAGGATATTGTTGTTGATAAACCCGCTGTGCAGCTCGTCCGTTGAGGTGCGCTACGTAGTACGCACCAACCATATCCGTGTACTCACTCCAGGTGTATCGCTCCACTAGTAAACAGAGACAATGCCTTACTACACTGGTGGACTGTAGTTGCCTACAACTTAAGAGGATAATACGCCCTCTAACAACTGAAGATAGTTATACGACCTCCACCGGTTTAAATAATCCTCATAGGAAAGAATGACATTAGATAAAAATATTTGTTTTGATGTCCCCTACAACCTCCCAGTGTTTGTCGGTTTAAATACTTTTCACCCTGTATATCCACACAAATATAGTGCAATATTTTCAAGTACCGGATTTCCCACGGAAAAATTACTAGTATGTAACTCTCCACCGCGGTATCTACCAGTCCATAAAGTTGCCCTCGCAGGAGTCCTAAGTTAACACCGCGGTCGTGCGGTATTATTCTAAGTCCCCTATTGAAAAATTCCAACACTTTTACGAAGCGACCCACTCGTATTGTATGTAGTGTAGATCCTACCTTTACGAAGGTTCGATGAGAATTGTCTCAGATACAAGGTGGGCGCAACCCTTAATAACTTTCCCCCTGTTCATAGAAAATTTCCAGAAACACTTTCATCGAACAATAATCAAACATGTAACTTATAATGTACGGTAGTATTTTCTCAGGTATACGGTGCTGATCAGAGAAATACGCTAAATGCACTATTTCTAACGATATTAGCAGTACGTTTAGTGTGGTATCAATTCCCTGCAGCCGAGTGGCATGGCGTAGTGATTAGCACACTGGACTCGCGTTCGGGAGAACGACGCTTCAGACCCACGTCTGGCCATCCTCATTTAGGTTTTTCATGATTTTCCTTTATCGCTTAAGACAAATGCCTTGACAGTTCCTTCGAAAGGGCAGAGCTGCTTTCCGTCTTCATCCTTCACTGACCCAAACTTCTGCTATGTGTCTAATGACCTCGTTGTCGACGGGATGTTAATGACTAACTTCCTTCTCAAACATATTGCAAATTTGTTATAAAAAAACAAGACCACAATAAAATGAACACATGTAATGGTAGATATTGTAGCGTTGGAGAGCATACTGTTGCTATTTCATGTAAAATCCAGCTTTTTATACAATGGAATCCACACTCCACCTTTTAAGTCGAATTCTCGTAGTATGCTTTGACAGGTTTCTTCAGGCGCTGCACATTGAGATATGGCTTGTAAAAATCACCCAAGGCATTAATGAATTTTTAATTTTTGAAATTTATGAGTATGTATAAGATTTTCATCTTGAGTAGCTAACAAACAAAGCAATTTGTATCAGGGCACGTTTAGAAGCACATACTCGTCTTAAAGTTCTGTTTCCGTAGACATATTTTCATATTTTTTAGCTTAGAGTAGGTTTTACTGATTTTTGGTCTGTTCAGAGGATTATACAGGCGATAGGTCTCCTGCTATCACTGCCACATCTTCCACCATCGCCTACTGCAGTCGCAGAATGTTCTTCATGAATGTATTCCACCATTGGTTGATGTGGGGTCCTAGAGGTTGTGTTTTCCTCCAAACTCGGTAACTGAAATTTTTCTGTGCCTCACTTCCTTATCTTGTTTCCACGGTTCCCTTTCTGGTTCTGTCATATGCAGCTGGCAGCGGTGCTGTCGACATGGAGGTCAGTGATGGGCTGTCTTCTCGACTCCAGGCCCTGCTGCAACTGGTTTTACTTTGTCGGCTGCTGGTCGGATGGCCTCGCTTCAAGTTTGAAGATTTCTAGTTTATTTTTGTATTCAAGGAATGTGACGTGAGCTCTATATTTTCATTTGATGTGCCATATGTGGCGTTCACTGTGTTATTCGCTGGTTTGGTGTTTTATTAATTTGTAAATGAAAATGATAGCCTTATTTTATTACACTGAGTAATTACTAAATAAGTTTTCTCCCAGCTAAAGATTTGGTAAAGTTGCTAAAGAACTCCAAGTTAACGTCGCGTTAAAGTGTTGTCTGTAAGTTGTGTGAGTGTCACTAAATCACAGTTTATACAACAGATTCTATACAAATATTCATTATGATGGAAACAGTTATCTTCAGCGAAAATGATCATTAAAACCATCGAATATCAGCCGCGCACAACACTGACGTATGTTACCTGAAACAATATTCTTCGCAACTAGTGCGTAATTAATTTCGGCTCCATACATCAGCTAGAAAAGTTTGTTATAACGATCGTGCTATGAGCATTGTTTTTAAAGAAACAATCTGATTCGAATTATTTGAGATAATTATTAAGATGGCGGCAGACAGTTGATAGAGACTTTCTTTTGCTAGAGCAAATAGGATAAGTATTTGAAATGCTTATTAAACTTTACTTTCGTATTGTGCACTATTTAGACTTCATCAAGCAAACATTTGATTTTTTTTCTAAGGAAAACACAGACAGAAAACGCGATACAAATCGCTATCATCAATGGCTGTGCTCCTTGCGGCGGAAAGAAATAATTAACACAGATAATGCTTATTCAGAGAGGAATTAAAGTTACAAATAATTATTCACTCATATTTATAGTAATAATGAACTCTATTCTCAAGTAATACTTAACAAATAATTACAATTTCTTAACAGACCTCAATTGATGTGCGTCCGCAACCTACAAAAGCCATCCAACAAAAGGTAAAAACAAAGGAAGACAAACGCAGATCATAAAAGAAATTTACAATTATCATTGTCTTTGTATGATACAGATCGATATGTCCAATTGCATAATAAAATATTACATAAATAATTAATATTTATCATCGTTTTCACTGTTTTTTCATATGTTGAATAGATAATGTTTATAATTTTAGAGGCATAATTTCCTTTCGTCGCACTGTAGCTAAAATTTATCTCGTGGATGTTACACATACTTCATATTTTTACTTTGGAAATTTCTTGAATGTTTGATATGTTTCACCACAGAGGTTGCGTGTACGCAGAACCTACAGACAAAGATACAGAGAACACTGAATTCTGAAAATATCTTTCCGTAAAGATTAATTTAGCAAGTGTCAAAATTTAGAGGTAAAGTTGTTGCAGCACTGCTTCCTGCATCAATTTATGATGCGTCTGTTAAATGGAAAATGTTAGCGGCTTTTTTCTCTGTTGGTTCGGATTAGATTCATTGTTCAGATTTGAATGAGCAAAGTTATCTGTTTGCATGTCTTTCACTCATAAGTTATAGAGTTGTAAATTTACAGCTATCTACCACTCTCTTCTATTATAACATTTCACGGCAGAACCAAAGTTTTTGTAAAACGATGACGATGTAAAGATGGTTGCAACAGATAAAGAAACAGTGTAGTTTTTGGACGCTGGTCTTTCATAGACAATGTAGCAAGTTTAAATTCTACTACCGACTCAACAAGAATTTCGTTTTCTGATTAAGTGTATCGCCTCATAGCACTTTGCCGAACACAGTGACTGAAGCACAATCAGCTTAATACAGCTAGACGTCCTTGTATCGCAATGCGCATGGTTTTCTTCCCTTTAGCTGGGTTGCTACTGCGAGGTGTTTATAATGTTCATCTCTTTCAAACAGCACCTCAGTTTAAGACCTCTCAGGTACTGGCAACACCAGTCTCAGGTGCTGGCACATCTCAAAGCAGGAAAGTATTTCTGGCTATTTCTTGACACCACCTCCTATATGTGGATGTCAAGTGGTTCAGAAATCATTATGCACAGCAATCAAACACTATTAAATGTAAATCCACATCAGCATGTATGGATACGGTTATTCAACTTCCAATTCTTTGTTGGGTGGTACGTATCGATTATGGTATACTGTGACAACTTTACCAAACTGGCTATTATGCTGCTAATTTTACGACTTTTCTGCTTTGGAACGGTTTGACTAAAATCGTGTGACTACGCTATGCCGGCATTATCTTATACTGTCAAAGTATCTAGCCATGGTGTACGTATGACATACGTATGGTGTACGTGTTTTGTATGCTATGATATGGGTGTGATGTATTTGTGGTATATTTGTGGTTTAATTGAGGTTATGTGTGGTATAACTGCATCGTAATTGTGATGTAATTGCGACATATGTAGTAATGTAATTGTGGTGTATGTGACCTGTGTGTGGCGTTGCAATGCCATTTTACCAGCTATAAATACAGTTTACAAATTTCTGGACTTGGTGTCCTTAGCATATCACCAATTTCACAAACCATTTTACCAGTTTAAAGATTTGGAATTCTAAATTTTCCGCATTTCGCAGGATTTTTCGGACGAAGTTATGACATGCAAGTAATCCTACTTTTATGATTATAATCCAGAGACAAATCAGGACAGTACCCAATGGAATCTTTCTTAAAGTCAAAGATCAAAAAAGTCAAATCCAATCAAATGCAGGAAAAGGTCATGCATCTTGTCTTCTTCGATTAGCAAGGAATTCTACACTACCATGTGATGGATGAGCAACATTGTGCTACTGCGAATTGCTACTGTGATGTACTGAAGAGCCCATTAAGGAGAAAAACTGCAGCGAAAACAAGACATCTCGCTCAAATACAATTACTCCTCCACCAGGATAATGCACCAACTCATCACACCATCAAGACTCAAGAAGCAGTCACAGAATAAGGTTCAAAAATTGTTCAAATGGCTCTGAGCACTGTGGGACTTAACTTCTGAGGTCATCAGTCCCCTAGAACTCAGAACTACTTAAACCTAACTAACCTAAGGACATCACGCACATCCATGCAAAGGCAGGATTCGAACCTGCGACCGTAGCGGGCGCGCGGTTCCAGACTGTAGCGCCTAGAACTGCTCGGCCACTCCGGCCGGCCACAGAATAAGGCACTGAGATATACTGCATCCCTCTTATTGACCAGATCCAGCGTAGTGTGACTTCCACCTACTTACTGTAGCGAAAATAAAGCTTTGGACTTGTTATTTTCAGAGTGATCGAGAGCTAAATAAGCAAATTTCTGGAATACTCAACAGACTATATAAAAGGGACTTCAGGGGATGTTTTGAACATTGAACTAAGGCTAGAATCGTTGCAATGTCAAAAGGAAATTATTTTGAAATTCTGTAATGGAATTTCAATGAACGTGAGCAGTATTTTCCATTAAATAAATAATTCCGGCTATTTCTTGGCACTCCCTTGTACTACTGTGAGAGGCAAGTTAAAAATTATGAGGTGAGATACTTTGGTACTGTAGTGTATTTGACATAATAGCATAATCCGCAATGTGGTTGTAAACGTTAATATTTGATACTTTCACATTACAGTATGTATGTGTGTATTTGTGTGTGTGTGTGCGTGTAATTGTGTGACTGAATCTAAAGTGCTAGGCAAAACTTACGTAATTAATGCCTTCCGTATCCAGAAACACAAGATTAGGCTTTTTTTGTAAGCACTCCACAAATGTCCAAACTGTGCATTGAACTTATATTAAGTATTTCGGAGCAGTGTACATGCGATCGTGAGTGCGTATTTTGTCATTTGTTAGACTAATATCTGTCTTACACAGTTCGCATTTTTACTGTCCCTACACACATGCATTTCTCCCAAGTCGGTGACTGCTAAAAGTATCGACTATACACTTCTGCAAAGCCAAGTTTGCCAGGACGAACATTCTGTCTGCTGCTGAGTGTAGGCTAAACCAGCATCTATGTCGCTATGCAAACTTTACATTAATAATGCATTTTTACCACAATATCGCTAAGGAAGTAACCAGTATATAAAAGGCAGACTATTACCTATCTGGTTTTAATAATTTAACGAGGAAATTGAAACTCTATTGTATATAATCTCCTCTCACATCCTATAGGATTTGGCAGAATTACGTTGCAGTATACAATTAAACGAAAATATTTTCGAAATCCCATTGCAGCACATACGTTTGAAATGTACTTCAAAGATACCTACATCTCTCCATAATTTTAGAAAAGCACCATGTTCTGCAACGGCACTCTTGAGCTCCAGACAGGAAGGAGATGACTCATTCAAAAAGAAGTCCAGTGATCTCGAGTTCATGCTAGGTGTAAGGTTGGTTAATGTTTTGATATTGGCATCAACGTCACCAAAATTCGTCCACCGCCGCCGTAGACGTTTCTCACAGCAGGTAAGATCCAAGACATCCAGCACTGAAATCATGTGGTTTTCTTATGGATGACCGAGGACAACGTTTCAGGCACACTGTCATTCAGAACCGACACGGAAAGGCCTTAGCGAGTGGCGTAAAGGACGTCAATGAAACCACACCTTCCTTGGGACGCTGATTCCCACAGATTTCACAGTCGAAAAGACAGTTCGCATAATGATGAGCAGAAGGGTGACGGTTTTAACAATGCTGATACTCCTCCCCACCTCGCGGTAAAATCAGCCCTTCTGTAATGGCCACCAAACTCTCAAAACATAAACATTACTGAGATTATCTGGGATGCCTTACAACATGCTGTTCAGAAAAGATCCACCCCCTCCTACTGTTACGGGTTTGTGGACAGCCCTGCAGGATTCATCGTGTCACTTCCCTCCAGCAGTACTCCAGACATTAGTCGAGTCCATGCCAAGTAGTGTTGACGTACGACTGCGAGTTCTCGTGGGTCCTAAGCCATATTAGACATGTGTGTCAGTTTATTTAGCTCTTTAGTGTACATGGTGTGAAGCAGGAAGTACGAATTCGCAAATATATTGAGTTATAGATTGACACTAAGAAGAATCTATACTGATTGTTGTGTTAAAGCATTATCTTCAAAGCAGAATCACGAATTACAGAAGAAAGTGCAAAACTAAACTTAAATTATAACAAGCGGAAAAGCGCACGACTTGCAATTAAATTTCGGTAAGGATCTCTTTCAAGTTCCCAGTGTATACAACTGTGTTTTCCAACTTAACATATTTTCTGGTGCTCTCTCTACAAGTGTGTTTATTTCTAGCTTTTCAAATACATTCGTAAACCTATCTTTTTCAAGTTTGTAGACAGTACTAAGATTGATTTCTATGCTATGCGTCGTTTGACCATTTTGACGTAAGTGCACATGAAAAGGCAAGGTATTAATCTCACCTAAATTACACCTTTCCTGTAGCTTGAGACGAACTTCTGTTCTGTCTGGCCGACATAGCAGCATTCTCAACCACAAAATTCCAGAAAAAAGTTCCAGTCTCTCGTTAACGACAAAGTTGGTAAATTCGATTATCCTTTCACAGACACGAAGATAAAGGCTTTAATTGTAATGAATCCTAAAAGTCATGCCTCAGGAACATACCAAATCCTCCCCATATGATTCACAGTTAATTACAGAAGAAGTGCAGCTTATTTAATTAGTAAAAAAGTTAATCAACTGCTTTACCAGTTCTACACTTAACAGGCTTTTCGGTAAAGGATTCCAATGAACTTGTCAAGAGAGTTAAAGATGTGAAAATTCCGGATAGTGGCAAGTTTCATTTCTGGTGTTGTTACCTGTACATAGACCAACATATCGGTACGTGAAACAGTTAACATCAAAAGGAATAACCTATTAAAACACAAAATATTGTCGCTTGCTGCTACCATCGAGCCGAGTGAGTTGCTAGAAATAGTGTTGTCACACAGCAATTTCGGTTTTTAGAATGTGTATTGGGAATAATGGTCTAGCCATGGGGTACTCTCTTGCAAATATATATTTTATATCGCGTAGAAACAAAGTTCTTCATGCTTACTCGTAGTAGTAAGAAGACTGTGTATGTTGATGACACAGTTATCTTCGTTAATGAGAATGAAGATCATGTAAATGAAATTCACTGTGAGCTCAACGAACATGCGTACTAAACTGAATTATGCAACTGAAAACGAAATCGTATAGACTGTTAATTTTCTTGATTTAATTTTTTTATTAATTTACGCCATGAATGACTCCAACTTATACAGGAAACCGATGACTACAGATACTGTCACTAATGCCAACTCATTCCAGCCATGTACTTACCAATTCCTATTATAAAACCATGGTAGAAAGCATTTTTAGACTCCCGTTATCGGATCGTCATACACCCGAGAAATTAAAACGCATAAAATTAATAACGAATATAATCAATAGCGGATACGAACCAATGACATTCAATAAAGTATATAACAGGGAAAAGTAATATTTAGCCTCAGATGACAACAAGGAAATTACTTTGCAGAAAATTGTATCTGTCAATAATATAAAGTACGTCGCCATCCCATACATGGGTGAGATGCGTGGCATAATAGCGCATGCCTTTCTTAACGCTAAAATGGTTTCACTACTAATAATATACTGCATTCGCGTCATAGGCACAGCACAGATGGTTTCTCTAAGTTCCTTCTGTCTGACATATACAGGCTGAAATGTAGTGATTGTGAATGCTGCTACGATGCTGAGGCTGGACAGAAGTTCGTCATAAAGAGTTGGGTACATGTTACTTTAAGTGAGATTAATATTTCGACTTCTGGTATGCTCTTAAATGAAAATGGTCAAATGGTCATTAGCATAGAAAACAACTGTGCTATTCTCCACAAAGTTTTAGACGGCAGATGAACGAATGCTTCAGAAAAGCTCGAAATACACACTTCCTGAGACACTACCAGAAAGAATGTTAAATGGGCAAACAGAATTATATAACAGGAAGTACACTGAGAACATCATGGAGACATAATGGCTCTAAGCACTACGGGACTTAACATCTGAGATCATCAGTCCCCTAGCCTACTTAAACCTAACTAACCTAAGGACATCACACACATCAATCCCCGAGGCAGGTTTCGAACCTGCGACCGTAGCAGCAGCGTGGTTTCAGACTGAAGCGTCTAGTGCCGCTCGGCCACAGCGGCCGCCGTCATGGAGATCCTTAACTAATTTTAATTACAAGTCTCTTTTTCGCTTGTTATACCTTACTTTAAGTTTTACACTTTCTTCTGTACTTCATGAATACGCTTCGAAGACATTGCTTAAAGTATAGAACATCTTATAGCCGTTCCGTATTGTCATGAAACAACTAAATTTATTTGTGAATTCACACTTACACCTTATCAGGTGGCTATAATTTCGCACCTTACAAGCACTCATCTACATACTTTTCCATGATTTACAACCGGAATTAGGTATCATTTGATTGGTTGTAAAACGTATATATGAATAGTTAAAGAAAACTGACACTACCATGTACACCTCGTAAATACACTCCTGGAAATTGAAATAAGAACACCGTGAATTCATTGTCCCAGGAAGGGGAAACTTTATTGACACATTCCTGGGGTCAGATACATCACATGATCACACTGACAGAACCACAGGCACATAGACACAGGCAACAGGGCATGCACAATGTCGGCACTAGTACAGTGTATATCCACCTTTCGCAGCTATGCAGGCTGCTATTCTCCCATGGAGACGATCGTAGAGATGCTGGATGTAGTCCTGTGGAACGGCTTGCCATGCCATTTCCACCTGGCGCCTCAGTTGGACCAGCGTTCGTGCTGGACGTGCAGACCGCGTGAGACGACGCTTCATCCAGTCCCCAACATGCTCAATGGGGGACAGATCCGGAGATCTTGCTGGCCAGGGTAGTTGACTTACACCTTCTAGAGCACGTTGGGTGGCACGGGATACATGCGGACGTGCATTGTCCTGTTGGAACAGCAAGTTCCCATGCCGGTCTAGGAATGGTAGAATGATGGGTTCGATGACGGTTTGGACGTACCGTGCACTATTCAGTGTCCCCTCGACGATCACCAGTGGTGTACGGCCAGTGTAGGAGATCGCTCCCCACACCATGATGCCGGGTGTTGGCCCTGTGTGCCTCGGTCGTATGCAGTCCTGATTGTGGCGCTCACCTGCACGGCGCCAAACACGCATACGACCATCATTGGCACCAAGGCAGAAGCGACTCTCATCACTGAAGACGACACGTCTCCATTCGTCCCTCCATTCACGCCTGTCGCGACACCACTGGAGGCGGGCTGCACGATGTTGGGGCGTGAGCGGAAGACGGCCTAACGGTGTGCGGGACCGTAGCCCAGCTTCATGGAGACGGTTGCGAATGGCCCTCGCCGATACCCCAGGAGCAACAGTGTTCCTAATTTGCTGGGAAGTGGCGGTGCGGTCCCCTACGGCACTGCGTAGGATCCTACGGTCTTGGCGTGCATCCGTGCGTCGCTGCGGTCCGGTCCCAGGTCGACGGGCACGTGCACCTTCCGCCGACCACTGGTGACAACATCGATGTACTGTGGAGACCTCACGCCCCACGTGTTGAGCAATTCGGCGGTACGTCCACCCGGCCTCCCGCATGCCCACTATACGCCCTCGCTCAAAGTCCGTCAACTGCACATACGGTTCACGTCCACGCTGTCGCGGCATGCTACCAGTGTTAAAGACTGCGATGGAGCTCCGTATGCCACGGCAAACTGGCTGACACTGACGGCGGCGGTGCACAAATGCTGCGCAGCTAGCGCCATTCGACGGCCAACACCGCGGTTCCTGGTGTGTCCGCTGTGCCGTGCGTGTGATCATTGCTTGTACAGTCCTCTCGCAGTGTCCGGAGCAAGTATGGTGGGTCTGACACACCGGTGTCAATGTGTTCTTTTTTCCATTTCCAGGAGTGTAGTTGTTAACGCTTACTGCATGAATGATGATGGATTGTCTTTATTATTAAAACAACGTAATGAATGATTGCCTATACTGGCAGAGGCTGGAACGCCAGCGGGAATGAAACGGCAGGCGTGACTCAGTATGTGATTGGAAAAGCCCGCACACGTGTCTTGGTCTGCTTAACAGAGTAGCGAGCCAGTGGGTGTGTTGGACCTTCCATCGAGCTACGGACCCCCTTCAAGAAGTCTCCCGCAGTCGCAGACGAAACGTTGGGAATCGACACAGAATTCATCAACCGACCACGGCATAACAGCCCGGATAATTATAATGGACATGATATTTCCGGTCGTGAAAGTCTACATTTTAGTAGGAGAGAAAGATGTCATCCGTTTCGAGCGCCCATGTTTGAAGGCCACTCCGTATCAGCCTTTGCTGGTACCGACGGACTAGCTGTCTTTGTTATCTCGAGATTTTATTGTTAGAACAGATAGGCACTGTACTGTTGCGACCTTATACGATTCTGGACTTCGCCTACAGGTAGGGGGTCGTCGTCGAGTATTCAGCGTTCGGTGATAAAGAACACTTCTTCTGGCTATACTCACGAAGAGACGTTATCTGAATCCCGTCCTTGTGGCTGGGATTTAACGTTTCTTGTCTGCAGAACACAGAGAGGAAAAGACAGTATTAGATTATACTAGTCAGAGGACCGCCATCTGTCGTCCTTATGTTTAAAACAATTTGTTTTGTGGCTGGAGTTCTTCCGTCGTCACGGACGTTTACGAGAACCATTACTCCGACGCACCGGACGCAGTACAACAGTGATACTGCTAATTGCTTCAACTTATTAGATCTATAAAACTAAACAGCTGTGATCACGTAAATTTTATTTCCACAGAGGTTTCACACCCCTGTAGATCACCTCTGAAAGTAGTGTCTTCAGGTGTTTATTACGTAGATGATATCAGTCATCTCGCACTATTTATATTATATCGTGTAGCGATAAAAAGGGGCAAATTTTGGCAACTGATCAGTCATATTAGCTAGCAAATGCATTTGTATATCTTTATGTCCATAGGACATATAAGCATTTGTAATATGTAAATGGGTTTTAATCTGAAGTAAATATATAATCTGAAACAGCATTTATAATTAGTAGTTACTAGTTCCCTTAATCATTCATTTATGTTTATGTTATAATTTATATGTCAAAGAGCTATAAGGAGAAGATAACATTAGCATTAAGAGATCCTAACATCTGCTTCAGGTGGTAGTCTGACAGGGCTAGCATTCAGTATTTTCCGTTGCACACATTCATTTCACACCCTCCTAGAGTAGCATTTGGATATGGCTTACCCTACCTGGATCCTTCTTAGAGCCTTCTGATAGTAGTCATAAAATGGTTTGAAACCTCAGAAATTTTCAAAAATGTTTTTCCCATTTATAGTGTTTAGGTGTTATTGATAGTGATCTCTAGCTTAAGTATATAGTTTTCAGTGGTAAAGTCACGCGATAACATTAAAAATTATATTTGTGTATTTTATTGTATTTCTTTTCAGAGGCGTTGCGCAACAGCCCACTGGCCGAAAATTTATTGATATTTATTTATGTCATTTGTCGTATTTTGTTTGTTTTGTAACGACACTACTCGTTCACGACGTTGCCATTAGTTTAGCTTTTCAGTTGTAGTTAATTTATGTTACATGCCCGTTACATAATAAATGTGGGTAGTGTAAATTGTGTGTATCTGTAGAGAGAACTGTTATCAGTCTGTGATAACTATGGCAAAAGCGCGCTTCGTAGCACAACAGATAGGGGAATATAATGTAGGGAGTCCAAGTGAATGCGGAACAAATAAGAATCGCGGTAGATCGCCGTCAGTGACATCATCACGAGGCAGCATATCAGGGTCGTGCAGTGATGACTTTCTTGAATACCAAGAAATGGAAAGGGAAAAGTGGCAGGAGGTCACCTAAGAGTAGAGGAAAATAAAGTCGCAATAGGAACGAAGACCTAGATAATTAAAAGCAATGGGAAGTGAAATGGGAAATAAAATTCAGAGGGTGAGCTCAGAAATGGGAAATAAAATTCAAATGGTCAGCTCTGAATTGGGAAGTCAAATAAAAATCGGGAATGATGAAGTACGCTCTGAAATGGGAAGTAAAATTCAAAACGTTAATGTCGAGATTCAGTCAATAAAACATGAAATGAGCGAATTGAAAAATGAGGTAGTGACGATGCGAACAAAATGAGAACGAGAGATTGCGGAGGTCAAAAGAACCGCGAACGAAGCGCGATTAGTAGTGAAGGGTGCAAAGCAGATTGCTCTTGAAACATTAGAGAAGACAGAAAATACGACAAAGATAGGTAGACAAGCATTAACGATGTTGCAGAGGCACTTGAAACAAGTAGAGACAACACAGCGGCAAAATACAGAAATTGCACCAAATAAGGCATTGACTGGGAAGCTCTCACAATTTAATGAAAACATAGAAAGCGTAATTAAGCAAATATCTCAGGAAGTCAGGTCGTAACCTAATCAAAAATCACATCTCAGAAAATAAATAGTAGGCGATTTGGTAATAACACAAACCGAAAGATCCGGTTCAAACTCAGTACTATCATGTCCAAGCCCTGACGATAGTAGAATGTGCTCAAATGTAAGAGTTACTCGTCAACTACAGACTGAAACCTTATCTGCAGAAGCAACGAAATACCGCTAGAGATGTGGCCCCTGCGTCTACACAGGGCACGACTGGGTAACAGATTGCGAATATGGAGAACAGCAATGACATATCTCATATGCGTGATTGTTACCCGATAATGCTCACCACGGAACATTTATCCAGTGATGAAACAGTAACAGGGAGTAGAAGAGAGGATGTCCAAAGCAACGGCAGACCGGAAACGTCAGCGCCAAGTGAGAATGTGGTAGGCCGAGCGGGGCGAAATTCTAATGAAATTCACGATTTTAAGCATTTTATCTCTGTACGAAAATTGCAGCATTAAGAAGTCGAGGGTAATGTTTTACACCCAACTTTTATTGGACAATTTGATTTATCATTACCTTATTAGCTGGTGTCTGATGTACAAACTGGACTTCGTATGTTCACAAATCGAGGGAACATCAGGCGAATGCATGCGGAACATTGCAAAAACGTGCACATCATACGAAGAGTGTCGTGACGCGTTTTTAAACAAATACTGGTCCAAGGAGACATAGGACAGGATCAGACCGGAAATAATGATGAGCAGAGACTTGGAGAGTTCAGGGTTCCGCAGTTCGGGGGAAGTATTTCAAAAACTTCACGAGGAAAAAAAGTATTTCGACGACCCATGTAGTCTGGCTGATATCATAAGATTGTGTAACATTAAGTTGCTAATTTCCTACCAGCAAACGCTCGTCGGCCGATTTGGAAGTGATGCAGAAAGATTCAAGAGTATCCTAAGACACATGGAGTTCGCTTTCAACGAGCAGCAGGCGCGAGTAAAATCTTGGCTGAGAGAGGTGCAGAGTCGAAGTAGGGAGAATAACGGAGGGAATAATAGAGGCCATAATTGGAAAAACAACGTAAATCGGCTCCTCACCAAAACATGGGCAATAGATACTACAGTGAGAACAATGAACAGTGGAAGAACTATGGCAGAGAAAGTAGGCAACAAATTGCACACAGATGGGACCCACAAGAGAATGGCACATCATGGGACGACACTAGAGAAACTCGTCAATGATCTGACCAAGGATGGGGTGGAATGAGTAACAACAGGAATTGGGAACAATCAGTTGAAATGCCGGCCGCGGTGGTCTAGCGGTTCTAGGCGCTCAGTCCGGAACCGCGCGACTGCTACGGTCGCAGGTTCGAATCCTGCCTCGGGCATGGATGTGTGTGATGTCCTTAGGTTAGTTAGGTTTAAGTAGTTCTAAGTTCTAGGGGACTGATGACCACAGATGTTAAGTCCCATAGTGCTCAGAGCCATTTGAACTATTTTTTTGAATCAGTTGAAATTAGACCACTCAACCACGGGAGAGTACAGCAAAATGACATACTTAAGTAGGATGAATTAAAGTGAGCTTATATAGTAAAAGTAAAGTATATTGTAGACAGTTAGCAATTAAGTTAAGTTATTGCACTGAAGGGATATGTAGATTTATCAATATTTTCTGTGCTACTATAAAGGTAAACGAGGTATTACAGTGCATAAAAGGGCAGTATGTCGAGAATGAGAAAATTAGTTTATGTTTATTTGTGTAGGATATAACTACGTGCACAGCAAGCAAAGGGTACAATTTAAATGATGTCTGGAGTTTAAGATGTGCTAACTGTCCATAAAGGAATAAAGTAAAAATGAGAAATGTGAGGTACTGCAAAACAAAGTAGTAAAAATGTGTGAATAGATAAGTTTGATACCAAATTGATGTGGAACGTATTAACAGAGAATGTCTGCATTTTGAAAAATATTTAGAACTTCTTAATGAAATGAGTGTCTGTTTTCCACGTTTAGCAATGAGGTCAGAAATGAGTGAATTGCTAGTGGTGTTTTGCGA
Organism: Schistocerca cancellata; assembly: GCF_023864275.1. Taxonomy (NCBI): domain Eukaryota; kingdom Metazoa; phylum Arthropoda; class Insecta; order Orthoptera; family Acrididae; genus Schistocerca; species Schistocerca cancellata. The sequence continues at coordinate 567,081,812 of NC_064628.1, forward strand.
TGATACGCAGGTGCGTCGTCCAAGTATGATTTGTCTCCATGCAGAGAAACGAGAGATCACTAGGTGGCCTGCTCCACATGGCTACACGAGAGCGCACCGTTTTTTGTACATGGAAGTATTGTATTTATGCCTGTTCAGAGAGACAGAAGAATTGGGAACATGATGGCCAGTTCTGCAGAACACCGTATGAGAGCACCGAAATATTGTATGAGTGCTACAGCGACATGAAATGGAAGTAAGAAGGGGATATAGACACGTAAAAATTAGTGAACGGAAGTAAGAAGTGCTATATGTTCAAAGCACATGACATCGTTGGTAATACATAAGGGCATGGCAGTCGTGTTGATAAGCAGTGATTTTATATAATGTACTAAAATCTTTAAATTTGGAGGTACCACTAGTAAAATAAAATGTCACTTTATTAACATAAAAGGAAGAGTTAATGACAGGAGCTCCAGAAAGAAGCCAGTGACAAAAAGGGTATCACTGAGTAAAAACATGAAAAACCGTACGTGACAGTATGATTGTAGAAAGTATCAGTTATTTCGTGCTAAACTTGCCATGTAGTTTATGATTGTCCACAGGAAGTACGCTGAAGCATGAAATGAAGAAGAGGCTCACCTAGCCATTCATTCATGTATGGTTTGTCCAGATGTGCACTTTATTGTTCACAGATGTTCATGACGACATCCACGACGATATCTAGAGCCATGAGATCAGACGATCTTGTGATACCCAGTGACAGTGTATATCTTTGGATAGGGTTGCAGTTAGACTGGTATAAACATTCTACTGGCAAATACTTTAACAAGTAGCTTAACTAGTAGTATATGCAATTATTAAATTTGGGATCTGGTGATGATCAGAATTCTATTGCTATGTGTATTTTTTTCATAGGTACACAGGTACCGACAGATATTTAATAATTAATTATATAGGTTGAGGAATATGTTCTTTTATAATTAACATTAACTTTGTACATGAAATTTTGATCAGAATAATAAAAGTATATAAATGAGTATCCTGGCTGATTCTACAACTATAACAATAATAAATGTTAAGATTAATGACCTCACTGATCAGTGCATCTTAATCTATATATATTATATAAATATATGTATGATTATATCATATTATATATATAATTATATAATTATGTATATATTGCCATGCTTCTTGCTCTGTCATTGCTGGCCACCTGAGGTCTCCAGGTAGCCACATTTGAATAGGCCTGCTGTTTGCCCGCGTCCGTGACATGGCCTTGGCTTCCCGGTGGCGTCCCTTGCTTCCTCTTTTCTCTGCAGCTGTGCCGCTAGCCTCCCGTTCCATCTGCACATCACGTTGTTGCTTCAAGTGTGCTTCGCAGAAGTTTCTTTTCGTGAAATATTTATCCACTATTACATACAAGTAGCTTCTGATTTACACAAATACTATACCATACCTAAGAAAAAATTATTGACATGTTTCTATATAAACAAACACTTATGCATTTACTTGCTTTGTAAGTGTATTACAGTCTTTTGTTACTGTCTGTCATGTATGTTACCCGGCTGCCTTTTATTGGGTTTCATTGTGTAGCACAATTTGTTACCAGACTAGGAGTGTCATTGTGAAGAAGCTGTCTATTTTGGGAACTTTAACTACTCTTTATCTCCTATTATAAGGATGCAGCTAAGTAGGTTCATACCTCAGTCACTTTCATATTTTTAAATGTGTCAGTTACGATTGTGTCTTGTGATTACATTAGTTTTCCTATGTATGCGTGATGTGATGCAGCTACTGGAATAGTTGTATGTGTTATTAACTATTAAGACTGTCTGACGTGAGTCTTTGAATAAGCGCCAGTGTTTTCAACAAGAGTAGCTTATCTCTCTTCTCCCGAAATGCTCTTGTCTATTTCCATTCTCATGCTGGTCTCGGTGTTCTGAGCAATGCATTGGTGTCCGCTCAAATGCAGAGACGTTGCAGCTAATAATTAGGTGGTTCGTAGTACATAATACAGTCAGCCTCCTTATGATGGGGTTTTATGTACACATATAATTGGCCACCTATAGTTTTATTCGCATAACGTGAATTGTGCAGCAGTTATTTTAGAAGTGCACGTCTTTATCTTGCAAATACATTTTCAAATATATATATCTCACTTTTTCAAAATTTTACATTCTTTTAGTCCACATAGTGGTGATCTAAGCGCCAGAGTTTTATGCTTCAGAATCGTTTGTTTAATCATTTACTCCCTTGAGAACCTATTTCATGATGATATAGCTTCACACAACCACTGCTCATTTCCTCTTTTATTCTACACGATAGTAGCAAGCATAACACAGCTCGATTTAGTTGTCGACATACGACTCGAATTATCCAGTTTAGTTATTTTGAAGTTCAGCATTTCAGTGGCAACACGGTTTATTGTAACGGCTTTAATTTGTAGTTCACGATCTCTTCATGTGGGCACATTTACTATCTTCACTATTTGGGAAACAATTGCTTCATACACATTACTCTACTTCGTCTGCTTAACGTTACAGCGTCTATGTGTAAGCTGCAGTATTTATTCAGTTGCTGTGCAGATACGTTGAAAACTCAGCGCAACTCGCTCTTAGTTTGTCAGCAACAGACAAGAACTACTCAGCAGTTATTTTGATACTTCAACAAGTACAGTGATTACATCTATTTTTAATTTCTGTTATTCTGTAGACATAATAATTTTATATGATCACCATTACCGGTTCTGCTATATTAAATGTAATTATACACAGTCGACTGTATAATTAAGTCGCATGGCTCAGTCAACTAGTGGCAATATACACTGATCGGCCAGATCATTATGACTACCTACGCACAACGGTCGCAGGTTCGAATCCTGCCTCGGGCATGTATGTGTGTGGTTTCCTTAGGTTAGATAGGTTTAAGTAGTTCTAAGTTCTAGGGGACTGATGACCTCAGATGTTAAGTCCCATAGTGCTCAGAACCATTTTTGAACTACCTACGCTATAGCTGATATCTCCGCCTCTAGCACGGATAACAGCGACGACCCGTCATAAAATGGAAACAGTGAGGCCATGGTAGGTTGTTGGAGGAAGTTGGCTCCATATCAGGACACACAACTCACCTAGTTCCCATAAATTCCGATGGGGGGAGCGATGAGCCCCGACGTAACTTTCAATCACATACAGATGTGTTAAAACAGTTTCAGATCTGTGCGAGTTGGGTGCCAGTACATTAATTGGAACTTGGCACTGTGTTCCTCGAACCACTCCATCATACTCCTGGCCTTGCGACATGGCGCATTATCTTGCTGAAAAATACCATTGCCGTCAGGAAAAATGATTGTCATGGAGAAGTGTACGTGGTCTGCAACGAGTGTACGATACTCCGTGACCTTGATAGTGCCTCGCACGAGATCCACTGCACCCATGGAAGCCCATGTGAACATTCCCGCCGGCCGAGGTAGCCGAGCAGTTCTAGGCGCTACAGTCTGGAACCGCGCGACCGCTACGGTCGCAGGTTCGAATCCTGCCTCGGGCATAGATGTGTGTGATCTCCTTAGGTTAGTTAGGTTTAAGTAGTTCTAAGTTCTAGGGGACTGATGACCTCAGATGTTAAGTCCCATTGTGCTCAGAGCCATATGAACCATTTTGAACGTTCCCCAGAGCGTAATGGAGCCGCCGGCAGCTTGTGCCCCTCCCGCAGTTCAAGAGTCAAATTGCTATTCCCCTCCCATCCATATGATGAAGAAGGTATTGGGATTCATCAGACCACGCAACGGCCTTCCGCTGCGCCAACGTCCAGTGCCGGTGGTCACGTGTCCATTTCAGTGATAATTGCTGACGTCGTGATTGTTAACATGGGCTTATGCAAGGGTCGTCGGCGTTATGAGTGTGCACTTAGTGTCCAGACACATCCGCGCTCTGCCCAGCGACAATGTCAGATGTTTGTTTCGCTACCGGCCTATTTTACCAGCCTCCCCATCCTGCGACGTCCGACCTGTGTAATGTGGGTGTCCGCCCAACTCCACGACGTGTGGACGAGGTTTCATCTTTGTTTTGCCACGTGTTGAAGACACTCACCACATTTCTCTTCGAGCACCCGACAAATCGTGCGGTTTCCGTAATGCTCGTGCTGAGCCTCCAGACCATCACAGCCTGTCCTCTGTTAAACTCAGGTCGCTCACCTTCCCCATTCGACACATGGACAGCACGCTTACGTATACTACATGAACCGGGCGTGTATCTGACTAGCACTCATTTTTTATGAGGTGACGCTGCTATCGCCTGGACGTGTTTATGCCGATAGTTCATAATTTTCTGATTGTTCAGTGTTGGTTTGTGTAACCTTTGCCATTTGTTCTATTGTAATGTAAATAATTATAGCTAATTGAATACAACTCAGTTGTAATTTTATCAATAGTACATGATGAGCAACAAGTCGGTTGCTGTAGCACTTTTACATTTTTAATGCGTCTTCTGTAACTGTATTATTCATGGCTTATGGTAATTCTGTGAGATCTTAATTATTGATACTCGTTATTTTACACAATTCTTTGACACTATATTTTATAGTTATTTACTTACCGTCATATGTGTCAAATGGCGATGAAGTGTGGTGTAAGCAATGCCACCCTGATCCCTTGTCCTTGAGCGTAGTCATGTTAGAAAGCATTGTTACTGTCTGTTTTTCAGTTGTTTGGATTAATTATGCAGTGGCTTTTATTTTTTATCAGATTTGTACTAGATGTTAATTGCCGGCCGCGGTGGTGTAGTGGTTCTAGGCGCGCAGTCCGGAACCGCGGGAGTGCTACGGTCGCAGGTTCGAATCCTGCCTCGGGCATGGATGTGTGTGATGCCCTTAGGTTAGTTAGGTTTAATTAGTTCTAAGTTCTAGGGGACTGATGACCACAGAAGTTAAGTCCCATAGTACTCAGAGCCATTTGAACCATTTGATGTTAATTGGCAGTACACGACTGCAACTATTCAGTTTATTAATTTAGCGTTCCACACGTTCGGTGACAACACGTTTTCTGGTAATCGCTTTTATTCATTGCTCACGATTGCTTTGTGTGAGAACATTTACAATTAGTGTGCAACTATTTCATATATTTAATTGGTTACCCTCTGTTTTTATCAATCTGTGTCAATGCAACCATGTGTAAGTTTTGGAATCGGTCTCTTAAATATACAGACATGTAGAAAATGAAGCACAGCTCGCTTTTAGTTTGTTAGCAATGAACATTAACTACAATGTTCGGCTATTTTCAGTTCTTTTATACGTTCAATGTAGTTATTTGAGGTACCGACTTTCATTCTTCAGTCGTGAGCAGTTTGTATGATCAAAATACCGTTTTTTTTTGTACTACATGAATAGCTTCACGTTCAGTTGTGTAACAAGACCAATGGCGTTGTCATCCTAATGACGATACAGCTCTGTGTAACCACTGGTGTATGCTCTCTTCCATTTTCAATTATTAGAGATAGCTTAAAATAGCTCGCATGTAATTACACTCCTGGAAATTGAAATAAGAACACCGTGAATTCATTGTCCCAGGAAGGGGAAACTTTATTGACACATTCCTGGGGTCAGATACATCACATGATCACACTGACAGAACCACAGGCACATAGACACAGGCAACAGAGCATGCACAATGTCGGCACTAGTACAGTGTATATCCACCTTTCGCAGCAATGCAGGCTGCTATTCTCCCATGGAGACGATCGTAGAGATGCTGGATGTAGTCCTGTGGAACGGCTTGCCATGCCATTTCCACCTGGCACCTCAGTTGGACCAGCGTTCGTGCTGGACGTGCAGACCGCGTGAGACGACGCTTCATCCAGTCCCAAACATGCTCAATGGGGGACAGATCCGGAGATCTTGCTGGCCAGGGTAGTTGACTTACACCTTCTAGAGCACGTTGGGTGGCACGGGATACATGCGGACGTGCATTGTCCTGTTGGAACAGCAAGTTCCCTTGCCGGTCTAGGAATGGTAGAACAATGGGTTCGATGACGGTTTGGATGTACCGTGCACTATTCAGTGTCCCCTCGACGATCACCAGTGGTGTACGGCCAGTGTAGGAAATCGCTCCCCACACCATGATGCCGGGTGTTGGCCCTGTGTGCCTCGGTCGTATGCAGTCCTGATTGTGGCGCTCACCTGCACGGCGCCAAACACGCATACGACCATCATTGGCACCAAGGCAGAAGCGACTCTCATCGCTGAAGACGACACGTCTCCATTCGTCCCTCCATTCACGCCTGTCGCGACACCACTGGAGGCGGGCTGCACGATGTTGGGGCGTGAGCGGAAGACGGCCTAACGGTGTGCGGGACCGTAGCCCAGCTTCATGGAGACGGTTGCGAATGGTCCTCGCCGATACCCCAGGAGCAACAGTGTCCCTAATTTGCTGGGAAGTGGCGGTGCGGCCCCCTACGGCACTGCGTAGGATCCTACGGTCTTGGCGTGCATCCGTGCGTCGCTGCGGTCCGGTCCCAGGTCGACGGGCACGTGCACCTTCCGCCGACCACTGGCGACAACATCGATGTACTGTGGAGGCCTCACGCCCCACGTGTTGAGCAATTCGGCGGTACGTCCACCCGGCCTCCCGCATGCCCACTATACGCCCTCGCTCAAAGTCCGTCAACTGCACATACGGTTCACGTCCACGCTGTCGCGGCATGCTACCAGTGTTAAAGACTGCGATGGAGCTCCGTATGCCACGGCAAACTGGCTGACACTGACGGCGGCGGTGCACAAATGCTGCGCAGCTAGCGCCATTCGACGGCCAACACCGCGGTTCCTGGTGTGTCCGCTGTGCCGTGCGTGTGATCATTGCTTGTACAGCCCTCTCGCAGTGTCCGGAGCAAGTATGGTGGGTCTGACACACCGGTGTCAATGTGTTCTTTTTTCCATTTCCAGGAGTGTATATTAACAACGTACGATAACCACCAGATTGGTTGCCAAAGCTCCTTTACATTTTCAAAAGACAATGCATCTTGTGTAATAACATTACTAATAACTCATCATCGTCTCTGAGGTGAATATTATCGTCCACAAAATTTCTACACGATTATTCTAAAAATGTAGTTAATATTTATTCCTGTCATAGCAGTCCAGTTACGATGTAATCCTGTTATTGTGCATAACTGTGTCGTTAAATTTTGCTCGGTTCTCATTTTTAGTTGTTTGCATTAATTGTGCCCTCTTTAAGTTCTGTATTTAAGGTTTCGTCATTGCTTGTAACGAATTCGATCTCTTAGCCTACAACCACAAACGACAGGCACCAAATACTACGTTTACATGTTTAGGCTACCTCTGTCGAGGAGCGAAACTATTCAGTCACTTTACTGTACAGCATGCCGTATCGGCTGGCCATACCTCCACCAACCGAGCGTAGAATGCTTACGATCAGTTTTCTTGGACGTTGTCTTTACCATTTCGTACGACCACAAGACGATCTATCTCTTGATATCAGCACAAGTACGCGAGGATTTAGTACAAGTTTATTATCAGTGAGAGCCACCCATTATATTCGTTAAAACGCTGTAAAATATCCTGTTTTGTTTAACTGAAGGAAACTAAACGTGTTCAGAGAAACGAAACTGCTCGTAACACTGTTAATGCGTAAAAATACAGCTGAGTTGGTTTTCATTTAACATTAGCATTACTGTCAGATGTGGGCTCTAGATGATCAAGAAATAATAAATTAAAAGGTCATTCACGTTAGGCAGTTTACCACGCAACCCAGTATTTGAATGGTATGAATTCATATCTCCGCAACTGTGTCTCATACAATGGCGTTACTTTGCAGGTACACTATGTGATCAAAAGTATCCGGACACCTGGCTGAAATTGCAATTCCGTGGCGCCCTCCATTGGTAATGCTGGAATTCAATACGGTGTTCGCCCACCTTTAGCCTTCATGATAGCTTCCACCCTCGCAGGCATACGTTCAGTCAGGTGCTGGAAGGTTTCTTGGGGAATGGCAGCCCATTCTTCACGGAGTGCTGCAATGAGGGGAGATATCGATGTCGGTCGGTGAGGCCTGGCACGAAGTCGGAGATCCAAAGCATCTCAAAGGTACTCTATACGATTCAAGTCAGGACTCTGTGCAGGCCAGTCCATTACAGGGATGTTATTGTCGTGCAAACACTCAGACACAGGTCGTGCATTATGAACGGGTGCTCGATAGTGCTGAAAGATGCAATCGCCACCCCCGAATTGCTCTTCAACAGTGGGAAGCTAGAAGGTGCTTAAAACATCAATATAGGCCTGTGCTGTAATAGTGCCACGCAAAAAAACAAGGGGTTCACGCCCCCTCCATGAAAAACATGGCCACACCATAACACCACTGCTTGCGAATTTTACTGTTGACACCACACACACTGGCAGATGACGTTCACCGGGCATTCGCCATACCTACGTCCTGCCCCACCCACACCCTGCATATTACACATTACGACCCTCTTCAACTGTCGGCGGTCTCTGTCAGTCAACAGACGAGGTCGGCCTGTACGCTTTTGTGCTGTACGTGTCGCTTCACGTTTTCACTTCACTGTCACTTAGGAAACAGTGGACCTAGGGATATTTAGGAGTGTGGAAATCTCGCGTGCAGGCATATGACACAGGTGACAGCCAATCACTTGAGCACGTTCGTAGTCAGTCAGTTCCGCGGAGCACCCCAATCTGCTCTCTCACGATATCTAGTGACTACTGAGGTCGCTGACATGGAGTATCTGGCAGTAGGTGGCAGCACAATGCACCTTATATGAAGAGCGAAAATGTAGTAGGCGATAAGTTTTCTTCCTTTCTTAATTTTTTGGGGGCTGTCAGCGAGAAAAAGCTCAGTAAAGGTTTGAAATTATGTCTACGGTTTGTTGCAAGTCACTGAGTGCTCTCATTCTCAACTACTGCACGACTTAAGTATGGGTATCTATGCGCCGTGAACTACGTTGGCTTTTCATCCTCACCCATATGATAAGTAGATGGTTTTTGTCATCACAGTGGTTCTTTCCAGACAGACAGTGATATGTGTACTAAGTTTGGTTGAAATGAGTCGAGGGGTTTAGGAGAATACGTGTAACACACATACATACATACATTTTTATTATATATTGTTATTATTATTTGGGTCGAGACCCTGCAAGATAACGCAAAGCATTCTGCCTCATTTGAGCGTTCTTTCTAACCTTCGTGATTCTGTCTCTTTCTTTCCATAGAATCTCTTTCTGTCTTCAATCCACTTTTCCCCTGGATTATTTGGGACTGTCCGCAGCTCGTGGTCTTGCGGTAGCGTTCTCGCTTCTCGCGCACGGGGTTCCGAGTTCGATTCCCGGCGGGGATTTTTCCTGCATCGAGGTGACTGGATGGTGTTGTGTCGATTTCATCATCATCATTCATCCCTAGTACGGTCTGAGGAAGGCAATGGAAAACCAATCCCGCTATGACCTTGTCTAGTACGGCGGTGAGAGTCTCCCGCATCGCCTCTACACTCCTCGGAGTATGAGTTCTCAGCATCTTTGGGAGCTCATTTTCTGACCTCACGTTACACTTGTATTTCTTGTCCCTGTGTACATTTCCGTCATCAGTTTCTGTACATTTCCGTCTCCATTTTCTATTGGTTCGGTCTTTGCTGCTTCTATGTCCAGTTTGATCCATGGTATTGTTGATTTGACCCCTTGTATGTATTTTAGAATTCTCCTGGGGAGTCATTCTGGAGACAGCCTGATGATGTCCGCATACAACTCTAACCTCCTTTTTCTGGCATCTGCTGCTATGTTTCACATCTTCTCTCTAGTTTTGCTAGAGTGTAATGCGTATCCCACTTCTTATAGGCCGGCCGCTGTGACCGAGCGGCTCTAGGCGCTTCAGTCTGGAGCTGCACTGATGCTGCGGTCGCAGGTTCAAATCCTGCCTCGGGCATGGATGAGTGTGATATCCTTACGTTAGTTGGGTTTAAGTAGTTCTAAGTCTGGAGGACTGATGACTTCAGATGTTATGTCCCATAGTGCTCAGAGCCATTTGAACATTTCTTCTATCAGTTTTGGGCCTGGACTTTTCCTCATATTTTACTTTCTTCCTTCAGTATCCTTTCCATATCACTTTTCGTATGGGTTGTTAGCGTCTCACTTGCATACAGTATTCCAGACGTGACTACTGTGTTGTAGTGTATGACTTTTGTGTGAGTATACATACATTTCCTTATTATATACGTGTTGTGTCCCCCTCCCCCCCATGAACCATGGACCTTGCCGTTGGTGGAGAGGCTTGCGTGCCTCAGCGGTACAGATAGCCGTACCGTAGGTACAACTACAACGGAGGGGTATCTGTTGAGAGGCCAGACAAACGTGTGGTTCCTGAAGAGGGGCAGCAGCCTTTTCAGTAGTTGCAAGGGCAACAGTCTGGATGATTGACTGATCTGGCCTTGTAACAATAACCAAAACGGCCTTGCTGTGCTGGTACTGCGAACGGCTGAAATCAAGGGGAAACTACGGCCGTAATTTTTCCCGAGGGCATGCAGCTCTACTGTATGATTAAATGATGATGGCGTCCTCTTGGGTAAAATATTCCGGAGGTAAAATAGTCCCCCATTCGGATCTCCGGGCGGGGACTACTCAAGAGGATGTCGTTATCAGGAGAAAGAAAACTGGCGTTCTACGGATCGGAGCGTGGAATGTCAGATCCCTTAATCGGGCAGGTAGGTTAGAAAATTTAAAAAGGGAAATGGATAGGTTAAAGTTAGATATAGTGGGAATTAGTGAAGTTCGGTGGCAGGAGGAACAAGACTTCTGGTCAGGTGACTACGGGGTTATAAACACAAAGTCAAATAGGGGTAATGCAGGAGTAGGTTTAATAATGAATAGGAAAATAGGAATGCGGGTAAGCTACTACAAACAGCATCGTGAACGCATTATAGTGGCCAAGATAGATACGAAGCCCACGCCTACTACAGCAGTACAAGTTTATATGCCAACTAGCTCTGCAGATGACGAAGAAATTGAAGATATGTACGATGATATAAAAGAAATTATCCAGATAGTGAAGGGAGACAAAAGTTTAATAGTCTGCGATGATTCCGTCTTCACCAGATGTCCTGTTGTTTTGTAGTTTAAATATGTATTTATTGATCTCATCGCATGTTGGGGGGAATGATTCTGGTTGGGTGGAGGTACAGTTCTGTACTGGAAATCTTGTTACAGGTTCAGGTCAGTTGAGATCGGAGAAATAATGAGCCAGTTCTTGACAATTCTCTTGGTTAGTTAGTGCTAGTTTTCCTTCTGGTTTCCTGAAGCACAAATTTGGAAAAGTGGACCCGCTGATATTCCTTGAGAACGTCCTGTATAATTATCCCCTGTTGTGGTTGCGTAAGTTTACCTCTACTTCATGCTCCTTCATGTACTTTCACTTCGTTTGCCTAATACGTTTGGCAGGCTGTTTTCTTGATTCTTGGAAACGACATAGGCTTTCAGGGGATTTTTAATATTGTAGTCCGGAAGAGTTTGTTGCGTGTTTCTAGTGCCTTTTCACACTCTGAGTCCTACCAACGGAGTTTAGTCATCTTTTTCCGTGGTATTAGTTCTTTTGCTTTTTGTATGATCGTTCTATAGAATTCTTCCTATGCGTTTGCTGTTTTTTCCCATATATAAAATCTGAAACAACGCACATATAAAAGTTGGTATAGCTGACGAATATGCATTGGGGGCAACGTCAGCGTTCTCACGTTCATGGTAGTCGCGAAACTACAACAGAGAAGACGGAGAACAGTGCACCAATGACCTAACAGCTGGGTCTTGATTATGAAGTGTGAAACCTGCAATCTTGGGTTCGTACTCGCTCCGTTTTTTATCTGTGGAGCCCTAAGCTACGGAGCGTAGCGAGGGACCAGTTATCGGCAGTGCTAGGTTACTTCGGATCATCAGACAGGTATTTAGCTAGTGACATCACCTGAATTGATGGAAGTAACCTGCCATAGTCCGTCGACTCGGACACTAACCAGATTACTGCAAAGCAGGACTGTGCTACTTCTATGACGACTTGACGCTCGATCGTCGGAGATTCCGTTGGAACTACCTTGTACTATTTTGAGCTCTAGTCGATTTGAGTCACCACAGGGAGCTTACGAAGTACTTCACTTGTTGTTCAGTGATTGTGTTGAATGTATCAGGATATTCGACTATTTCAGAGTCAAATATTTCATTTATCTAGTTTGTGCAAAAACTGATTTAAAATGAGGGGAAATCGTTTACCTGTAAAGGGGTACAGATAGTGAACAGAAATGAATAAATTTCTGTGAGCGGCCTTAAACAATACAGTATTCTGGTTTATTGGTTTATTTATATGTTATATTACTGATAAACGCACAGCATGTATGGCGTTATACGAATGTACGGTAAAGTGAAATAAGTCGTGGGACACCTTCAAATACCCTATCGGCCCTCCTTTTGCCCGGTGTAGTAGTGCATCGACTCAACAAGCTGCTGGACGTCCCGTGCAGAAGAATTGAACCATTCTGCCTCTACAGCCGTCCATAATGGCGAATGTGTTGCCGCTGAAACATGTTATGCATCAAATGTCCGCTCCATTGCGTCCCACAAATGTTCAATGGGGCTCCTGTCGCGCGGTGTGGGTGACAAAATCATTCTGTCAAACTATCCACAATTTTCTTCAAACCAGTCTTAAATCATTGTGGCCTGGTGACATGGCTGTTTGTCATCCACAAATATTACATCTTTGTTTGTGAACATGAGGTCCAGGAATGGCTGGAAATGGTCTCCAAGTACCATAATATAACCATTTCCAACGAAAAATAAATAAATACGTAAATGACTCAAATGTCTCTAAGCAATATGGGACTTAACAAATAAGGTCATCAGTCCCCTTGACTTAGAACTACTGAAACCTAACCAACCTAAGGACATCACTCACGTCCATGCCAGAGGCAGGATTCGAACCTGCGACCGTAGCAGCAGCGCGGTTCCGGCCTGAAGTGCCTAGAATCGCTGGGCCACAGCGGCTGGCCACTACCAGCTTGCACAGTACCCTGTTAACAGCTTGGGTCCATGGCTTCGAGGGGTGTGCGCCATACTCGAAACTACCATCGGCCCGGTTTTCCAGTCGTCTAGGGTACAACCGATATGTTCACGTTCCCAGGAGAGACACTGCAAGTGTTGTCGTGCTTTTAGCAAAGGCACTGGCGCCGGAATTCTGCTGCAATGGCCCATTAACGCCAAATTTCGCAGCACCATTCTAACGGATACTTTCGTCGTAGGTCCCACATTGATTTCTGCGGTTATTTCATGCAGTGTTGCTTGTCTATAAGCACATACAACTCTATTCAAACGCCACTGCTCCCGGTCATTAAGCGAATAACGTCGACCACTGCGTTGTGCGTGGTGAGAGGTAATGCCTAAAATTTGGTATTCTCGGCGTCTACTGTGCATTTAGAAATATTGAATTCCCTAAGAATTTCAAAAATGGGATGCCCCATACTTTTAGCTCCAGTAACAGCCCGCGTTCAAAGTCTGTTAATTGTCGTCGTGCGGCTATAATCAAGTCGGAAATCCCGAGAATCACCCGAGTGCAAAAGGGAGCTATGCAATGCATTGCCCTTTTATACCTCGTGTACGCGATACTACCGTTATCTGCCTATGTGCATATCGCTATGCCAGGACTTTTGTTACTTGAGTGTTTTTCTTTATCATGAAACCATTAGTACAGTTACAACTCAGGAAAATCACTAGAAAATTACAATTTTAAAAAAATTAAAGAGTAAGAGGTGCTGAATGTTTTAATAGATAAATTAATTTATCATATTATGTGCATTAACTACGGAAATGTAATTTGTCTGTGTGTGTTTCCATTTGCAGTTAGGACCGCCGTTGTCATGGTCCCCCAGCGGCAACTTTCCGAGGTTTCCCCCGACGGACCTGTGGTGTTGGGCCCGCGCGGGGTCCAGTGATGTGTCGAGAAGTCAGACCCGTCGCAAGTCTTGTAATCCGTAGCGACGGCTGCAATAAGGCGGAGTAGTGCGGGACTCGTATTGACAAGCGCGCCTTCGGGACCTCGGCGGGCCTTTGTCATTCCCAAGGGGCAGTTCCTTCTGACTCACTCCCTGTTCCATTGTCAGATGAAAGGCGGGGCCTCCAGTGCAGATTAAAACATTCTGGACTGGACTGGGTCATGACATAGGCTACAGTACTGATGTGCCAGTGATAAACAACTATATCGCTGAAGAACTCAAAGGGAAAAACAGGAAGACAATTGCGATCACGCAGTTCACTATTGCCTAGGGGCGCAGATAAAAATAGTACCTCTTCCCACACATGTTTTGTTTCTTAACCAGAATTAGTATATTTTTATAAATTTGTTCAAAAAACGATTGCAGTGATTTAGGTTTGAGTTATTCTTATAGAGCCACACGATGACGAAGAGGAAAAGAGGAAACTAGCTGATGCGACGTCGGAATGCAATCAAAACAGGAGTCATCGTTTCTACACAAATCGGAATTTTGCACTCTCTACTCCAGAAACTGTGCGTGATCTGGAAACAGCGATGGCATAATGCCCTGCAATACCTGGAATGCGCTTTCCTTCCGGGCAGCGGTATGTGTTTCAGAAACCACGCCTTTCGAATACTATTTTGCGGGGCAAAATCCACTCAATTACTAATATCATTTCAGATTTGTAGATGCTTTCATATGAAACTAAAGGTATTACGCTCAAGGCTACAGAGGCAGTTGATGTGTGCCGTTCACTAAAAGAGTTTCCCAAAACTACTTTGAATGCTCAGACCGAGCTGCACCACAAAAGTTTGTTATCCAATTTTGATTCTGTATGTAGGTAATCTTTATCCTACCAATACGCCTAACTGCAGAACACTGTTATTCCTTACTGTTGATCTTGTTTCCGTAGGACATATGTCCATTTTGTTTTATTCTCAGCTGAAGTAATTGAACTATTTTCAAAATAAACACTTTTATATGTGTTACTTACGTGCCCTGAAACACTACAGATACCCTACAAGCTTGTTGGTTCCAAAAATAGAGCATTTGGCATTCAGAAAAACTCATGTTACTAGCTACTCTTTCCAGGGCTATACAGGGTGTTCGGAAATTCAGGTTATAAACTTGTAGGACTTGTAGAGGAGAGTGAGTACGTAGTATTTTGAATAATGAGGAAATAAATTAGGCGTGACACAGTACAATTTTAGGCAACAATTCGAAAGGAGACATAAGAAGACATCCACATATCACTTTTGCATGTACTGACATTTAAACATCACGTGTTTATATTATTCCATAAGAAAAAAGAACCGAGCTTACTTGACGCAAAGGATGGTAGTGACGCATTAGTGGCGACCACCAGTGTTTCTACAGACATTGCACCAATGAAGCATGTTCTGGTACATATTTTCCATCCCACCTGGTGTCTCTTCAGTTTCTAGTGAACCGACCAGAACTCTTGACAGCAGTCCTCCCTCCAACTCTACGTCAGGTGACGGTCTGACGTAGAGCACGTTGTCCAGTCTATCCTATTGAGTAACAGGATAAGCAGCTCTTGAGACATTTCTGTTTCACTCAGAAAACGTGGACGCGTTACGCGTCTGAACAAAAACTATGCGACTTAACTTCTGAGGTCATCAGTCGCCTACAACTTAGAACTAATTAAACCCAACTAGCCTAAGGACATCACACACATCCATGCCCGAGGCTTGATTCGAACCTGCGACCGTAGCGGTCGCTCGGTTCCAGACTGTAGCGCCTAGAACCGCACGGCCACTCCGGCCGCCAATATGAAATAGGTGGGTTCAGGAGGGTATTACGGAGAGCCGTGCTGTATCCCAACGGCCTCATATCACTAGCAGTCGAAATGACAGGCATCTTATCCTCGTGGCTGTAACGGATTGTGCAGCCACGTCTCGATCCCTGAGTCAACAGATGGGGACGTTTACTAGACAACAACCATCTGCACAAACAGTTCGACGACGTTTGCAGCAGCATGGACAATCAGCTCGGAGACCAAGGCTGCGATTACCCTTGAAGCTGCACCACAGACAGGAGCGCCTGCGATGGTGTACTCAACGACGAACCCCGATGCACGAATGGCAAATCGTCATTTTTTCGAATGAATCCAGTTTCTGTTTACAGCACCTGATGGTCGCATCCGTGTTTGGTGACATCGCTGTGAACGTACATTGAAAGCATGTATTCGTCATCGTCATAGTGGCGTATCACTGGGCGTGATGATATGGGGTGCCATTGGTTACACGCCTCGGTCACCTCTGTTCGCATTGACGGCACTTTGGACAGTGGACGTTACGTTTCAGATGTGTTACGACCCTGGCTCTACTCTTCATTCGATCCCTGTGAAAACCTACATTTCAGCAGGATAATGCACGTCCGCATGTTTCAGGCCCTGAACGCTCCTTTCTACATACAGAAAATGGTCAACTGCTGCCCTGGTCAGCACATTCTCCAGATCTCTCACCAAGTGAAAAGGTCTGGTCAATGGTGACCGAGCAAATGGCTCGTCACAATACGCCAGTCACTACTCTTGATGAACTGTGGTATCGTGTTGAAGCTACATGAGAAGCTGTACCTGCACACGCCATCCAAGCTCTGTTTGACTCAATGCCCAGGCGTATCAAGGCCGTTATTACGGCCAGAGGTGGTTCTTCCGGGTGCGTGAAAATGTAATCACATGTCAGTTCTAGCATAATATTTTTGTGCAATGAATACCCGTTTGTCATCTGCATTTTTTCTTGGTGTAGCAATTTCAATGGCCAGTAGTGTAAGTAACGGCGATTTCCTAACACCCTGCATTATCTTGTATTTCAGAGGTTTGAATCGATTTAACTAGTAATGTCTTCGAAAAGAAAAGCTCTTAATGAACGTGTAACACGCAGCAGTACGTGAATGGGCCGCACTGTAAAGCCTGTGCCCCACTCCTCTAGTCATAGATTTCGTCATCTTGGTCCGAGACTCGCGCTAGCGCCACGTCGCAAGCATGCCTCATAATACTGATTCCTCAGAACAGTTTACGCTGCCTCCGTACTCACTTCTATGCTGTCTACGGCATGGTAAGACACTTAACCTCGACTACACCTATCTGTTGTAGTGAAGACGTGTTAATGTGGGTAGCCGGCCCGGTTGGCCGAGTACTTTTAGGCGCTTCATTTTGGAACCGTGCGACCGCTACGGTCGCAGGTTCGAATCCTTCCTCGGGAATGGATGTGTGTGATGTCCTTAGGTTAGTTAGGATTAAGTAGTTGTAAGTTCTAGGGGACAGATGACCTCAGATGTTAAGACCCCTAGTGCTCAGAGCCATTTGAAACATTTTGTTACTGTGGTGTTTTTAATTAGTTCACATATTTATGCGACAGACGGAAATTTAAGTAGATTCATCCCGCTTCATATCACACACAGACAGGCGTTTGTTGTCCCAATCAATTTAGCCATGGACTACCGCTTTTAACGTGTTTTCTGTTTCTATCTTGTCGGTGAATGACAGGACTTGGGTATTATCAGTCACTCTCCCGTGCCGTGACTGTTTAAGAAGCTTGTGAGTATGCAGCTCTCACTGAAATTTGGTGCTCTATAGATATTCACTCCTATCCTTATACAATTGTAATTTGTAATGTTTTAATTTCTTGCACAGATAACCTGCAGCCGTATCTCTACCTACGCGAAACCAGTTCGGACTTATATTAAAGGTATTGTAACCCCCCCCCCCCCCATGAACCATGGACCTTGCCGTTGGTGGGGAGGCTTTCGTGCTTCAACGATACAGATAGCCGTACCGTAGGTGCTACCACAACGGAGGGGTATCTGTTGAGAGGCCAGACAAACGTGTGTTTCCTGAGGTGGGGCAGCAGCATTTTCAGTAGTTGCAGGGCCAACAGTCTGGATGATTGACTGATCTGGCATTGTAACACTAAGCAAAATGGCCTTGCTATTCTGGTACTGCGAACGGCTGAAAGCAAGGGGAAACACAGCCGTAATTATTCCCGAGGGCATGTCACTTTACTGTATGATTAAATGATGATGGCGTCCTCTTGGGTAAAATATTCCGGAGGTAAAATAGTCCCCCATTCGGATCTCCGGGCGGGGACTACTCAAGAGAACGTTGTTATCAGGAGAAAGAAAACTGGCGTTCTACGGATCGGAGCCAATTCTGTCGGAAAACTCACCATTGTATGACATAGCAACAAACTTCTAGCCCTGTGGTTCACTTGTCTACTTCTTGTCACGAATCTTTGACTCTAGCTTATTATAAAGGTTCATTACACTTAAAAAGAGAAATGGATAGGTTAAAGTTAGAATTAGTGAAGTTCGGTGGCAGGAGAAACTAAACTTTTGGTCAGGTGAGTACAGGGCTAAAAATACAAAATCAAATAGGGCTAATGCAAGAGTAGGTTTAATAATTAATAAAAAACAGGAGTACGGGTAAGCTACTACAAACAGCATAGTGAACGCATTATTGTGGCCAAGATAGACACGAAGCCCACGCCTACTGCAGTACAATAAGTTTATATGCCAACTATCTCTGCAGATGATGAAGAATTTGATGGGCCGCGCGGGATTATCCGAGCGGTCTGAGGCGCCGCAGTCATGAACTGAGAAGGGCGACGGAAATTTAATAGTCATGGGAGACTGAAATTCAAGAGTAGGAAAAGGGAGAGAAGGATACATATTCGGTGAATATGGATTGGGGCTAAGAAACGTAAGAGGAAGCCGCCTGGTAGAATTATGCGCAGAGTATAACTTAATCATAGCTAACACTTGGTTTAAGATTCATGAAAGAAGGTTGTATACATGCAAGAACCCTGGAGATACTAAAAGGTATTAGATAGATTATATGATGATAAGACAGAGATTTAGGAACAAGGTTTTAAATTGTAAGACATTTCCAGGGGCAGATGTGGACTCTGACCACAATCTATTGGTTTTTAACTGTAGATTAAAACTGAAAAAACTGCAGAAAGGTGGGAATTTAAGGAGATGGGACCTGGATAAACAGAAAGAACCAGAGGTTGTACAGAGTTTCAGGGAGAGCATAAGGGAACAATTGACAGGAATGGGGGAAAGAAATACAGTAGAAGAAGATTGGGTAGCTTTGAGGGATGAAATAGTGAAGGCAGGGCTAGTAGAAACCCTTGGGTAACAGAAGAAATATTTAATTGATGAAAGGAGAGAATATAAAAATGCAGTAAATGAGGAAGGCAAAAAGGAATACAAACGTCTCAAGAATGATATCGACAGGAAGTGCAAAATGGCTAAGCAGACATGGCTATTGGACAAATGTAAGGATGTAGAGGCTCTCACTAGGGGTAAGATACTGCCCACACAAAAATTAAAGAGACCTTTGGAAAAGAAGAACCACTTGTATGAATATCAAGAGCTTTGATGGAAACCCAGTTCTAAGCAAGGAAGGGAATGCAGAAAGATGGAAGGAGTATATAGAGGATCTATACAAGGGCGATGTACTTGAGGTCAATATTATGGAACGGGAAGACGATGTAGATGAAGATGAAATGGGAGATTTGATAGAGCGTGAAGAGTTTGACAGAGTACTGAGAGACCTGAGTCGAAACAAGGCCCCGGGAGTAGACAACATTCCATTTGAACTACTTATGGCCTCGGGAGAGCCAGTCATGACAAAACTCTACCATCTGCTGAGCACGATGTATGAGACAGGCGAAATACCCTCAGACTTCAAGAAGAATATAATAATTCCAATCCCAAAGAAAGCAGGTGTTGACAGATGTGAAAATTACCGAACAATCAGTTTAATAAGACACAGCTGCAAAATACTAACGTGAATTCTTTAGAGACGAATGGATAAACTGGTGGAAGCCGACCTCGGGGAAGATCAGTTTGGATTCCGTGAAAATGTTGGAACACATGAGGCAATACTGACCTTACGACTTATCTTAGAAGAAAGATTAAGGAAAGGCAAACATACATTTCCAGCATTTGTAGACTTAGAGAATGCTTTTGAAAATGTTGATCGGAATACTCTCTTTCAAATTCTGAAGGTGGCAGAGGTAAAATACAGGGAGCGAAGGGCTATTTACAATTTGTACAGAAAGCAGATGACAGTTATAAGAGTCGAGGGGTATGAAAGGGAAGCAGTTGTTGGGAAGGGAGTAAGACAGGGTTGTAGCCTCTCCCCGATGTTATTCAATTTGTATATTGAGGAAGCAATAAAGGAAACAAAAGAAAAGTTCGGACTAGAAATAAAAACATTGAGGTTCGCCGATGACATTGTAATTCTGTCAGAGACAGCAAAGGACTTGGAAGAGCTGTTGAACGGAATGGACAGTGTCTTGAAAGGAGGGTATAAGATGAACATCAATAAAAGCAAAACGAGGATAATGGAATGTAGTCGAATCAAGTCGTGTGATGCCGAGGGAATTAGATTAGAAAATGAGACACTTAAAGTAGTAAAGGAGTTTTGCTATTTGGGGAAGCAAAGTAACTGATGATGGTCGAAGTAGTGAGGATATAAAATGCAGACTGGCAATGGTAAGGAAAGCGTTTCTGAGGTAGAGAAATTTGTTAACATCGAGTATAGATTTAAAGGTCAGGATGTCGTTTCTGAAAGTATTGGTATGGAGTGTAGCGATGTATGGAAGTGAAACGTGGATGATAGATAGT
Organism: Schistocerca cancellata; assembly: GCF_023864275.1. NCBI lineage: Eukaryota > Metazoa > Arthropoda > Insecta > Orthoptera > Acrididae > Schistocerca > Schistocerca cancellata. Next base: position 567,102,465 of record NC_064628.1, read on the forward strand.
TTAAACAAGAAGAGAATAGAAGATTTCGAAATGTGGTGCTATAGAATAATGCTGAAGATTAGATGGGTAGATCACATAACTAATGAGGAGATATTGAATAGAAGTAGGTACGAGCTTGTGGCACACCTTGACTAGAAGAAGGGATCGGTTGGTAGGACATGTTCTGAGACACCGAGGGATCACCAATTTAATTCTGGTGGGCAGCGTGGAGAGTAAAAATCGTGGAGGGAGTCCAAGAGATGAAGACACTAATCAGATTCAGAAGGATGTAGGCTGAAGTAGGTACTGGGAGATGAAGAAACTTGCACAGGATAGAGTTTCATGGAGAGCTGCATCAAACCAGTCTCAGGACTGAAGACCACAACAACATCAAATTGTAACCGCAGTTGCGGAAGATTTTATTAGCCACGTGCAATTTTGGATGCGATTGCTAGACTTCGAAAATAAAATTTTAAATAATGATTTATGAGGAAAGAAATCGAAAATCACTGTTTTTCATCAAATTCAGAAAGATGTAGGGTACTGGTTATTCCATGGTAAACTGAAAATTGTAACGAAATAATAAGTAGCCACTTGCATAAAAGGAATTTAATTTCTTTATCAGTTTCGGGCACTTAGTCGCCTGTTAATACAATAAGAGCTCATACTGAAGAAATGGATTCCCTATTGTATCACTTATTGCTCCTGCATATTTCTTTTAGGGTCATGGCATTTTTCTGTGTGCATCTTATCGTTGACACTTGCAAATAATGCGATAGGTATACCCCTCTGAAGAAGGGCAGTAAGTGCCCAAAACGCACAAAGAAAATTTCTTCATACAACTGACTTTATTATTTCGTTGTATACGACTACAGTTGAGGACGATGGGTAAACAACTAGACTGAAAATTATAAGTGGTTTCGCAGGAACTTCACACTGGAGACACTCCACTTATAATTTATTGGCGTTAAGACAGCTTTAGAAGATCGGAAAATATAGAATGACATTTAGCGTGAATTAAACAGAATGAAACTAAAATAGTACAATTAACGTGTATCGCTACTCAGCGAATTGTAATGAGATCAATGGATCATGCCGCTGATTTCCAAAACTTCTAAATTGGATACGTAACAAAAGGGAAACACTTCGCACTTCGTCAACATATCAATGAGTATATTACATACTACAAGCATGACCATGTATCTGACACTCAGTAGGAGGTAAAACAATACATTTACGAGATTTCAACCACCTGTATATTAACAGAGAAGCGCAAGACATTCATTGCCCGATCTGGCTACCTCAGACTCTTTAGTAGGGTGTGATAACAAGCTAGCCTAACGTACAATACTCCAATAATGAAACAAAGTCCTCTTAATAAATTCCCGAGCATTGATGGAATCCCCGCAGAATTCCATAAATGTTATTGATACCTATAAGGACCGAAATTAACACAAATTTAAAACGACGTACTATGACGAGATGAATCGTCACCTGATTTTAAGGGTGGCATCACGGTCTTAATTGCGAAAGAATCTTCTCAAAAAGAAAATAATTGGGGCATCTTCGCCCAATAACGTTTAACAATACCGATTTCAAATTCATGATCCGTGTTCGCAATTCATCACTCAAATTATTTAGCAAGTCTTGTTTGATTATCAAAACAGTGTAACTCCTAGTCCCAGAATGGCAAATATATAGTACTATCAACATTTGGTAATGTGGCAGTGAGGGCACGATAAGCATTTTTTGCTGTACTGTTAGCGTTTTTAGACTTTAAGCGACATCGCTGAAAAGTTTGTTGAGATAATCATGAGATTTGTTACTAAGTCAACATCAAAATTAAGGTTGACGTATCCTTCAGTATACTAATAATATTGTTACGAGGATTCTACCAAGGACGCCCACCATTGGCTATGCCATTTACTTTAGCAGTAGAGACATTGTTGTGACGCTTCTATAAAACTCTAATGGATATAACGGAGTATCGCTAACGAATATCAGTAGATACTTATGCTCTCGACTTCACTGATGTTGGCAGGGGAACTGGAATGCATTTGATGTGGAGTCTGTTTTAGGAACATCAACAATGAGATAAGGATCGTTTAAAAACAGCCTACTTCATAAATATTTTGGTTGTACCCAAGGTACTACAGGTACCGTATATCAGCCAAAATGAGCAAATCATATCAACCAGAGCGTGGATGATATTTTAATAGTTTATTTTGCGGCGCTGGGTACAAGAAGGGGTCTTCAGGCCACAACCGGTGCCTGAGACATTCCTGGAAGTGGTACAAGTTCGACTTGACCAGACCACGAAAAGGGGAGCTATAAGGTATTAACATACTACAAGCAGTCGGATTTGTTGTTGTGTCGCTGTTTTCTTGACAACTCAGATACGCAGTAAAACACTTCAGTCGCGTGGTTTTGGGCCCTTTGCCACGGATCGGACGGGTCCCCCCGCCGGAGATTCGAGTTCTCCCTCGGGTATGGGTCTGTGCGTTGTCTTTAGCGTAAGTTAGTTTAAGTTAGACTAAGTAGTGTGTAAGCATATTGAACGATGACCTCAGCAGTTTGGTCCCACAGGAACTTACCACAGATTTCCAAATTTCCAAAACACTTCTAGAATTAACGAGGAGGATTGCAGCCAGAACTGGAAACCGCCACACAAGAACACATGTGAATGAAATTGCAGCTCCTGAGTCACAAGCTGACTGCCACAAGAAGACTAAGACGCGTGATCCTAAAATGTCGGTCAGCCATTGGATGCAAATGCAAATTCGATCCACCAACGACAAAGCCGATACGATGGAAAATTAGAGCCTTCTGTGAATCATGTCAGCAGCAAAGGCTATTCATAGAGAACCACTTGGTGAAACAGCGAGAAATTAATTGGACCTTCAGGCAGTCAGAGAGAGAGAGAGAAATGGGCACTGAAGAGACTGTGAGTTAGCCTTCAGAAGGCATGTCAACCTGCTGCCGACTTTGTCTCCGCCCAGGGTCAGTAAGCGTCGGAATTTTCCATGTCCGACGTCTGCCTCCGAAAATCACAATAATATCGCTTCTGCGAGCCAGTTACCGCGGAAATCATTTGCTGAGAACAAGAGAACAGTAGCACCAAATTGTACTTCACCGAAGGGCAATTAAGCCTGCCAGTCAGTTGCAATAAGACGATCTACAGTCACTGGCCATCTTCTCGAAGCCACCCAGCATTAAAAATGAAAGATGCTGTCTGTCAACTCGCCACGCCGACCTCGCATCTACTGCACGTGCCTTCGCAAAAAAGTTGATGATGTGGTGAATTCCGCTCTGTTACCTGGTAATTAAAGAGTCATGTCTATACCAGCCAAATCCGGCCTAAGATTAACAATTGTGGTAATGCTTTAGTATTAAATGTAATTTTGGCGCCGTGTTTTGGGCGACTATATTTGTAATTGGCACATTATCAATTTTATTCTTCGAATTCGTTAAATATGGCCAGCAGATACCATTAAATTACCGTTCCAGGTTACCGCAACAGCTACCACAGTCGGAGGAAGCCGTCTACTAAATCCGTGTATTCATTTTCATATCATGTTTGCATAGGACATATACAGTATCCTCAAAGCGAGACCAAAGCCTGTCCAAAAAAATTTGAAGCTCCTCTACAGAAAAGTGGACACTTCGCACCCTTAAAATTATTTTAAGGTGTATTAGGCTCGTAACCTACGTGTGTAGTCGCTTTCGCAATAAGTCCAGATTTTCTACATCTGAGGCATTCTTGTCTGCAGCCTTATTTGCGCAGATTACTGTTCCCTTCTGATGCCTGTTGGCAAGGTAGCTTTGGCAGCGGACCACGCTTTCTTGTTCCATGGACCCAGAGCAGAGACACACTTGCTTTCTGCTGCAGCGGCACTTTCGCCGTCGTACGACGTCTGGCTTGACCGGCAATCTGGTGCCTTTACCAGCTACGTCGTGGTGGCTCTAGGTTAAGTAAAATTTGTCGCTTGAGGCGTACCACGGCAGAGTGTCGCCGACTAATTGGGAACCATTCCTCTGTCCTATTCGTGAATACAGTAAGCTCATTAGGTTTAAACTGTGTTCTGCAGGCACGATGTTCCTCCTCGCTGTACCTGCTCTTTAAGTACTTATTTAAAAAAAAAAAAGATTAAATTAACGCAATAACAGCCCTCGCTCACAAAAATTAAGCTTTTTGAGCTGATTTCGGCATTACTATGAGTGGTTTCATCAGAAGTCAAACATTCAAATTGGCTTACATGTAAAAAAATTATGGGAAAACTTTTTTTTTATATAAGGGTAAGTACTGACTAACAGTACAAGAAAGAAACAGCACTTCCACGTCACACACAAAATAAATATCAAGCGACAAATCTTTAGTCACAAAATTTCAAAAAAGAATACATGGAAGGCAAGTCACTATGGGCTGCTCACACATATCAAGCCACAGGTAGCAACAGACTGAGGTGCCAGCGTTAGCAGATGCGGGCAGGTGAATATTACACCAAGAGTACTGTCTAGAAGCCGCAAATACAAATAGACTAGTTTTCAAAATGTTGACAGATGAATATTAAAATGAACATTATTTAGTACATGAAGTAAAAGGAAATGTTTTATTTGAGAGCAGCAGACATGTTAACTTTTTGTCTACATAAGAGCTTAGAAGTACAGTTCAAAGGCTGAAACCGAAAACGCCATTATAGAATTACAAAGGGGCCTGAATGACTCAGCGTGTAAAAAAACGATATAACATGAAATGGAGACAGTATAAACCCTTTAAGAAACAAAAAATAATGGGTCGACTTAGATACCAAGAAAGTTTCGGTAACTGCACTTGGGAAGGATGATGATGATGATGAGTCCCATACTCCTTTACAGAGCGTAGGGGAGCGACGTGGGAGACCCGCGCCGCCTTACTAGGCCAGGTCCTAGTGGAGGTGGTTTGTCATTGCCTTCCTCCGCACTTGGCAACATGAAATCAAATATCAAGTAACGGCTTTATACCACTAAAGGAGTTTTTATTACGTAATTGTAGCTGCTCATTAAGAATGAGGCCTTCATTTGGAGAAAGATGTTTAAAAACTTCTAATTCTTCGGACATATCTAATCTACGTCCTTTCTTCTCGGTCTGCAGAATATTGACATCGTGAACAGCTTTAGGCGCGTGATATGTAATCAGAAGGTGGTCGGCTAGAGAAGAATTTTTGATGCTAGTGCCAATTTTTCCTAAAAGACGTTCTTTGTATCTGACCGTATAGGCACTTCCTGTTTGTCCAATTTAGTAAGAAGAGCTGGTATCGCAGAAAATCTTATAGCACTAGAGTTTTCCATAAGGATCGAATCGATTTTAAATTATGAATGATATTTTTTTTTCAACTATTATTGGTTGAAAAGGCGACATTACAGTTACATTTAGCAGGAAGAAGGCGTTGAATCTGATACGAGATGGGCCACAAGAAAAGAACAGAAAAAAACTACTTTAGGCTGGATTGATGGTAGAGGTGCCAGGTGTAGTAACTCTTTTAACAGTTCATATTCGTTATTAGCTGATATCGTTTTGATTAAATTAATTTCATCATCAAATTTTTCTTTGGAGAGTTCAGTAGAAGTATCTCTATGAGTTGCAGAGTGAAAGAAAGCGTTTCTATGAGCTTGTGGGTGAATGGAAGGCCCAAGTACGATATGATAGGTGCGAACAAAAAATAATGAGACTCATGCGAAAAAAATGTTGCTTACCGTTTTAATCGAGTTTAGCGTTCTCTCCTTCAAAGCAGTTCCCTTCTGATGGAACACACTTTTTCCAGCGCTCCTGCCATTGATGGTAACATTTCTGGAACTCATCGTCTGTAATATCCTCCAAGACCCTCGTCACAGTACCGAGCGAGGTGGCGCAGTGGTTAGACACTGGACTCGCATTCGGGAGGACGACGGTTCAATCCCGCGTCCGGCCATCCTGATTTAGGTTTTCCGTGATATCCCTAAATCGCTCCAGGCAAATGCCGGGATGGTTCCTTTCAAATGGCACGGCCGACTTCCTTCCCCATCCTTCCCTAATCTGATGAGAAAGATGACCTCGCTGTCTGGTCTCCTTCCCCCAACAAACCAACCCTTTTTTGGACATCTTGTGTTGTTTGAAAATGGTGTCCCTGGACCGCCGTTTTGACTCTTGGAAATAGAAAAAAATCGCACGGAGCGATATCTGGTGAATAAGGTGGCTGTGGTAGTACTGAAATTTGTTTTGAGATTAAGAATTGCTGTACTGACAGAGCAGTATGGGACGGCGCATTATCGTGATGCAGAATTCAATTATCAGCAATGTTGGCACGGACACGAAGAACTCCTTTACGAAGTCTTTCTAAAATTTCTTTGTAGTAATATTGGTTAACTGTTCGTCCAGGAGGCACCCATTCTTTGTGAACTATTCCCTTGGAATCAAAGAAGCACACAAACAAGCGGTTCACTTTTGACTTTGACATGCGAGCTTTGTTTGGTCTGGGTGATCCCTTTGCTAACTTTGGCGTTTCGTCTCTGGATCATACTGAAAAAACCAACTTTCATAACCAGTGACAACACGGCTCAACAATTCTAGATTGATTTCCGTTTCGCTCTAACCGATCGGCTGCCACATTTTTCCGTGTTTCTCGCTGCTGTGGTGTGAGACTTTTGGGGATCATTTTTGCACAAATCTTTCTCATACCAAGATCTTCAGTTATTATTAGATGAACCATTTCTCGATTGATGTTCAGTTCTTCTGTAATCATTTTCACGGATAATCTTCAATCATATCGTACAAGTTCACGCACCCTGGCCAAGTTGACAACCGTCCATGAGGTTGATGGTCGTCCATTGCAGTCTTCTTCTTTAACATTGCCTTCACTAAACATATTATGCCAATGAAACACTTGAGCTCTTGACATAATCTCCTCTCCAAAAGCCTTCTGACGCTTACCGTAAGTTGTCGTCGCGTTTCCACCCAATTTAATGAAAAAAAAGTGGCATACCGTTGCGCAATATTATGTGGTTCCATTTCCGTGACGAGAGAGACAAACACGTGTCAACTTGTTACAGCACAACTCACGACTGAGCAGTTGCATCGATATGCATCTTGGAGTAGAAGCAGCTTATAGGCCAAGGTCAAAGATATTGTGCCTACGCAAGCCTGCAGTGTTGCCACATCTTGCAAAGAAAATCAGTCTCATTATTGGACGTTTGTTTGTGATTGCTCTTCTGTGAGTGTAAATTTACAATTGGTGATGTCCTTATATACAAACTGTTATTTATTGTTCTGTTTATACAGGGTGTTCCAAACGGTACGGCCAAACCTTCAGGAAACATTCCTCACACACAAAGAAAGAAAATATGTTATGTGGACATGTGTCCTGAAAAGCTTACTTTCCATGTTAGAGCTCATTTTATTACTTCTCTTCAAATTACATTAATCATGGAATGGAAACACACAGCAACAGAACGTACCAGCGTGACTTCAAACACTTTATTACAGGAAATCTTCAAAATGTCCTCCGTTAGCGAGGATACATGCATCCACCCTCCGTCGCATGGAATCCCTGATGCGCTGATGCAGCCCTGGAGGATGGCGTATTGTATCACAGCCGTCCACAATACGAGCACGAAGAGTCTCTACATTTGGTACCGGGGTTTCTTAGACAAGAGCTTTCAAATGCCCCCATAAATGAAAGTCAAGAGGGTTGAGGTCAGGAGTGCGTGGAGGCCATGGAATTGGTCCGCCTCAACCAATCCATCGGTCACCGGATCTGTTGTTGAGAATCGTACGAACACTTCGACTGAAATGTGCAGGAGCTCCATCGTGCATGAACCGCATGTTGTGTCGTACTTGTAAAGGCACATGTTCTAGCAGCACAGGTAGAGTATCCCGTATGAAATCATGATAACGTGCTCCATTGAGCGTAGGTGGAAGGACATGGGGCCCAATCAAGACATCACCAACAATGCCTGCCCAAATGCTCACAGAAAATCTGTGTTGATGACGTGATTGCACAATTGCGTGCGGATTCTCGTCAGCCCACACATGTTGATTGTGAAAATTTACAATTTGATCACGTTAGAATGAAGCCTCATCCGTAAAGAGAACATTTGCACTGAAATGAGGATTGACACATTGTTGGATGAACCATTCGCAGAAGTGTACCCGTGGAGGCCAATCAGCTGCTGACAGTGCCTGCACACGCTGTACATGGTACGGAAACAACTGGTTCTCCCGTAGCACTCTCCATAGAGTGACGTGGTCAACGTTACCTTGTACAGCAGCAACTTCTCTGACGCTGACATTAGGGTTATCGTCCACTGCACAAAGAATTGCCTCATCCATTGCAGGTGTGCTCGTCATTCTAGGTCTTCCCCAGTCGCGAGTCATAGGCTGGAATGTTCCGTGCTCCCTAAGACGCCGATCAATTGCTTCGAACGTCTTCCTGTCGGGACACCTTCGTTCTGGAAATCTGTCTCGATACAAACGTACCGCGCCACGGCTATTGTCCCGTGATAATCCATACATCAAATGGGCATCTGCCAACTCCGCATTTGTAAACATTGTACTGACTGCAGAACCACGTTCGTGATGAACACTAACCTGTTGATGCTACGTACTGATGTGCTTGATGCTAGTACTGTAGAGCAATGAGTCGCATGTCAACACAAGCACCGAAGTCAACGTTGCCTTCCTTCAATTGGGCCAACTGGCGGTGAATCGAGAAAGTACAGTACATACTGACGAAACTAAAAAGAGCTCTAACATGGAAATTAAGCGTTTCCGGAAACATGTCCACATAACATCTTTTCTTTATTTGTGTGTGAGGAATGTTTCCTAAAAGTTTGGCCGTAACTTTTTGTAACACCCTGTACATATGTGATTTTTTTATATCATGTTGTTTCTGTAATTTTTACTGTGATGTTATGAGCCATACGCTAAATAAATAAATAAATTACTTTATTGACGCACCTCGTATGTTTCTTTTCAAAAAACATTGAATGAGTTTTTATTTTTCTTCTACTGTAAACGTCAAGTCAAGAAAGTTTCGTTGATGGGCCTCGTTTCCTAGTTTACTGGTGAAGGATATTTTCTTGTGAAGTCATTAAAGAGTTGAAAATACAGTCATTGCCATCAGCGGGTACTTTGTAGATGACTAAAATACACTACGTGATCAAATGTATCCGGACACCTGGCTGAAAATGACTTACAAGTTGGTGGCGCCGTCCATCGGTAACGCTGGAATTCAGTATAGTGTTGGCCCACCCTTAACCTTGATGACGGCATTCACTCTAGCAGGAATACGTTCAGTCAGGTGGTTGAAGGTTTCTCGAGGAATGGCAGCCCATTTTGCATGGAGCGCAGCACTAAGGAGAGGCATCGATGTCGGTTGGTGAGGCCTTACACGTAGTCGGCGTTCCAAACTATCCCAAACGGATTCCCTAGGATACAAGTCAGCACTCAGTACGGGGCCAGTCCATTACAGGGATGTTATTGCCGTGTAACCACTCCACGAAAGCCATGTATTATGAACAGGCGCTCGATCGTGTTGAAAGATGCAATCGCCATCCCCGAATTGCTCTTCAATAGTGGTAAACAAGAAGGTGTTTAAAAGATCAATGTAGGCCAGTGCTGTGATAGTACCACGCAAAAACAACAAGGAGTGCAAGCCCCATCCATGAAAAACTCGACCACACCATAATACCACCCTCTCCGAATTTGAATGTTGGCACTACACGTGCTGGCAGATGACCTTCACTGGGCATTCGCCAGGGCCACACCCTGCCGTCGGATCGCCACATTGTGTACCGTGATTTGTCACTCTACACAACGTTTCTCCACTGTTCAATCGTCCAATGTTTATGTTCCTTACACCAAGCGAGGCGTCGTTTGACATTTACTGGTGTGATGTGTGGCTTATGAGCAGCCGCTGAACAATGAAATCCAAGTTTCCTCACCTCCAATCTATCCGTCATAGTACTTGCAATGGATCCTGATGCAATTTGGAATTCCTTTGTGACGGTCTGGATAGATGTCTGCTACACATTACGACCCTCTTCAACTGTCGGCGGTCTCTGTCAATCAACAAACGAGATCGGCCTTTGCGCTTTTGTGCTGTATTTGTCCCTTCAACTTTCCACTTCACTATCACATCGGAAACAGCGGACCTAGGGGTGTTTAGGAGTGTCAAAACCTCGCGTACAGATTTATGACACAAGTGACACCCAATCACCTGACCACGTTCGAAGTCCGTTAGTTCCCCAAAGTGACCCATTCTTCTCTCTCACGATATCTAATGACTATTGATGATGCTGATATGGAGTACCTGGCAGTAGGTGGCAGCACATTGCACCTAATATGAAAAACGTATGTTTTTGGGGGTGTCCGGATACTTTTGATCACATATTCCATTATAAACATATCTGAAATAGGAGACAATGCCTAGTGCTGTAGCTGAGAAAGAGTCGAAAATCTATCCTGGTGAGTTAATGAAAATGTCAGCAAGGCTAGCAGATAACAGATTTCCGATAGCGAGACCGTCGGATTGCTGATACAATGGTTCATTAAATTCAAAATAGTATTATTTGACTACGACTGTGATTAGATTCATGAAGTCTGTGATTTGTTCGTCTTTTTTGAAATGACGAACGTTTTTTTTTTCCACGATCATACACGTTTTTTTGCACGGGAACGTTTGTATAGAGGTTTTTGATGTCTAGTGAAAACAACTTGGTATCTGAAAACAACTTGGTATCTTGGCTGCATTCTAAAACTTTTATTTTATGGACTAAGGCGTCACTATTGGGGATGGAATAATTGTTCTCGACGATGAACGATTTTTTAAGAGTTTCATGCAGAAATTTGGCAATTCATGGTTCGCACTGTTCATACTATCAGAAATCGGGCGCATCGGATGGTTAGGTTTGTGAATTTTGATGAGAACGAAGTTTTGGGGTGGAGATTCACGTTTATAAGCATTTTCTTATGAAAAGTTTTGATTAAATATTTTGCGTCATTTATAGCTGAGGTAACTTCTTTTTGTAATTCCGGAGACGGATCCTCATGCAGTTCCGAAATAAAATTTTCATTTAAAAAATCTGATGTCTTATAAATATATTCAGAATTGTAGGCATTAACCAAAGAGCGACCTTGTCATACTTAGTTATTAAAGCATCAGCTTATTTAAGTTTATTATTAATCGATTTAACCGACTTCCTATGTTATGCGTAACATTTTGAACACAGGCTGTGTTTTTACTGAGAGTGTTAGCTACGTCAAAGGCAGTTCTAAGTCGACATGAAATATCCATTTTTATTCAATGGAGACCAATTTTTAGATTGGCAAGCATCTTTTCTACTACATTTTTGTCTGCCAAGTTGGGCATGACATTGTACATTAGGCCTTTTTCAGGTAAGACAGTTTGATTCTGTGTAAAAATAATGTTGGTTTTCTTTAAAATTCTTTTATAAAATACGCTGTGATTGTATTTCTGATTGAAAATACTTTGATAACATTTTTCAGCAGGAAACAGACAAAAAAAGTTTACTAAGCTTCTGTTTACAAATTTCTAAATGTTCGTTAATTTGCATACATAAATCGTCGACGTTAAAATAATAATTGATACGGAATATATTTGTGAGCTCTAAATGTAGAAAATATGCCTCTTCATTGAGAACATCTTTTTTAGCATATAGCTTTTTAGCATGATCAGAAATGATATTTTTAACTACAGGTCTGAAAAACTTGGGATCTTTCTAACAATTTGCGAAATTAATATAAGGTTTCACATAATTAGGGACTAGCCACTTTTTCACATTGCCTATTAAACTGAATGGCCATACCTGTACTTAACAGTTCCTTCTTTATATCCTTATATTGAGAGGCAGCCTTGGAAGGTGGGATGCGCACAACTCTTAAAGTTTTAAACATGGTTGTGTGGTCAGCGACAGTTTGCTAAAGCAATGATAGCCCTCGGTGGCAAAAGCTAAGTCTTTTTAACTGGTTTTCGCTCTGCCGTGGGTGCCTCCATCAGAAGTAAAACATTCAGATTGGTCTATGGCGTTAGTAGAAAATTTATCGTTTAAACCTTGCACTCTTATCGATATTTATGGAATCCGTTAAGTTTAAAGGCCTTTTACTTATCAATATAAATTGTTGAACCTTACCTTTGATAGACAGTCATTAGCTAACTCCAACCATTGCGAAATTTGCCAGCTTCTTCCTCGCTGGCTGTGGTAGCCATCTGCTGTAGTTCTCAGCTTGTATTTTTGTGCAATTAATATATATTAAAGGTCATTGTCAACTTTTCTTATGGTGTGTACCTGTTAGTAGTTACATTTAAATTGCATGTCCTCCCACTTTACCTTGTAATTTGGGCAACTATATTTTTATTAAGGTTCATTGTCTATGTTTCTCCTGGTGTGTACCAGTTGGGAGTCACATTTATATTGTATGCCTTCCGATCTTGCCTGTATTTTGGGGGTTTGTTTATCTTATTGATTGAAGAAATTTTGTTAACGCGTGTACATTGTTAAGGGTGTATTCACTTGTTGACACAGTTCTGATAGCGCTGGCACGTATACAGAAGTCTCTTTGCTTCCCGATGATTGACACCGCTGTGTCACGGTGAGTGAGCATCACACTACGTTACTGGTTGGGTCAGGACCACACCTCGAACAGAACTGCCCTCCTGGCCTCTGGGGACGTTATTTCACGGCAGAAGCGCAGCGGTGACTCCTCAAAACTACGAAAAAAACGGCTTCTTCCTAGCCTCCTGTTGCTACCTCGTGATACCGCTTTGCCTTCAGTATCTCTGCGGTGGTCGATAATTCTTGAGCCGCTCTCGATACTCTACGACACCGCATGCCTCCCCCCAAACAGCCGCCCCAGCGTTCTGTATGGAGGTGAGTCACGACGATGGAGACAAATGGTGTGTGTGTGGGAGGGGGATGGAGGGGTGGGGGGGTGGAAGCAAGGAGCGCTGATGCAGTTGCGGAGGTAGGTGCAGAAGCTTCAGTCAGTGCCGAGCATCCACGCGCAGCCATGTATCCACCCTGTGTTTAGCTGGAAATGGAGAGCAACCACAGGATGCACGTCGGGTGCCGTAGGGGCATAAGCGGACGATGAGACAGGCGGACCTCTGAAACGACACCTAGAACCTCTGAGGCGTACAGCTGGGCAACATGGCGCCACCATTTTGCTTGTTGCTCCAATTGGAGCCAGCACGACTCCGATGCTCGCTATGGCGCCAGGTCGACATCCATTAGGGTGACCCAATACTGCTGACTGTGCTGCTGGAGGCGACGTCTGCAACAGTGGCGGTGACTGCTGCATACCCTGGCTGCATGCTGAATATGTGAACAAAAAGGGGGCTGCCTAATCAGCCAAGAGGATTGGCTGAAGCTGGTTCTGATGCTGCCTGTGCAACCCCATCGGACAGTGGATGATGTAAGTGGAATGAGACAATATCTCAGACATCACGCCCCTTTCCCATCTCCGACCTCTGCCAAAGCATGACAGGACACAACAAGTTGCTGATTCCAAAACTGTGATTCTCTGACTCTGAAGGAGGGGTATAAGGTCTCTGCAGCGGACGTAGTAAATAGAGCAGACTGTAGATGAAAGGGTGCTGTGGCAACATGCTGAATATTGTAGACTGCGTATAACTGTTCAAACTCTGAGATGTGAACTTCTGCACTGGATCTGACACTATCACCTCAGGTAAGCCTCCAGTACAGAATATCGACGTAAGAACTGATAATATGCTGATTTATGTGGTAGACTCCATTCTAATGAGGAAGGGAAACTTTATGCATCAACAGCCAATGTATGTTCCAGTGTGACCAGCAAAATCTATGTTCAGTCATTGCCAAGGTCCGTCAGTATGTGGCCACGAAAAGGACAGTTGTTGAGTCGCAGGTTGATAATCTGCACACATTACACACTGTGAAGTCATGGCCTCTATTATTGCATCCATTCTCGTGGATATCCGATGGTGCCTTGCCAACTCGTTGGTGTACACTGTACCTCATTGTCCTTGGTGCAACAATTAAAGAATTACCGCCTGGGTGGACTGGGGGATCATGACTCTTTCGTCGCCACTTTTGGTGGGCTTCAGGAGGCACCCATCTGTATATAGATCACACGCCCACAAGGAAAATAGCGATGTATCACTGGCTTGCAAATCTCCTTCTGACTCCGGGGCCACCCAACATGAACAGTCTTGAGCATTATCTGGATACGATGGCATTTCCTGCACCACATGGTGGAACGTGACCGGAAAATCTTCCAAAAGCAGCATTTCTTCGGAATCTATGTGATGACAAGAGTCCATGGACGAATCAAACGCACCATCGAAGCCAGTTGGTAGCCTCGACATGATGTCAGACATGCACTGTTGGCAATTAAACCGGGCCGCTGAAACATGTCACATTAAGGTCACTCCCCAAGCGCCGTAGAGTTGGTAGTATAACTAACAAACAAGTGAGGAACGGGTGTGTTACCGCCTCGACTACAGTTTTTGTTTGTTAAACAATGTCTCCAAAACGATGTCGTTCACCAAGGAACAATCCGTTGCGCCGTGGAGTGCCATTAAATAGCCAGGCTTTGGAATTACTACGGAGGACGCGTGAGTTTTATGAGCAAGAAAAGAATTTGTTTCTGTTCATGGGCATGCGTCGATTCCTGCCGATAAAGTTTTAGAGCGTACCTCGATAACTCTACGACTCAGTGAAAGAACAGTTATAAGGAAAGGGGCGCTACTTCAAGACTTACAAGACAGTGAAATTAACAGTGTGGAAGAAAGCCCCTGTGGAAGAAACTGTGTTTTTAAGTACTCCGGACAAGAAAAAGAAGCAGCCTCGTCCTATTACCGGTATTAATTCTTTCCAATCCGATGCAAATCGTCGGCACATACACGGATACTATAAAAGGAAAGAATACCCCACAAGAGCGAAGTTGCTAATTTCTTTAAAAGAAAGTGAACTTTTCTCAGGGAGAAAAACGTCACTTAAGATGATATTAAAAAGTATGGGCTTCCGTTTTAAATAGTAAGATGGACGAAAACTGCTACTAGAAAAAGCTCATGTCGTTGCAGCTCGTACCATTTTCTTACACAACATTGTAGTAAAGGGCATACACTCAGTCATATGGTTAGACGTAACCTGGGTCAACGCTGGAGGTTTAGTTAAGAAATGCTGGACAGATAATACTCCGAATAGCAGCGATCATCAGCCAACAGGAAGAGGATCACGATTAATTGTGGCCCATGCTGGATCTTCAAACGGCTTTGTACCTGAAGGACTTCTAGTTTTTCGATCGAAAAAAAAAAACGGTGACTATCATGAGGATATGGACCACCCAAGGTTTATACAGTGATTTCAAAATTTGTTGCTCCAGTTTAGTACTCCGACAGTTTTTGTGATGGACAATGCACCGTACCATTCCGTGATTTTAATAACGCTCCCACCACTAGTGACCGTAAAGAAACTATGGTGCAGTGGTTGCAGGCGAGAGACACTGCTGCGGACATGATCATGATAAAACTGCTGTTATACTCGCTCGTGAAACAAAATAAGCCTGTGACGCCTAACACGTGGTAGATGAAATTGCAAGCGAACAGGATCACTTGGTAATTAGGCTACCGCCTTATCACTGACATTTGAATCCAATTGAATTGGTTTGGAGTGAATTCAAGGCGTACATTACAAGTAACAACAAGACTTTTATTATAACGAAAGAGGAAAGACTGTTACGTGAAGGAATTGTTACGGTAGACGCTACCTCATGGAGGAAACAAGTAGACCATGTTGCTAAACTGATAAGAGAAGCACAGACTATAGATGGCATTATAAATGAAAACCAACAGTTAATGATTTCTCTTAATGATGATGATGATGACGAAGGCAACGTTTTTGGCGCCGATTCCGATGACAGTGAAGGAGAATTTGATGGAATGGCGCCATTGACATCGTAAATTGGTGAGCGTAAATGTATACAGAATTAATTCTTTTTCTCTCTGCAATCGGGTAGGCTATGTATGTTTTGCTTTATTTCTTTCTATCTGTGTGGATAGCGTGTTATTTGGTATGCTTAGATTTGCATTGTTATACGACGTTTTACTTGCAGCTATTACTCTAACAGTTTGGACGACTTTTCATAGATATTGTCATTAACTTCGGGTGTTGTTATTTCCCGGTTTAGCGTACTATCAAACGCTTAGTCTCCGTCGTCGTTCTCTCTATTGTTAGAAAAACGACTTTGTTGCAATTACGTATAAACGTTGATTGTAGCTTACGTACTTCGGAGTTGCGGGCGTTGCAACCTCGCAATCGCAGTGTAGCCAACCACACGCGAGCTGTCAAGTGACATATTTCACTGGCCCGGCTACAGGTAATAACCCTAGTCATACTGGTAACTGGACAAGGGCCAACAGCTGTAACTTCTGTGCTGTATTTGCTGGGACATGCTGGAACGATCAAAACGGAGCTGTGGATGGTCTGTGGTTTGTGACTGGGAAAAAGCAGGGACCGTATAAGTACTGACAGAAGGGCATGACCACCTTCCTTCTTTTTGAAGTTGGCTATAGCTGCGTTAGGCCATGTCTTTGATGAAAACGCAGCTGGTTCTGTTTGACAACACCGCACCAATTCTATGAGATGGACTCTCTACAGAAAGAATGACAAGCTTGCTGGGGCCGAAGAGGACCAACCATGCTGAAAAGCAGTCTTACATCTGTCCGACCTTATCAACGGAATGCCACTGCCACGTATCCTGTTTAGAATCGCCGCGATCTGAGCTGCATTCGTGATAAAGCGGATGTAATACGCTAGCTTCTCCACTGAAACCTGCAATTCTGAAGCATTGTTTGGTGCAGAAAGTCGCGAACATCCTCTATGTACGATTGTGACAGATGGATGCCATTCACAGCAATCATGTGGCTACGATACTCGATTTCAGTGAAAATGAAGGAACACTCAGAACGGTGGCAAATCAGTCCCACTTTGGACAACACTTGAAATAGTGCCTCTTAATTTTGTGAGTGTGCTATGGGCATATGACTGGAGACAACTATATCATCTAAATAGTTAGAACATTAATGCACTTGCGACGTCAGTTCCTCAAGGTATGTATGGAAAATAGCTAGGGTAGAAGCGCCACAGAATAATAACTGCTGAAACTGGAATAATCACTTGTGTGCGTTGATCACAAAAATCTTCTTAGATTATTAATCTAATGGTAGCTGCAGGTAGGCCTCTGAAGTTCAGTTTATGAAAAGAAATTAACCTGACCTAATTTGTCCATAAAATCCCTCGAAAAGAATCAACAACAGTATGTGGATGGAAGGTTGATTTAAAGTCTACAAAGAGCCTCAACCCAATCAACAGTTTTGAAGAACTACCAGAGATGACGCTAATTGACTGGCCATCACAGGTTTGATGACATCACTGTCGTTCAACTCTGCAGCCTACCGGTTCCGTAATGCATAAGGGACAAGACGATCGCTAAAAATTTGGACTGCGAATTGTCTTTCATTGTCACTTGGCCCTCGAGCCGTTGGGCCTTACTTAAGTTACCATGTAACAGAGAACTGATACTTCTCACATAATGCATTAATATTGGCCATAAACCCAGCTGAATTAATTTATATCAGAACTGACAATCAGCTATTCATACCAAAAAAGTAGACTCGCGAAAGTACAAGACATGAACTAACACTTTTTAGTAGTGCCACGGAACGTGGCTAATAAACTAAAGCAGGTTGCCCATTGTACGCTGGCAACGGGTTACATGGTTGCTGAAGCTGTGGGCTACCTAACCATTCATATGTAGCGCGGTTGAGCAGCGTAACAGAGGCACCAGTATATAACTGGTAATTAACACCCTCATCGAACACATGCAACTGAACATACAACTTATTGGGTTGTCGACTGATAAGTTCAAAGTTTGTGTCTTGCCAATCTGACTAAACTACAACAGGATCAGCGGACCAATGCACACATTAAACACCTCGTTCGAATCCATGTCTGACATGGACTGTCAAAACGGTATGTGTCCTTGTTTGCCACATGTGAAACACTTGGCTTTGTGGCACGGACACCGTACTCTATCATGTGTATGAGAGCAACGCGGACAAGACTACCGTGACTGTGCTAGCAGCGCCAAGGTGTGACCGGTTCGCACATAACCCCTGAATTGTCTTCATCTGGACAACAGATATAGCATTTGCTTGAAAATCATGCTTAGTTACATCGACAGTTTAATGTGACTCATTAATTGACAATACTGTACTGAATTTGGTTCTTGGATGCCTTAGTATGGCAGCACGAATACAGGAATCAATTTATCCCATCTGTCACCATAATGCCACTGTAACTGAACCCAAGTAAACACCGAAAGTGACACTGTGTAGTGAGGCCATGAAGTTCTGGCTGGCTCTGAGCACTATGGGACTTAACATCTATGGTCATCAGTCCCCTAGAACTTAGAACTACTTAAACCTAACTAACCTAAGGACAGCACACAACACCCAGCCATCACGAGGCAGAGAAAATCCCTGACCCCGCCGGGAATCGAACCCGGGAACCCGGGCGTGGGAAGCGAGAACGCTACCGCACGACCACGAGATGCGGGCATGAAGTTCTATTACCTACTGTTTGTAGGACTGACCTGGCTGCCACTTTAATCTAAAAACTTACAAAGAGCAGCCACTACATGTACTTGTGATTTAAAATGATTTCGCAGTTGGTCAACTAACCCATCGTAGGGGACCTTATGGGGTTGACAATCTGCAAAGTGTTTTACTACCAACCAGAATACATCCTACGATGGAGAGAAAATGGAAAATTGTAAATACGCTGTTTACCTGTTATTCCATAGGCGTTGAAGTGTCCCGTCAACTGCGCAACATAATCAGCCCTGTCCTCACTTTGTCCCAACAAATTTCTGAATTTTGGCACTTGAACCGTTTGTTGTTTCCAATCTAAGAGGCTGGGGTGGTGGTCACGTATCTGCCACGATTCCTTGCAGTGCTTGTAATAGTTGTACAGTTCCTTGCACTGCAATTGCATAGCCTGTATTACGGATACATCCGGAAAAGACGTCGTGAACACTCAACATAAAAATACATACAAACAGAAAAACGGACGAAAAAACGAGTTAGTCTGTAGAACGTATGCCTTCGACAGGCTCATTTTCTAGTCCATATCTTCAAACAGTTTTAGAAAAACCTCATTATGTTCGTTGGCAGTACGAATTAAAATATTGTACATGTATGGAGTTGAAACCAGTTCCAATGTCATACGTAAAATTTCACTCAATATACTTTTTGCACAAGCGAAAAGGAACACGGTATAACTCGAGTTAGGTCAGCATTCCCAAACATTTTCAATTTTACAAGATAATTCATTGCTCTGTTTTATTACAATTGGATAGATAACAGTTTGTGCTTCCTTGGAAAAGGGATGTGTTACTAACAATGTCTGCTTTTGTTAATTAAACATTCTACTCTCACAAAATTTAACTAAATGTTATTGTGAAAACAGATTCACTCCACTGTACTGACATGAGGTTTAGAGCAAATAATTCTACAAATCAATGCAATTTCTCTTGAGACGAAGGTGTCGATGCTAATTTACGATTTTTACCGAGATTTGAAGGATTTAGTAGTCACAAACAGAGTAAACAGTTTCCACTGATATGTCACTAGCTGTTGACGTAAAAATTTGCATGCATATCAACAAAATCTCTCTTTTGATGTTTAAATGGCGTTCTGTATCAATGCGAACTCGGGACATGTTTTTTCTGCTACTTCTAAGTGTATGGTGAGAGTCCAATTAGCAATAAATGCTCCACGTTGTACACTACTGGCCATTAAAATTGCTACACTAAGAAGAAATTCAGATGATAAACGGGTATTCACTGGTCAAATATATTATACTAGAACTGACATGTCATTACATTTTCACGCAATTTCGGTGCATAGATCCTGGGAAATCAGTACCCAGAACAACCACCTCTGGCGGTAATAACGGTCTTGATACGTCTGGGCATTGAGTCAAACAGAGCTTGGATGGCGTTTACAGGTACAGCCGCCCATGCAGCTTCAACATGATACCACAGATACCACAGTTCATCAAGAGTAATGACTGGCGTATTGTGACGAGTCAGTTGCTCGGCCACCATTGGCCAGACGTTTTCAATTGATGAGAAACTTGGAGAATGCGCTGGCCAGGGCAGCAGTCGAGCATTTTCTGTATTCAGAAAGGCCCGTACACGACCTGCAATATGCAGTCTCGCATTATCCTGCTGAAACGTAGGGTTTCGCATGTATCGAAGCCACGGGTAGAGCCACGGGTCGTAACACATCTGAAATGTAATGTCCACTGTTCTAAGTGCCGACAATGCGAACAAGAGGTGACCGAGACGTGTAACCAATGGCACCCCGTACCATCACGCCGAGTGATACGCCAGTATGGCGATGACGAATAAACGATTCCAATGTGCGTTCATCACGATGTCGTCAAACACGGATGCGACCATCGTGATGCTGTAAACAGAACCTGGATTCATCTGAAAAAATTACATTTTGCCATTCGTGCACCCAGGTTCGTCGTTGACCACACCCTCGCAGGCGCTCCTGTCTCTGATGCAGCGTCAAGGCTAACAGCATCCATGGTATCCGAGTTGACAGTCCATGCTGCTGCAAACGTCGAACTGTTCGTGCAGATGGTTATTGTCTTGCAAACATCCGCACCTGTTGACTCAGGGGTCGAGACGTGGCTGCGCGATACGTTACAGTCATGCGGATAAGATGCCTGTCATCTCGACTGCTAGTGATACGAGGCCGTTGGGATCCAGCACGATAAACCGCAATCACGATAGGATAAAATGCGACCTTTATCAAAGTCGGAAACGTGATGGTACGCAATTCTCCTCCTTACACGAGGCATCACAACAACGTTCCATCAGGCAACACCGGTCGACTGCTGTTTGTGTATGAGGAATTGATTGGAAACTTTCCTCATGTCAGCACGTTCTAGGTGTCGCCACCGGCGCAACCTTATGTGAATGCTCTGAAAATCTAATAATGTGCATATCCCAGCATCTTCTTCCTGTGGGTTAAATTTCGATTCTGTAGCACGTCATCCTCGTGGTGTAGCAATTTTACTGGCCAGTAGTGTATTACACAGTCCATGGTCGGCAGATGTTCACCAAATGGATGCTTTTAAAATTCATAAAAATTTAAGTACTCCGTGTGGTGCATTAACGTACAGTATGAGTCCCCAGTGGGTTATACAAAAGCGGGGAAAATATTCGGTTGACTGCAAACTGTATTCCATTGCGCTACAAACTGCACAGAAAGTATGTAGTACTGTAATTCCACGGGATTACTTATTCATCATAAAGCTAATTCACCATAAAGCCATACGTCCGTGCAAGTGGGACCACAACTGACGAGAGGATAATGACCCCATTTCAGTTGTTTAAAACACAGTTTAATCTCGATTTCATACAGCGACCATTCACTTGCCGCCTTCTGACATTCGTAGCACCACCTGACGAGATGCGATCTTTCGATATGAAATTTCCGTTCTGAATGTTTTGCGTGACGAGGCAGAGGCATTCTTCGCCTACTGAACAGTTACTTGGACTTATATTTCTTCCATACAAGGCGACATCATGAGAGATGCGACTGTTTATAAATATAAATAAAACAACCCACTGTGTCAGTCACTTCTTTGTTTTCCCACTAAGCTTTCCGGTGGTTCACAACATCATCTTCAAATGGAGAATTTTGTTGTTACTATTATTAGTGTAGAGAATAGAAGTCTTTTCACAGCAACAAACCAAATGCTAAGCAGATTATTTTTCGTCTTTTGACGGGACGTGGAATCGAAAACTTGCTACATATTGTGCTTCTTGCATGTGCTCTTCTCTGTGCATTATGTTTACAATGTCTTCACCGGAAGATGTTCCATCACATTTTACCCGGTCATCTCGTTAGAGCAAGGATATCCAGTAGGAAAATTCGTACAGGGTAAAGTCCACTGGTCTTATGCCCTCGTTAACGGAAGACTTCAGTAATGTGATCTTATGGATGATGGAAGCAGTTTACGGAGCTGAATGATGACTGACTGAACAGGTAATCTGGCAGTCCGTTTTTCTTGTACCCCTAAGAATTGAATTTATTAAGTCCCTCATGTGATTCTTCTGACGCCCCGATCGCGGTCGGCCGTGTCAGGCGTCTAGCTGGGTTTCAGTGATTAACTATTAAAGAGACAACAAGAGGATCTACACACTAAGAAAACGATAAGACAGATCTGATATGATGTTGCATATATTGTATCAAGGCAACACATTAAATGAAAGGTAGCCTGCTACACGTGAATAACATATACTTCTGGCCAACAAAATTAAGAAACTGGCAACACTCGTCTTGTTGCAGGTCAAGTCACAATAATAATTAAATAGCACAAATTATGGACATATTGTATTGTCCAGCCCCTGCATTAAGAGAGAGTGCGCCAAGAGATAGCTGAAATTCTAAAAGTAATAGGAATTCGCGAGACCGGTCCCGGGCGGTTGAGATTACTTTTATGGAAGTATGATACGATTCCCGCACAAAGCGTCTGGTGTAAACGTTATCGCGTCGCATCGGAAAGACTACCAATTAGCTGGCGGAGGCTGATTACTAACCATGCTGTTTTGTGTCGCGCGATTAATGGCCGCTACCGAAGCGACCAGCACGCACATCTGCGCGTAATGGCGGTAACTCACTCACAGACGATGTTCACGAACTTGCAACTGCTAAGAACTGGCTTTAATTGGGTTATCGAGAGCGTTTTCCGGCAATTTTTTATACCAAGACCTAACTACAAGGTCTGCCTCCTCCGACAGGAAGAGAAGCTTGTTGACCACCCTAACAATGGCGCCTCTCGTACTTTCGTTACGTTCCGTGGAAGCAGTGTCCTAATCCTCACAGTTGGGATACCTGGAATTGCGGATCTTTGGCGAAAACAGCGGACGGAGGCTTTGTCCCTCTGCCGCCAGCGAAGAATAGCTGATATTCGATGTAACAGTTACATTAGCCTTCTAGTAGTACATCATATTTTACAAATTCTATATTATTTGACCCAGGCGTCAGCAAACTACAATCCCTTCACGAGCCAGGAGTCACGTTGTTAGGCAAGGATACGGAGGTCCCTAATTGCCGAGGTAAATTCATTTGATGTGATTTAGTCGGAAATTAATGGACTTCTCTTATAAACTACTGGGCCGATCAGCCCGTGACCTATATCAATCGACTCATAATCTAAATTATCAAAAGTAACAATTAAATTTTATTAGGACACTCTCCCTTTGTCAGAGGCTGGACTGGTTTCTACTTTGCCTCCACGTGTTGTACGGCTGGACAGCACAATATATCAGCGCTTCAGAAAGGGCACGTTAGTTACTGAAAATTATGTTTCATTTTAAGTGCATATCAAATAGGAGACACCAAAACTGTTAGTCATATACGATAAATTACTCTGTACTATTCTATAAATTTTGTTTAGTTTACCTGTAGGTGGAAAATGTTAATAGAAATGTAAATGTGAATGAAATTTAATGTTAGTTTTATCTTCTCCTTACTCGTCAATGGCACAAGAAAATTTTGCCTCTCACCTTAGATAATCGATACAATTTAGCAGTTTGTAAAGAAGCATGCTGGGATCTCTTGACTTCTTCGCTTGTTTTGCCAGCTGCCTCCTTAAATTAATTTTGTTTTCATTTTTGCTTAATTACAGTTAACATGCATGACTATAATCTGCATTTTCATAAGAGAGAAAGGTTAACCCTCAGTCCTAAGGAATATAGCACCAGGTCCTATTTTGTTCTTATTTTTGAGTATGTAATTAATTTCCTCATTTATTTTGACCATTCCTTGCAAATACTTTCGTTATAGGGTGAAATCTGTAATTGTTTCGTGACTTAGATTCTACTGTTGACTTATAAACAAATATAAAGTATGTACTAATTATAAAAATTTAGAAGAACTGCTAGGATTCTTAAAGTATTTATTTGGCTCTATTCGAACACATATTAGCAAAGCCAGCCCTTAATTGGTTCCAAAATAATTATCAGGTTTGTCAAAAGTATTGTTTGTATAACTATGTCTGTTAATTTCATTATTTAAATAAATAATTCAGCCTAAACGTTGTGTTAGGAGGAACTGTTAAAAAGAAGAAATTTTTCGATGTTTCAGTTAACTGGATGAATTATGTTTTCATTGTAAGTTCTGTTACTTAAACATCGAACAATGTATAGTTTCAGTGCCTATTATTGCATTTATACACAAAGGACCGATTTTTGGTTCCGAGACAGTTCACAGCTGCACGGGAAGTATGTATTGATTACAGTAAAAACAATGCATCAACTTAACAGTGGAATAAGTGTAACACAAATAGGCGGTGTGTGAAAACAATTAATGACAATGTCTGTTTAATTTATTCGAAAAATAGTGTCACACGTACCGTATTGATCTGCCAGAACTGTGAACTGTGTGGTTAGGTTTTTACTGCTCATAGATGTTCGACAGCAAACTATCGTAACAGTATGCTGATATTGCCTGCAGCCTAATAATGAGGCTTATCACCATTCACCATTAGTGAACTGGCCATATAATTGTGTAATAAGCTGGGGTGCGGGCTGTGAACCGTGAAAGTAAAGAACTGCGAAACGTAATTGTGCAACTGTCGGCTACATCATTTACAGTATTCAGTGTTGACATTCCACCACCACCCCCTTGAATTTTCAGCCACACTAACAATGCAGTACGTCGGCACCGAGGACTATCAACGAAGAAATAAAGCAGGCGAACGTCACAAGTTGTCTTACACTTCAGAAAACCATGGCAAAAAAAGTATATGAACAGTCATTTAAGCACTGATGGTCAATTTTTGTTGAAAATCGGAGAGAGTTAGATTAGTGTACTCGTATTTCTCAACGCATTAAACATGATGAAACATTTCCAATGCGTCTCCACCATGTTTTGGCGATAAACACGGCGTCGGGATGGTTGTCACACCCGACTACAAAGGGGGCGTAGTGTCCGAAGAACCATACTATTGAATTAGTCTTCGTCTGGGAGGAAACGAAAAAGTCCGGAGAAGAAGGAATTTTAATCGACAAAGCAGCTTTAGCTAATTGGGTAAGGAAAGTCAACTGTAAGCGAATCCAAAGCCAGAGTTCTCGTCCTCAAGAGACAAGCTTGTGTGGTGATGTGTCAGGTTGACAACATGTGTCGCAAAGACCAGTCGGACTCAAGACCAATGTGATGGAGGCGTTCGTTGATCGCGATCATATCCACCTATACCACCATGAGACAAGTTCCATCAGGAGGATAGTGAGACTAACATGGAACCGCACAGCTTCTCTACGATATTAATGACGCAACAATTTCAGTAGGGGAGAGGACTGCTAACACTACACAACGGGACAGCAAAGATCTTGTGGTAAGGTGTGCCAGTGATAAAATGTCGGCCCTCCGAAAACTATCACAGTCGAAAAATAGACTTTTCCGAATGAAAAGACCAGATAAATACATTTATTCGCCTGGAGCAGGAATATTTGTGCAGCATGATACACTTCACTATTCCAGGAATCTAATATCCGTATTTTGTGAAGAAGGCTAAGGGAACGGCATTCGTGTTCAAGAATTGCCCCTTGAATTCGATCCAAACATCTCGCCAACTGAGTGTAGCCATTTTCATCGGGCAGCGATCCACGGTATTCCCTAATGATTTGTGGAGAGCAAACACCTTTGTTTATAGAATGACAACTTTATGAAGACAGGACGCGTTTCCGCTCGATAATGCAGGCCCCTGAGGGGGATCAAAGGAAATCCAATACTTTCTTGAGCAAGAATATGTCATCGATATGAAGTAGCAATATCCGCGTATACACCGCAAAGGCTTTTCCCAGTACTTTCTACCCACATAAATGAGCACCAACACGGCTAAGCAGAGTTTCCAGGGACAACACGAATAGCGACATGGAGACGGGACTCCCCTGCAGTAAGCCCCGGAGGATTGTATCTGGGGACTATGATGTCAGTTCACCACGACAGCGGTTGAGTAGCGCAAAAAGATGATAATATTCGACAAGCAGTATGCCTGAAACACGTGCTTCAAGAAACTGTCTCTGACCATGTCAAATGCCTTACAAAAATCAGCAAAGAGAAACATGGAGACGACATCCGGTCATTGGATTACAGAAGTCAACGTCGTATGCCCAAGCACATAGTTTTGGTGAACTACAGTAATTGTCTCAAGCAATATCGACAAACGGCTAGTAACTGTCAGCGCGACTGTTCTGTAATAGAAATGGCGGAGTGTGAAAGGGCGGAATTTATCAATGTCTGGATGTCCAGTTGTCTTCAGAATGAGAACGATTTTACCAACTTTGAAAGGGAGAGGGATCAAATCCCCTTGTATCATCTCACTTACTAGTGAAGTAATGTTATCGCCCCAAAACGTACATAAAATTGGTTAGAAAACCGTCGAGTGCCGGCGATTTTTGCGACAGCGAACCAA
The DNA here is from genome assembly GCF_023864275.1 of Schistocerca cancellata. Taxonomy (NCBI): domain Eukaryota; kingdom Metazoa; phylum Arthropoda; class Insecta; order Orthoptera; family Acrididae; genus Schistocerca; species Schistocerca cancellata. The sequence continues at coordinate 567,129,018 of NC_064628.1, forward strand.
CAAGAAGGCGATACAAATCATTTCGAGTGAAGTCTATTATAAATTCATTATTAATGCAGCAGTAAGGAGCAAACCGTGGCAGGACTAAGTGCATCAGAAAAATCGTATCAGTGGCATGGATGCTATAAATACCGGTAAGGTAATTGTAGATCGCGCCGGAAATGTCACGATGAGGTGTCAGTACGTGACGATTGAAGTAAATGAGGAACGCGATACTTGCTCTCTTTCGACTCACCCACAACTACATAACATGACTTAAGGAGGTCAGTTCATACTGTAGGAATGAACGGGATTTTGATCACACCTCCAATCCTTCCATTTCTTGTCCCTTAGCCTCAACCTGGAAAACATCCATAAACCGTACGGAAGCTAGTCTGGAACCTTCATAAAGTTGTCGTAAGACGGAGTAACGTAATTCCTGTGTTCGTCTTCTCAGCGCTGTAATGCATTAACACTTTTCGGATCAGTGGTTTTCCTTCTCCTGATCGCCATTCCATAAGAGAAGGATAACGGTCCTGGGGTGCAAGATACGGGTTCAAACCTCTCGAACGATTATCTCGAGGCAAAGTTCCTTTAAAAGGGATGTGTCTATATCCAGGGGAGGCGTTATAGTTTTACTGGTTGCGGCACACCATTTAAGATACAGCTACGGCACAGTAATTTGTGAAACAAGTGCGTATCATGTCTGTCGCTAACAGTTACACACATAAAGAAACAGAAAGATAAAGATTAGCGAGTCTGCTGCTAGAAGTGGATGAAAATGCGTATATCCGAGGTGAGTGGGATGCATTGATTATTTGGGGAAAGGGCACCAAACCACGTAGTTCCTTACTGAAATTAAAACCGGATACCTGATCCACAGGACGCAAAATAAAATTAATATCCCCACATAACAGAAGTTTCTGCGGAGTTTTACGAAATAAATAATAACTATATCAACATTGTAAAATCGGGATCTATCTGTAAAATGGCGAGATCCTGAAGACGCAACAGCCAACATAAAGAAGGGAGACAAGCCGGAAATAGAAAAATGTTAAAATATCACGTGTGCACTTTAATCGTAAACAACCTGTTCCAGAACCACAAGCCTAAGATAGGAAATAATTCCACTCACATTCAAGGTCGGAAAAGTATAAGCCTGCATCTAGTTACTTCCAAATATGTCAGATGATTAATCCAAGTGACATTTGACGCAGTGTATTACAGTCTGTGATTGAGTCAGTGGATGAATCCAAATATCCTTTACTGGATGTATTCCAATCTCTGTCTTCCTCTAAAAATTACCCTTCCTCTTCTGCGCTCTCTAGTATCACGAAAGTCATTCTCTGATGTCTTAACTGGTGTCCCTTCACCTTGTCAGTGTTTTCAACACATTAATTTCCTCTCCGATTCTGCGCAGAATTTCCTCATTCCTCACTTTATCACTCCACCTAATTTTCAACATTTTCATTCTCAGAAACTTCTGCCCTACATAGCCTATACTTGCTATTAGTAATATCTTGGCCAGGAACGTCCTTTCTGCCAGTGATAGTATGCTGTTGATGTCCCCCTTGCTCCGTCCGTCACTGGTTATTTTGCTTCCTAGGTAGTAGCATTTCTTAATCCACTTCGTGATGACCAGTCGGAATGTTAAGTTTCTCGCTGTTCTTATTCTACTTCCATTACATTCGTCTTTCTTCGATTTACTCTCAGGCTATATGCTGTATTCATTAGATTGTTCTATCCATTCAGCAGATCCAATAGTTCTTCTTCACTATCAATGAGCATAACAGTGTCATCATGAATCGTATCACTGATATCCTTTCAACTTGAATTGTAATCCCACTCCTGAAAGTTTCTCTTAATTCCATCATCGCTTCTTTGACGTACAGATTGAACAATAGAGGCGAAAGACTACAGCCCTGTCTTACACCCTTTTTAATTCGAGCACTTGGTCGTCAAATTTTTCCCTCTTGGCTCTTGCCTCTATTACACGTCTCTCCCTATATATTACCCTCATTTTTCTCAGAATTTCGAATACCTTGCAACATTTTAAAATGCCGAGCGCTTTTTTCAGTTCGGCAAATGCTATGCACGTGTCGTCATTTTACTTTAGTCTTGCCTTCATTATCAACCGCAACGTCGGATTGGCTTCTCTGGTGGCCAAACTGATCCTCTTGCAACATATCCTCAATTTGCTTTTCCATTCTTCTGTGTATTATTCTTGTTAGAAACTTGAATGCAAGAACCGTTAAGCTGAGTGTGCGATAATCCTCGCATTTGTCACCGCTGGCAATCTTCGGAATGGTATAGATGTTATTTTTGCGGAAGTCAGATGGTATGTTGCCAGACTCATACATTCAACACACCAACGTGAATAGTTGTTTTGTTGCCATTTCCCCCAATGATTTTTAGGAATTCGGATGGAATGTTATCGATCCCTTCTGCCTTATTTGATCTTAAGTCCTCCAAAGCGCTCTTAAATTTTGATTCTAATACTGGATCCTCTGTCCCTTCTAAATCGAATTCTGTTTCTTCTTCTATCAGATCAGGCATATCTATTCCCTCACTGAGGGCTTCAATGTACTCTTTCCACCTATCCGCTCTCTCCTCTGCATTTAATTATGGAAGTCCTATTGTCTTTGTAATATAGCTACCCTTGCTTTTGATTTCACCGAATGTTGTTTTGACTTTCCTACGTTGTGACAATCATTTCTTTTTAGATTTCTTCACATTTTTCCTGCAGCCATGTCTCCTTAGCTTCCCTGCACTTCCGATTTATTACATTCCTCAGTGACTTGTATTTCTGTGTTCCTGAATTAACTTCAACGTTTTTGTGCTTCTTTCATTGATGAACTAAAATATTGGTTATGTTGCTCTTGCTTTCCTCTCAGCTACCTTCTTTGGACCTATGCTTTTCATTTCAACTTCTGTTGTTGTCCTTTCTACAGATCTTTATACCTCTTCAACTCCACTGCCTACTGAGCTATTCCCTATTGCTGTATCTATAGCCTTAGCGAACGTCAAGCGTCATTCCTTAGTAACTTAGAACTTCCGTATTCCACTTCTTTGCGGGATGTTAACGACGGTAATTCACTAGGGCCATCAAGCAATTGCTAGCGTTGTCCCTGAGGAATTTTGTTAGGCACATCAGCTGTCACTTGGGGAACGAGGTCCACCGAAGTTAGCTTTTTACTACTGTTATAATTCGAAGACCGTGACACGGCACGAAACGGCACGACACGGCATTGCGTAAAAGCAAGGTCCCATATTCGTTATGTGTAAATTGTACGTACTCGGTGTCCAAATACCTTCAAATAAGAGGGAATATTCCTTTTCGCCACCATGTCCACGAATCGAGCACCACTATAAACTTGCAAAAGATGATGTTGAGTGGATGAGCTTTCCGGCTTTATATTCCGTATGTCCCCAAACGGAAGCAGGACTGTCGTGAGGAAACCGTCATCAACTTCAGACAGAAGGTTCAATACTTTGACATCCGTGTAGCCCCCTCTGCATTTGCCAGAATATCTATACTATTACAGCCATCGAAATGAGTGAAAGTAACTTGGTAGAATAAATTTCTTCTATTTTCGCCAATGGCAAAAAAACGTTTCGTCCTTGATTTACCGGTTTTGGCCAGCAAGGACCATCTCCAGATGTGTTTCAAAATATGTCCTAATATAACAATGTTACAATATTGATCTCAATATGGTCATTGCTGACCGAAACGGACAGTCTAAGGCCCGAGCATTTCGTGTTCATTGACGGAAATAAAAGAAATTTACCCTACACTTCCTGGATCACTGCTTTAATCAGTGCCCATGACGTCGCAGCTTTTGAAAGGGGCTTTTTCTGACTTCTCTTTGTACTGTAGTTTCTGTAATTCGCCATGCACCGCTGTATCCATTACGCCATCATTCTGATTTCTCATTGTCATCACTAAAGAGTGTTAAGACTTCCTAACTTAATGCTTAACCACATTATACAGTGGTTGCCAGGGAAAGAGAAAGGACCCAGGAGACATGGTCGGACATGAGTGACATTTCGTACACCTACACACCATCAGCGTATACGTACAGGGCATCTATAATCAATGTTCCATTTTTTTTTTACTATCGCAAAATCTATTTTCTGTCACTATGTGATTGCCGTAAGCTTATTGAAAACAGTGCATCCTAATTTAAGTTATACAATATAGCGCTGAAGATGGTCACTCAGTGACAGAAAATCGATTTTGCGATAGTAAAAAATATACGACCAATGCTGTCTCTTTTTTCAAGTATACCTGTTATCTGGTCGTAGTGCACAGGACAACATGGAGTCACCAATCAATAATCAATGTTCCAGTTTCAAACCACTGTGGAAAGAGAATTCGAACAGCATATTAGAGACGTGATGGGAAATGTCGTAGAACAAAAAAAAAGTAACGAAAAATGAAGAATGGATGGTGCTCTAAGCGTCAAAATATGCAGACCAACAGACGCATGGCACTTAGCTCTTCCCTAGTTTGCGTTCGAGACGCCCAAAATGACTGTCTTCATGAAGGATCAAAAAATGGGTCAAATGGCTCTGAGCACTATGCGACTTAACGTCTGAGGTCATCAGTCCCCTAGAACTTAGAACTACGGAAACCTAACTAACCTAAGGACATCACACACACCCATTCTCGAGGCAGGATTCGAACCTGCGACCGTAGTGGTCGCTCGGTTCCAGACTGTAGCGCCTAGAACCGTTCGGCCACCCCGGCCGGCTCATGAAGGATCCCGAGGCTGCTGGTGAAGTTCTTTTGCAAAAACGGTGACTGTGCTCCAGTGGTCCTGCAGAAGTTCTGGACACTGAAGGGTATATAAAAGGCAGAGGGAGGAAAGTAGCTGACTGGAAGTCAGGACGAGTACCACAGGCGGGGATGAGCGGTGTTGTGCAAACATATAGTGCACGGTGAATTAGTTGCATGTTGGGAATTCCTGAAAGCACAATACATGAAATTATATGAAACGTCCTGCATTGCTATCCATACAAATTCCTCCATGTTCAGGAGTAGCTTCCTGCTGACCTGCCAGCAAGCCAAACGTTCGCTCTGGAATTCCTTGCTTGCAGGGAAGTAGACATTTTGTAATCGGATGAAGTCCAACTCGGAGTACACGTCAGTACGTGGAATCCCAGAATATCGGCAACTTAAAATCCACACGCATATCAGCACCGCAATCGAAACGTTGAGTATGCCTTTTGGCGAATCTACTATGAGCAGGACAAGAGTTTATGAGTGGTATAAACGTTTTAAAAACTATCTATACGCCGTAGCACGTCAATGACTGACAAAAATGAGGAGGAAGTAATTAGGATGGTTCTTGAAAGTCACCGAATCATCATCAAAGGGGTTGCTAATGATGTCAGCATAGCCTTTGGCTCGTATCAAGCAATTTTTTCCGAAGATTCGGGCATGAAACGTGTGCTCCGAAATCCGTGAGTTTCGGCCAAAAAGGACGTCGCGTAGATATCGCTCAGGAATTGCTGAATGAAGTCTACGACGATCCAAAACTTCTAAGGAAGGTTACAATAGGTGAATGAACATGAGTATACGGGTATGCAGTGGATAATTATTTTCTGCCTTACGGTCGTACGGACGATAAGGAAATTACTTGGAAATTTTGCTCCGTTTGTGTGAAGCAGTCCGAAGAAAACGACCAGAATTTGTAGCAAAACCACTCGTGGAATTTTGATCACGACAATGCTTCCACTCATCCGTCAATGCTTGTTCGTGATCTTCTGGCAAAAAACAGAACAGTTATGTCGTCCTAGCCACCGTGTTCGCCAGACGTAGTCCCCTGGGATTTCTTTATATTTCCGGGACTGAAGAGAACTGTGAAAGGGCTTCGTTCTACCACCATTGATGATATAAAAATAGACTTGCTGAAGGAGTTGAACACTTTAACGAAAAGTGAGTTCCAGAAATGCTTCGAAGATTAGAAGAAGCACGGGCACAAATGAGCTGTATATGAGTGCGATTACTTTGAAGAGTTCAATGTTTATGCTGATGAATAACTGAAGATAGTTTGTCATCATCATCTTCCTTTCAAGGACTAGGCTGTTCCCTGTTCCGAACTGACGAACAAAATATCACGATTCTTTAAGAAAAACAGATTTCTAGTTACGTTTTGATCACACATCATATGAAGCAAAGCCATCACGCTTTTCTCGGTATTTTCCTGAATCCAACAATATTCTCAGTTGGATATTTATATATGTTTATGTTCCACATTTCCTCCTTAACCATGGGATAGATTTGAACCAAACTTGTTACACATATTACTTACTGTCTGGGAAGAACTACTATGGGGTAAGAACGACCTCCATCTCAAAGGGTTAGCTGGGTATGGAAATTGTAGCTCACGACGCGCAAACAATCAGACATATTCGGCTAGTACTTGAGAACGAGAGCAGTTAGTCACCCGCAGCAAACTTTACGTGTAATTTCAAACCCTTACGAAAATTTTTCCGGCTGACGCTATCCACGGAAGTAAGAAAGGAAGAAAGTTTACCACTTTTCCTTACCACATTTCCGCTGATCGTTCAGTAAAACTGCTCCGTCGGGCATGATGGTTTAATTTAATATCTCTATGCTGCTGACTCTATTCGCAACTTATTTTTTCAGACAGTTACCCTCATATTCCACATATACCACTGTACGTATCAGCAAAATTATGTCACTGTACAGTTCATAGTGCAGAAGATACTGCGCCTTAAACGCTGAATTGCATAAAAAAATCACTGCAGGCGAAATTCGCTAGGAGTGCGGGTGAAATAAGTGCACAAATATGGGAGAAATATGTTAAATACAGGAATCAGTGTCCGACAACGACTTCCAACGATTCTATAGCGCGTCAAAGTTATAGGCGCCTGCGCTTGTAAATGTATATATGTATACGGGGTGATCCCCTGATGATATTAAGAGACTTTCTAGGATGATGGAGAATGTTAAGCGTATCAGTTTGAGGTAAGGATCCCTGTACCGGATATGAAAGAGTCGGATGTTAGAAACGAAAACCGTTCTCATACCTCTGACAGTGGACTACATGTACTGGAACACGTATTGCTAAGATTGTGGGGCGGGAAAATTTAGGAGGTAAGTGTATGGACAAAACAAGGAGAAAATAACCAGAAAACATGAGCTCTAAAACACATAAGAACTACGATAACTTATTCAATTAGGAGATGTGTTTCACAGTAGCGTAGTAGAAGAAGTGCTCATAGCTCCTCAGGTATGTCATTGTGAGACGATGTTTACTGTACATTTTTTCCTTGTCTTGGACCATGCTACGACCTCTGAAAGTTACCCATCCTACAGTCTTAGCAATAACAGTAGTAGTACATCTGTTCAATGTCAGATGTATCAGAACGCTTTTCGCTTATAACTTTAGATTCATCCTTTTCCGGTACAGGAACCACTACCGCTAATTGATACGGTTATCCTTCTCCACTATCCTACAAAATTTGTCATATCATCACGCGATCACCCTGTATAAACATGTATTTACAGACGCCGACGCGTGAACTTTGATGCTCTGTAGCGTCGCTGGGAGACTTTTCCGGACATGAGTTTCTGCTCAGAATATTACGTACTCACTCCCCTCTATAAGTCCTTGAAGTTCGTAACGGAGTTTCTGAACCCCCTGTGTAAATTAACTCATTCACCGTGTTTTCTGCGTGGAAAAATGGCTCAACATTCATGTCGTTCATTTGCACACACCATACGTCCAGTTTAGGGCTATTCTGAACATGTTGAATGACAGCCTGCAGATGTTGCGAGCCTCATAACCGAGCACTATTTCCCATTAACCGTTTCTGATACGTGAAAGGACGCTGAGAGTGACATTCCGTAGCAAACTGGAGTCGGAATGGTTTGCCGTTCAGCGTCAGATGTTGCAGAATTTGCAGTTCCTAAGTATAATACGAAGACCCTTCTGTACTGCACAATTCAGTATTGCTCGGAGTGCATTAAGTTGCCCAGTTGACCGCCTAATAGACCTATATGGACATCTGAGAAACAGCTGTCTGATGTCCTCCACTGTCTCCTCCTAAACACTACTATGTGCTCCATCAGAATGTTTCAGAACACTTCCAGTTTTCAGAAACACGATTCCGTTCCTTAATAGTTTCCACATCAGGTGATCACATCCATACAACCTATCATAATTTCTCTGCAAATCACACTACTGACTGCGCTCACTGTTCTGAAAGCGCCATTCTCACTTCACGCGAACGTTTTGCACCCTAGCAACAAGAGTTGACACGACTGGTGACGATATTTGAGATGCTCTAGCAAATAGTGCAATTTCATCATAGGAAAAGTAACTTAGTTGTGATCCACGATGTGACGATTGTAGTGATAAATTCATGCTGTTTAGTTTTCAGACACACTCATTTTCACCGGTGAAAAAAGACGTAAATTAAGCAGCGGTCTCTCTGTGCAAAGTAACTTCACACAAGGTAATGGCAACAACGAATCCGAAATAGTGGCTAGTAATACAGTGCCGGAGGTCCACTCACCCTTATCAGGCCCTGTGCGTTGCACACATAGAATGCAGCAGCAGTAGGTGATCCATCAGGGCTCTTGTAAAACAAGCGTGTGCGGAAGAAGGTGCGTGGCCGAGCGGTTCTAGGCGCTTCAGTCCGGAACCGCGCTGGTGCTACGGCCGCAGGTCTGAATCCTGCCTCGGGCATGGATGCGTGTGATGTCCATAGGTTAGTTAGATTTAAGTAGTTCTAAGTCTAGGGGACTGATGACCTCAGATCTTAAGTCCCATAGTGCTTAGAGCCATTTGAGCTATTTGAAGAAGATGCCTACAAACACAGTTAGTACGGTAACACATTTTCAGTGAATAGTTCCCTGAACAAGAAATCCAGAATAAGTTACAAGAAGAGCCATCAAGCTGTGATTGACAGACTAAACTAAGAATTTCAAGAACAATACAATTTAAACAGTGGCGAGAAGCAAGAATAAGCATATTGATATAACGAAGCTACAAACAGAGTTTAAATAGATTAGAAATAACATTTTGAACTTACCTTCCGTTTTGAAATCCTGGTACCGCTCACGTACCAGTAGAAGACGGCTCACAGACCCAATAAGGCTCTATGGAACACTTAAGGAATCTCGCATTACAGCACCAAAGGGTGTCAGAAAATTTCACAGCTCTCCGGCAGCGCGCACTTATACTAACATATCTGGCCAGATCAGAATCTGAAACATAATTAAAAGAGATCGTTAATCATAAATGTTTCTGACAGCATCAGTAGAACCTGCCACAGCCGTCACATTCCCACCGCTTCCACAGACGATGACAGTAATACTATGAAACTTCCTGGCAGATTAAAACTGTGAGCCCGGCCGAGACTCGAGCTCGGGACCTTTGCCTTCCGCGGGCGAGTGCTCTACCATCTGAGCTACCGAAGCACGACTCACGCCCGCTCCTCACAGCTTTACTTCTGCCATTATCTCGTCTCCTACCTTCCAAACTTTACAGAAGCTCTCCTGCGAACCTAGGTAGAGCTCTTGCCCGCGGAAGGCAAAGGTCCCGAGTTCGAGTCTGGGTCGGGCACACAGTTTTAATCTGCCAGGAAGTTTCATATCAGCGCACACTCCGCTGCAGAGTGAAAAACGCATTCTAGTAATACTATGAGGCGTAATTTGTCAAGGAGAAAAACTATCAAGGGAACAGTCAACTACAGTTTAGATTGTGTGGTGTCGACCACTGAAGACGGTGAGCTTCATCTTCCACTGTCAGCGGTGGCCATTAGATTGGTAATGAGTGCTTTTTCCATAGAACTATTCGCTCAGGAACTGGTTCAGATGGGCCCTCATTCACTGATGTTAACAGTTACCGTGGGGTTTAAACTTGTTTTTTTTGGAAACCCGTAACATTACTTTCTGGACCATCTCGATTATATATATGGCTGAAGCGTAGCGTACACGAGATATAAATGGGCATTGCGTTGGCGGAGGTATCAAGTGATTCAGATGGAAACGTTTTCGACGTGATTATGGCCGCAAGACGGGAATTACCGGACTGTGAACAAGGAATGGTAGCTGAATCTAGATGGACGGGACACTCCATTTTGCAAATCGTTACGGAATTCAATATTCCGAGATCCGCAGTGTCAAGAGTGTACCGAGAAATCCAGTTTCAGACATTATCTTTCACCGTTGACAAATCAGCGGCCAACGGCCTTCGCGTAACGAGCGAGATCATTAGTGTCTGCGTAGAGTTGTCAGTGTTAACAGTCACGCAACGCAGCTTGAAACAACCGCAGGAATCAATGAAGGACGTACAACACACTTACCCGTTAGGCGAGTGCTGCGAAATTTTGCTTTAATGGGCTACGGCAGGAAACAACCGACGCCAGTGTCGTTGCTGAAACACCGACTGCAGCGCGTCCCCTGGGCTCGATACCATGTAGACTGGACCCTGGACGACTGAAAAACAGTGGCTTGGTCAGATGAATCCCGATTTAGTTGGTAAGAGCTCATTGTAGCGTTCGAGTGGGCAGACCCCAAGAAGCCATGACCCCACGTTATCAACAAGGCACTGTACAAAAAAAAAAAAAAATGGTTCAAATGGCTCCGAGCACTATGGGACTTAACATCTGTGGTCATCAGTCCCCTAGAACTTAGAACTACTTAAACCTAACTAACCTAAGGACATCACACACGTCCACGCCCGAGGCCGGATTCGAACCTGCGACCGTAGCAGTCGCGCGGTTCCGGACTGAGCGCCTTAACCGCGAGACTACCGCGGCCGCCAGCCACTGTACAAGTTTTGATGGCTTCATAACAGTGTGATCTGTATTAACACAGAATGGACTGTGTTCCTGGTCCAACTGAACCGTTCATTGACTGAAAATGGTTATATTAGGCTACTTGCAGATCATTTGCAGCCATTCAGGGACTTAATGTTCCCAAACAACATCGGAAGTTTTATGGATGACAATGGGCCATATCACACGGCCACAACCATTCGCGATTAGTTTGAAGAACTTTCTGGACAGTTCGTCCGAATGATACGGCCACCCATATCGTCCGAAATATCATTTACGACGTATAATCGGCAGGTCTGTTGGTGCACAAAATCCTGCACCGGCAACACTTTCGCAGTTAAGGATGGATATGTAGGCAGAAATTGGGCATGGGACGGTAGTAAGGACAGTCAAAGAGGCTGAGCATTGGCGAGTGTGTTATCTACGCTATGAATAAACTTGCATTAATTGTACCTATGGGGCCGCTAAAATTTTCATGTGCGACGGCCTAATAGGCTAACTTCAATGCTAATTAACCCGGAAACGATTTCTTTTCTTAATAGTTATTCATCAACACAACTTCCACTTAGAAGTTTTTCAGACTCTTTCACAAGAGCGTAACCCCCAAGAACTCAGAAGTTTTCTTAAGCTTCGCTGGTATTGTGGAAGTTTCTGTTACACACTATCTTAATATTTGTTGTTCATAGAAACACATTGGTTAATGGTCACGCCAACCACGATAAATACATTTCTTGTAAGCGAAAGCTTCTGGTACAGGAAGACAGTTTTAGGGAAGGACTACGTCCCTCAACGTTTGTTTATCGGCCTATATAAAAATTGGCTCTGAACACTATGGGACATAACATCTGAGGTCATCGGTCCCCTAGGGCTTAGAACTACTTAAATCTAACTAACCTAAGGACTTCACACACATCCATGCCCGAGGCAGGATTCGAACTTGCTACCATAGCGGTCGCGCGGTTCCAGACTTCAGCGCCTAGAACCGCTCGGCCACCCCGTCCGGCCCGGTCTATATATGTGAGAGATATGTTGATACCCATTCAGCACTTATCATGGTAAAGCTCTATGGCATAGACTCTTAAGTACAATGAAAAACGGACAGCCTGAAAATTTTATCTTTTTCTTGTTTTCATCGTTCCGTTGAGTACTAACATAATATCTGACGACCAAGCTTGCTGGTTAGAGCTTTTTAGAATACTGGCAGGTTGTCAAAGTAGTATTGTATGTTTTACTTCATATGCAGTCGCGCCATGCATGTGATTTGTAAGAAATACTTCACTGTACCTTGAGACTACTCGTCTTACATACCGCAACTGCCAGGGGCAGTATCTAGTACCCAAGAGAAGAGTGCTTTGTTCGACTGGAAGGTGATGAGTGAGTCATTTCGTAAATCTGTCGTAGTCTGGAGCCTAATATTCTTGCTTCTGGACGAGATATTGTCCAGTGATGTCGGGTGATTTTCACCACCTTTCGAAAACAAACTTTTGAAAATCCCTGACAGCTGCAAAGTAGCTATAGAATATCATTGGGCTTGGGGGAGGGGGTGGCGGTGTTCGGAAACTGACCGGCGAGACTAGATGCATTCTGCTCCTACATCTGACTGGCTGAAAGGTCTGGATATAACACAATTTTCGTGGAACTGTTTGGAGCTCCAAAATCGAGGGCTCTTTAGGCAGCCCTCAATGGCCTACAGATCAAGTGATACTTAAGGCAATGCATATTTGTAAGTCACCCTCTGTTGTAAAGTTATTTGTTAATATGGATATCTGCAGGAATTTTGAAATGCATTCTCTTATGCGGAAACGAGATTTTTGTTATACGTTTTCCTCCGTTTTGTGTATCGAGACATTTTAATCAGCGGGTAAGTACTTGGTGGCCAGAGACATATCAGTGAGCTATTCCATAGCTTGGAGGTACCGTCTGATAAAAGTGACAGATTTGGAAGTGCCTAGTTGAGCCAATAAATTACATTATTACATACCGAAACGCAATGTTCGGGTTTCTGTTCACTACCTATCTCCCTTTTGGCTTTGGACTGTTTCGTTGTTTGTTCTTCGAAGAGATTATCGGCGGCAATTGGAGGTACTGTAGTGATTGTTTGTGGGGTATGTTGTGAAATGCAATTGTCGGATTTGAAAGTGTTAGTGAGAGTAGTTGGACTGCTAAAGGGCATTTGTCCGTGTTATAGTAGCAGTGAAGTCTAATTCTGTGTCTTCGCTCAAAGCCAGTCTTACTACCGGTTTCTAGACGCTGTCCTGGTTTTGAGTATTAATTCTGTTCCCGTGATAAACGTATTTTGGTAATCGTGTGGAACAATGCATCATATAAAACCTGTGGAACAATACAACACATAATTTGTTTTCACGCACCGCAAGTAGCTTGGAGAGGTAGTTATGAAGTCTGAACTATCATCACGTAAATGTGGAATAGCAGTTGTCGTAGAAATGGTTTCCACTCCGAAGACTGGCTTGATGTTTTCAACATTGTCTCATCCAAGCCTGTTTATCTCTGCACAGTTGCTGTAAAGTTTATCTGTGTGAACCTATCTTGGCCTCCCTGTACAATTTTAATCACAGATCCTCCTCTCCCACAATACGTCCTTCCGTTACCAAACTGGACAATTCATTGATGCTTCAGTATGTATTAGTTTACTCAAGTTGTTCGCTAATGTTCTTTTCTCTCCGTTCCATTCACTACCTCCAATCCAATCTGTAGCATTCTTCTGTAGTTCAAATGGTTCAAATGGCTCTGAGCACTATGAGACTTAACTGCTGAGGTCATCAGTCCCCTAGAACCTAGAACCTAGAACTACGTAAACCTAACTAACCTAAGGACATCACACACATCCATGCCCGAGGCAGGATTCGTACCTGCGACCGTAGCGGTCTCGCGGTTCCAGACTCTAGCGCCTAGAACTGCTCGGCCACTCCAGACGGCTCTTCTGTAGTACCACATTTTAATAGCTCCTACTCCATTCTTCTGTAAACTGTTTATCGTCCACGTTTATTTTCTGTAAAAGGTTACAGTCCACAGAGATAACTTCAGGAAAGACTTCCTAATACAAATTCATGATAAAAATAAGTGAATTCCTTTCTTCAGAGAATTCTCTATTGTAGTCGCCAACAATAATTTTATATCCTCTCAATCGTCTACCACCAGTTACTTTAGCGCCAAAATAGCAATATCCATCAACGATTTTTATTCCTATTTCCCAATAAAATTTCCTATGGATCGCCTGTGGCTGTCTCGCTGTAGCACATCGATGTTGGTCCGTGACTCAGACAAATTCTCTTAGACATGTTTCCGAGATAGTATATAATGCGTTTCTTCCATTACCAACCCGGCGGGGTCAGGGATTTTCTCTGCCTCGTGATGGCTGGGTGTTGTGTGCTGTCCTTAGGTTTAAGTAGTTCTAAGTTCTAGGGGACTGATGACCATAGATGTTAAGTCCCATAGTGCTCAGAGCCATTTGAACCAATTGAACCATTACTGAGATTTCTCCTTTAGACAATTTTCAAGCGTTACAACTCAAAAATCGTTCAATTTATGAGAAACACAAGTTATAGTCGAAAATAACGTGCAAGGTTATTTTCGACGAAGACTTGGGTTTCACATAAGTTGAACGATTTTCAACAAGGCAACACTTGAGAATGGCTGACGGCCAAAATCTGGATAGTGAAATAAACACATACTCAGTCAGATGGCGAAAACATGTTTGCGAAAATTTTACATGACTCTGGCTCCAGAGAAAGAAAAAGTCATCACTCAAGACCAATTCATAATAACTTTAATTTTGTTTTTTGACGACATAATTATAACTCGACGACGACCAATTGCAAGAGACCGTGGGCATGTGTCGGACTTCTCGCGGAGCTACGGATGCAGCATTTTGGACGAATAAAGTGGCTATTAGAGGCGGATAGCGTATTTGAGCTCGCGCTCAAGGTGAGCAGAAGCGACTGCGAGGTGTCGATGAACGCGGCCGCGGGCAGTAGTCGCTGGGGACCCGCCACGACCCTACGTCACGCACCTCTGGGCTGGCTTTCCCGCTGTCAGATTTACGAGCAGCAGATCCCTGGCCGCCCGCCGCTCGGCCGCTCCGCTCGTAAACCGGCAGCGACGCGCCGCCCCTGCGTAAACATCCGGCCCGGCACGGCGAGGCGCAGCACGCCAGCGCAGCGGCGGGCGGGCGGGCACTCGCTCACCTGCCGCACAGGCTGGACCAGCTGTCAGCCGTGGTGCGCCGGCGAGGGAGAAATACGGTCTCTCGTGGCCCACACCTAGCAACCTGGAAATGGACAACATCCCACTGACTCTGAGATGAGTGTGAAGCTTTTGTTGCGGTCTTCAGCCTCAAAACTGATCTGATGCACCTGTCCTTAATACTCTGAACTATTCATCTCCGAATAACTACTGCAACATAAACCATCATGAATCTGTTTACTGTATTTATCTCTTGGTCTCCCCCTACAATTTTAACCCCCCCCCCACACACATACACACACTTCCCTCCCGTACTGAACTATTTATTCTTGATGTCCCTGGATGTGTCCTATCACCAGATCCATTCTGATAGTTAGATTGTGACACAAATTTCTTTTCTCCTCACTTCTATGCAGTACCTCGTAAGCTACATGACCGAAGTCAGCACCACCTGGAGTTGTGTGTGAATGGTCACCAACTCTGCTCCCCATCTCAAACTCAATTATATTTCCTATTCATATGAAAGACGATAAAACTGTACACCACACAGTTATTAGAACACTAGACTGTGCCTGGTACGCATGCAGGAAATTAATAAAGTAAGTTAGTACCCACACAAAGATAATTAGGACGCTCCTGTTCGAAGCTCACATATAGAATCTGCAAAGAAATGGTATACTCGCCTTGCCTCCAGCTGCCACACTAGGTCGACTCTCTGCAGCTGACACTGTTATCCCAAATTATTCACTAAATGTGGATATCATGACATCAGCTGCAATGGATAAAGACATCTTACCCAGCCGCGACGTATGAAAATTTGTGCTAGTCCAGTATGAGGTGAACAGCCTGACATGAGACACCAGTGATCTATTAAGCCAGAAAACAACCTCAAGATTCCGAGCACTCTTACTGTTCTGGTATGTGTACTCATCAGTAACATCGTCTTATTCAGTTTGTTAATCGTGAGCTGTAGTAGGCGAGGTTTTGCAATTACTCACTACATTACAATATGAACTAATTACTAAGTTTCTCTGAAGAAGTAACCCTGATTCGATGGTCTCGTCTACTAAAATAGAAGGTTAAGATAAAAAATTAAGCAGTTTAGTTAATGTGGACGCCGGTAAACTGGGTCTGTAGGCCTTGAAGGGTTTTCCATCACATTTACCTGCGACTCATCAAGGAGACAAACCGGCCCATACATTGGTCATCCTAATGTTTGCATGTCGTCTCAGCAAATAATGCAAGCTGCACAGACCTTTTCGAGGCCTCTGTCTCCCTCAGTGTTAACATAGCTGAGGTGTAGTTGATAATATAAATTGCACCATGATTTTCCTTAACAGAACAACTTAGCACAATCTGTATCTGAGATTATTGATATTCATCTGTGTCTATGAGCTCGTAGTAAAAGATCTGAGTAAAAAGATTGCCAGCCATGAGGTCCATTGTCGTGGACATCGATTAAATTCTCCGCATAAGTTAGAGTTAGGCTGATCCAGGAAACGGAAATAAGCAAACAGCGTTAAGTCGGCTGGACCTATTTTCAGTTCCAAATTTAGAAAAGGTAGATCCGTGCTATATTACGTTACAATTACCTGCCTGCTTGTAGCCTCAATCTATCTCTCAGTGTAGGTTTCTCACACTCTAGAGTCATTGATCAGTCCACTTGGGCACAGTGATATTCTTTTCACAACATGGCAACCGTCGACGTAAATTCCATAAATTTACATTATTCATCCCTTACCTGTTGAGCGAATTTATCTTTCCATCAAATCCTCTCATTTTATCTTTTAAGTACCACTTAGTACAGCCAAAACAGAAATTACATATTTCAATGCAAGACATCCTCTCAACTACAAAGTGGAGAAACCATTATTTAAAATAGTCAAATATCCTTAGAGCTGCACCCACCTCAGATCCTACTCATGGGTATTTCTATCCTTTGTACACCCTATCATAGCTCATATAATCTGAATTATTCAATTTTATTCTCAAAATGAATGGACGGGCACTCTCACTTCGACCTGACAGCTTCCTTAAAACAGCTCTCACAACATGCACATTGATAGCAACAGATCCTTTTTAAGTTAGAAATTAAATAGTAACACGATAGACAGCAGCGCAGAAGACGGAAAAGGAAACGAGTACTGCTGCCAGCTAAGGACTGTGGGGATGGTGCCCGTAATATACACAGGCATTATATCTCCCTGAGAGTCAAGGTATTAAACTAAATTTATAAGATCTTCACTTGCACCTTCACTGTTTAATGACAATGATTCATTAATAATGAAGCAGGTAAAACATCCATCATATGCACATATCACACCAGAAATGTCCACCAGCAAAATAAAACATTACACGCCAATACACTAGAAGAGAAATATCACTTCATTGCTTCATACAATCTGACGACAGAAACAGACACTGATTATTATTTAGAATAGGCATAATCAGTTTGGAAATGTTACTCGTTATTGACACAGTATTCACAGAACTGCATACATCATCAACAAACGAGACCACAGCCCCTCAGAGCTCATTTCTCATTGAAATGTCAGTCAGTACCTCTCTCATTTCCGGTGTAACCTGTGCTATATGTTCAACAGGATGGGCTACAATCTCCTTCAATACAACTGTGACCTCCACTAAATCGCAAAGAGTCTGCCACTGTGTCTTCCGAGCCCTGACCTACACAACCAGTGGGCTTGTCTACAGTAAAAGTAAGTTCTTTTGCAACAGCTTTCTCTACTTCGAATTGTTTTTGTGATTTACTATTCGCTTCCTTAAATGTTTTTACTTCTTCTGAAACATCAGTATCGACTGGTACTCTTATCAGTTGAACACTGTCCTGCCCTAACAGATACAGTTACAAGTATCTAAATCAGCCACCTTTTAACCGGTTTTATACTTCCTTTGGGTTTCCTGAGATATTTGTCGCTGGATATTAAATCTTCAGCACTCTTTTCGAGACCTTGTAACTATGTTGAATAATTGAAAATCTGTTATTATATCTAACAACTTCCTGACTTAGAATAGCGTCCAACTTTTCTGACAATTCCATTTTGTCCTTCACTCAATCCTCCCCTAAAACCAGCAAATCTAATAGGAGAATTGCTAATAATATTCGTCCACAAGCTCTTTCAGTTTAATCGCACTTTCTACACAGCCACAAAATTTGCTCTTAATCACAGAGATCGACTCACAAAGCTCAGAATGCAGTTCTTCCCTTATACGAATGGTCAGTACATTTAATCTGCCTCGGATATAATTCCCAGCGCATTTAAGTTTCAGTTCTCAATGGGATCTGCCCTCGTACTAGAATAACGTTAGTTTACTGTCCCATTAAATTAGGATCTACTTCACCCCTTCATTTATGTGAACTGTCTTTCTGTTCTCTTGCATTCACCTCCGTCCTTTCGGTTGGTTCTCTGGCACTAGTCTGTTTTCACCCCTATCTTTTCATACTGTATTGTGTTACTAGCCTCAAATATTTCACATTTAGATCTCACAAAACAAGTGATAATATCTTTATCGAAAGTAACTTTTGGAAGCGAATTAATACCCAGACCTTCATCCTGAACGTGGTCAGGCAGCACCATGAGTAGAATTATCCGTACAAGATACAACACATACTAGTGGACTCAAGAGGCACCATCATGTCTAAATCACCTGCATTCTCACTCATAGTAACACCACTAATTTCCTGAATTACAACATCAACACTAGGAATCCCAACATCTCCTTGACGAACCAACATATTATCTGATTAATGAGAGGGCCCATGTTCAACAATTTGAGTAGCCATAGTCGGCAGACCGACACTAGAACCACAAGCTTCATAAACCTAGACTTGTCGCTCTCTGGCGGCGTGGTGCTGTGCAGCTGCTTATAAAGATCCGCTCACCTTGTAGTTCTCAGCCAGAAAAAACTAGAAAAAACAGCTGTACACCTCGTAACCACAATTCGCATTAAAAGTTGTTTTGTCTATGTCGGCCGTGGTGACCGATCGGTTCTAGGCGTTTCAGTCTGGAACAGCGCGACCGCTATGGTAGCAGGTTCGAATCCTACCTCGGGCATGGATGTGTGTGATGTCCTTAGGTTAGTTAGGTTTAAGTAGTTCTAAGTTCTAGCGAACTAAT
Source organism: Schistocerca cancellata (assembly GCF_023864275.1). Taxonomy (NCBI): domain Eukaryota; kingdom Metazoa; phylum Arthropoda; class Insecta; order Orthoptera; family Acrididae; genus Schistocerca; species Schistocerca cancellata. The sequence goes on from NC_064628.1 coordinate 567,148,154, forward strand.
GACCTCCGCTGTTATGTCCCATAGTGCTCAGAGCCCATTGGACCATTTTTGTCGATGGAAGGTCAATAATAGTTAAATGAACGTATTTATGTGCGTGAAATTTCTCACTATTGTGGTAAGCTTGAGTATACCATTTACAATCAAGCCTTACTCTAAGCTGTACAAAGTCTGAAAATTGCACACTGAAACATATTTCATAACTGTAACCACCTTATGGTAATTATTAGTTATCCTATACAGAAAGTTTACAAACTGATTGTTTCTTTTAGAATAACTCGTTCAAATGTTGCTATAATCAGTCTCCCGTAATAAAATGTTCACGTTCGCGAGTAAGGTAAACGCCACGGGCGAATTCAGTGGTTTAAAATGTCAGCAAATCTCCTGAATATCACACTGTACATTAAATCAAACTGTCTTCCACACTTCAAGGTACTTCTCAAACAGTTTGGTACAGAAATATCACAATGTTGATAGTTTTCATCGGAGAACTTAGCAACAGATCTGGACACTGTTAGATCCAAGTCCCGACTCTGCTCATATCTCTACGCAGAAGAAGCTTTACTGGTTCAAAGGGCTCTGAGCACTATGGGACTTAACTTCTGAGGTCGTCAGTCCCCTGGAACTTAGAACTACTTAAACCTAACTAATGTAAGGACTTCACACACATCCATGCCTGAGGCTGGATTCGAACCTGCGACCGTAGCGGTCGCGCGCTTCCAGACTAGAGCGCCTAGAAGTTTTTAGTTCTCCACATATGCGCGAACATGCTGATTTCTGATTTGGCAGAGAAAAATCACTGCCAATCAGAGTAGCACCTAACACGTTCAGTTCTGCACATATTTATAGAAACAATCAAAATTTTTCACTGAACCAGAACAGTAAATTAACATCAAGAAATTTGTAAAGCCTACAAATGTAACGTTAACTCACTCTTAACAAAACTTCTGTACCGACATTATAATCTCATTTCCCCAGCACTGTAAACTGACGGAATAGTTCCCGGTACGAATGAGCAACATACACGTCGTTCTCGAGCATTCTTCACGAGACCACTGACTTCAACGTACAGCATAAAACCTTTACACAAAACATTATTTCACATTCAGATCTTCATTCACTCTCATAACTAGGCACCATTGTAGCAGTATTTAATAAACAATCAGACAATGAAACAAACAGATCCATAACACTGTGTCCGTCGGTTAGCGCCCCTACCAGATCGCAGGGGCCTACACTCACATGATGCCTCCTGCCCTGTACATAACTCTTACAGCACGCCTGTTCACTGCTGTTATGTCTGATCTCAGTAGGCACGATGTAAGGCGCTACGCCTCAACTTGAATCCAAAATCCTACCAATTCTGGCACGTCTGGTCACGTTGGGTTTATAATGTGTAAGAAACGAAACTGAAGAATGATTTACTCCTAGGAGTAGCACACCAAGCCACATATATTAAAAAAAGTGGTAATAGCGTGTCGTACAGCTGAAAAAACTAAGTATTCTACCAACCCAGCAAATTCTCTAAGTATCACAACAACACCACTAACACAGGACAGTAATGCTCCATGTTCCACATCAGCACTTAACAGTCCAAGAATCATCAAATGCAGCATGTGATGAAAATATTCAAAGCGCTCTACAGATAAAATATAAAAAGCTACATTCTCATTGCACAGTGCTTTATCATTCATTAAAAACAGTAATAAAGTCATGCTGGAAACCCACACACAGTACAGTACAGCACCCAGTCCGGTCCATATACGAAAATTTTCAAACTTTAGAAGGTAATTCTTTTTCTAAAATAAACAGTGATAACTGTGCATTATATTGTATTCATTGCCTTCTAACACAGGAAAACGATTTTGTGCTCAACTGTGCTCGAAGCTCAGTTTCTACCACCACAGAGGGTATGGGGGTACGTCAGTGGAAAGAACCCTGAAGAATACTCAGTATTGTAGAACACTCGGTATAATGTCGTCTATTGAAACTGAACTACACTTCTCGAATAACCACTATATACACACAAAGAAAACAAATAACATGTAGACGACCATTCACCAAGAGCATCGGTGAGGTCCATCGGAGCTGGTCCTAGCTCAGTGAGTAACTGGCTGTACTGCTGCTCCGCTGGCCTTATAAAGCCAGCGGAGGTCGGCGAAGTACTCCAACTTTCCCTGTATCTGTGCGGCGACCTCTGCAGAAAAAGGTTTGCATTAGTCACTGTTTGTTTTGTAGAATTGTTTTCCTCTTGGTTGCGCTTGCAAGTGTTTGTGTATGTTATATGGTACACAGGGGTGTCTTGAGTGTAGTCTGCGTGGCAGGAGCCGGCTGTGGCAGACGTAACAAACCCCATATGCTTCGATGAGTGAGTTTGCGAGTATCAAAATATGCGACCTAAATGGCAATATCTTTTGAATGAATTGACTTCGAAGTTTACCGTTTCGCGCTACCAAAGAGATATGGTCGTCAGCACGCCGTTTTCGCGCTACCAAAGTATTATGGCCGTCAGCACACAAAACAAATTTCAACTAGATAACTCAAAAATATTCTTGAGAAAATAGGAACTTAAAAGACGGATGGACAGAAACACAGTCTGATAAAAATGGCAAAAAATGTTTTTTTCGTGTGATATAGTTAAAAATTTTTTGGATCTTCTTCTTTGTTTGTAGTGTGAACCCTTTCTTCGTGGCAAATTTATTAATTACAGGTCAATGGAAAGTACGCTGTAGGTTTTGGTGAGTGGGTTTCCGAGTATCAAAATATATTACATAACAGCACGTACCTTTTGATTGCCTTGACTTGAAAGCCAAGGACGATAGACGTTAATATGTGACATACATTTCAATGTGATACGTTTACCTATCCATGACGAAGGGGATTTTGAACAGTCAGATAGACATACAGGGAGCAAAGTGATCTTATAAGGGTTCCGTTTTTACTGATGGAGGTGCAAAGGCAAATGTTTTCCTCAAGGAGTGTTCACTCCAGTAACACAGTTAAATCAGAAGTATATTCAGTGTTGCTGTAAGCTCCAGTCATTACATCAAAATTATCCATTAACTTGATGGAGCCATTCAGTACGTTAACAGCATCTTTTTATGAACAGCAAAAGCATTTTTGACTTGAAAGAGACATGATGTGATACTGTCGAAATAACGGTAATTTCGAAGTCTCACCCGCCTCCATTCCCATAAGTTATTTGAAAACATTGTTGCACCTGTTCTACCGAGCAACTAGACACATGCTCGTACGGGCGAATGGCCATGTTGGTTGAACATAATGCATGTCCTGCATGTCCTACCAGATGACGGGCTTGCTACAGTATTTGCAGATGCTGGATGTTGTGTGTTTTTCCAGATTGTGGGAACTAAGAACTAGGATTTAGGGTCACCCTAAAGGAATGCCTGATTTCTCTACGTAATTACTTCAGTATTCACGACCTTTAATAAAGAACTTGCCGAAGTCACACGAGTTTAAAAAAGAATCAACACTAAAATTGACTGAACAGATTTTAGAGAAATGACATAAACAGCTGTCACGAATTATGAGCCAGATGCCACTAACGATACACTAAAAGTACAGAGTTTAAAAACAGTTAACTACAATTAGCAAAAGTCACTGAGCATTTTGTAACTGAATAAACGTTACATAGCTGCCATTAATTATGAACCCAGTGTCACTTAGTAGCAGCATAGGTAAAGAATTTTTAAAACAGTTAACAGTCACTGAATAAGCCGCTGCAGCTAGCCAAAATTCACTGATCAGATTTGAAGCAAATGACTTAGAAACAGCTGCCATTAATTACCAACCCACTGTCCTTCAGCACACAGCATAATACAGAAAACTTTAAAAAAGTAATAGTCACTGAATAAGAAACTACAGTCAGCGAAAATTCACTCATCGGATTTTAAGCAAATGACTTATATAAGGCTGCCATTAATTATATACCCACTGACTTTCAGCGGACAGCAAGAAACAGAATTTAAAAAAATTAAAAATCACTGAAGAAGCAGCTACATCTTAAACAAATGATTTTTTAACGGCTGCTAAAAACTCTGAATTTATTGTCATTCAGTAGACATCAAAATAGAAAATCTTAAAACAATTAATAGTAGCTGAATAAGCAGCTACAGTCAGCCAAAATTCACTGATCAGATTTTAAGCAAATGACTTATAAAATGCCGTTATTGATTATGAGTGGTGGTTGCATAAACCAGGGAAAGAACAGGGGGTAAGAAAATACACGGAAGTTACTTAACTTGCACTGGATGGCCAACGTCCTTCCACTTATTAAGCCTGCAAGACATTAGACTGCCTTCAGTAGCGTCGAAACAGCCACATAACTTCCAAGTCGCTGGTGTGTCATGCCCACTCCTGGAAACCGCTTAGCAGGGTAGGTGATAACCAAGAATGAAATCCAGGCTCCGCACCTATACAGGAGCTGATTCATTCTCTCACGTGCTATCCAGAATTCCAAACCTCTTACGCCCCGTCCGACTCAGTCTGCACACCACATGCTCACTACCCAAAAACCTTCCAGCTTTGCGGCTTTTGTCGCCATCGTTGGCACGATCGGCGTACCTCCAAAGTTGTCAATACAAAGATCATGAAAAAGGGGCGAAAACGATAGAAGACCAAGCCCACAAGCCTGAACCTACCCAACTGAAAATCAAAGACATCCCCTGAGGTTCATTACCAAGGGTAGAAGGTATAGTTGAGGCTACCTATCCTACTTCACGTGACTAACATCTATTCTAGAGATCGTCACATCCAATTCATTATGTCAAGATATTAACTGTACTCAGAAATCTATAAAATGAAGAGCATGTATTTTGGAAGGGGCTACTGCAGCCTTGGATCTGACATTCAATAAATGCACAAAGGCATGATCTCCTCCAAAACTGTATCTACGTGCCTGTCTTCCATGCGTGAGCTTTACTCGTACATAGATTTCTACCAGTTATGTTGGATGGTTTGGTGATCGTCTTGTTCAGGGAGCGGCTCATAAGTGATCCAAAGAGTACTCAAGGGAGTTTTAATAGGACAGGCCATGATTAATAAGGCTGGAGCGACCTTGATGACCTTATTCTGAGCAGTATTAACTGAAACATTTAACCATGTAATAGGAAGGTTTCAGCGCTTTTGGGACCTTGCATTCAATATTATAAATGCGAGCTTCAAAGTCCTATTCATGCACTTAGCAAAAAACGGCTGGGGAGTCTAAGGGGTAGTGGTAACATTTCTAACATCAATATCGAAAGAAAACCTCCAGAACTCCCTAGATGTGAACGCTGGAGCATTATCACCTACTAGCGTGATCATTGGTCCAAAGAAGGCAAATATTTGGTAAGATGCTGTTCAGATTGGCCATTAATGTCCCTACAGCTGGGACTCGACCAGCTAAAACGGGAAAACCATCCTAAACCACCAAGATGTAATAGTTTATGCGCACTCCGGGTATGAGGAAGGAGTCAAACGTTGTCCACAAAGAGGCAGTACATGGGTCTACTTTCATGAGTAGACTCGAGAAATCATTTGTGTTAGTCAGAATTGGGTTTCCCTTGTTCCCATACCTGATTTTCCCCCTTAACCAATGTATATCCATATGTTGTTTAATTCTGGTCAAAGTCTTATGGAAAACGATACGACCACCCACCTTAGAGCTGTAAAATAACTGAAAACAGCGGGAACCAAAACATTAGGTAAACAAATTTTGATCGTGCTTTCGCCTTTCCCCATTTTAAGCAAATTACGTTTATTAAGAACATATTAATGTGATCGCCATTTAAAAGCGTTTCTCTTATTTGGAAAATAAAATAATCTTTTTCCTCTCTCCATGAGATCGTAAAGGAGTTCAGGAACTTCAGTCAACACAGCAGCTCCAAAGGCAAGTTGGCCACCATCATCAATTTGTGAGGAGTAACATTCCTCATATATGTGACTTTAAGTGACAGCCACGTTATTGTTTGGACCCCTGGTAAGATGAACTTCCAAACGAAATTAGGAGATGCGGACTCCCCAACAAGCAACCCTACCAGTTTTTCTGGGACGGACCAGTAGATATTATATGGGGGTTTAGGAACACATTGAGGACGTATACGTACCGTCCTTAGCACCGTACCGCCCCGTGACATCACTACTGCTCGCTGCTCGCTCTGGCAGCTCTCCAGTGCAGATGTTACGCACACACACACACACACACACGCACACACACACACACTCACACACACACACAATCAGCATGTACTATGCATTTTTTATTTTCTGTTTACAAATTTATCCAGCTGTTGTGTGCATTGCTGAATCCAAGCCACTTTACCAAAGCTTTTCTTCCTTTCTTACGTATTATTTGCTCAACAATATATGATGATGGATATTTAGTTTTTTCTAACTCTTCAACATAGATAGCTCCAGCTATGGGCTGCGATTTGTAATCTTCAAGGAGATACGTTTTCGGATTGGTTTCTTGCACTTTACGTATTTTGAAAATTTCCGTGGACCAATTGGCGGTGTACCCTTTGTCAAAGACTGTTTCTGTTTACTAATTCTGACGTAATCACCAACTATGAGTTTTGACTGGCGTGGATCAATCATTTTAATTTTGTTATACACAGTAGATAGAAGATTATTATCTTTTACATCCAATGGTCACATTTTAATCGTTCTGTGTGTCATGTTACTGTTTGACCAGATCTTGTACAGCGTTAATCCATTTGTAGGAGACCAGAGCAGTAAATTTTCGGAACATAAGACTCTTGAGAGTTCTGTTAAAGCATTCAACTACGGATGCTTTCATATTCGAAAAAGTGGAGTAGTGATTAATTCTGAGTTTTGCATTAACTTTTTAAAACTAGTATTGTAGAATTATTTTCGTAGATCAGTTTGTAAATTTACTGGGGCCCGCTTACTTTTTATATATTCTTTTTTTAAGTGCGTTTGCAACTGCAAATCCAGTTTTAGTCTTTAGAGCAGCGACCCATTCATATTTTGAATAAACGTCAATTACTGTTATCAAATACTTATACCCAGAATTCCATTTAGAATATGCAATCATACCGACTAAGTCTGCTTGATGGAGATCATCAAGTCCTTTCGTGATAACTGACCGCCTGGGGTACTTTCGGCGAGCAGGACGATGAAGCTCATCAGCAATGGCAGCTTGCGTCTTCTTTTTTTTTTTTTTATTCTAACTTGCTACTTACTGAAGGCAATATGCTTGTCGAAATGACACGGTTGTGATAAAAATGTTTGCTTATATGGAGCTGGAAGGGGGCGGAGACACGAGGAGGAGAAAGAGGAGCAAGGGAGAAAGAAAAAAGAAAGATAACACGTATTTTAGGAAAAGGTTTTATTTTCAAAATACCATCGCATAATTAATCGTACATTGGTCTTTGATAACAACGATCAATTTCTTCATAAACAATATTGAAAGATTTTTTCAGCATTTTCAATGATGGACAGTCCAGAGATGGCATGTTAACTACTCTGCCATGATCTGTGCCCAATAAAGTCGTCGTCCAATCTGCTTTTTCTAGACCCATTACCACAAAGTAGTCTCAAGATTTGCACAACTCCCACCGCGTATTTCTCGCAGTAAGTAGTGACACTCTATCCATTCCCCACTGCTGAAGAAGGTGATTGCGTGTCACCCACGAGTTTATCCTCTGAGTTTTATTCTGATTAGGTGCTGAATGCTAAAACTTGTGCGATAGTGACAAACTGCTCTGCAATAACTTGATTGCCGTCCACGAGGATAGTAGCAGCTCGTTTAGGCACAAAATTATTTGCATCGTCTTTAAATCCTTGCAGGTCGACGAAAGCTATCTTCATTCTGTCATGATGTCAGAAGGAAAAAAAATTGTTGAAGGTATCGTCTAATTTCGTTTAATGGTGCTAGTATCATTGTAAATCCCCATCCATCACCGACTTCTGTTACCTGACAAACAGATAATGTCTCTCTCTCTCTCTCTCTCCATATATATATATATATATATATATATATATATATATATATACGATAATGGTGATGATAAGAGGAGGAGGATAAAAGAAGCAGCCACCTCGGTGAAACGTAGACTGATAGCAGTTCTCTAAAAGCATCTCATTTTATTTCCTATTTTTATCAAAGCAGAAGTTATTACGTAAAAGCTGTAATATGGATGTAGAGGATGCTGTATGACAATAATAGCAATGTTAACAACAGCAGGATGTTCGCAGCTGTCCAGAAGGGGATTTAAACACCAGTTGTGTAAAAGGAAGAGAAGATGACGAAGTCGGCTGGCAAAAAAAAAAAAATTATTTTTTTTTCATTGCGAAAGGTCATAGTGAACATCTGCGCATGTGATCGAGGCTCGCGGGAAGTACCGTTTTTTCTTGTTCTCAACCATCTGGCGTAATCAGTTGCATCATTGCCTTGCTTTTGGGCTGGCGGTCATTGTCCTCGTCCAACAGCTGATGTTATGTGAACGCATAAAGTGAATGCGTGATACTGCAGGGTGGGAAAAGAAAAAAGCCTCTCTCTCAGGATATGGAGGGACATTATCTGATAACATGACTAGCACACCGAATGGCAAGATTAAGGAAATAGATATGCAATCCTTAAAAGACGATACCTGAGGCACAGATTTTGATACACGTGACACATTAGTATTTGCAGTAAAAGTAATAGGCTTTGGTGAGGATGTAAATGCATATTCCGAATTGAATGGAAAAATAGTGCAGCTAATTCAAACAGAGTGCTTTAAACAAGGTGAACATTTTGCTACTTTTCAAGTCTATGACAAATACGAGTGTACTTATTACACAGAGTTATATGTTACAAAGTTTAATAATCTTGTTGATGCTTACATCAAAGAGATTTTGTTCGTATTGTATACAATTTGTTCTCATAATGCATTTAGTGGTCAATTTGATTTTCTAAATGGAGTGGCTTGCCTCAAAACATGGTTAGAGAGTGGGGATGTTTCATTTATATATTCTAATTGTAATGTCCTGTTGTCTGCCATATACGATATTTTGAGAAGCGCTGAAAGTGAATAATGACCAAACCATCGCCAAAGCGTTTTAAGCTGAATCATGATCATCAGGAAATTAATGCTCTGGAATGGGTTTCAGTTGAAAGTACGTTCAAAAATAGAATATGTACAGGTGAGATATCTAACCGAGGGGGGTTTAAGGACCCAAAATATTTCTTGGATGCATGTTTCTCTGTCTTTGAGAACATAGTGCGTAAATTTAACAAGCCTCTTAAAATTCATTTTTCACTCATTTGCAACTTTGTCCTGCCCAAATCGGGTGACGTAAAAGATAAATACTTAAATAAAAAGAATTTAAATCTATTCTCCTCTGACATTACCGAAGAGTGGTATTCAACTAAAATTAGGGATGTACTGTTAAAGAAACTGGAAAAATTTCCAATGAGAGATTCAGGTTGGGCGTTGCATAATATAGTAAAACTATGTATTGATGTTAACAAAAACAAAGGGTTTTATGCAGGACGTCACACGAAACTGCCAAAATTGATTGCAAATAAACATGCAGCAATTAACGTTCACTCGAAAGGTAATGCTTGTTTTAAATGGGCAATTGTAGCTGCTTTGTATCCTGTAAGCAAGAATGCACACCGTGTGTCTGCATATTTTGCACATTCAAACTAATTAAACGTTTCTAATATACCGTTTCCTACAGAGCTAAAGCATGTCCATATATTCGAAAGGCAGAATGAATGTGTGTCTGTCAATGTGTACGGTATACAGTATTCAGATTATGAGTGGATGGTTGTTGAAGAGGGAGAAGTGGATGAGGAGAGAGAGAGGGCAAGGAGGACAAGGAAAAGGTCGAAAGATATCCGAGTTATACCACTGTATATTACAAAGTACCAAAGAGAAAAACATGTACATTTATTAATGTTGCCTTTAGCACAATCAAATATTAATCATTTTTATTATATAAAAAGTTTGTCGAAGCTAGCACATTATAGCAATACTGCTCATCATATGTCTGTCGTGATATGCCCCCGTTGTCTGTGTTATTTTCATTCAAAACAGAAGTTAGAAGCACACTTGCTTGACTGTGCGCAGTTTAAGCCAGTCAACACTATCATGCCAAATGAGCACAATAAATATATAAAATTTTCCAATTTCAGAAACAAGCTAAAGCTGCCTTTTATAATATATGCAGACACTGAGTGCATGCTGCAACCATTTGGTGGCTGCAGTAGAAGGAGTAGCTCTGATCAAATACATTCACATTGAAGAACTGTCTCAGAGTGTGATTATCAAAGGGCATCAATGTATGGTATTTGATCAAGTGCAAGACACTGGGGGAATACTCCGATCTTTATTTAAAAATTGATGTGTTGTTGTTAAGTGATGATTTTGAAAATTTACGCAATATCTGCATTAAAACCTTTTAGTTAGATCCCGCGCATTATCTCGAATTTATAGGAAACTTACTGTGCAACTGTGTAAAAATCTAAATGCAATTGATTAGTACTTATTTCCTAAATAGTTGTTACCCTCTTTATGTGATCCTTCTCATATATTTCACAGAATACCACAAGTGTTTCAAAATGATGCTCTCATTTCTAATTATCAACATTGTTACAAGCATTATAATGTGAATGCATGTTGTCAAATTGATGGACCACCTCCTATTAAAATAAATTGTAAAGAGTGCAGAAAGGAAATTTCAGATGAACTAAAATAACAATTAATGTATGTGCTTTTAATTTCACTCAGTAAATAAAGAAAATTTACAATTAATGTATAATGTTTTGTTATTATCTGTATACAAATCAGTTACAAACTCACAGGTACACAGTCACTTACAGATATATTATACAAATCAGTTACAAACTCACATGGAAGTTGTCTGAATGACAGTACTCTGTGAATCTTTCTCAATATAAAATTATGTGGCAAACTCACATGTACGCAATTTCGCACAAAATAAGTTACAAACTCACATCTACAGTATTTCACACAATAAAATTAGTCAGGCATTGTCAAGTTTTCTTTTTTTTCAGCTGGTAGTGACCCCACGCTAAAGTATTCACCTTATCTGACAGTATAAAACGTTTATCATCATGTGCAGACAAACCAAGTTTTTGTTGTTTAACATTGGATACCTCATGACACTTTGATTGAATAATATACTGTACAGAAGATTTAGCATCTAAATTCAACATACACTCTCGATAATCATCGATGCTCAATGCTTTAATTGAAGACTGTTTTATACCTTTCTCTCTCTGCATTACACGTAGTGATTCTGTCTCTTGTGCATACATTTTAGCTCTCAGGCCTATGAACTCAGTAATAAGTTCACTGTTTAATTCATCTTTCAATAGTCCAACCTCCTTTTTATGCACAAGTGGAATGTTATATCTGTTTTTAACAGGAAAACCTGAAGAATCAAACCATTTTTGCACATCACTTTTGATATCCTCTTAAATATCTTTAGTTTTAATATGGTAAATTAAACTGTCGGTATCAGTGTATCACAGTTTTACATCGTTTACAGGGAACTTGTTCTGTATATATCCATAATGAAAGTCAACAAAACGCATCTTTGAAAATCGCCATACCTACAGATATAGGCTTGTCAAACACTACATTGAGTTTGTCTAACTCAATACCAACTAAATTTTCCTGAAATATAACGCTCCTTTTGAAATTTGGTTTTGCAATCATTACAGATGCTCCATATTTACCATCCTATGAAGTTACTACTTTTATGTCCCTCATCTTTCGTACATTTTGCATTGTCTTACCAAAGAAACTGTTATTTATTAGCTTAAAAAAATTCTTTTCAAAATCGTTATTTTCTGCCATACTTTCCTGTGCGTTAATATCGATGTATTGTTTCATCCATGGAAGTTGTCTGAATGACAGTACTCTGTGAATCTTTCTCAATTTCAGATTATGTTGCAAACACCGTTTGAGCTTTCTATAATGAATTACATAATTTTTCTTATCATACAAAGTAGGATTTATTTTTTTGGGAGCACTAGCCTTGCCTGCCACACAGCTAGATGGTGGTATCATTTTCTCAGGACATAGTGGTAGATCAGAATGCATATCGTGGATGTTTTCAGGATATTCAAGATCTACTTCCAGAAAGTAGCCTATATCAGAATCATCCGGTATATTGTTTACATCAAAAGTTTTAAAAAATGGTTCAAATGGCTCTGAGCACTATGGGACTTAACTTCTAAGGTCATCAGTCCCCTATAACTTAGAACTACTTAAACCTAACTAACCTAAGGACATCACACACATCCATGCCCGAGGCAGGATTCGAACCTGCGACCGTAGCGGCCGCGCGGTTCCAGACTGTAGCGCCTTTAACCGCTTGGCCACCACGGCTGGCCACAAGTTTTAACAATTTCAGGGTTGAGCCAAGAAAAATGTGAAACTGGGAGGTACTGCATCATTGCCCAACTGTAAAGACTATTAACATCAAGGTAAATAATAATGCATTCATCAGTATTTTCATCATAATTAGACATGAACCTGTTGTTTGCCACAGCATGTCTACAAGAGCAGTGAACAATGCCGCCTCTAATACCTAATTCGATGAATTGAAGTTGCTCAATGTCTGTAATGAGTTCTAATTCTGCTTTGGTACGTTTCAATAACGCATCCCAAGCCAATCCAGGTGAAGTAGCATAATGCGTGGGATCTAACTAATAGGTTTTAATGCAGAGATTTCAAACATTTTCAAAAACGTCGCTTAACAATAACACATCAATTTTTAAATAAAGATCGTAGCATTCCTCCAGTGTCTTGCACTTGATCAAATGCCATACATTGCACGCCCTTTGATAATCACACTCTGAGACAGTTCTTCCACCAGTCAGCAAACTTTTAAATTCCTGAATCGGACGTAAGTGATCTTCTGATAAAACACTCTCATCACTCCCATACTCATATGGAAATATACCCTTCTGATTGACTAAATAAAATTCACGATCTTCAGGAAAGTATTTCCTCATTATCCTGAGTTCCTCTGGCTTTAGGTAAGAAGCACACTTGTCTAGCGAGCATGATAAAAAATGAAATGAATCAATAAGTCGGAAGTTTATGTAGCAGTGCCGGTCTTTATGTGTTACCTGAATGCTCTTTGTGAAAGATTTGTATTTCTCCATATTCGATGGTAATATAGAAACGCGGCCTGGATTTAATTTAGTTTTAATCCTCCCATTCTCATTCACTATTTGCTAAAAAATATTTGTAATTACGAAATGACTATCAAAATTGGACAGATTGTGGAATACGACAGGCACTGTAAACTGAGGTCTGTAGTTTGCATTGCAGCTAGCATGCGCTGCACCGCGGTACTCACCTGTAAAATGGCAATGGTCACGATGCTTCACATCACCTGCCTCAAAGGCTTCCTTACAAATATGACAAATCTCTGCAGAGCGAAAGGCTGATTCTTCCTCTGGGCTTAATATCATCTCTTTATTTTGCAATAACAACCATTCACATACTCAGCAAATGCATACAGCTGTTTCGTGAAACACTGCATGCAATCACGACCGCGATACAACTTAAATTCCGAATAGTCATCATTATAACCACAATGTATGTAATATGCAATACTAAATGGTGAATGTAAATGTTTTTGATCACAGTTACTACTTCTACTGCAGCCAGCAACTGGTTGCAGCATGCACTCAGTGTCTGCATATATTATAAAAGGCTGCTTTTACTTGTTTCTGAAATTGGAAAATTTTATATATTTATTGTGCTCATTTGGCATGATAGTGTTGACTGGCTTAAACTGCGCACAGTCAAGCAAGTGTGCTTCTAACTTCTGTTTTGAATGAAAATAAGGCAGACAACGAGGGCATATCACGACAGACTTATGATGAGCAGTAATGCTATAATGTGCTAGCTTCGACAAACTTTTTATATAATAAAAATGATTTATATTTGTACTTGCTAAAGGCAACATTAATAAATTTACTTGTTTTTCTCTTTGGTAATTTGTAATATGCAGTGGTATAACTCAGATATCTTTCGACCTTTCCCTTGTCCTCCTTGCCCTCTCTCTCTCCTCATCCACTTCTCCCTCTTCAACAACCATCCACTCATAATCCGAGTACTGTATACTGTACACATTGACAGACACACTTTCATTCTACTTTTCGAATATATGGACATGCTTTAGCTCTGTAGGAAACGGTATATTCGAATAGTTTAATTTGTTTGCATGTGCAAAATATGCAGACACACGGTGAGTATTCTTGCTTACAGGATACAAAGCAGCTACAATTGCACATTTAAAACAAGCATTACCTTTCGAGTGAACGTTAATTACTGCATGTTTATTCGCAATCACTAATGGCAGTTTCGTGTGACATCCTGCATAAAACCCTTTGTTTTCGTTAACATTAATACATTGTTTTACTATATTATGCAACGCCCAACCTGAATCTCTCAATTGAAATTTCTCCAGTTTCTTTAACAGTACATCCCTAATTTTAGTTGACTACCACTCTTCGGTAATGTCAGAGGACAATAGATTTAAATTCTTTGTATTTAAGTACTTATCTTCTACGTCACCCGATTTAGGCAGGACAAAGTTGCAAATGAGTGAAAAATGAATTTTAAGAGGCTTGTTAAATTTACGCACTATGTTCTCAAAGACAGAGAAACATGCATCCAAGAAATATTTTGGGTCCTTAAACCCCCTCGGTTAGATATCTCACCTGTACATATTCTATTTTTGAACATATTTTCAACTGAAACCCATTCCAGAGCATTAATTTCCTGATGATCATGATTCAGCTTAAAACGCTTTTGCGATGGTTCGGTCATTTTCCCCTTTAAGCGCTTCTCAAAATATCGTATATGGCAGACAACAGGACATTACAATTAGAATATATAAATGAAACATCCCCACTCTCTAACCATGTTTTGAGGCAAGCCGCTCCATTTAGAAAATCAATTTGTCAAATAAATGCATTATGAGAACAAATTGTATACAATACGAACAAAATCTCTTTGATGTAAGCACCAACAAGATTATTAAACTTGGTTACATATAACTCTGTGTAATAAGTACACTCGTATTTGTCATAGACTTGAAAAGTAGCAAAATGTTCACCTTGTTTAAAGCAATCTGTTTGAATTAGCCACACTATTTGTCCATTCAATTCGGAATACGCATTTACATCCTCACCAAAGCCTATTACTTTTACTGCAAATACTAATGTGTCATGTGTATCAAAATCTGTGCCTCAGGTATCGTCTTTTAAGGATTGCAAATCTATTTCCTTAATCTTGCCATTCGGTGTGCTAGTCATGTTATCAGATAATGTCCCTCCATATCCTCAGAGAGAGGCTTTTTTCTTTTCCCACCCTGCAGTATCACGCATTCACTTTATGCGTTCACATAACATCAGCTGTTGGACGAGGACAATGACCGCCAGCCCAAAAGCAAGGCAATGATGCAACTGATTATGCCAGATGGTTGAGAACAAGAAAAAACGGTACGTCCCGCGAGCCTCGATCACATGCGCAGATGTTCACTATGACCTTTCGCAATGAAAAAAAAAATTTTTTTTGTTGCCAGCCGACTTCGTCTTCTTCTCTTCCTTTTACACAGCTGGTGTTTAAATCCCCTCCTGGACAGCTGCGAACATCCTGCTGTTGCTAACATTGCTATTATTGTCATACAGAATCCTCTACACCCATATTTCTGCTTTTACGTAATAACTTCTGCTTTGATAAAAATAGGAAATAAAATGAGATGCTTTTAGAGAACTGCTATCAGTCTACGTTTCACCGAGGTGGCTGCTCCTTTTATCCTCCTCCTATTATCATCGCCATTATCGTACACACACACACACATATATATATATATATATATATATATATATATATATATATATAGAGAGAGAGAGAGAGAGAGAGAGAGAGAGAGAGAGAGAGAGAGAGAGAGACATTATCTGTTTATCAGGTAAGAGAAGTCGGTGATGGATGGGGATTTACAATGATACTAGCACCATTAAACGAAATTAGACGATACTTTCATCAATTTTTTTTCCTTCTGACATCATGACAGAATGAAGATAGCTTTCGTCGACCTGCAAGGATTCAAAGACGATGCAAATAATTTTGTGCCTAAACGAGCTGCTGCTATCCTCGTGGATGGCAATCAAGTTATTGCAGAGCAGTTTGTCACTATCGCACAAGTTTTAGCATTCAGCACCTAATCAGAATAAAACTCAGAGGATAAACTCGTGGGTGACACGCAATCACCTTCTTCAGCAGTGGGGAATGGATAGAGTGTCACTACTTACTGCGAGAAATACGCGGTGGGAGATGTGCAAATCTTGTGACTACATTGTGGTAATGGGTCTAGAAAAAGCAGATTGGACGACAACTTCATTGGGCACAGATCATGGCAGAGTAGTTACCATGCCATCTCTGGACTGTCCATCATTGAAAATGCTGAAAAAATCTTACAATATTGCTGATGAAGAAAATGATCGATGTTTAGCAAAGACTAACGTACGATTAATTATGCGATGGTATTTTGAAAATAAAACGTCTTCCTAAAATACGTGTTATCTTTCTTTATTCTTTCTCCCTTGCTCCTCTTTCTCCTCCTCGTGTCTCCGCCCCCTTCCAGCTCCATATAAGCAAACATTTTTATCACAACTGTGTCACATCGAAAAGCATATTGCCTTCAGTAAGTAGCAAGTTAGAATAAAAAAAAAAGAAGATCCAATCTGCCATTGCTGATGAGCTTCATCGTCCTGCTCGTTTTGTCTCAAGTACAGATAGTGTTGAGGATCAGTGGACAAAGTTCAAAACCGTCTTACATTATGCGCTAGATGAGTATGTGCCAAGCAAGATTGTAAGAGATGGAAAAGAGCCACAGTGGTACAACAACCGAGTTAGAAAACTGCTGCGGAAGCAAAGGGAACTTCACAGCAAACATAAACATAGCCAAAGCCTTGCAGGCAAACAAAAATTACGCGAAGCGAAATGTAATATGAGGAGGGCTATGTGAGAGGCGTTCAACGAATTCGAAAGTAAAGTTCTATGTACTGACTTGGCAGAAAATCCTAAGAAATTTTGGTCTTATGTCAAAGCGGTAGGTGGATCAAAACAAAATGTCTAGACACTCTGTGACCAAAATGGTACTGAAACAGAGGATGACAGAATAAAGGCCCAAATACTAAATGTCTTTTTCCAAAGTTGTTTCACAGAGGAAGATTGCACTGTAGTTCCTTCTCTAGATTGTCGCACAGATGACAAAATGGTAGATATCGAAATAGACGACAGAGGGATAGAGAAACAATTAAAATCGCTCAAAAGAGGAAAGGCCTCTGGACCTGATGGGATACCAGTTCAATTTTACACAGAGTACGCGAAGGAACTTGCCCCCCTTCTTGCAGCGGTGTACCGTAGGTCTCTAGAAGAGCGTAGCGTTCCAAAGGATTGGAAAAGGGTACAGGTCATCCCCGTTTTCAAGAAGGGACGTCGAACTGATGTGCAGAACTATAGACCTATATCTCTAACGTCGATCAGTTGCAGAATTTTGGAACACGTATTGTGTTCGAGTATAATGACTTTTCTGGAGACTAGAAATCTACTCTGTAGGAATCAGCATGGGTTTCGAAAAAGACGGTCATGTGAAACCCAGCTCGCGCTATTCGTCCACGAGACTCAGAGGGCCGTAGACACGGGTTCACAGGTAGATGCCGTGTTTCTTGACTTCCGCAAGGCGTTTGATACAGTTCCCCACAGTCGTTTAATGAACAAAGTAAGAGCATATGGACTATCAGAACAATTGTGTGATTGGATTGAGGAGTTCCTAGATAACAGGACGCTGCATGTTATTCTCAATGGAGAGAAGTCTTCCGAAGTAAGAGTGATTTCAGGTGTGCCGCAGGGGAGTGTCATAGGACCGTTGCTATTCACAATATACATAAATGACCTGGTGGATGACATCGGAAGTTCACTGAGGCTTTTTGCAGATGATGCTGTGGTGTACCGAGAGGTTGTAACAATGGAAAATTGTACTGAAATGCAGGAGGATCTGCAGCGAATTGACGCATGGTACAAGGAATGGCAATTGAATCTCAATGTAGACAAGTGTAATGTGCTGCGAATATACAGAAAGATAGATCCTTTATCATTTAGCTACAAAATAGCAGGTCAGCAACTGGAAGCAGTTAATACCATAAATTATCTGGGAGTACGCATTAGGAGTTATTTAAAATGGAATGATCATATAATGTTGATCGTCGGTAAAGCAGATGCCAGACTGAGATTCATTGGAAGAATCCTAAGGAAATGCAATCCGAAAACAAAGGAAGTAGGTTACAGTACGCTTGTTCGCCCACTGCTTGAATATTGCTCAGCAGTGTGGGATCCGTACCAGATAGGGTTGATAGAAGAGATAGAGAAGATCCAACGGAGAGCAGCGCGCTTCGTTACAGGATCATTTAGTAATCGCGAAAGCGTTACGGAGATGATAGATAAACTCCAGTGGAAGACTCTGCAGGAGAGACGCTCAGTAGCTCGGTACGGGCTTTTATTGAAGTTTCGAGAACATACCTTCACCGAAGAGTCAAGCAGTATATTGCTCCCTCCTACGTATATCTCGCGAAAGGACCATGAGGATAAAATCAGAGAGATTAGAGCCCACACAGAGGCATACCGACAATCCTTCTTTCCACGAACAATACGAGACTGGAATAGAAGGGAGAACCGATAGAGGTACGGAAGGTACCCTCCGCCACACACCGTCAGGTGGCTTGCGGAGTATGGATGTAGATGTAGAAGTAGATGAACGTACCCCAGGCGGTCAGTTATCACGAAAGGACTTAATGATCTCCATCAAGCAGACTTAGTCGGTATGATTGCATATTCTAAATGGAATTCTGGGTATAAGTATTTGATAACAGTAATTGACGTTTACTCAAAATATGAATGGGTCGCTGCTCTAAAGACTAAAACTGGAATTGCAGTTGCAAACGCACTTAAAAAATATATATAAAAAGTAAGCGGGCCTCAGTAAATTTACAAACTGATCTACGAAAAGAATTCTACAATACTAGTTTTAAAAAGTTAATGCAGAAACTCAGAATTAATCATTACTCCACTTTTTCAAATATAAAAGTTTCCGTAGTTGAACGCTTTAACAGAACTCTCAAGAGTCTTATGTTCCGAAAATTTACTGCTCTGGGTTCCTACAAATGGATTAACACTGTACAAGATCTGGTCAAACAGTATAATCACATGACACACAGAACGATTAAAATGCGACCAGGGGATGTAAAAGATAATAGTCTTCTATCTACTGTGTATAACAAAATTAAAACGATTGATCCACGCCAGTCGAAACATAAAGTTGGTGATTACGTCAGAATTAGTATACAGAAAACAGTCTTTGACAAAGGGTACACCGCCAATTGGTCCACGGAAATTTTCAAAATTCGTAAAGTGCAAGAAACCAATCCGAGGACGTATCTCCTTGAAGATTACAAATCACAGCCCTTAGCTGGAGCTCTCTATGTTGAAGAGTTACAAAAAACTAAATATCCATCATCATATACTGTTGAGAAAATGATACATAAGAAAGGCAGAAAAGCTTTGGTAAAGTGACTTGGATTCAGCAATGCACACAACAGCTGGATAAATTTGTAAACAGAAAATAAAAAATGCATAGTACATGCTGATTGTGTGTGTGTGTGTGTGTGTGTGTGTGTGTGTGTGTGCGCGCACGTGAGTAACATCTGCACTGGAGAGCTGCCAGAGTAAGCAGCGAGCAGTAGTGATGTCACGGGGCGGTACGGTGCTAAGGGCAGTACGTATACGTCCTCAATGTGTTCCAAAACCCCCATATAATATCTACTCGGACCAATACCCAATTCAGCACAAGGTTATCAGTATCCAGCACAAATTCCCTACATTCTAGCAAGAACTTATACTTCTCCGTGGCGAATATATTTTAATTCAGTGACAGATACGCACCGCAATGCGCCACTTCCCCTGATGTTGATGGAGGAATACCGCTGCTACCACATAATTCAATGCGGCGATCGGGAAAACAAAGGGCTTGCCAAAATCGGGGATAACTAACACAAGAGGTTTGCTAAGTGTGGCTTCAATTGCCTCAAAGGATGCTGGCGACTCTTCCCGCTAACGGAGGCCTTGCCTTTCTTGCGCAACTTACTCAAAGGCACTGGAAATTGGGCGAAATTAAGAACAAGTAAATACCGCCATTTCAATAAATCTGGCCACTCCCTTCTTGCTCCTTGACGAGGGTGGGAAGGGGAGATGAGAGTTACGCCAGAAACGTATCCGGTCCTTATCAATGTCTACCGCTTCAGCAGGAACCAAGTGATGTGAAAAGGATATAGAAGGTGAGGCAAGACAATCTTAGTAGGCTTGACAGTAAACCCGGCCTCGTCAATACTAACAAAACTTCTTTGAGGTGGTCCAAATGCTCTGAGAACGTGGCACTGTAAACCAACACATTATTAAGATAGTTGCAACCGAATTTGAACTTAAGGTCTTCCAAAACATGGTCCAAAAGACGGGATAACACGGCCGCGCCCATAGAGGGTCCGAAAGGAACCCGATTAAACTTGTAAAGGTTCAGATCAGTACAAAAGGCACTGGTTTGGAAACTTCAGTCAATGGTATCTGATGGTAGGCTTGGTTGAGGTCCAGTTCACTTGCGAACCACGTGGCGAAATTGTCAAAGGCAGGCAATGGAAATGACTCCAAGACGACCTTCTGTTGAGTGCCCTATAATCGACAACCGACCGATAATCGCGACTTTGTCCGTTAGGAACAAGAAAAACGGTTGACTAGCCTCGCCAGGTTCCAAATGATCATTGGAAAACTCAGACGACCCCAACTGCACATTACTAATCGGTTGAGAGCGACGAAACGAACATAATGTTATCCTTTCGTAAGGGCTAAATTTGAAATAAGAGGTGCGAGCTTGACAATCAAGAACCAGACCGGTGAGCTAAATGAAATCACAATCCAGTATCATGTTAACTGACTAATTCTTAGCAACAATAAAGCTGACACGCCTTTTAAAATCCAGTATGCGTAACTTGCCCCTTAACTCCCCTACCAGTAGCAACTCTTATCCATTGACTACTGGCATGAGATGTGTGGCATAGAGGAGGCATTCTTCATAAATTTCAGAATTTCAGGTACCAGTTATATCACGTAGTGAAACAGGGCTCCCTGAATCTAAATCGGCCCACACAGGCTCATTATTCAAGAGCGCACACACATAAGGAAGCATCAGACTGCTGTAAATGTTGGAGCAGTTCTTAACAGCAAAATGGGTTCCACTTTCCACCGGTGTTAGGCCTCGACCCTCACTTCACTGGACGTGACCACACAAAATGTGTACTATCACCAGACCTGAAACAGTCTCTAGTTTAACCTTACCGAACGCAAAGCCTGCAGCCTTCTGCCGGTTCCTCTCATCAGAAAATCTTAACCTTTCCATCTTGGCAACCAAGGTATCTAAGCTGGTAGATTTCCTTGAAAAGCCAAACATAACCAGTGCTCAGGCTTCAGGCCTTCTAATAAGGTCTTAACCACACCACCTTCAACTACTTGCAACCTCAGAGCTATCACAGCACTGCGGATCTCATCAATGTATGTAGGCAAGGTCTCATGCTAGCATTTCTCACGACGCAAATGCTTGCCCTCCAACTCGTGCCTGAACGGGAATGACAACTTCAGTTGAATTAAACGATGTCCCAAATCATGAAGCGGTCCTTCGCTCCGCATAATTTTAGGCAAAAGTTTGCTTGAACAATGTGTGTTAAAGTATAAACAAGCTGAAGAACAATGGGATGTAAAATTCATAATGCGTAAGCATGAAATTCAAACCAAAACGTTAACCATAACACAAATTCAGATTGTTAAACCTGATCGATAGAAAGCTCTTTAATCCATTGCAGTAGATACTACATATAGTTTGCCAACCTAGCCAAAGCATTAGAGGAGATCACATTTACTGGTCCCTCCATTTCCTGCCCAGTCTACTGATGGCGCGGATTATCAACTATAGCCTTCCTTTCGCTTATATTAGTTAGTTCAACTAACACGAGAAGACTCAAACCTACCTCTACCTTCCTAAATTGACTAAGATATGAATAACAGAACTTTCGTCTAGCTTCAGGGATGTCTGCTTTAAAAAGCCAAGACGATTCATAGTGTCTGTGGCCTGTGCTTGAATCCTATACCCTTGTTAGCACGTAGACTCACGGTTCTGTAATAAGTACACATTTTCCCGCAGTCCTGTCTACGCCGCCGAACCACTGGAGCCGACGCCGAAGTCCTAGGCTTTCCCCATGGCGACGCGTAGATGATCAGTCAATAATTCCGGAACTGTGCCTTCGCCGATTGTTGCCTAATTTGCAAGTAGTACAAAAAGTTGTCTTTCCTGAGGTAGCCTGTCCCTGGCCACGGACTGGCTTCCATACAGATGATTGCTACCTGGATAAGAGTAAGTAGTTAACCAAATACAGTGTATAGCTAACACGAGTAAGGAAGTAACTGAGAATGCTTTTAAAGAAGAAAAAATTTGGCCACTTTCACCCTCAGCGTCTTACCAGAAAAATGAAAATAACCGCGCTCTTGGCTACCAGTTGATAACTAGGGATTTGGGTGAGAATATTTGGGATTAGGTCGCCCTAATCCAAGGACTGGGTTGCCGACAGAACTGCTTCAGCATCCATCATCTTTAATAAATAACTTGCCAAGGTAAAACGAGTTTTAAAAACAATTAACAGTGAAACTGACTGAGCATAATTTAGAAGAATGACTGTTAAACATCTGCAACTAAAAATGAGCCACCCTCCATTATCCAAACACCAAAAGTGCATAAGTTTAAAATCAGTTAACTACACTTACCCAGCATTCACTGATCAGACTTATAAACCGCTGCCATTAATTACGAAGCCACTAACTTTCAGTAGACAACAAAATACATGGATTTGAAAGTAGTTAACAGTTGCTGCCTAAACAGCTACAGTTATCAAATATTCACTTATCAGATTTTAGTCAATGACTTCTAAACAGCCCGCATCTCGTGGTCGTGCGGTAGCGTTCTCGCTTCACACGCCCGGGTTCCCGGGTTCGATTCCCGGCGGGGTCAGGGATTTTCTCTGCCTCGTGATGGCTGAGTGTTGTGTGCTGTCCTTAGGTTAGTTAGGTTTAAGTAGTTCTAAGTTCTAGGGGACTGATGACCATAGATGTTAAGTCCCATAGTGCTCAGAGCCATTTGAACCATTTTGAACATCTAAACAGCTGCCATGAATTATGAACCCAATGTCATTCAGTACACAAACAAAGTACAGGATTTTTAAAAAAATAATAAGCACTGAGTGGGCAGCTATAGTTAACCAAAATTCACTGACCAGATTTGAAGCAAACTACCTTTTATAAGCTGCTATTAACTGTGAATCCAATGTCATTCATTAGACAGCAAAATAGAGAATTTTGCAGACAATTAAAAGTCACTGAATAAGCAGCTGCATGTAACCAAAATTAATTGATCAGATTTTAAGCAAATGACTTTTAAACAGCTGCTATTAGTTATGAGTTGTGGTGACAAAAACCTCACCACCAGATCACCTTCACTAGTGTCCAAGTCCCCCCCCCCTCTCCCCGTAAACCACAGACCTTGCCGTTGGTGGGGAGGCTTGCGTGCCTCAGTGATTCAGTTAGCCGTACCGTAGGTGCAACCACAACGTAGGGGTATCTGGTGAGAGGCCAGACAAACGTGCGGTTCCTGAAGAGGGGCAGCAGCCTTTTCTACATCTACATTTACATACATACTCCGCAATCCACCATACGGTGCGTGCCGGAGGGTACGTCGTACCGCAACTAGCATCTTCTCTCCCTGTTCCATTCCCAAACAGAACGACGGAAAAATGACTGCCTATATGCCTCTGTACGAGCCCTAATCTCTCTTATCTTATCTTTGTGGTCTTTCCGCGAAATGTAAGTTAGCGGCAGTAAAACTGTACTGCAGTCAGCCTTAAATGCTGGTTCTCTAAATTTCCTCAGTAGCGATTCACGAAAAGAACACCTCCTTTCCTCTAGAGACTCCCACCCGAGTTCCTGAAGCATTTCCGTAACACTCGCGTGATAATCAAACCTACCAGTAACAAATCTAGCAGCCCGCCTCTGAATTGCTTCTATGTTCTCCCTCAATCCGACCTGATAGAGATCCCAAGCGCTCGAGCAGTACTCAAGAATAGGTCGTATTAGTGTTTTATAAGCGGTCTCCTTTACAGATGAACCACATCTTCCCAAAATTTTACCAATGAATCGAAGACGACTAACCGCCTTCCCCACAACTGCCATTACATGCTTGTCCCACTTCATGTCGCTCTGCAATGTTAGACCCAAATACTTAATCGACGTGACTGTGTCAAGCGCTACACTACTAATGGAGTATTCAAACATTACAGGATTATTTTTCCTATTCATCTGCATTAATTTACATTTATCTATATTTAGAGTTAGCTGCCATTCTTTACATCAATCACAAATCCTGTCCAAGTCATCTTGTATCCTCCTACAGTTACTCAACGACGACACCTTCCCATAACACCACAGCATCATCAACAATCAGCCGCACATTGCTATCCACCCTATCCAAAATATCATTTATGTGGATAGAAAACAACAGCGAACATACCACGTTTCCCTGCGGCACTCCAGATGATACCCTCACCTCCGATGAACACTCACCATCGAGGACAACGGACTGGGTTCTATTACTTAATAAGTAAGACTTTTCACTAGTTGCAGGGGCAACAGTCTGGATGATTGACTGATCTGGCATTATAACACTAATCAAAACGGCCTTGCTTTGCTGCTACTGCGAATGGCTGAAAGCAAGGGGAAACTACAGCCGTCATTTTTCCCGAGGGCATGCAGCTTTACTCTCTGGTTAAATGATGATGGCGTCCTCTTGGGTAAAATATTTGGGAGGTAAAATAGTCTCCCATTCGGATCTCCAGGCGGGGACTATTCAAGAGGACATGGTTATCAGGAGAAAGAAAACTGGCGTTCTCCGGATCGAAGCGTGGAATGTCAGATATCTTAATCGGACAGGTAGGTTAGAAACTTTAAAAACGGAAATGGATAGGTTAAGGGAGTGGGAATTAGTGAAGTTCGGTGGCAGGAGGAACAAGACTTTTGGTTAGGTGAATACTGGGTTATAAATACAAATTGAAATGGGGCAAATGAAGGAGTAGGTTTAATAATGAATGAAGAAATAGGAGTGCGGGTAAGCTACTACAAACGGCATAGTGAACGCATTATTGGGGCCAAGCTGGACACGAGGCCCACGCTTACTATATCCAGGTGAAAAAGAAACTGAAGATATGTATGGTGTGATAAAAGAAATTATTCAGATAGTGAAGGAAGACTAAAATTTAATAGTCATGCGTGACTGGAATTCTTTAGTAGGAAAAGGAGGAGAAGGAAACGTAGTAGGGACCATGGACTGGGGGTAAGAAATGAAAGAGGAAGCCGTCTGGTAGAACTTTGCGCAGAGCATAACTTAATCATAGTTAACACTTGGTTCGAGAATGATAGAAGAATGTTGTATACATGGAAGAAGCCTGGAGATACTGACAGGCTTCAGTCAGATTACATAATGGTAAGACAGAGATTTAAGAACCAGAATGTAAATTGTAAGGCATTTCCAGGGGCAGATGTGGACTCTGACCACAATCTATTGGTTATGAACTGTAGATTAAAACTGAAGAAACTGCAAAAAGGTGGGAATTTAAGGAGATGGGACCTGGATAAACTGACTAAACTAGTGGTTGTACAGAGTTTCAGGGAGATCATAAGAGAACAATTGTCACGAATGGGGGAAAGAAATACAGTAGAAGAAGAATGGATAGCTTTGAGGGATGAAGTAGTGAAGGCAGCAGAGGATCAAGTAGATAAAAAGATGAGGGCTAGTAGAAATCCTTGAGTGACAGAAGAAATATTGAATGTAATTGATGAAAGGAGAAAATATGAAAATGCAGTAAATGAAGCAGGCAAAGAGGAATACAAACGTCTCAAAAGTGAGATTGACAGGAGCTACAAAATGGCTAAGCAGGCACGGCTAGAGGACAAATTTAAGGATGTAGAGGCTCATCTCACTAGGCGTAAGATAGCTACTGCCTGCAGGAAAATTAAAGAGACCTTTGGAGAATAGGGGACACTTGTATGAATATTAAGAGCTCAGATGGAAACCCAGTTCGAAGCAAAGAAAGGAAAGCAGAAAGGTGGAAGGAGTATATTGAGGGTCTATACAAGGGAGATGTACTTGAGGACAATGTTATGGAAATGGAAGAGGATGTACGTGAAGATGAAATGGGAGATATGATCCTGCGTGAAGAGATTGACAGAGAACTAAAAGACCTAAGTCGAAACATTCGAATAGAACTACTGACAGCCTTGGGAGAGCCAGTCCTGACAGAACTGTACCATCTGGTGAGCAAAATGTATGAAACAGGCGAAATACCCTCAGACTTCAAGAAGAATATAATAATTCCAGTCCCAAAGAAAGCAGGTGTTGACAGATGTGAAAATTACCGAACTGTCATTTTAATAAGTCACGGCTGCAAAATACTGACGCAAATTCTTTACAGACGAGGTAGAAGCCGACCTCGGGGAAGATCAGTTGGGATTCCGTAGAAAAATTGGAACATGTGAGGCAATACTGACCCTACGACTTATCTTGGAAGAAAGATTAAGGAAAGGAAAACCTACGTTCCTAGCATTTGTAGACTTAGAGAAAGCTTTTGGCGGTGATGACTGGAATACTCTGAAATTCTGAAGGTGGCAGGGGTAAAATACAGGGACCGAAAGGCTACTCACAATTTGTACAGAAACCAGATGGCAGTTATAAGAGTCGAGGGACATGAAAGGGAAGCCGTAGTTGGGAAGGAAGTGAGACAGGTTTGTAACCTCTCCACAATGTTATTCATTCTGTATATTGAGCAAGCAATAAAGGAAACAAAAGAAAAATTCGGAGTAGGTATTAGAATCCATGGTGAAGAAATGAAAACTCTGAGGTTCGCCGATGACATTGTAATTCTGTCAGATATAGCAAAGGACTTGGAAGAGCAGTTGAACGGAATAGACATTGTCTTGAAAGGAGGATATAAGATCAACTTCAACAAAAGCAAAATGAAGGTAATGGAATGTAGTCGAATTAAGTCGGGTGATGCTGAGGTAATTAGATTAGAAAATGAGGCAATTAAAGCAGTAGATGAGTTTGGTATTTGGGGAGCAAAATAACTGATGATGGTCAAAGTAGAGAGGATATAATATGTAGACTGGCAATGGCAAGGAAAGCGTTTCTGAAGAAGAGAGATTTGTTAACATCGAGTATAGATTTAAGTTTCAGGAAGTCGTTTCTGAAAGTATTTGTATGGAGTGTAGCCATGTATGGAAGTGAAACGTGGACGATAAATAGCTCGGACGAAAAGAGAATAGAAGCTTCCGAAATGTGGTGCTGCAGAAGAATGCTGAAGATTGGATGGGTAGATCACATAACTAATGTGGAGGTATAGACTAGAATTGGGGAGAAGAGGAGTTTGTGACACAACTTGACTAGAAGAAGGGATCGTTTGGAGGACATGTTCTGAGGCATCAAGGGATCACCAATTTAGTACAGGAGGGCAGCGTGGAGGGTAAAAGTCGTAAAGGGAGACCAAGAGATGAATACACTAAGCATATTCAGAAGGATGTAGGCTGTAGTACGTATTGGAAGATGAAAGCAGCTTGCACAGGATAGAGTAGTATGGAGAGCTTCATCAAACCAGTCTCAGGACTGAAGACAAGAACAACAACAGTGTCCAAGTGGCCAAATAACATCCAAGACGTTGGTGTGTTTCCTAAAATATCATGCCTACTCAGGGAAACCACTTTACAGGGCAGGTAATAACCGACAGCCGGTTCCTTTGCACGAGCCAATTCACACTCTCGTGTACCATCTAGAACTCCAAACCTCTTGTGTCCCCAGCTGACTCGCTCCGCACACCACAAATTCACTTCACGGCTTTTGTCCCCACCGATGAAGCCATTGGTGTAACTACGAAGTTATTCGGAGAAGTATCGTCAACGAGGGACGAAATTAATTGAAGGCCAATAACACATGGGTCAGTATTGTCGCATTGTTTGAAATGAAAGGTGCGCTGGGCTGTTTGCATATGATGGATGTGGGTCTTTGTTTGCTGGTGATGGACATAACACGTTGTTTGCAGGTGATGGATGTGGTAAAAGTTCTGCAGATAGTGGATGCACCACACTATTTGCATATGATGCAAATATAACATTGTTTTTGGATGGTGAATGCACCATGAGCAGATGATGGGCAGGCCAGATAGTTTGTAGATAATGGACATGGCATATTGCTTGCAGATGATGAGTGTGCCACATTGTTTGCAGATGGTGGATGCAGCACATATTAGCAGATAGTGGATGTGCCACATTGTTTACAGATGATGAATGTGCCACAATGTTTGCAACTCGTGGATGCACCACATTGTCTGCAGATGGTGGATTCACGACGTCGTTTGCAGATGGTGGATTCACCATGTTGTTAGCAGATGGCGGATTCACCAAGTTGTTCGCAGATGGTGAATTCACCACGTTGTTTGCAGATGGTGGATTTACCACGTTGACGGACGTGCCACGTGATGGACACGCCACGCCTTTTGCAGATGATGGACGTGCTGCGGCAGTCACGTGAGGCGCGCAACGTGGGCCCCGGCGCGGAGGCCGCGCTCATCGCCGCCTACTGCCTGCTGGCGGCGCTGGGGCTGGCCGCCAACGGCGCCGTCGCCTTTGTGGTGGCGCGGCGCGCCGCCATGCGCACGCCCCGCAACCTCTACATCGCCAACCTCACCGCCTCAGACTTCTCGCTCTGCCTCGTCTGCATGCCCTTCACTCTGGTCTCCATACTCAGGTAGGGCGGCTCATTCAAACAATGTTAAACAAGTGTTGCATCTAATCTTACAGGGTTAATCTTGCCTGATGGCAAATTTCAACAATATTTATGTCAGAGATATGTACTTATATGTCTTAATTTTCGGTCGTTGTTCGGATTTAACATTAAAATTGCATAATAAAGTACAATCAATGTAGGTCAAGTATGGTTGACTGTATGATACGAGGACGTCCTGAAAAGTACTGCTTCTGGACTTTTGATACGAAACTCTCAAACCTTTCCAAATGAAACAAATTTTATTAACTTACTACGTCTTTCTTCTTCATGTCGACATTTTTGCTTCTCAAGGTATTCACCCTGGCAACGAATCCATATCTCGCAACGAAACACCAGTTTACTGATGCCGCCTCTGTACAATGTTTGACTTTTCTGACGGACCCATAGCATCACTTCTGCTTGGAAGCAGAATAAAGTCGGATGCGGCCAAGTCGGGATTGTATGGTGGATGATAGATGACAGTGAACCAAAGAAGTCCGATTTTTGCAGATGTCGCAGCGCTCGAGTGTGGTCTGGCACTGACATGTAGAAGGAGAGGGTGCTCCATCTGTTGACGAACTTTTAGAATTCGCAATTCGATTAAAACGCGCTGTTACTCACGCACCGTCATAGTTACGTTAACCGCCATGTTAAACACTAAAATTCACATCCATCTACGGCAGAGGGCTGCATGTGCCTATGCAACGAAGCATAAAGATGAAGAACGTTAAAAACTTTTGTTTTATTGGAAAACCTTTTCGTGTTTTTACATAAAAATTCGGAAGGATTACAATCCAACACGCCCTCGTATTGGGTGTCACAGTTTTAGTAATACACTGTAAGCTCGTTTAAATAACTTTAAGGCATCTGACGATAATTTGAGGACTGCAACCGACTGTAATGCAGAACAATTTATTGACAGTCCATGGCTGTGGAACTAAATATGACGTTCTCTAAGTGTTTAAGTCTTGTGAAGTATCACCTTCGTAAAATATGTTAACTGTTTTAGTTTAGTAACGTTCATCCAGTCAGCCACTGTTCCGCTTTAATCGATGTCCACATACCATCTGATAGGAAAGCCCATCTCAATTCTTTCTTTTTTAGCTGCTTACATTAGATGGAAGAACATGTTCCCATTCAGCAAGGATTTATAGGTCGATTACCGGAACAATCAAGCATCACAGTAGATTATTGAAAACTCGGGTTAACGGTTGTGGTACAACGAGAGTTTTCAAAAAATGTCATTGGGTAGATGCTCGCTGCTATTAGCTCTTTCACAGATTTCATTCATCTGCACAATTGTAGAACTTCTCTCAAATTAAATACACTCCTGGAAATGGAAAAAAGAGCACATTGACACCGGTGTGTCAGACCCACCATACTTGCTCCGGACACTGCGAGAGGGCTGTACAAGCAATGATCACACGCACGGCACAGTGGACACACCAGGAACCGCGGTGTTGGCCGTCGAATGGCGCTAGCTGCGCAGCATTTGTGCACCGCCGCCGTCAGTGTCAGCCATACGGAGCTCCATCGCAGTCTTTAACACTGGTTGCATGCCGCGACAGCGTGGACGTGAACTGTATGTGCAGTTGACGGACTTTGAGCGAGGGCGTATAGTGGGCATGCGGGAGGCCGGGTGTGCTCAACACATGGGGCGTGAGGTCTCCACAGTACATCGATGTTGTCGCCAGTGGTCGGCGGAAGGTGCACGTGCCCGTCGACCTGGGACCGGACCGCAGCGACGCACGGATGCACACCAAGACCGTAGGATCCTACGCAGTGCCGTAGGGGACCGCACCGCCACTTCCCAGCAAATTAGGGACACTGTTGCTCCTGGGGTATCGGCGAGGACCATTCGCAACCGTCTCCATGAAGCTGGGCTACGGTCCCGCACACCGTTAGGCCGTCTTCCGCTCACGCCCCAACACCGTGCAGCCCGCCTCCAGTGGTGTCGCGACAGGCGTGAATGGAGGGACGAATGGAGACGTGTCGTCTTCAGCGATGAGAGTCGCTTCTGCCTTGGTGCCAATGATGGTCGTATGCGTGTTTGGCGCCGTGCAGGTGAGCGCCACAATCAGGACTGCATACGACCGAGGCACACAGGGCCAACACACGGCATCATGGTGTGGGGAGTGATCTCCTACACTGGCCGTACACCACTGGTGATCGTCGAGGGGACACTGAATAGTGCACGGTACATCCAAACCGTCATCGAACCCATCGTTCTACCATTCCTAGACCGGCAAGGGAACTTGCTGTTCCAACAGGACAATGCACGTCCGCATGTATCCCGTGCCACCCAACGTGCTCTAGAAGGTGTAAGTCAACTACCCTGGCCAGCAAGATCTCCGGATCTGTCCCCCATTGAGCATGTTAGGGACTGGATGAAGCGTCGTCTCACGCGGTCTGCACGTCCAGCACGAACGCTGGTCCAACTGAGGCGCCTGGTGGAAATGGCATGGCAAGCCGTTCCACAGGACTACATCCTGCATCTCTACGATCGTCTCCATGGAAGAATAGCAGCCTGCATTGCTGCGAAAGGTGGATATACACTGTACTAGTGCCGACATTGTGCATGCTCTGTTGCCTGTGTCTATGTGCCTGTGGTTCTGTCAGTGTGATCATGTGATGTATCTGACCCCAGGAATGTGTCAATAAAGTTTCCCCTTCCTGGGACAATGAATTCACGGTGTTCTTATTTCAATTTTCAGGAGTGTATAATGATGCATTTAAGATATTACATGCAACTAGTAAAGAAAACAGATTCGGAAAAATTACACAGTAATAAACCTATGGGTCATTACGTGGACTCTGTTTGGTTTAGTTAGTAGTGATTAATAGATTCTTCTGTACTCCCCGTAAGCGCGAATTTGTCATGGAAACGCTCACCTAACTGCAGTGCCACGCTCAAAAGGAGACGTGTTACGCGTTGCAGGTGTTTTTTTTTTTTTTTTCCTTTTACAATTCAAAGCTCCAAGAAAAGTATATTCTGCGAAAGAGTGTAACCGTAAATGGTAATCTAAGAAGATTAGTAATCAACATTTAGTATTTCAGATTTGATCAATACTAACTGAATGTTTCATAAAATGGTTTTGCATACAGTTTCAACACGCAGGCGGTTCTTTCATATAATAAATTCATTAAAGCACAGTATGAGTTCAGGTGCAACTACAATAGACAGAAAAATATTCCAATTAAGTAGTCTTACAGAATCATACATGAAGCATCAGTATACAGTTGTTTAACACGCTAGTTAACACCTGCAAGCACATTAGAGCGCAATAGACAATGAGCAACTATGAGAAAAATGTAAAGTCTATTCTCTACGGAAATGACATAAACGTTATTTGAACTGTTACAGATAGGCAGCCATTGTCTCATTAAAGAGCCCGGGATTCGGAACAAATAGCCAAACATGGAATTAAGTAAAAATCAAATGCCAACCTATGGAAAGTGAACGAACGAAAGTTGCTTCATATTATGAAAACTCTGGCTAGTTATACGAAAGGACTAAAGAAAATATTCACATGGCTTAAACTAAACAGAAGGAGGTAAAATTCAACTCACGTTATATCCTAAGTACAAAATAAGTTCGAAATAATCAGCACATATAATATTCATAAATTACGCATAAGGTTCAAAACCCAGTAGTAAGGAACTTGGCCACCCTGCCCTTGTAACTGTGGCAAAAACAGTTTTGTCAATGTAATTTAGCCACGTTGGAGATGGTAAGCTCTTTAAATAACATCGTGATTTGCTGAAACCTGAAACAATATAATACGCACAGTTACATACGGCATAGTGGATAGCGTCAAATAAATGATGGTACAGACAACACGCTAAGGTGCTCACAAAAGTAGTCCAGGAAGCGCGGATTATTATGATCACTAACGTCGGTCTGCCCACGAATTCTGTAGGAACAAATAGTTCCACCGCCATTTTCCATCAAATTCAAGCAACAGGCTTCTCGGGTATGTAAGTACTTAGGATACAGAACCACACACCCGCTTAAAGTCACATTCAACTTTGGATAATAGTCACTGCATCCACTTGCCTCTGGATAGCCAACCTTCTGGTATCGATGGTAAACTACTGCGTAATGCAGTAAAATTGTCGCAGTGGAGAGCACACTTACCTCTTCCTGGGATTCAAAGGAAGCAGCTGACTAGCTAAACAGACAACAAGATTACACCACATTTTTACTTATATCTCGAAGCAGTACACACGTCACTTCTTCCATTCCGACTGTCTTCTTTTTTTTTAATTGAGCTTCTATTGTCTCACATTCATTAGAAGGAACCTAATCTTGACCTGACTAAGATGAACTCTATAGAGTTTACTCTTAGGAAAAATTTAACTACTGTGGTAAGTGGGTTGGGCATGTTTAGAATCAGAAACAATCCAAAGAAACAAACTTACTTTGCTCTCTTTCCTTGAACTAAGAAATTTAGTACAGAAATAAATACCCCCAACCCTTAATGAGGTTATATCTCTGTGTCTCCTGTCTCTGTGCTAAACAAATATTATTCAGTGACAATGGCTACCAAAGCCTGCAGACTCACATAAATGTTATTAATCACCTCCCTCCAGTTTCTTTTAATCATGAGAGAATCTAATTCCTCATGGGATATGTTACTGATTGACCAAACGTTTGATATCGGTAAGTTAATACGGTACATAAGCACTAATTTCGCAGGGATGGTCTCATGCGTAGCAGACCGCAAAGCAGAACAAATCCATTTGATGGATTTATCTGAGTTTTTCTGAGATTGGTTTTGATAAATACTCAGTACTGGTTTATATACCAGAAGAGAATTTCATAAATTCTCTAGAAGAGAGGGTAGATGCATTATCACATACTAATGTCTTGGAGGGTCAAAGTAGCGAAATATTTTGTAAACTTACAGAATTGTCTAATTCGTAGTCAAATTATTAACTGAAACAAGCCACAAAAACCCGTTCCAAGCAGCCACCACAACAGAAATACTCATACTACCATTCTTGGTGCGTGGAAACAGGCTCAATAATCCACAAACAATTAGTCCATCTGCCTCTCTACCTGACTAGACAGCAAAAAACCACGACATGAATTGCGATTAGATTTGACAGACAAACATTCGTGACATTCCTTGACTAACTTTTTGAAGTCCGAAAATTACTCAACGACCGGGTAAGGTACTTTTAAATATTCATAAATGTCTTAAAAGAAACCAAGTAACGCTTACAAAAAGTGCCGTGGATGATATCTACCAACTTGCTACCCACTAAGAAGGTGATAGTACATACTGCTGAGCATTTGATCCCACCTTTGATGCCCCTTAAAATTCCCAAATACTGATGGCATCACTATTAGTGTAGGTGCAATGCACTGAATATTATCACCTGATTGTATGATTTCAGCGAACTCCTAATCCCCACTAAACCTACAACTCAGTACATCGGCCAGGTGGTTGTGTCTTACATCAAAACCGAAGCTAAAATACGAACTGCGCAGCGTGCTATCCTGCCAGTATTACGGGTTCCAGCCGGTAGCCAGCTTAGGCCTGATTGTCTGTTTCTAGTAAGTAGTCCCTGTACTCCAAATAGCGTTTCCACGCAAAAAAAAAAGAAAACGTAATAATTCCAATTAATATAGGGAATATTTAACCACTCTCACTGAAAGAGCCTTCGAAGGTAATGCGACAGGCCCATGATATGCATCAAATTCTTGTAACAGGTGTGCAGCGACTCTTGAAGTGGGGTATTGTAGTGAAAAATGATCTGCCTCTGAAAATGCAGAATGGTTTTCTTGGAAGCATTACTGAAAGTCTGCTTAAAGAGATCTAAATCTGGAATAAACTTAGTAGGTCTATTCAAATACAAAAAATAAAATTTTTCTAATAGCATTTATGTTGCAACTATCCTCCGATCATGCTCGTATTAGATGCTGGTTGAACACAAACTGGATATACCAGTAATAACCATATCATACAATAACTTGCACTTGTAAGAGAGATAAGTTGAATAAAATATTTAGTGGTAATGCCAAATACGAAAATGCTAGCATGAGATGCAGATGAAGAAAAACTAGATGTATGAGTAGAAATCATATTATGCACTAACTTGCAGCTGTATAAAGGCAAGTTCAATAAAGAGATATCTTCACGGGACTTATCCCCTATGCAATTGCATGTAAGTGCAATATATGGTTCTTCCAGTCATTTCTAGACTTCCTCAGACTGCAGCTTACATGAGCGTGGTGTGAGGGTGATTGCATTGACAATAGAAACTAGAATAGTCATCAAAATTTATGTATGTGGCCAATCTGTGGGGATACAGGAATTTTTACATTTTAACAAATTACGTAAAAGCGCTTTCTCCTTGCCTGAAAAGTCGGGCACTACTGGTAGCTTTCACCGTTGTCCCCACCTTCCTTAAACAGGAGAACTCCTGACTAAGATGTAGAAGGTGCTCACCAAATAGGTAATCATTAAACGACGAACTTTAATTTCATCCAAGAAAGCTCTTAGCAGAAATGATCCTAAGGTAACTCTGTCCAACTGAAACGAGTTGCAATCCGTGCAGAAAACAGGAACTTTGATTCTTCAGCTACAGACTTTGGTCCTGATTCAGATCCAAAATAAAGTAAATCATTTGTGTTGATCAATTCAGGCAACCGAGCCCGAAACTGTTTTCTATGTCTGCATACACATATATACTCTTGAAATCGCTGTGATGTGCGTAACAGAGGGTGTGTCCGATTGTTTCGACTTACTGAAGTTTTTCCCGTTCCATTCTCGGGAACGTTGATAGTTCAGATGTCTGTGCCTACTGTAATTAATCTTATCTTATCCTCAAGAGCACTATGAGATTGATAAGCAGGGGATTGTAGTGTATTTCTCGAGTCACAAATTAAAGCCGGTTCATGAATCTTTGTTGGTAGGATCTCTTCTGATGGTTTATATCTGCCTTCAAGTTCTGCCATCTCAGTTTCTTCAGAATCTCTAAACTGTTGTCCCAGATATGAAACAAACGTCTGACCATTCATGCTGTCCTTGTATGCATACATTCAATTCTATGTTAGTGCTATTTGGTATAGGTATCACAAGTGTAGCAACATTCCAGGATGGTGACGCGAGTGATTTGTAAGCAGTCTCCTTTATAGACAGATTGCATTTCCTCAGTATTCTGCCTACAAACCGAAGCCTTCACCTGCTTTACATACGACTGAAGCTATGTGATCATTCCGTTTTGTGCGCCTACAAACTGTATGAATTTGTATGAAGTAAGCGATTCCAACCACTGTGACTCATATTATTGTCATGGCATATTATGTCTTTTCGTTTTGTCAAATGCACAGTTTTATATTTCTGAAAATTTGAAGCAAGTTGCTAAACTTTGCTTAATTACAAATCTTAGATAGGTATATGTGCTAATGGTTAATCATAGCAGATACCTTAATAGGAGGGAGATTGCTGATATCTTTATGAATTTTTGCTTGGACAGGAAACTGAAAGTCCACAGCTGGTAGATCCAGCAAAATTTTGAGATGGAGAGAATATACACGGTGGATGCTAGAGCTTCAGATGGGAACACTTGACCTTTTTCTGTACTTCCAGAAGACAACGCTTAAGTTAACGGTCGTTTTGAAACTGTCTTAGAACCGATTACTGATGCTGAGCCGAAATTTTTTAACTTTCAGCTACCATTGCCACCATTCTCTCCGTAAGTGTTTTATAACGATGGAAAGCACGTGCAGCATTAGTGCACATCATGAAGACAGCTGATGCGAAGTTATTTGTTTCGAATTAAAAACTTGCTTTCATTAATTAATTCATAGTTTCACCCATATTCACCCATTTGAACTCAATGCGCGCTTAAACGAGGGATCTGGTGCAAATAGGTGCATTTGGGGTCTTTCCGTTAAACTGTTCACTAATTCAGTATTCAAAGGCGGCTAATTGTACATCATTATTATCGTTTCCTTTCCGATTCCTTCTACATGTGCCAAGGTATTATCATGTATGTTCAATAACCAATTTAAATCTTTGCGTTATTAATAATTACTTGTGTTATCTATTCTAGTCCATACGTTTTAGCAATAAACATGAGTCTGTTGTGACCTTTTACTTCATTCCATAAACAGAGGAAGACCTACTCATTATATCCTCACTGCCAGAGAAATGTTAGAACACGTGGAAGGATGATGTCGATTTTGACACGACGACGGCATATGCCATCTCTGGGATACTAGATGTACTGATAGTAGTTTCGGCGTCGTCCCTAAACAGATCGCCTAGTGTCAAGCTACCAGAGCATTTCTGTCTATCCAACTCAGAGTTGTGCAAATTTGTGAAGTAAAACAGACAACTGTGCCAAGGAGACGCACTCTGGCTTCCTACAACCAACCTAGAGAGTCCGACAGGGATCAAACTGTGGCCTTCCGAGTGACAGGATGGTCCTTTGGATATCTGACACACAAGATGAACGTGCTGCGTCAGTAGTGCGATGATGATGATATCAGTTGTCACGTGAATTCTCTCACATCCGCAGACGAGGCACTGGACGTCCATGCAGCACAGAAGGCAGCAGGGATCGTCAAATTGTAAGAGTAGCAATGGCAGATCGTACATACGCCACAGTACAGATAAGATCGGACGGCTTATTAGAGGTGGGACTATGGGCACGCACACCTCCAGCCCTGCTCCACTCACACCACTGCATCCACGTGGACGCCTCGACTGGTGCCGTCAGAGGATCGCTTGTAGGATGGAATGGCGCACCGTAGTCTTCAGCGGTGGAAGCGGATCCTGCCTGCACATGAGTGATGATCGTTTGCACGTACGACTTAGAGGTGATGAGCGCTGTATCGTAGGTTGCATTCGTCCAAGACACACTGACCTCACCCAAGACATTATGGTCTGTGGTGCGATTAGCTGTAGTTCTCGTTCACCGTTGGTGTTTCTGGAAGGGACGCTAACCAGTGCTCGGTACTTGTAAAATGTCGATAGACACGTTGCCGCTCGGGATTAGCCGAGCGGTCTAAGGCTATGCAGTGATGGATTGTGCGGCTGGTCTCGGCGGAGGTTCCAGTCCTCCCTCGGGCATGGGTGTGTGTGTGTGTGTTTGTCCTTAGGATAATTTACGTTAAGTGGTGTGAAAGCTTAGGGACTGATAACCTTAGCAGTTAAGTCCCATAAGGTTTCACAAACATTTGAACATTTCTTTTCATAGACACGTTCTTTTGCCGATCCAGCCAGAAGAAGGCGATGTTTCGTTCCAACAGGATAATGATCGCCTACGCACTAACCGTGAAACTCAACGTGCTCTGCAAGACGAGCAGCTACTTTCCTAGCCAGCACGATCTCCGGACTTGTCTCCAATAGAGCACGTGTGGGATATGATCGGACGTAAAATGAGTAGTGTGACTTGTCAACCAACTCTCACAGAACTACGTAAACACGTCGAGCAGCGTGCCATTATGTATCCCGTGATAGTATTCGCCAGCTGTGCCATCGACTGGATGCCAGGGTCAGCGCTGCATTGCCACCTGTAGAGTAAAAGGGTATACCACCTTTGTTTTTCGGCAGTGTACAGTACCCATTTGTCGTGTATTTGAACGCCACTCCTCTTTAAATTCAGATGCCTCATATAATTATTTGTTTCGAAACTTTGGTGCCATTATTCATCAGGATTTATCCGGGCCTATCTGTTCACCGCAAACATCACTGGGGTCATATCTCAACGGTATCCCATGGGGGTGCAAAAAGCTCAACGGTAACCTCATACTATAGATTAAAAATACAGCACGAAAATGCAGCTCTGCGTTTCATCTAGCTCAAGCATATTAGTTGCAATATTAGATTGCGTCGAATATTGCACACCAAATTACCGTTCCCGAGAAGTCGCTGCACCGCCAAGCGTTATATTTAGTGGTGGCTGTTCCATTGCACGTCATGTTAGTTTTGTTCTAAAGGCAGCACGTATTTATCGATCCTTCCAATATTACATACATTCTATAGAACGCTCTCTCTCACAGTGTAGAGACAGCTGCGCTGGACAGAAGTCGTGAACAGTGACAACTCCTCTTTGTGTGGCTGTCAGAGAGTCATGTAACTGTAGAAGGTCTGTAGCTCATGTTACTCTGGAAATTAACCTGTCTTTCACCAGTATATGTAAAATAGGTGAATAAAGTTAGAGAAGTAGAACGAAACGATGCCTTAGAAAGAGGTTAAACATCTCTTGGCTTTCATCCTATTTATACTTAAGGCAACTCCAACTTAAGGCAACTCCAACACCTTCGATTTATCGGTAGTTCTGTCATTTCATTCTTAAGGTTTCGCCACCGCAAATCCTTTTGCTCACAATTTGGATAAGGTTGATTTTTTGTATAAACGTTTTTGATTCCTTTATTGGACTTAGTTATGCGATACTAATGCTCCAATATTTGCTAGAATTTTCTGAATTTCTCTCCTGGAAATAAATGTAGAATCCCACTTGCCATATGCTAGTCACCATACTACCAACACAGTGTAAATGCAGGAATCAAGAGAAGAGAGTTGTTGATACAGCGTCGCATGTGCATTCACGAGGCTACCTACATTTTGTGAAACCATTTTCCTTGTCTCTCAATGGTTTCTTCATCATATGGCAATTACTGTGCTCCGCTGCGTAGAATTCAACCAAACACTACTGCAATAATTCGTTCTATATTAGTTTAAATATTTAGGCGTTTAACAGATAAGCGAACACAGCAATGCTTCGCAATTACTAAGTATGCGCAGGAAATGGATTGAGGTCTTAATTTCCTTCTCCTCCCCCCTCTTTCCGTCCTTTTGCCCCTCTCCTTCTCCATCTCTTCCTCCATCTCCCTTTCTCTGTCCGTGGTCTTCTCACCTCTGTGTGTCCTTCTCCAGCCCCTCTTTTCACTGTGAACCCTGTCCTCCTCCCTCCCCCCAAGACCATTCCTCCTCTCCTCCCTCATCCCTGTGCATTTCGTCCTCTTCCCTCTCTCTGGTCAAGAGCCTTGATCATTGTTACTGCAAACGAAGCCTTCATTGGGAATTGAAGTCGCTCAAAAGGAATTTGTAAATCAATTCTACCATTGGTTTGGGGAATATGAGCGATACCTCTCCAGCTTCTAGGTCTGGGAGGGATAATAGCTTCAATTACAGTATTTCGCTTGGTTTTAGTCTGCAAACATATGGGATTACAAAGTTTCGGACGATTCAGATTCCGTAGTAGTAATCTAATCCTTTTCTTCTGTTAACATCAAGTGTGAGGAAGGAAACGGAACAGCACATTGCTGTGTGTACAATATTTGTGTAAAGTTATATGTGGGACATGAAGAACATAAATGGTAGACACAATATGTGTCCATGCTCTGCTATCTTAATTCCGACTGAATGCGTGAAAGGAAACGAAACTGCGTGTTTTCACTGCACTGCACAGGATTTTTGTTTGTCGCAGTCGGTTTTTAACAGTGTATTCCCGCAACGCCAAGAGTTGTGTACTTTGTGCCCACCTTTCTAAAATATTGTTTTTCAGGTAGTATTTTAATGTTAAGATCTTAGAAAGAAAGATATTTGTTGTTTTTAATGAATTTTTTGTCAGATACAATAAATACTTCAAATTTGTCAGGTAAATGTAACCCAAAAATTTAAGTCTTAGTAGTCACTTTCCACAGTGAAAGTCATAATCACTATTTTCAGGGTCAGTATATTACTTACGAATCAGTGTCTCTGTAAACAAATGTTGCAACTAAAACTCAGCTACATTTAACGAAATGTAAATTTTTAAATTTTTTGTGGTGGTCATGCAGTACACCCGGCTATGTAGTACACGTTACTTCCTAAGAGTGTTCTAAAAGGTATTTTCCGGTTGCTAACTATCAGTACC
The DNA here is from genome assembly GCF_023864275.1 of Schistocerca cancellata. Classification (NCBI taxonomy): domain Eukaryota; kingdom Metazoa; phylum Arthropoda; class Insecta; order Orthoptera; family Acrididae; genus Schistocerca; species Schistocerca cancellata. Next base: position 567,189,050 of record NC_064628.1, read on the forward strand.
TCTTTAAAAGTGAGTAGTTAATCTAAGTCAAAAACAATTTACGAATTTTTTCCTTTTTTTAGGTTGGGCAAAAATACTCATCCCCCCACTTGGTAATTCTCGTTGTGGAAAACGTATTGGTACTGATAGGTTTAGAAAGGTGTAGCCATTGTCTATCGGAATATTTGTTAGATTGTAGCTTAAAAATATGAAGTAAATCGGTCAACTTTTCGAGATTTTTGCTCACAATATCACCACTTTATGTTTTATACTGCGTGTTTAAAATTACCTGTCTGTGTATCATACTCACTGTGTCAAAAGTCGTCAGCATAACTTTAGGAATCAATTCCTCACGGAGCAAGAAGGAAAAAAGGCTATATCAAGTTGAGCTCGGTAATGCATATTTATCGAATTATTAGAGCATGTTTCTGTTACACAGTAATTGCTGAAAAGTGCTGTTTGATGGAGGAAAATGTACGACTCCGGGTACATCTGTTACACAATTTTTTTCAGTCTACAAATGTACACCAACCAAAGGCTCGCGGCAATGCGTTACAAGTACGGTTTGGCGAATGGCAATGTATTGGAGGAACGTTTCTTATACCAGGAACGCTACCCGCTGCGCTGAATACCAGAACGAAAGACATTTGAAAGAATTCATCGCCGCCTTTGTGAGTACGGGTATGTCGCACATCCTCTAGGAAGCGGGTACCAGCCAAAACACACAACACCAGAGGATGAGGAAAGTCTTCTCAGTGCTTGGAGGAAAGTGCTGGAATCAGCACAAGGCGTCTGGGCTTGGAGAGGAATGTGCCGCACGTTACGATACGAAGACGTTTACGTGAAAACAGGATGTGTCCGTACCACTTTCCGAGTACAGCTGTTTTGCCTGTTGTGGATTATCCTCCAAGAGCCACATTCTGGCAGTGTTTCACAGAAATGACTAGGTGGCAGCTGTTGTTTTATTCACAGATGAAGTGACACATAAAAGGGACGCGGAATCCTGAATTAGGCTAACCAGCAAGTGTGAGAAGGCAAAAATCGCTAAGGAACTCTCCAATCACCTTTACCAACAGGCGTCGCCATTACCATCTGCGCAGCCATTCAAATTTAAATCGCTCTAAACACTACGGGACTTAACATCTGTGGTCATCAGTCCCCTAGACTTAGAACTACTTAAACCTAACTAACCTAACGACAGAGCACACATCCATGCCCGAGGCAAGATTCGAACCTGCGACAGTAGCAGCAGCGCGGTTCCGGACTGAAGGGCGCAGAACCGCTCGGACACAGCGGCCGGCTGGGCAGCCATTATTGGTGATTGCTCGTTAGGGCCCTAGGTCCTCTTAGGGTGACTTACTAGACAGAACTATACAGGTTTTTGAGTTCCTGAGTACTTAAAAGACATGCCACTTGATACTGTTGGCAATTGTATTTCGTGCAACATGATGCTCCCTCACATTTCAGCCCGTCCTCCTGGAGCACCTCATATCTCATTTTCCTGAGAGCTACATAGGCAGAGGTTGACCGATTGTTTGCGAAGCCGTTCAACCAACTTAAACACTAGATGTTCTCTTGTAAGGTCTCTCGTGTATTCGACTGCTGTTGCGCTTGAACCTACTTTCCAGCCGCTAATTGTAGCAGTCTTTCAAAGACTAGGAAGTACACCATGCATTTTTAATCCAGCGTAGAATTTAAAGAATCAACGAACGGAGACCTCCATTCTGCGAGGGGGAGGTCACTCTGCACATTTCCTCCCATACGTCATCAGAGTGTACCAGCTGGCGTTGCAGACATACACTCCTGGAAATGGAAAAAAGAACACATTGACACCGGTGTGTCAGACCCACCATACTTGCTCCGGACACTGCGAGAGGGCTGTACAAGCAATGATCACACGCACGGCACAGCGGACACACCAGGAACCGCGGTGTTGGCCGTCGAATGGCGCTAGCTGCGCAGCATTTGTGCACCGCCGCCGTCAGTGTCAGCCAGTTTGCCGTGGCATACGGAGCTCCATCGCAGTCTTTAACACTGGTAGCATGCCGCGACAGCGTGGACGTGAACCGTATGTGCAGTTGACGGACTTTGAGCGAGGGCGTATAGTGGGCATGCGGGAGGCCGGGTGGACGTACCGCCGAATTGCTCAACACGTGGGGCGTGAGGTCTCCACAGTACATCGATGTTGTCGCCAGTGGTCGGCGGAAGGTGCACGTGCCCGTCGACCTGGGACTGGACCGCAGCGACGCACGGATGCACGCCAAGACCGTAGGATTCTACGCAGTGCCGTAGGGGACCGTACCGCCACTTCCCAGCAAATTAGGGACACTGTTGCTCCTGGGGTATTGACGAGGACCATTCGCAACCGTCTCCATAAAGCTGGGCTACGGTCCCGCACACCGTTAGGCCGTCTTCCGCTCACGCCCCAACATCGTGCAGCCCGCCTCCAGTGGTGTCGCGACAGGCGTGAATGGAGGGACGAATGGAGACGTGTCGTCTTCAGCGATGAGAGTCGCTTCTGCCTTGGTGCCAATGATGGTCGTATGCGTGTTTGGCGCCGTGCAGGTGAGCGCCACAATCAGGACTGCATACGACCGAGGCACACAGGGCCAACACCCGGCATCATGGTGTGGGGAGCGATCTCCTACACTGGCCGTACACCACTGGTGATCGTCGAGGGGACACTGAATAGTGCACGGTACATCCAAACCGTCATCGAACCCATCGTTCTACCATTCCTAGACCGGCAAGGGAACTTGCTGTTCCAACAGGACAATGCACGTCCGCATGTATCCCGTGCCACCCAACGTGCTCTAGAAGGTGTAAGTCAACTACCCTGGCCAGCAAGATCTCCGGATCTGTCCCCCATTGAGCATGTTTGGGACTGGATGAAGCGTCGTCTCACGCGGTCTGCACGTCCAGCACGAACGCTGGTCGAACTGAGGCGCCAGGTGGAAATGGCATGGCAAGCCGTTCCACAGGACTACATCCAGCATCTCTACGATCGTCTCCATGGGAGAATAGCAGCCTGCATTGCTGCGAAAGGTGGATATACACTGTACTAGCGCCGACATTGTGCATGCTCTGTTGCCTGTGTCTATGTGCCTGTGGTTCTGTCAGTGTGATCATGTGATGTATCTGACCCCAGGAATGTGTCAGTAAAGTTTCCCCTTCCTGGGACAATGAATTCACGGTGTTCTTATTTCAATTTCCAGGAGTGTACTATGCAGTTAGCAGGATCTGAAGGTCGAATTAGTCTGTAATGATTCAGTTCTAGACCCATGTTGAGATGGCCTCTTTCTTCTTGTTATATGAGAAATCCATTCCTGAAGTTTTGTCGTCTAGTTTTGAATCACGTGGTATATGCATTTATAAATTATTTACTCATATATTATGAGTGAACACTGAAAATTAATTGATCGTAATTTTTTATGTGAAACCTCTCGAAGACTTTTAAATAAAACTGACTTTATTAAAATTCTACATCTTTATTCTTAACGCCTACTTATTTATTTCTTATCTCAGTCCCCATGTTGACGAAGACATTACTCCCTATGACAGACCAATCTGTTGATAACGTTACCGTAGAATTTGACTTCGTTTACGAAGCCACTACCTCACCTCTGCTTGCACCGCTTCGTTACTATCAATGTGAAGTCCTCGCCGAAGGTCTTTAAATTTTGGAAACTGATGAAAATCGAATACGATAAAGTCGGGACAATTTTGAGAGTAGTCAAGGGTAGTGAACCTAAGGCGTCGGATTGTTTCAGATGTCACACAGTTTATCTGCGGTGTGACATCACAGCGGTGTGGAGAGGGTGCTCCGTGTGTAGATGTTTCCTGCTGTTAAAAACCCGATTACAACACGCTGTTTTGGTGCAGCGACTTATTTACGTTACACGTCACCTTACACGCTATATTTGGAGCAACTTGTGTCAACAAAGCGGCAAAATCGACCGAGTAATGTAGATGACGTGCAATATGTTAACCAATATTGAGAGAAGAATAAAAAAATCTGTGGCATTACATTTCATATAAGATACACGTAGCAGATGCAAGTCTGAGTGCTTGTTAGATTATCGTGTCGGCCAAAAACTTTTCTTGATTTTTGGTAACAACGTTGAACAATGCCTTGTTTTTTTTATAGTAGTATAGATAAACTCTCAGGAAAAACTGATGTTTACTTAGTGGCTGAGATATACTTTACAGGATTGGAACATACGCAAGCATATAGCCTCTCTCTTGAATGCTGTCAGTCACGATCGATATCACGAACGACTCCGGACCCGTAGCTATCCACAGTGCATTCGACCGTTTCTTTCACACCATCCGCGCTTGATGGAAGCGATTTATCGACCAAAAGCAATAAAAGCGTTCCTTACCCCAGTTCCGGTGATGGTAGGGTAGTTCCATAAAACACCACTGAACTGTAATGCTCTACTCTGAGGCCCAGTCGGTAAGAGCTACGTACTCTTTTCATAATACCGCCGGCAGTAAACTGATACATAATTTTGAAGTTCACTTCAGCTAGATGCTTACGGTCTACTTTCGTGAATGTAGTTGTTCGTCATTGGTGGCTTGAGATAGATTTTATGTCATTTTATAAAATCTACTGCTTCGTTGCAGTTATCATTTCGCATCGTCGTTCTTCACAATATACTACACAACGTTTTCTTGCTCAGTTACAGCAATATTGGCTTTACTCAAATAAACAATGCCCTTCCGTTTACGTAGATCTCCCTGACAATTAATTCAGATAACTCGATAGATAGATATTTGTTCACTTAGAATTTCCCTTTGATATACGATGACTTCACCATTTTGACATCTAATAGGCAGTTTGTAATTCTTCAGGATATCAATTTCGTTATTTTCGTAATATAAAACATCAAGAAGTTTTACAGCTATTACAAGATTTTAATTTGACCATTGAAATATCAAGCAACACCTTCGTGGATTCAATCATAGTGGTACACCCGTACGTCTGTGTGGAGAGAAAACCAAATCTTTTTTGCAGTACTTTACGTTTACGGTACACATAAATAAATTCTAAAGCAAGTTTAGGTGACTTGACTACCAGCTTTCAACTAGTCCACAAACTTTGTTAACTACCAACTATATAGTAACGTACGAACTACCCACGAGATTGTAATCAACGATTACATGCCACCATCCGAACGCGAGCTCATAAAACTAATAAAAGTTGTGTTACTCATTCTTAATTTGAATCATTTTCAGGAAGAGATCCGATAAATTTCATTCTTTAATTTCGGGAAAGCATTTATTTCTTGAATTCCTTATCTCAGTCAATTTGTATTTTGAATTTTGTATGTCACTACTCGTACTTTGATAAGTTTACGTCACTTTGCACCTGAAAGCCTTCTAAAGTGTTAATAACGAAACAACAAAACCTCAGGAACGATAACACCAGCTGTAGTATGGCTGGAAAGGCATTTTCCTAAATACATTAAAATCGTAAACAATTTAGATGTGCGCCTTAGAATGCTTATAAAAATTACTTTAATACCCAAGGGGAATAATACTTCTTCTAAAATTGGTTTTGCCGGCCGCTGTGGCAAAGCGGTTCTAGGCGCTTCATTTCGGAAACGCGCTGCTGCTACGGGCGCAGGTTCGAATCCTGCCTTGGGCCTGGATGTGTGTATTGTGGGTTAACATTAAGTAGTTCTAAGTCTAGGGGACTGATGACCTCAGATGTTAAGTCCCATAGTGCTTAGAGCCATTTTCTAAAATTGGTCTCTGGATATAAAGAGTGGCATGACAAAGGGCAATAAATTATGTCTTTCAGTGACATTCTCTTATGTTACGATTATTTTGGTGGACTACGACTTGTAAGACAATGTAGTACTGCAAACTAGTCTTATAATGAAACTACCTGGCAGATTCGCAGGAGAGTTTCCGAGTTCGAGTCTCGGTCCGACACATAGTTTTAATCTGCCAGGAAGTTTCAGACAGCGCACACTCCGCTGCAGAGTGAAAATCTCATTCTAGTCTTATAATCATTATATTAGAGGATTTAGTGATGCAGCAGCAAGATATGATGGCCATTGTAGTATTTTTTCTATAACTTTGTCTAAGCGTCAGAATATGATACCGTAAAAAATTCGGAGTCAACAGTAAAAAAAAAAAAAAAAAAGAATTCTGTTTTTCTTCTACTGAAGATGGACTGCGTCAGTTTTTCTTTCCCAAATCGGACCTCTTCTCACATAACATTTTGTTCCGTTGTTTCAGAAGCCTTTTCTCAGTATTCACTGTTTACCCTCTGCAAAATAACCTGTAAGGGAGCCCTTTTCATGTGTTGAAAAGAAAGGTCAAAATTTTTCCAGCAAATTAAATCCGTCTTTCGTGCAGGTCCGTCGGTTTCCTCCCCCTGATAGTATTGCTATTCAGTTCTCCTTGTGATGCGAGGAACTTATACCCCATCTAAAGTAACACATCGTCACCGAAAACCAGTTGTAAGCGTTTCTTTGCTAAGAGATTAGTTTCCACATTTACCACGTGTAAGGAATTGAAGGCAGAGGTAATGAAGTAGTTCAAATATGTCAAATATTTAATTCGTTATTTGAAACCCCCAGTTCTCTTTCTTTTTGTGCAAGGTATTACGTCAACTACTTCATAACGTTTAATCGTTGACTGTCCAGTAGTATCTAGGGTTGCCGTAAACGCTTAATCTATACCTCAGAAATAGTGGATGCATTTATACACTCCTGGAAATGGAAAAAAGAACACATTGACACCGGTGTGTCAGACCCACCATACTTGCTCCGGACACTACGAGAGGGCTGTACAAGCAATGATCACACGCACGGCACAGCGGACACACCAGGAACCGCGGTGTTGGCCGTCGAATGGCGCTAGCTGCGCAGCATTTGTGCACCGCCGCCGTCAGTGTCAGCCAGTTTGCCGTGGCATACGGAGCTCCATCGCAGTCTTTAACACTGGTAGCATGCCGCGACAGCGTGGACGTGAACCGTATGTGCAGCTGACGGACTTTGAGCGAGGGCGTATAGTGGGCATGCGGGAGGCCGGGTGGACGTACCGCCGAATTGCTCAACACGTGGGGCGTGAGGTCTCCACAGTACATCGATGTTGTCGCCAGTGGTCGGCGGAAGGTGCACGTGCCCGTCGACCTGGGACCGGACCGTAGCGACGCACGGATGCACGCCAAGACCGTAGGATCCTACGCAGTGCCGTAGGGGATCGCACCGCCACTTCCCAGCAAATTAGGGACACTGTTGCTCCTGGGGTATCGGCGAGGACCATTCGCAACCGTCTCCATGAAGCTGGGCTACGGTCCCGCACACCGTTAGGCCGTCTTCCGCTCACGCCCCAACATCGTGCAGCCCGCCTCCAGTGGTGTCGCGACAGGCGTGAATGGAGGGACGAATGGAGACGTGTCGTCTTCAGCGAAGAGAGTCGCTTCTGCCTTGGTGCCAATGATGGTCGTATGCGTGTTTGGCGCCGTGCAGGTGAGCTCCACAATCAGGACTGCATACGACCGAGGCACACAGGGCCAACACCCGGCATCGTGGTGTGGGGAGTGATCTCCTACACTGGCCGTACACCACTGGTGATCGTCGAGGGGACACTGAATAGTGCACGGTACATCCAAACCGTCATCGAACCCAACGTTCTACCACCATTCCTAGACCAGCAAGGGAACTTTCTGTTCCAACAGGACAATGCACGTCCGCATGTATCCCGTGCCACCCAACGTGCTCTAGAAGGTGTAAGTCAACTACCCTGGCCAGCAAGATCTCCGGATCTGTCCCCCATTGAGCATGTTTGAGACTGGATGAAGCGTCGTCTCACGCGGTCTGCACGTCCAGCACGAACGCTGGTCCAACTGAGGCGCCAGGTGGAAATGGCATGGCAAGCCGTTCCACAGGACTACATCCAGCATCTCTACGATCGTCTCCATGGGAGAATAGCAGCCTGCATTGCTGGGAAAGGTGGATATACACTGTACTAGTGCCGACATTGTGCATGCTCTGTTGCCTGTGTCTATGTGCCTGTGGTTCTGTCAGTGTGATCATGTGATGTATCTGACCCCAGGAATGTGTCAATAAAGTTTCCCCTTCCTGGGACAATGAATTCACGGTGTTCTTATTTCAATTTCCAGGAGTGTATAACACACATGATTATTTATTGCCAATGTTTGTACAAATTTTCATCGTACTTCAACATGACGTCCGTCCATTTCGAACCATTGTTCCCATCACTGACGGGCAGAGTTGAATATATTTTGATCTTTTGAAATACCCACACTGCATCATGCATCTGAGTTTTTACGTTCTGGAAATTCCTTACTTTTTTCTTGTACGCCCTTGACATTATGTATCCTAAAGCGACCCATCTGCTGGCAGATTTTCGTTTTAGCTACTGTTTTACAACGAGAGCATAATTAGGGGATGCCTCAACTTGTCGGAAAAGAACAGTGTTAACAATCTCTTCTTGCTGAAGCTGTGATTCCAGGAATTGCTCTAGTATATCGAGGTAAATATTTTCTGTAATTATATCTGTAAAAGTGATGAGCCATAAACATTAATCTTTGTGAATCCAAATCACACATTCCTTTTGGTATGTCTCTCTGGCATTCAGTGGTGGTGTGAGGAGGCTCGTAACTCCATATGTCGCAGTTATGCTTGTTACATTTTAAAAATTTTAGGAATATTGTGTGCATTGGCAATTCTTAATTTTCCCGCAGACGTGGAATGCGAGGTATCAGTAAACAAAATGTGGTCTATGAGGTGTTCGTTGCCTACAACTCCTGTTAAATTTATGCTTTGCTAACTGTGTAATCTTCGTTGTCTAACTTGTAAAGCATATTATTGTGGTATACTTTGTTCTTTAGTGTAGAACGATCAAAAGCGTTTGTTTTGCCACGTCTAAATCGTTCCTTAAACGAGGATCTGATGAATTCGGACATCTTTCGATGTATTGTCTAACTCGCTTAACTGTGTGTTGTGATGCAACAGGTCTCCCGTAGCATGATTCACCGTTTTCAGCTCTTGAGAACTTATTGCAAGTGACCGGATGTTCGTTATTGTTGCAGCTGGCTTATGAAATTTTCTAGTGAACTCCTGTTACAGCTGCAGATAAGATGAACCACGCAGTCGTGCACTAACAACAGCCTCGCGTTCTTCTATCGTAGGCGTTCTTCTGAAAAATACTACAAGCCTACGTTATGCACGTATCAGAAGTGGAGTACAATTATGTGTCGCACAAATGCATCCATTATTTCTCAAAATTGGATAGAGATATTATAATTAACTTGTAGTGTCCTGTTTCTCAGTTGTATAATCTGTAGTTGTGCGTCTGGGAGGATCTTCAATTGAACGTTAAAGGAAAGGAATACCACATTTGAATTCAAAAGGCAGCAGTAGGCTCCCGGTTCACGAAGTAAGGATGAATATAATTTTACGCATATCATAGTACTACAAAATGCATTTTGCATAATGATCATAGCCTAGAAGACTTCATAGCCTAGAAGACCACAAACTGTGCCTGATCCGTTTCACTAAATAAGCAAGTGAGCAGAGCTCCTTTACTAGTACCATTCGTCACTGGTTATAGAATAGTATCAAAGAGCACATTATTTATTAGCCGAGTGGTCTGAGGCGCTGCAGTCATGGACTGTGCGGCTGGTGCTGGCGGAGGTTCGAGTCCTCCCTCGAGCATGGCTGTGTGTGTTTGTCCTTATGATGATTTAGGTTAAGTAGTGTGTAAGCTTAGGGACTGATGACCTTGGCAGTTAAGTCCCATAACATTTCACACACATTTGATCCTCTGAAGCACATTATTTAACATGTGCAATGTAATCATATTGGTATTATGTAAGAATATAAAGAAGACGAAGTTATTTCTACATGTTAGGAAGCTACCCCACAAATTTTTTAGTAGTTACAATGGCAGTGCACACGAGTGATATTGTACACAAACTCAGTCCAACTGTAACAGATATCTAAGACGATGGGCATTCAATAAACAATGTACGACATTTTATTCTAAAATCAAATTGATTTTATTCAGGGTCCCAATGCATCACTTTTCCCCACTCTTTTGGCTACAAGACTCTGTTTCTCAATAAAGTCTCCGTTCAATGCGACGGCCTTACGCCACCTTACTGGAAGGGCCTGTATGCCCTCACGGCACCACTCTACTGGTCGACGACAGCGTCTTGCTGCATCAAAAATAACACTGTCATCCAGCAGAGTGTGTCCTTCATTAGACCAAACACATGGAAGGTGCGACATCTGGGCTGTAGGGTGAATGAGGAAGAACACCACACTTACGGTTTGAGAGCCCCTCTTTGGTGCGAGGACTTGGAAGAGCCCTTACATTGTCACGGAGGAGGAGAAGTTTGTTTGCATTATTTTGGCAACGAACACACTGAAGTCGTTCCCCAGTTTCATTGGGGTAGCAAAGTACACTTTAGAGTTGATCGTTGCACCGTGAAGGAAGACATCAAACAGAATACCCCATTCAAAGTCCTACAAGATCGTTGGTATGACTCTACCGGCTGAGGGTGTGGATTTCAGTTTTATTTTCTGAGGATAGGTAGTGTGGTGCCACTCTATGGATTGCCACTTCGTTCTGGTTCGAAGTGGCGAAGCCACGATTCGTCGCTTGTGAAGATATTACACAAAAAATTGTCACGATCAGCGTGGTAATTCCGCACAGATCGTCCTTCGTTGCTTTTTGTTGTATTCTATTAGGTGACGAGGCTCCAAGAGGACTACACCTTTGAGTACCGACAATGGTGGGAAAGTGTGACAGCTCTACCAACAGAAACGTCAAGTTGAGTAGTGAAGTGGTTGACTGCGATCCATCGATCATTTCGGATAAGAGTGTCCGCACGTTCCAGCAGAGCAGGAATCAGAGCTGTGTGCGGCAGGCCGTCACGTGGGAGATCGGACACGTCTGTACGGCTTTGCGGTGATGACGATCACCTTGTCCTACGTCTCAAAGTGCTTTTGTTCACTGTCAGGTCTCCGTGGATATACTGCAAGCGCCTATGAATCTGTGACCCTCTAGTTTTCCGCCGAAACAAAACGACAGGCCTCTGCTTGAAACGCACGCCCGATACGGAAGCTTTTTTCAAGGCTACGTTCATCGCCGCCTCCTATCGCATATTCATGAAACTTCAGGGATTGAAGCGAGAATATTCCACAATAACACATAACAAAGCCTGCAGTTCCAATATTAGATACATGCTCCCTGGGAGATGCCATTTTCCTTGACTTCCGCAAGGCGTTCGATACAGTTCTGCACTGTCGCCTAACAAACAAAGTAAGAGCCTACGGAATATCAGACCAGCTGTGTGGCTGGATTGAAGAGTTTTTAGCAAACAGGACACAGTATGTTGTTCTCAATGGAGAGACGTCTACAAGTAACCTCTGTCGTGCCACAGGGAAGTGTACTGGGGCCATTGCTTTTCACAATAGATATAAATGACCTAGAAGATAGTGTCGGAAGTTCCATACGGCTTTTCGCGGATGATGCTGCATTATACAAAGAAGTTACAGCATTAGAAAATTGCAGCGAAATACAGGAAGATCTGCAGCGGATAGGCACTTGGTGCAGGGTGTGGCAACTGACCCTTAACATAGACTAATGTAAAGTATTGCGAATACATAGAAAGAAGGATCCTTTATTGTATGATTATATGGTAGCGGAACAAACACCGGTATCAGTTACTTCAGTAAAATTTCTGGGAGTATGCGTACAGAACGATTTGATGTGGAATTATCATATAAAATTTATTGTTGGTAAGGCGGGTGTCACGTTGAGTTTCTTTGGGAGGGTCCTTAGAAAATGTAGACCATCAACAGAGGAGGTGGCTTACAAAACACTCGTTCGACCTATACTTGAGTATTGCTCATCACTATGAGATCCGTACCATGTCGGGTTGACAGAGGATATAGAGAAGATCCAAAGAAGAGCGGCGCGTTTCGTCACAGGGTTATTTGGTATGCATGATAGCGTTACGGAGATGTTTAACAAACTCAAGTGGCAGACTCTGCAAGAGAGGCGCTCTGCATCGCGGTGTAGCTTCCTGTCCAGGTTTCGAGAGGGTGCGTTTCTGCATGAGGTATCGAATATATTGATTTCCGCTACTTATACCTCCCGACGATATTACGAATGTAAAATTAGAGAGATTCGAGCGCGCATGGAGGCTTTCCGGCAGTCGTTCTTCCCGCTAACCATACGCGACTGGAACAGGAAAGGGAGGAAATTACACACACCGTTGGGTGGCTTGCGGAGTATAAATGTAGATGTAGATGTAGATTTTCTCAACTGAAACTGACCGGGAAAAAGAATGTGTTGCGTTACTTATTGAACGCTTCTCGTAAAAGTATTTTCCTTTGAGCGGACGAGAACGTTTCGTACAAAAGCTAAACGAATTCAGTAGGTCTGGGTAATAATGAGGCGAAAATTTAGGCATGCCTGTTTCTTACAACCGGGGAAATTATTTAAATGATCGCGATGTGGTACATACTCTTTGTCATCCTGTAAAAAAGATGTGCTGTGCGAAACCGGGGTAACCGCGGGAGCATAAACTGCGACAACATTAGTCGGGTGTGTGCAAAGGGCATTGCCTAGTGATCTTTTAAATGGAAGAGGTTAGGAGCAGAGGAGTGCGCTGGCAGTGCTGATGGCTGCAGGAGTCGTCTATCTATAGTGGAGCGTTGGTTGCCGCATGCAGATTTACCAGCGCTCTGATCTTAAATCAAGAAGGACAGCTGTCCACCCACACTACGCACTATATTTTGCTGTGCTGTGTTTATACAGTGTGGGTGGCTAATGAATTAAGAATGTGTCTAGAACACTGTTACGTTTTCTGGGAACGCATACACTACAGACCCATTACAAAAAGCTGCTGGTAAGTTTAGAGTTAATTTAAAGAAAAACTAACTATTTGACACTCTGCGCGTCGTGTAGCAATTTGCGAGGCATTCCATTAGGTGGTGCTGCTTGTCATTGTGAAACTAGACCATCAACTTTTAATCTGTTCTGATTGCCGGTTGAAATTTAACCAAGTACTATCCACTTTTAAATATTTTTTCAACATACGCTTATAACACTACATCCTTATTCACTTCTTATAACTTTTGGTAACAGTCTTTGAAGTACTGAAGTTAGCAAGAGAAAGGCACAGAAAGCGAAAAGTTTCTTACAACTGCTACAGGAACCAACAGGAACAAACGAGTCGAAAAGCGTGAAAGTGAAGCAGTAGTGGAGACTTGGGTAACTATTGTATCCTCTCTCCGATTTTCTTTAATCTGTACATCGATAGAGCAGTAGAGGAAACCAAGAAGGAACTTGGAGGTGGGAATGAATTTTATGGAGAATATACAGAAGTCTTGAATATATTTTGTGAAGGGTGTACCACATGACTCTTCAGCATTTGAAAATACGGTAGTTCAACCGCCGACAGCTGCAGACAAGGAGCTTCTGATGGCTTAACTGTGACCTATTTTCAGAAACTGCTAGGCTTTCTGTCAGAGACGGAAAGGGACTTGGGCGAAAATTTGAAGGGTGTGTATAATGTCTCTGGAAGAATCTGTAAGATGAACATCAGTAAAAGTGAAATAGGGGTAACGAAACATAAAAGAACTGAATCAGGTGATGCTGATACAATTAGAACAGGAAATGAGCAACCCATGAGCTTTGCTACCTTGACAGCAGGAGAACTGACGGTGACCGGAGTGGAAAGCAAAAAGAAGCGTTTCTGAAAAAGATTAATATGTTAAATGAAATATAAATTTAGTGTTGTCTTTTCAGAATGTACTATTATGTAGCACAGTCTAATAAGGAAGTTCATGCAAGGGGAGAATAGAAACCTTTGAAACGTATTGCTACGGAAGAGTTCACAAAATTTGATAGATAGATCGAGTAATTAATGAAGAGGTATTGAACAGAATTAGGAAAGAAAGAAACATATGGTAAAACTTGGCTCAAAGTTAGGATCGCGCGATAGAATAAATACTGTTGAATCAAGGGTTCATCGATTTTTTAACTGGAGGTAAAAAATGAAGAGGGATGCCAGGGATTGAGTGCAGTAGGTATGTTGAAATGGAAGGAAAGGTACACGATGGAACGTGAAGAGTGATGTAAGATTGTGTCTTGAAGTGGATGTAGGCTGCAGTAGTTATGCAATGGACAGGCTTGTACGGAACAGGCTAGCCTAGAAGACTAATCTAACAACTGAAGACGACTGCAACTATCATACTGTTAAAGGCGTAGCATTTCCAAGACGATACATTTTTATACACGTGACTAAGGAAACGCTGTGCAAACGGTTTTTGTCTGTAGCTATTGCATCGTTGAATTTGTATATTGAACTAACTTATTTGTAGTGTGATAGTGAACATTAAACGATGATAATCCAGAGTTAAAGAGTAAACATACATGGCGATTGTTTAAGGATTCTGCTTTTGTAAAACCACACGACTTTGTCTGTGTTGGTAGCTTAATACACAGTATGACATCATCTTGCTTTTCATACGGTACCTATACCCAGTGTAGAGGAAGGTGACGCTGACACTATGACGTCGAATGAGTTCCAAAGGTGACTAGGTATGTGTTACGTACGCATGTCCTATTGTTTACAGCTTACTCTTTTCGATCACTTTAAATTAATAGCGATTAATTTCAGTTCCACTTTACAGTACCGAAGCAATGGTCATCCGTAACATGAGCATCTCGCAATTTTTCACACATAGATAGTCGTAAATTCTCCAGAATTATGATATAATGACCCTATCGTCGACAAGATGATCAACCTGAAACCTAACTAAGATTATCGTACAATTCACAGGTCACATACTTTTCAATAACATAGAGCTCCAAAGATTATCGATTGTTCTGGTGTAAGTGGTTAACTAGCAGTGTCTTCTTCATTCATGAGAATTCCCGCAGTGTTATTGGTGACACAATAATCCTGGGCTGCACCCTCGCTGAAGTTTTTGGTAAGTTCTCCCCATCTTAATATATCAGATACAGATCAATGACACAGAGTTGCATCTTTCTCTAGAAGAGAGTGGTATCTCTTGTGTAGTCTCCTACTTACTGCTCCTCTGGCAGGAACTATTAATAGTGTGTTGCCTGTGACAAATGCCCTACTATGTTTTTCTTTCTATGACAAAGTGAAAGGACTGAGACTGGAAAAAAGATTTTGATCCTATTTCTTACCTCAAAATTACTTTATCTAACTATTATTGGTACAAGTGAGCTACGAGCCGTCAAAATATTTCCTGGTATACTGGAGTCATTATTAAACGGCTTTGTCGAGAGGACCCATCACAAATACGCTCATTTTATAACATTCCACAGTGTGTAGTGAACATATTGGTTGATATGTGATCATATGTTATCCCGGCAAATTTAATTTCTTGGGTGTCCGAGTAGTTCAGGTTGTAAATTTTCGGGAAAAAATCTTGTTATCATCTTCAGGTGGTTCCCGGTGCCGACCCGAACTGTTGCTCAGTTGGAGTCGGCATCCAATATAGGTTGGTCGTTACCCCCTCGACCCCTGCACTCGTGATGCTGTCCATGCAGCCAAGATATGCAATCTTCAACGTTCTGAGATTGCATGATTAAAAAACTCATTGAAATTAGGGTATAAGACTGCCTAATGTACAGAACTAGTGACCTGAAACTGAGTGAAGAGTGGGGCCTTGCAATGAGCCTCATTTCCTTACAGTAAGGTCCGCTACCGGCGGTGATAGCGCAGAAAATGTGGTCCACGGATCGGGCGCCGCCATATCCATTGTGGAGGAGAGAACAGTCAACGTATATAGGATGCCGGCCAGAGCATCAGTCATCAACAATGATCTACAGATTGAAACAAGTCTGTTTGCCGGAATATCCGCGAGAATTAACGACGTGACCGAGCAGCCAAACGAGAGTTATACAAGATACCGGATAGTATTATATGTGTAGTGTCTTTTTCGATTTCTTTCTGTGTAACCATTATCTTACTTTGTTTTTATATCGCCAGTACCTTTCGTTGAAGTAAACTTTCAGCCCAGTATTTCACGTAGGTAGAGGCACTTGTATCCCAATTAGTCTTGCACGTTTCTCTCTCAAATTAACTGATGACAAGACTCACTTCTTTTTAAGTAAAATTATAGTGAATAAAACAGGTTCGCCTTCTTGCCAGAGCACAACGTTTTTCTGTTTTATTATTGAAAAGTGTTTCACCACCGAGATGGCATCTTCAGTGCCTTCTCCTTTTCTAGTGAAATATTTAGACACAAAATTTTTAAGTGGATTGGGAATATGAAAATAAAATTAATTGTTGTTTATGGCCAGATTACATGTGTCAGAATTACCTTGTTTTACTGCGAATATTTCATCAAGCTAGAGAGCCCCACTTGATCAAGACGTACTTGTTTTACAATGTGTTTCCTGTGGCTGTCAAACGAAATAAACCAGACGTTTGTGTTAACATACCAAGTCACCTGAACGCAGGGAAGCTAACAGAAAGTCTGTATGGAATTTTCCTTTAAAACTACCTGAAAATTATGTATTTCAGCTGGCGTTTGCCTCATTTGACTCATACCATTGCTATCACATCTTTCAGAAGGCCGGGGTGGCCGAGGGGTTCTAGGCGCTACAGTCTGGAACCGCGCGACCGCTATCGTCGCAGTTTTTAATCCTGCCTCGGGCATGGATGTGTGAGACGTACTTAGGTTAGTTAGGTTTAAGTTGTTCTAAGTTCTAGGGGACTGATGACCTCAGAAGGTAAGTCCCATAGTGTTCAGAGCTATTTGAACTTATCTTTCCTAAACTGTATTTATTATTTGGGTCTTAAATGTGCTGTTGTTGTGTACATATTTAGAGAGGGTTGTAAGCGTCCGTAAAATTACATGAATTTTTTAAAAGAACTTTTTGTTATGGTATGCAAATTGTATATGGTATTGTGTGTTTATAACAGGGTTTCTTACACTTACTCATAATAAATGCCAAATTCTGAGAAACAGCACAGCAATAACCAAAATTTCCCAGCTGCAGCAATGGTAAGGGTCAAATATAGCATAGAGCAGTTTTTACTTGAACTCTTCATTTTGACGCTAAATTCTAGACAAAAATTCTGTACAGACGTTGCCTTAACGTTCGTGTGTAGAAAATGATATGCGCCATAAATAGAAGATTTTTACGGTGTTCGTTTAAAAGCCACAGGGAACAAACAGTGCTAAAAGAAGTTATGTCCAATTGGCATATGTAATAGAAATAATAACGACAAATTAACTGGTGTCAGCATATTCTGAGTAAACAAAACATCCTTGCATGCATATTTTTCAGGATAAAAGAAAAATCCACTGGTGATACCACAACAGTGGTCAAATATGTATAGAGAACAGAACAAAAACAAAATTGTGTTCTTGTAAGAAAAACAGACCCTTTTAATTCGTTATTATTTTCCGTAAGCACTGGAATATTTCAAATTCCATTACGATGGGGTTAGTAAAAGCTACTTTAATGGTATTATTTTAGTAGAACTCTCTCATCGCTCCTCTTATCACCTCATAATCGTCCCACTTTTCGCTGGATCATTATTTTAGAGGTGGCGAGATATGCCAAACATTGATTCAACTCTATAACTCTTTACATATTTCATAAAATATCAATGATCAGTTGTCAATTTTTCGTATTGTTGACTCATCGGGAGAACCGCACACGTTAGTACACATCTTTTGGGGTTCAGCCAGGTTCAGGGAGGCGCACCAGCTGCGGCAGATTAACGATCAGGGCCGGTATCCTGGTTATAATGAACATGGTTTTTAGGTAGTTTCCCAAATCCGACTAGGTGAATACGAGCTCGTACCCAGGGTGCGCCTTAGGTACGCGATTCGCAAATATTTCGTTCGCACACTTTACATGAGATGCGGAACTTCCGTCCCGGGGGGGGGGGGGGGGGGGGGAACGGAAAACGGGTTGAACGGGGAGCGATAGAAACATTAAACATTGCCGAATCCATAAAATAACCTGCTGACGCCATGGTGATATGGGATAAGGGCCAGGAAAGAAAGAAGAAGTAAGTTTTCGTAGAAAGTGGTATGCGGCATAAATATAAAATTTTTATCGTGTTCATTTCATTCAGATTCTTTTGCTTCTCTTTTTGAGTTCCTACTTAATTCCTCTACCAAAAATCAAACGTGTGTCAAATATGTTATCTGCTACGATTCTGTGTTGCTGTTTTTAAATTACTAAATTACTAACAGATTGTTTGTTAAAGACCTGAATCCTTAAGTACTAACTAACAACTATTCTTTGTGATCTTCTTGAGACTTGGATATCAGACTGTTGATCTTTTTTTGGCGTTCGTTAAAACAACCCGTGCAGAATCCCATAACCTCCATCGGCACAGCAGAGTGGTTGATGTAACTAACTCGCATTTAGAATCACATCTGGTCGTCCATTTTCTAGTTTTCGATACTTTCTATTCATCATTTAAGCCTAATTTTGACATGTTATCTTTAAAATGATCACGACTATTCAGCCTGTACTTCTGATCTGTTTGTAACAACCTTGTCATCGACAATGCCTTAAATCCTACATTTCCTTCTGTCGTTTCTATCTTGGAATGGGATCTGCCGAAATTTATTTACTAGTCTTTTTCCAGTGGTTTAACCCAAATATGGATTCGAAACACATATTGAACACACTTCCTCCTACCCTGTCTGTCTCCCCCTCCCTCTGTCTGCTCTCCTCATCCTCTCACCTGTGCCCACCTATCTCCTCATCCCCACTTTCTCCCTCTCTTCACCTCCACCTCCTTCTCCCTTTGACCTTTCCTCCACCAACTCTCTCTTACCGTAATTTTCTCCCTCCCCCTGCCTCTAACCATATCCTCCTCACTCACTCTCTTTCCGTCTCCACTTCCCTCTCTTCCCTTTCCACCTGAGCAGTACACCTCTGCACATTCCACAAGCCTCATACATCTGCCTCTCTTCCCATCCCTTTGTCCTTTTCCTCGTCCCCATTGCTATGTCCATACCCTCTTCCATCTGTTTCATCCTGTTCCTAGTCATGCTTAATGGCACATGTAGGCCCTGCAATGCAGTTCAATAAAGCACATCAACCCTAAGCCAACAAGATGCTAGTCATGCAGGGCTGATTAGACATCTGGGGCTTGCAAATCATTTTAGTGCTCTGGATGCAAAGGCTGCGAAGCCTCAATAAAGTAGGCCAACACAACATGCCTGTCATGCACACCAGCCTACAACTGAGGCCCCAGAAAACTGTTTCCTGCCCATGACATGTAGGCTGCCCTGAAAAGCAGTTTCTTGGCAGTCTGATACTGTTCTCACACCACAGGACACTCATTCAGGTCAGTCTGATGCCAGGGGCTCGAAAGAATGTCTTTCACTTCCATTGGAGTTATGAGGTTATGAAGACCAATGTGTGGATACTTGTGATGCCTGCTATTATTATATTCAATTTGGTTGATTTCTATCCAGTGCTTTTGGGTGAGGTATCAGACATTCACACATACCAACATACACTTTGTTTTCTATTTGTAACTGGTTTAGGGTATTTCTTACAGAACTCTAATTTACAAGTACTTACATTAAATTGATACAAGATAATATAATGAACAGCAGATATATATATATATATATATATATATATATATATATATATATATATATATATATATAGTCATCACTTACTGTGCATAAGGACGGGCATGTGTTCAGCACACTGCTCTCCTGACCATCGTTGTCAGTTTTCGTGACTGGAGCCGCTACTTCTCAATCAAGAAGTCGCTCCTCCATTTGCCTCGCAATGGCTGAGCACATCCTGCCAACAGTGCTCAGAAAACAGACAGTCACCCATACAAGTACACACCAAGCCCAACAGCGCTCAACTATGGAGAACTTCTGGGAACTGGTGTTGACACTGCGGCAAGGTGATTGGCATATACACTATGTGATCAAACATATATGGATACCCCCCAAAACATACGTCTTTCATATTAGGTGCATAGTGCTGCCACCTGCTGCCCGATACTCCATATCAGCGAACTCAGTAGTCATTAGACATGGTGAGGGGGCAGAATGGGGCGCCCTGCGGAAGTCACTGACTTCGAACTTGGTCAGATGGTTGGGTGTCACTTGTGTCATACGTCTGTTCGCGAGATTTCCACAGTCCTAAGCATCCCTAGGTACACTGCTTCGATGTGATAGTGAAGTGGAAACTTGAAGAGACACGTACAGCACAAAAGCGTACAGGACGACCTCCTCTGTTGACTGACAGACGGCCGACAGTTGAAGAAGGTCGTAATGTGTAATAGGCAGACATCTATCCAAACCATCACACAGAAACTCCAAAGTGCATCAGGACCCATTGCAAGTAACATGACATTTAGGTGGGAGGTGAGAAAACTTGAATTTCTAGATCGAGAGGCTTCTCATAAGCCACACATCACGCTGGTAAATGCCCAACGATGCCTCGCTTGATGTAAGGAGCGTAAACATTGGACGACTGAACAGCGGAAAAACGTTGTGTGAAGTGACAAATCATGGTACACAATGTGGAGATCCGATGGCAGCGTGTAGGTATGGCGAATGCCCGGTGATAATCGTCTGTCAGCCTGTGCAGTGCCAACACTAAAATTCTGAGGCGGTAGTGATATGGTGTGGTGGTGTTTTCCATGGAGGGGCCTCGAACCCTGTGTTGTTTTGATTGGCACTATCACAGCACAGGCTTACATTGATGTTTTGAGCACATTTTTGCTTCCCACTGTTGAAGAACAATTCCGTGGTGGTTGACTGCATCTTTCTACACGATCGAGTAACTGTTCTTAATGCACGGCCTGTGGCGGAGTGGTTAAACAACAATAACATCCTGCAACGGACTGGCCTGCGCAGAGTCCTGACCTGAATCGTATAGAACACCTTTGGGATGTTTTGGAACTCCGGCTTGTGCATGCCACACCGAGTGACATCGATACCTCTCCTCAGTGCAGCACTCTGCGAAGAATGGGCTGCCATTCCCCAAGAAACCATCCAGCACCTGATTGAAAGTATGCCTTCGAGAGTGGAAGCTGTCATCAAGACTAAGGGAAGGCCAACCCCATATTGAATTCCAGCATTAACGAAGGAGAGCGCCACAAACTTGTAAGTCAGTTTCAGCCAGGTGTAATCCGTACACCTGGCTGAAACTGAATTACAAGTTTCGATCACATAGTGTATACATAATAAAAATTGATTGTGTGTGTGTGTGTGTGTGTGTGTGCGCGCGCGCGCTCGTGAGTGTGTGTGTGTGTGTGTGTGTGTGTGTGTGTGTATGTGTGTGTGTGTGTGTGTGTGTGTGTATGTTGTGTGCACTCCACATCTCCTCCTAAAACACCGGATTGATTTGAACCAAATTTGGTCCACATATCCCTTACTGTTTGGCAAGAAATATTGTCACATTAAGAACCACCAGCCTATAATGGTTTAGAAGATAAAATTTTATGATGAGTTATAAATGTGACAAAGGACAGCATCATCTATAGCGTTAAGATTTCACACCTCTGTGCTAGTAACTCCATTCCCAATGAGTTTCACAGAGCCACATGGGGCAGCCGCGCTGTGTGAGGTGTCTTCAGATGCTCCGCGCGGCTGAACATGTAGGAGGTTCGCGTCCTTCCTCGGGGCTGTGTGTGTGTGTCATGTCCTCAGCGTAACTTAGTTTAAGTTAGATTAAACAGTGTGTAAGCGTAGGGACCGATGGCCCAAGCAGTGTGGTCCCATAAGATCTTACCACAAATTCTGAATTTCATAGACAGTATCCTCATATGCATCTAAACATCCTTAAAAAACTACACCATGAAGGGCATCGTATTAACAATGCATTTCTTTTGTCTACCAATTTCTATTGTTTTGGGATATTATGGAACATTTCCACATCGTCCCCTATAGCTTCATGAAATTTCGATAGGTGTCGGCGCTATACACAACCTTCAAAATGGCGTCTGTGACTGATCGGTGTTGCACGTGAAGAGCTCTCATTGAATTTCTTTTGCGGGAAACAAAAGCATCACAGATATTCGTATGCACTTGCAATTTGACTACTGAGATATGGTAGTGAACAATAGCATGGTGAGTCATTGGTCGAGACATCTGTCATCACCGCAACAAGGCTGCTCAAACCTATCCAGTCTCCCATGTACCTGCCAGCGGCACGGAGCTGTGACCCATGCAGTGTAGAAACGTGTTGACACTCTCATCCAAGGTGATCGACGGATCAGAATGAAACTCCCTGCTGCACAGTTAGACGTCTCTGATAGTAACGCCTACATATTCGTCTACCCGTTGGGATAATTAAAGGTGTGTTCCGCTAGGTTCGTCGCCACCTAGCAGAAGACCATATAGAGAAATCAACAGTGCTGAGTTGCTTGTGCGTTACGAGGCTGGCTGATTGTGACAATTTCTTGTCGAACACAGTCACTTGAACCGGAGAAAGCCGCACCGCAAGCCACGTGACGGTTTCCTGGAACTCTGAATGGGTTATTCTGCTTGTGTCTTCCATGATGGTACAATGACCAATTCTCAAGTGTATTGTGCTACACTCAGGAAGCTGAAGAAATGACAACCGCGTCTTCGTCGCCACAAAAATATAAACAAACTTCCCTTCTTCAAACACAAAGTGAGACCTTACACAAGACTGCGGGTCCAAGACGAACACACAAAATTTCGTTGGACTGTTCTTCTCATCCAATTTACAGCACGGATCTCATAAATTTTTTCTTACATCAGTTTGATCCATTGTATGATTCACTCCTCACGGAGGTACATATGGATGATGGAGCAAGACGTTAGCTCTAACATCGATCAGTAGTAAGATGGCGCAACGCCATCACATTGAACGGAGATGAAGTTGAAAAATTGGGTTTTTTAGCCAGTGGGGAATGATATGATGTACTGGAATCTGTAATAAAACCAACCTGCTCTCAGAAATAAATGTGCTGCGTTACTTACTGAGCGCCCCTTGCAGTGCAGGAGAAATGACATCAGTGTGCATGATGTCACAAACACTGACATGGGTGAAAAACTGCCACATTGTGCACGATGTTTAAATTTATTAACTCTTTGTTACTAACTCTATTCGCAACTTATATTTCAGACAGTATCCGCGTATATCTTTGAATGAACCTTTTTTTTCTTTCATCAGTCTTCTGGCTGGTTTAATGCGGCCCGCCATGAATTCCACTCCTGCGTTAACCTCTTCATCTCTGAGCAGCAGTTGCAAATTACGTCATCAATTATTTGCTGGATGCATTCCAATCTCTGTCTTCGTCTACAGTTTTAGCTCTCTACAGCTCCCTCTAGTACCATGGAAGTCATTCCCACATGTCTTAACAGATGTCCTATTATACTGTCCCTTCTCCTTATCAGTGTTTTACAGATATTCCTTTCCTGTCTTATTCAGCGCACAACCTCCTCATTCCTTATCTCATCAGTCCACCAAATTTTCAGCGTTCGTTTGTAGCACCACATCCCAAATGCTTCGGTTCTCTTCTTTTCCTGTTTCCCTATAGTCCATGTTTCACTACTGTACAATGCTGTACTCTAGACGTACATTCTCAGAAATTCCTTGACATTAGTAGACTTTCCTTGGCCAGGAATGCCCATATTTGCCATAGCTAGTTTGCTTTTCATGTCCTCCTTGCTCCGTCCGTTAATGGTTATTTTACTGCGAACGTAGCAGAATTCCTTAACTTCTTCTACTTCGTGACCATCAATCTTGATGTTAAGTTTCTCGCTGTTCTCTTTTTTACTACTTCTCAGTACCTTCGTCTTCCTTCGATTTACTCTCAGTCCGTACTCTTTCCTCATTAGACTGTTTATTCCGTTCAGCAGATCATGTAATTCTACTTCCCTTAATACAGCAATGTTACCAGCCAGTCGTATCATTGATATCCTTTCACCTTGAAATGTAATTATACCCCGAACCTTTCTTTTATTTCCACCATTGCTTCCTCGATGTACAGATTGGACAGTAGGCTCGAAATCCTACATCCTTGTCTTACACACTTTTTAATTCGCGAACTTCGTTCATGATCGTCCACTCTTATCGTTCCCTCTTGGCTCTTGTCATATTGTATATTACCCGACTCTGCCTAAAGCTTACCACGATTTTTCTCAGAGATTCGAACATCTTGCACCGTTTTACATAGTCGAAGGGTTTTTGCAACTCGACAAATCCTATGAAACTGTCATGATTTTTCTTTAGTCCTGGTTTCATTATTAACCGCAACGTCAGAATTGCCTCTTTCATGCCTTTACTTTTCCTAAAGCCAAACTAATCATCATCTAGCGCATCCTCAATTTTCTTTTTCTTCCTTCTGTATCTTATTCTTATAAGCAACTTGGGTGCATGAGCAGTTAAGCTGATCGCGCAGTAGTTCTCACACTTGTCAGCTCTTGCCGTCTTCGGAATTGTGTTGATGATGCTTTTCCGAAAGTCAGATGGTATGTCGCCAGACACATACATTCTACACACCAACGTGAATAGTCGTTTTGTTGGCACTTCCAACAATGATTTTAGAAATTCTGATGGAATGTTTTCTATCCCTTCTGCCTTATTTGATCTTAAGCCCTCTAAAGATTTTTTAAATCCTAATTCTAATACTGGATCTCCTATCTCTTCTAAATCTTCTCCTGTTTCTTCTTCTATCACATCAGACTATTCCTCCACCTCATAGAGGCTTTCAATGTATTCTTTCCACTTATCCGCTCTCTCCTCTGCAATTAACAGTGCAATTCCCGTTGCACTCTTCATGTTATCACCCTTGCTTTTAATGTCACAGAACGTTGTTTTCAGTTTCCTGTATGCTGCGTAGGTCCTCCTGACAGTCATATCTTTTTCGATGTCTTCACTTTTTTCCTGCAGCAATTTCATCTTAGCTTCCCTTCACTTCCTATTTATTTCATTCCTCAGCGACTGGTATTTATCTATTCCTATGTTACCCGGAACATTTTTGTACTTCCTCCTGTCATCGATCAATTGAAGTATATCTTCTGATACCCATAGTTCCTTCGCAGTTACCTTCTTTGTACCCATGTATTCCTTCCCAACGTCTGTGATGGCCCCTTTTAGAGATGTCCACTGCTCTTCGACTGCACTGCCAACTGAGCTATCCCTTATTGCTATATCTAAAGCGTTAGAGAACTTCAACCGTATCTCGTCATTTCTTAGTACTTCCGTATGTCACTTCTTTGCGTATTGATTCTTCCTGACTAATATCTCAAAGTTCGGCCCTTTCCTCATCACTACTATATTTGCTCCTACGTACACCTTATAATCTAGGATCTGATTTCAAAATATCTCTCTGTCCATGATGTAATCTAACTGAAATATTCCAATATCACCCGGCCTTTCCCAAGTATACCTCCTCCTCTTGTGACTCTTGAACAGAGTATTCGCTATTACTAGTTGAAACTTGTTACAGAACTCAGTCTTTCTCCTCTCTCGTTCTTTGTCCCAAGCCCATATTCACCTCTAACCTTTTCTTCCCCTACAGCTGCATTCCAGTCTCCCATGACTATTAGATTTTCATATCCCTTTACATACTGCATTACCCTCTCAATATCCTCTTACACTTTCTCTATCTCTCCATCTGCAGCTTGCGACGTTGGCATGTATACCTTAATTATCATTGTCGGTGTTTGTTTTCTGTCGATTCTGATATTAACAACCCTATCACTGAAATGTTCACAGTAAGACACTCTCTGCCCCTAACCCTAACGAATCCTACTCCTGTTTTATGCTGCTGTTGATATTACCCTATACTAGTCTGACAAGAAATCCTTGTCTTCCTTCCACTTCACTGTAGAATTATATGTTTGTACAACACGTAGTTCAAGAGATATGACGTCAGATACACTGAGATGAGCGTAGAAGTGCCGCTACATGCATGAATTTTTGATACATTTATTCTTTAGTACTAAGACACTCCGGCAGTCGAGTCAGTTTAAGAAAATGCCTGACACTTGGGAACGCTTTTGACAGAACTGCCAAGTGCACACGTCTGTATGCATAAATAATTACCGTCTATAGAGCTATGAAGAGACGTTACCATAGTGACGTTTGCAAAATAGCATTGTTGACAAGAGAAGCAGCAGCGCCCATGTACAGAAAATGTGCCTGGTAGTACCCTATAAATAGAGTGAAAATTTTGTTTTCGTTTCTGATAGGAAATTGGCAAACTGGATACTCGTGCAATGCCTCATTTATCTGATACATACAGGGACTGGAGGTAAACACAAATAACTGCTTATAACGACAGAATTCGGCATTTTATGTTTTTGGATAAGTACGCTATCGACAGAGACACGCTCTTCAGTATGTGTTCCTCATCATTTCATGAAGAGCTCTGAGTGGTATGGCGCGTGCTCCCTGATATTTATTGTCCAACAGGCAGACGAACTCCAGTTAGTCAGAATGCGGTTGCCACAACGGAAGGTACAGTGCGTGCTAGGGTTAGAAGACTTAAAATCTGTAGCACATGTGAGGGTGGGGGGGGGGGGGGGGGTGCGTGAAGAGAAGGGAACGTGGATCCTCTCACGCTTAAATCAATCTATCAGTAGACCGAACTCTTCCAGAAATGAGGAAGCTTGGTTTCAAATGCTGGAAAACATCCCAAACCGCATGTGAATGAAAAGACGGTGGAACGTGTACGGAAAGCATTCGTTAGAATCCTGTTTAGGTATTCCCCCTTCGAAGGTGCATGACACTGTGCGTAAATGTCTCCGGTTGTTTGGTTACAAAATGTTTCATCACATTAAGTGTGAGGATCACCATAGACTTTGATTTTGCTGTTGAACTGTTGCATCATACAGATGAAATCAACAACTACTTTGATGCAGTGCCGTTCAGTCATGGATCTACCTTCCACGTCTGTGGCAAAATTAACTGACGTAACTATCGAATACGGACATGTGAGATTCCGGAAGAGGTGACTGAGTACGAAAGGATACTCCAAAAGTTAATATGTGGTTAGGATTACATTAACGTCGTGTGATTGAACCACATTTTTTTATACAGTCTACAATGACAGAGCAGGCCTATCTCGAGATGTTGGTGAACTACAGTACGCAGTTCCACAGATGCCTCTCGGTGTTATTTTCCAGCAAGATTGTAGCCCACTGCACTAACTCGGGTATGTTACCACATTTCCTGAGCGTTGGTTCGGAGGGTGGGAACATCGCATTGCCCCTCCCCACAATTTGATCCCGCTGAGTTCCAATACATGTGGGTTTATCAAGGACACGGTTTCTAAACAAAGGTTCGAGATCTTCGACATCTTACAGCTTTGAGACAATGGATCTACGCTGCAGTAGAGGTTATCCAAAGACTCCAGCCACTTCACTGCTGCATGTTTTATATCTGCAAAGTCATACAGGTACCCATGAATTCTCTTTTTGGGCAGCCGTGCCAAACTGGTGAGACGTTTGTTCCGATGTTGTACAGGCGTGTTGATCATCATCGGTTAATCTCCTTATATCTAATGTTGCTTTGGTTATAGCGTGATCTGCATTTACGCGGTTGAGGAAGCTCCACATGTATTTGGTTGTTTCACTACCAGGAGTTGCATGGTCAGAATGATTTTTACTTATGTTATCACGGCCATCGAAGAATGTCCGCTGACTTCCTCATTTTTCTCGTAGATCATAGCTTTTTGGAGGCGTTTGGCCATTGTTTACTCACACAGGCTCTCTAGATCTTTCTCAAGTACGCGGTGAATTCCTCATTACTTCAGTAGTCGGTACGGCTGTGGAAGTTCTGAGTTTTCATAATTAATGTATTTCTCTTGTTATCGTCGGAGATTAGGGGAGATAATAAGGGTGAGTGCTGACAGCCGTGGTACTGTTGTGGATTCAAGAGAACCTGACACGATTCCCATATCGCCGTTTAGATGGATATCTGCTTTGTTGACATTCCTACTTCGACTCCACACGTGACAACAGTAGTCGATGGCTTTGAATAGCTGTCTTCGAAAATTTATGTACAACAAGATGTTAAATGATAGCTGAAAATCAGCATACATCCTTGTTATAAATTGTAAATTGTTCGAATCCTTTTACGTCGTAAGTGTTTGGACGAAATGTACTTCCGCAGTTCTCATTTGTTAATGGATATCAATTCCTCTTCCCAGTATGATATATTAATTTCTTGTTAGCTGTCTCTTTAGTGTATCATATTTTATGCTTAGTACACTCCTGGAAATGGAAAAAAGAACACATTGACACCGGTGTGTCAGACCCACCATACTTGCTCCGGACACTGCGAGAGGGCTGTACAAGCAATGATCACACGCACGGCACAGCGGACACACCAGGAACCGCGGTGTTGGCCGTCGAATGGCGCTAGCTGCGCAGCATTTGTGCACCGCCGCCGTCAGTGTCAGCCAGTTTGCCGTGGCATACGGAGCTCCATCGCAGTCTTTAACACTGGTAGCATGCCGCGACAGCGTGGACGTGAACCGTATGTGCAGTTGACGGACTTTGAGCGAGGGCGTATAGTGGGCATGCGGGAGGCCGGGTGGACGTACCGCCGAATTGCTCAACACGTGGGGCGTGAGGTCTCCACAGTACATCGATGTTGTCGCCAGTGGTCGGCGGAAGGTGCACGTGCCCGTCGACCTGGGACCGGACCGCAGCGACGCACGGATACACGCCAAGACCGTAGGATCCTACGTAGTGCGGTAGGGGACCGCACCGCCACTTCCTAGCAAATTAGGGACACTGTTGCTCCTGGGGTATCGGCGAGGACCATTCGCAACCGTCTCCATGAAGCTGGGCTACGGTCCCGCACACCGTTAGGCCGTCTTCCGCTCACGCCCCAACATCGTGCAGCCCGCCTCCAGTGGTGTCGCGACAGGCGTGAATGGAGGGACGAATGGAGACGTGTCGTCTTCAGCGATGAGAGTCGCTTCTGCCTTGGTGCCAATGATGGTCGTATGCGTGTTTGGCGCCGTGCAGGTGAGCGCCACAATCAGGACTGCATACGACCGAGGCACACAGGGCGAGCACCCGGCATCATGGTGTGGGGAGCGATCTCCTACACTGGCCGTACACCACTGGTGATCGTCGAGGGGACACTGAATAGTGCACGGTACATCCAAACCGTCATCGAACCCATCGTTCTACCATTCCTAGACCGGCAAGGGAACTTGCTGTTCCAACAGGACAATGCACGTCCGCATGTATCCCGTGCCACCCAACGTGCTCTAGAAGGTGTAAGTCAACTACCCTGGCCAGCAAGATCTCCAGATCTGTCCCCCATTGAGCATGTTTGGGACTGGATGAAGCGTCGTCTCACGCGGTCTGCACGTCCAGCACGAACGCTGGTCCAACTGAGGCGCCAGGTGGAAATGGCATGGCAAGCCGTTCCACAGGACTACATCCAGCATCTCTACGATCGTCTCCATGGGAGAATAGCAGCCTGCATTGCTGCGAAAGGTGGATATACACTGTACTAGTGCCGACATTGTGCATGCTCTGTTGCCTGTGTCTATGTGCCTGTGGTTCTGTCAGTGTGATCATGTGATGTATCTGACCCCAGGAATGTGTCAATAAAGTTTCCCCTTCCTGGGACAATGAATTCACGGTGTTCTTATTTCAATTTCCAGGAGTGTATTTTACATGTTGAAATATTTTCTGGTACCTGGAGCGAATGAACCGTGGGGTCCATTCTTTTCATTTGGATAGCTGCAATTCTTGCGTTTCTCTTTATAGCTGTCAGCGAATCATTGTTATAGTACCTTATTTTTATTTCTCTCTTTATGTGTGATTGTTGGGTGAGTGTCTTAAGTTTTCTTCATCATTTTCCGTGCACCGATTTCGTAGGTAAATATGATGACATTCAAACTACTTGGAAAACAAATTTCCACGTTCTGTGATGCAATGTTTCTAGTTGTGCCGTGTTCGTCGTCAGTGGTATATCTTATTTAGATCTTTACTCACAACTAATTTTTGCTGCTCATCACATGTTCCCAACAGACGATGATTTCTGCTTTCACTTTCATTCTCTGGATTTTGATACCCCCATGGATGAACTCAGAGATGTAAATCTTGAACTAACGATCCCTGTTCGGTTGTGACATTAGGTTGTTCTCTGCATCGCTATGTCTCTGGAGTTTCAGAGAGCACAACTGAGAGCCGTCTTGCCGTTCACCCTGCGGTGTTGCAAGGATCGCACAGCTGACGCGATGGATGCAGCGCTGAGAGGGCGCTGCCCCTGCCGTGACAAACTGCAGCAACCCCTCGGGCTCCGCAGGGCGTGCAGACGGCAAAATTCCCCCAGAGGTCTCTGACCCCTCCACATCCGCAGCACCATGAAACTCCGATTACCAGCTTAAATCGCTAAAATTGGCGTCTATAGGTCGTTTCAAAATCGATGTCAACGGAACAGTACGGAATGAAAGGCAACATCACTATGATATCTAGATATGTTCACACTAGACACTCAAGACCATGTCACTTAACTTGTCTCAGTACTGATTTGTGAAAGCGAGGTTATGAAGTACGGTCTGTGATGCAACTAGGCGGAATTATATAACAAAATTAAGGAACAAGGATTGATATTATTAATGTCCAGACCGAAATTCCTATGCTACAGCCAAAGGTAGTTTGGTAATTTTCCACCCTACAGAAGTCAATTCAAAGAAACTTTTCACCCTCTTCATCGTGTTTTGTTTTGTAAGGACCAAATAAAATCGAAAAGAACGAATTTTTTCTTCTTCAAAGCATCTGACTTTCTCACTGTTGAATAAAGGTTATATAATGAAATTTATAGCCCCATATTACGTTCATATTCGTACACATTGGTTTTTCTTTGTCCAGAAATTGTGATTTTTATCTTTCATTCAGGTAACATGCCTCTGTTGTGCGAAAACTCTTACAGAAAAATGTCCAAGCCCTTTGAAAACCGTCCTGAAACCATAGGAAAATATTAAATATAGATTAAGAATACAAAGACACTAAATAACAATAGCCACTGCTATATGGGGTGTCTGAGAGAACTAATGAGACAAATTTTTTGTACAGAAATATCTTTTTTTTTCCCAAAGAACAATATTTTCCCATTTAAATCAGGTCCTTTCGTCAGATGTACATCGATGATATCGTTCCCAGTCTTGGTAGCAGGTCTGAAGGCTTCAACTGGTAGCGCCTTTAACATGTCGCTCACATTCTCTTGAATATCACTGAGAACCAAAGTAACTTTCATTTAATATGTTTTTCATTTTTTGTATTAAAAAGAAGTCCCAAGCACTCAAATCAGGTGAATAGGGGACTGTGAAACAACAGGAATGCATTTTGAGGTCAAAAATTTCGTAATGGAAGCGGCTGTGTGATATGGAAAGTTGTCAGCAACCACTTATCTCTAATGTACGGTATCACCCGATTCACACATTTCCTGAGCATTCACCATTCCTTAGGCACTACACCCCTACTGTCAAATAAGTGTATCAGCACTATTCTGATCTTTGATTTGCTCATTCGAGCTTTTTCCTGGGGGGACATATCTCAGTGTATCGCTTTGTGTGAGGATAGTATTCAGAAACGCAGGATTCGTCCCCTGTGATCATACGAATAAACAGTTAACCGTTATTGGCAGCTCTTTCTAGAAGAAATACGCTCATGTTTCTCTAGTTGTCCTTCTACTCAATTGTGATGTTTCTCGGCACGAGTTTGGCACAAACCTTTCGTATGTGCAGACCTTCGGTCAAAATTTGACGTAGGGTGAAAATGTTTAACAGGTCATTTATCATCGTTATCGTTAAACATCGGTCTGATCTCACAAGAGCACGCACACGTTCGACGTTCTCGGCGGCTTTCAAAGTTGAAGGTCTCACTAAACGAGGCTCACCTTTAACGCGTCCTCGGGCTCCCGAAAATAACTTAAGCCATTGAAAAACTTCTGCTCTTGATAAGGAGTGTCCCGCACAGTCCCTGTCAACTTTTCAAAGATCACAGTGGCTGATTCCGTAAGTTGAACACAAAACGTGATTGCGTAGCGTTGTTCTTAATTCCGCTGTTCCATTTTCGTTACCCATAGAACAATATCACACTTTCACTGATGGCGCTCTCAAAAATCGCCTAGCGGTTCTACAGAGCTGTAACTTACACTGAGCGTCTGAAAGGGTTGAACACACAGGTCTACACGAGAGAACACCACAGTGTTGCCAGATCGTTCGCAGCGTTTTCAGCCTCATTATTTTTCTCGTACCCCAAATAAGTGAGTACAGTAATTATAGGTTAACTTCTGATATTTACAGCCGGCCGCGGTGTTCAAGCGGTTCTAGGTGCTTGTCCGCAACCGCGTGTCTGCTACGGTCGCAGGTTCGAATCCTGCCTCGGGCATGGATGTTTGTGCTGTCCTTAGGTTAGTTAGATTTAAGTAGTTCTAGGGGACTGATGACCTCAGATATTAAGTCCCATAGAGCTTAGAGCCATTTGAACAATATTTTGATATTTACAGGCGTCCACTCTCTTCCTCTAACGATATTAACGTCAAAAAATTTTCCGCAGAATCCTTGACACTGTTGCCCTGTTCCATAAAATGCGTAGTTTAAATGATACTGAATGAATTGTGGTTAAGGTTATGAAGGTGTCAGTGACTTCTGCTTGCACGCTTACTTCGTATGCATTACAAACAGCGAGAAATTAGAACACTATACTGTATTACAATTTGCAAGTTCAGAACGCATTTTACTTATGTAATATATGGGATTCACACAGAATGTAATAAAGGGCTTGAAAGAAAAGTGGTTGAAACATGGATCTCCTCCGTCAGTATCAAGACAAAGACGACTACGACGGGGCAGAAAGGCCTATGTCGCTACGGTCATTTGTGTACGATAGTACGTTTGTAGGGCGGTTATTCATAATCTTATTTTGAGCGATAGTAATTCTGCTACAATATCGGACACTTTTAAAAAATAGCTTGAACAATTTACAGACTTTATTAGAAATCTATAGTTTTACTCTGTAGAAATTCTTTTTCTGAACTATTGGTAGCGTTACACTCTGGTATAAAAATAAGAAGCTCAAAGCTGCGTTGTTGTGCTGTATAATATTTAGACAACAAAACATTACAAAAAAGATACCATAATATCGACAAATAATTCGCATTCACAAGACGTCTACTGACTTAGAGGGTCACTTAGTTTAAGTTTCTAGTGTAGTCTGGGTGCTGCAAAAGTTACTACTCTTTCACAATTGTGCATTTGTACTCATATTTCCACACTGAATAACAGTTATCAAGTCGTGGTATATAATGTAGCAATATTGCGTTTATATATATGAGATGAGTTCGGGTGTACGTTCGAGGAGAGACAATCTGACATTAATAACGCAGATCAAAATGAATGTAGCTGCATAGTACTCGTATACCGCGACTGATCGAATGACGACTGTGTGTTACAACAGGAGACTGAAACGGAAATTTTGATTCCAAAGAATTGTTCTGACACTGCTTGATACAAAAATTTCATATTTATCAATGAAAATCATAACTTGTGTTCTGCAATATCAGTTTACTACGCAAACCGTTATTCGGCCTGATCTTTTTTTTTTCATACATAAAAATGAAAATCTGGACTACATACTTTTCACAACGTCAAAAGGTCCCAATAGTACGCATGGAAGAGAATGCTAAAACAATTTTTTTTAATACAGAATTAGTGATTAGAAACAAATATTTAATTTCTTACTGATGGAACTAATAGCCAGAAAGAAATATGTATTTCCTGTTCAAACAATTAACAGCCAAAACTTAAACCCGCAGCAAATGTTCCAAGCAACGACCGCTAGTTCTAGTGACTGCATTACAAAATACCTCCTAAACAGAATTTAATTGTGGGCTCAAAAGTATTTGCGCTCGCTTGTAGCCATTGCTTCTAAAACACTCCTGGAAATTGAAACAAGAACACCGTGAATTCATTGTCCCAGGAAGGGGAAACTTTATTGACACATTCCTGGGGTCAGATACATCACATGATCACACTGACAGAATCACAGGCACATAGACACAGGCAACAGAGCATGCACAATGTCGGCACTAGTACAGTGTATATCCACCTTTCGCAGCAATGCAGGCTGCTATTCTCCCATGGAGACGATCGTAGAGATGCTGGATGTAGTCCTGTGGAACGGCTTGCCATGCCATTTCCACCTGGCGCCTCAGTTGGACCAGCGTTCGTGCTGGACGTGCAGACCGCGTGAGACGACGCTTCATCCAGTCCCAAACATGCACAATGGGGGACAGATCCGGAGATCTTGCTGGCCAGGGTAGTTGACTTACACCTTCTAGAGCACTTTTGGTGGCACGGGATACATGCGGACGTGCATTGTCCTGTTGGAACAGCAAGTTCCCTTGCCGGTCTAGGAATGGTAGAACGATGGGTTCGATGACGGTTTGGATGTACCGTGCACTATTCAGTGTCCCCTCGACGATCACCAGTGGTGTACGGCCAGTGTAGGAGAGCGCTCCCCACACCATGATGCCGGGTGTTGGCCCTGTGTTCCTCGGTCGTATGCAGTCCTGATTGTGGCGCTCACCTGCACGGCGCCAAACACGCATACGACCATCATTGGCACCAAGGCAGAAGCGACTCTCATCGCTGAAGGCGACACGTCTCCATTCGTCCCTCCATTCACGCCTGTCGCGACACCACTGGAGGCGGGCTGCACGATGTTGGGGCGTGAGCGGAAGACGGCCTAACGGTGTGCGGGACCGTAGCCCAGCTTCATGGAGACGGTTGCGAATGGTCCTCGCCGATACCCCAGGAGCAACAGTGTCCCTAATTTGCTGGGAAGTGGCGGTGCGGTCCCCTACGGCACTGCGTAGGATCCTACGGTCTTGGCGTGCATCCGTGCGTCGCTGCGGTCCGGTCCCAGGTCGACGGGCACGTGCACCTTCCGCCGACCACTGGCGACAACATCGATGTACTGTGGAGACCTCACGCCCCACGTGTTGAGCAATTCGGCGGTACGTCCACCCGGCCTCCCGCATGCCCACTATACGCCCTCGCTCAAAGTCCGTCAACTGCACATACGGTTCACGTCCACGCTGTCGCGGCATGCTACCAGTGTTAAAGACTGCGATGGAGCTCCGTATGCCACGGCAAACTGGCTGACACTGACGGCGGCGGTGCACAAATGCTGCGCAGCTAGCGCCATTCG
Organism: Schistocerca cancellata; assembly: GCF_023864275.1. Lineage (NCBI taxonomy): Eukaryota > Metazoa > Arthropoda > Insecta > Orthoptera > Acrididae > Schistocerca > Schistocerca cancellata. The sequence goes on from NC_064628.1 coordinate 567,224,239, forward strand.
ACGGCCAACACCGCGGTTCCTGGTGTGTCCGCTGTGCCGTGCGTGTGATCATTGCTTGTACAGCCCTCTCGCAGTGTCCGGAGCAAGTATGGTGGGTCTGACACACCGGTGTCAATGTGTTCTTTTTTCCATTTCCAGGAGTGTAGATTGTAGTTACTGTGTGCTTTTCACGGGCAACTTAGCGACTGCGGCTGATTGCTGGTGGTTTTTCTCACACACGATCCAACACTATCTTCTCAAATCCTAATGTGAGAAAAACGTTTTGCATAAAACCTGGATAGTTATCTGTGGCGTTAACAATGCTGCTTCTCGCACGTATCCATCCACAGCGATTAATATCTTGCAATTAGGGCGACGTCCATCACGAAACTCTTCTCTTTATATTATTCATATTCCAGAAAAAATTCAAATTAAAAATAGTAAAAGGTAAAAAAATTGCTGTAAGATAATATTTCTGTCTTAAAATACTCTTTCAGAAATTTTCTATTAAAGGTTTGTTTAGCAAAGGAAGCGACTGCTATACATGGGTCATCATTTTTTAATCAAACCTTACAATATCTTCAACCGTTCTTTTATTCGTATTTTTATTTTATCTTGTCACCTATGTGTAGCATATGCACCAAACAGCTCCCCGCAAGCAACTTTGCTCATTTATATTCTATAATGTTACGACTCTTCGAACGCATGGCACAATTTTTCTGGCTAGGGTAACCTGTGTTCAGCTTACGCCTTCGTTCCTGTAGTTTATTATTTCCTGTTTATTCTTTCTGCTGTTATCCTTTTCTTTTAATAGCATCTTGTTTCTTCAGGTTTATGGTATACTTAATTGCCAATATTCCTCGATAATAACACACTACAAAATTTTAAATTTCTTCACTGGTTTCATTTTTATTCAATGTTGTTCTTAATTCATACACTTTCTGGATTTCCGTCTTCGAAACCAGTCGATATCTTTCGCTGAATAAATCAATTTACAACATTCGTTACAGTCTCCTTCCAATTTCTTCCTGGCTTCGGACACGCAGTGTAATCTTACTTTCTATATACACTTGTATCATCCGCAATTTTGAACATTCTTCTCAGCTTTCTTTATTTTGAAAAATGTTTTGTACGAAAATTCTACCTATTAAATTCAATGGGGCTAATAAGACGTTATATGTTCTGGTAAAAGGACTACATCATCAGCAAACTTAAGTACCGTTTTATTTTGTTTCTCTACGGGTAATTTCCACATATTCCGTATGTACTTCTTCCTCATGCTGAGTTGCTGCTCTAAATACGTCTGAATATGGCGTCTCATGACCTTTCTCATAGGTTTTTCTGCCCTATCCCCACATAACATGGTGAATGATTTTTATATAGTTTTAAATATCGTAGGACGGAATCCAGAGTTATCTTGACTTTAATCTCCATTTATAACCATTTGAGGGAATCAAAATTACGGACGTGAAGCCTACAGCATTAACATCTAGCAAACATTTAGTACCTCCCGGTGACTTTATAGTCACTGAGAAATTACATATAGGAACAGGAAACCCTTTTCCACAAGCTGAAAGTATCGGCCGAGAGCGTGCTAAATTGTGACTTGATTATTCGACGCTACTGCCGTCAAATAAGGCCGTCAACAGATGGCAAAACAGGGTCTAACAAGAAGATATAGTTTGTTTGGTTTGACGTCACCAGTATATCAAGTAGTTTTATACAGTCGTTCCCACCTCGTTATTTTGTGCTAATTGTTTCATCCCTCCATAACTGTCACACCATGATAATCAGCATACTAATTTGCTTATTGAGTTTTCAACTGCTACCAATATTTCCTCTATTTTCCCTCTCCTTGTAGCTCCAAGTCAACTGTTACTAGTGGCCATAGCAAAATTCCCATTAACATCTTTCATCTTCTCCCAAAAGGTCTTCCATAGATACCTCTCGTCGCATACTCTCTTTTGTGCTTAAATTTTAACTTCCTTTTGTAGAATTACATTTCAAATGATTCTAGTTTTTTATTCTCGTACTTCGTAAAATTTAAGTTTCACTTTCATACGCTGTTTTGCTCTGATGGTACACTTTCTTCAACTGGGTCGCTCTATTTTTTATATCTTCGACCACTTTTTAAACTCTTGCTGCATCAGCAGGAGAACTCCCTCAGTTCGCACACTATTGTGTCGTTAACCGTTTTAATGTAAAGAAGTTTGTTGTTCTCCATCCACCACTCTACTTGAAACTATTTGTATTTTTCAGAAAATTGAGCTTTGTATTAGTATGTAATTAACTCGGCACGTAAACAGTATTAAAGTTAATATTCAAATTTCGTAGGTTCATTTGGAAGTCATCATCATCGTCAAGACATTTTCTCGTGAGCCTATAGATGTCGAAAATAGTGGTTATAAATTTTAGCTTCTCAGTTTTAACTTCGATGAGATGTTACATATATATGGAGAATATTTTATTATCTACGACCTTCTGCTGACAAGACCCGGAACCACATCTAAGGCATCATTTCTATTTACAGAATGCGGCTCATCACGTGCCATTATATAAGAAAGGTTCTGTAGAATTTGCAGACTGTTTCTCAGGTGCACTGGCCTTCGGAAACTGTGCTGTGTTTGTTGATAGTAATTCCGCTTTCACAGCGGAAGATGTTTTTGCTTTTCCAAGAAACTCTGTGAACAGTCTTTCTTTTCGCAAGCGTGAACACAGGAGTGGTTGAGAGATAAGAGCGTCTTCCCAACACATCGTTACCTTCTTACTTACACATGTCTCCCCTTTCTAAAAGTGTGCGATGGAATTAAATGTAAGGTGCTATTTCACTGCCGACATCGTCTTTTGTGCTTCTTCGTGTTTATGTTGAAATAGCTCCCATCGTTCTCCGTCCGTTTTCTGCATTCTTTATAATGGATCGACCACTATTTTAAGGTATTTCACTAATCCACCGTACTTCAGTTCACTGTTTAAGAAGCAGAAAAAACAGAAAATACTTTTCAGAAGTATTACCATCCAGAAGTACCATCATTCCTTTGTACAATACGAGGGTCGTTCTGAAAGTGGTGACTTAGGATGTCCGGGCCAGGTGTCGTCGGTGTAGAGCTAATGCTTGAACTTTCCTCTTCCATATGCAGGTAGTTTCGTCGTTCTGCGGTAGTTGGCGCCAGCAGAGCAAAGACTCGGATACTGTTGTCAAAAATGTAAGGAAGTAGTTAGCTTCAGCTGGTTTCGATTTTTACTAGGCTCTGGTTCATCATTGACATGCGTGTGAAACAGCGATGCGAGATTGAATTCCTCACTGCTGAAGAAATTGCGCTGATTGAAATCCATTGACGCATGCTAAAGGAGCATGGAGACGATACAATAGACGTGAGCAATATGAGGCGAGGGGTACGGCATTTTCAGGGTAGTGCATGACAAGCCAAAGCTGGGTCCACCTGCACGGCTGTCACCCCTCGCAATGAAGAACGTGTTGATCTCAACTCATCCGTGCCGATCGGCGGTTAATGACGAGAGAATTGTGTGCAAAGCTGAATGTCGGCTGTAATGCCTTGGAAATTTGTTGGAGTATCTTGGTTATCACAAAGTCTGTACGAGATGGGTCCCGCAGATGCTTACAGATGAACAAACAACTTATCGGATGGACATTTGTCGGAACCTCCAGTACTAATATGAAGCTGAAAGTGGCACCTTTCTGAATAGCATAGTCACCGGAGTTCAGACTCGGTGTCACCACTACGAGTCGGAGTCCTAAAGACATTCCATGGAATGCCGACACGCTAATTCTCTGTCAAAGAGGAAAAGACACAGCCGTCTGCAGCCGAAATTAGACCCTTTTGGGGCAGTCAGCGTGAGGTTCTTTTGGATGTCCTGGAGCTTGGAGAATTTGTCAATTCAGCACGCTACAAGACGACACTGCCTAAGCGCCCGAATTTCCAGGGTAAGGCCAGGGAAGAAGACTAATTTTCACCTGCAACATAATAATGCCAGACATCACACCAGTTTTGCGACCACGCAACTCTTTGAAAAATTCGGTTGAACTGTCTCAGCACAACCACTGCACATTCCCGATTTAACACCTTCAGACTTCCATCTCTTTGGGCTTCTAAAAGATGTATTAGAGGCGAACATTTTTAAGACTCGCATGCTATTGTCCAAGATGTAAGGAAATGGTTAGCCTCGCTGTTTTCGATTTTTACTCTCGCGGCGTGCACGTTCTGGTTCATCATTGACAATAGTGCATAACAAATGGTGATGACTATGTGGAAAATGACAGTCTGTAGCTAAAACTCTATCGTATGTAGCTTTGCTGTTGTGATTTATGTATCTCCTGTAGTTTCCATTAATAAAAGTAAGAGGCATTTCTTTCGGGACGTCCATCGTACTCAACACTGCACTGAGATCAACATTTCTTGGAAGCTGTACTAATTGTGAGCTGTCAGTTGGCTATTCGCCATTACTTAATTCTAAATTGAGACTCATCTGTACCAGAATATTCTCCAGTACAAAAAATCCGTAAAGAATGAATATCTTAAATAAGCGTATCTGACGACCGAACTACTGCTGCTCGAACGTTGTCTGGCGGATTATTGTGTAGAAAAAAGTAATAACTATGTTTCAAATTTTCTATGACATGTAAGACAGGTATTTAAAACTGCAGGTCGTTGTAGGCAATAACAAGGGCTAACCATGGTCAGGTAATAGCTTAAGGGATTAGACGATTAGACGATAATAACGTGTTGGGCCCACTTTTGATGGAATACGGTACATACTACCGCAACATGATTCGGCTTCGAGGTGATACAACATCTGATGTTGTCCTGAAGCAATTTGGAGGACATATCTTCAACGTCCACTGCCAAATCATATACACAATGACACGGCAGCATGTGGCGTTCCAACTGATCCATCACGTGCTCTATAAGGGACAAGTCGAGGGAGTATGCCGACCACGGAAGAGTTGGATCATAACGTAGTAAGTCCTGAGCAGTTCGAGTTGTACGCGGACGAGTATTTCTTCCTGGAAAAGTGCCCCTCCTAGACCACCTACGCAGGGTCCCACATACGGCTGAACTGCAACATAAAGCTGGCTCGTTGGGGTTCCACCTACCACAATTAGACGGGATCGTCTACATCAAAACGAATCAGGATTCATCACCAAATGCTACGTTTTGCTAGTTGGCAGTCCACGTAATTCTGGACTGAGGGGCACCTCTCTAGACGGAGTTGCGCATATGACGGTGTTAATGGCAGTAAACGACATGGGCGCCTCGACTGCAAATTAGCATCCGCAAAGGCCTGAAATTGGTTTGTAGAACAACTGGCAGCTGTACATCCACTTGTTTATGTTATGGAGCTAGTCTGTAGACTCCCAGATCGCTGGACAAACGATATTCAGTCCCTTCACCTTGTCGTCTTCCTGGCGGCTCAGATCCGGTACGTCGCGCGTTGATGCCGACTGTGTATACTGCTCCCCACATCGTTTGGCGGAACATTCCGAACGATTGACCTCGCGAGCCACACGTCGTGTCGACCAGCTTCGGGCGGTTCAAGTGGGGAAACTTGCCCGTTTGCTGCAGTACTGCAGGGTCTATGGGACATGCATTGGCACCAATCTTGGGTCGTTTATACACTACTGGCCGTTAAAATTGCTACACCACGAAGATGACGTGTTACAGACCCGAAATTTAACCGACAGGAAGAAGATGCTGTGATATTCATATGCATTCATACAAGGTTGGAGCCGGTGGCGACACCTACAACGTGCTGACATGAGAAAAGTTTCCAACCTATTTCTCATACACAAACAGCTGTCGACCGGCGTTGCCTGGTGAAACCTTATATGATGCCTCGTGTAAGGAGGAGAAATGCGTACCACCCCTTCTCCGACTTTGATAAAGGATTGTAGCCTATCGCGATTTCGGTTTATCGTGTCGCGACATTGCTGCTCGCGTTGGTCTAGATCCAATGACTGTTAGCAGAATATGGAATCGGTGGTTTCATGAAGGTATACGGAACGCCGTGCTGCATTCCAACGGCCTCGTATCACTAGCAGTCGAAATAACAGGCATCTTATCCGCATGGATGTAACGGATCGTGCAGCCACGTCTCGATCCCCGAGTCAACAGATGGGGACGTCTGCAAGACAATAACTATCTGCATGAACAGTTAGAGAACGTTTGCAGAAGCATGGACTATCAGCTCAGAGACCATGGCTGCGGTTGCCCTTGACGCTGAGTCACAGACAGGAGCGCCTGCGATGGTGTACTCAACGACGAACCTGGGTGCGCGAATGGCAAAACGTCATATTTTCGGATGAATCCAGGTTGTGTTTACAGCATCATGATGATCATATCCGTGTCTGGCGACATCGCGTGAACCCACATTGCAAGCGTGTATTTGTCATCGCCATACTGGCGTATCACCCGGGGTGATGGCATGAGGTGCCAATGGTTACACGTCTCCGTCACCTCTTGTTCGCATTGACGGCACTTTGAACAGTGGACGTTACATTTCAGATGTGTTACGATGCGTGGCTCTACCCTTCATTCGATCCCTGCGAAACCCTACATTTCAGCAGGATAAAGCACGACCGCATTTTGCAGGCCCTGTACGGGCTTTTCTGGATACAGAAAATGTTCGACTGCTGCCCTGGCTAGCACATTCTCCAGATCTCTCACCAATTGAAAACGTCTGGTCAATGGCGGCCGAGCAACTGGCTCGTCACAATACGCCAGTCACTACTCTTATGAACTGTGGTATCGTGTTGAAGCTGCATGGGCAGCTGTACCTGTACACGCCATCCAAGTTCTGTTTGACTCAATGCACAGGCGTATCACGGTCGTTATTTCAGACAGAGGTGGGTGTTCTGGGTACTGATTTCTCAGGATCTGTCCACCCAAATTACGTGGAAATGTAATCACATGTCAGTTATAGTATGATATATTTCTGCAACGAATAACCGTTTATCATCTGCATTTCTTCTTGGTGTAGCAGTTTTAATGGCCAGTAGTGTATATCGGAACTCACTGGATTTGTTTTCAAAGTTTCGCTTTTGTAGCTTCCTTATCTCTTTGTGGGCTGTTGTCAGTGATCCTGAGTGCAAATCGGTGTCTCTAAGCAATTAGTAAGTACTCTTCAAAACTTAGATTGGCCACCAACCAGAAAACGCAGCTTTTCTACGGGAATTTCACAAGAAAGAGCCCAAGGAAATAGTGAATACACATTTACTTGCCTCCTCAAATTGTTTGGATCGAAAATGCATGAACGAAAACTCGTAACCAGAGTAAAACTTGTTCCAAATCTGTGAGAAAAGATATCGGGCTCAGAGACTGAAATGGTCACAATAACAGAGCCTTCAAATGTGTTGTCCCATCGAAAGTCAATAGCACCGGAATGAACTAAGAAAGGAGTGTGTCTTCGTCCAGTGCTGCGAAGCTTGGCAGCAAGCTCTATAGACTTGCAAACACCTGTAAATAGCTATCAAACACGGATATAATGCAAAATCTCAACTCCGAGCTGACATCATCTTAAGGAATTAGTAAGAGGGTCGTGAAATGTTGTTGCAGCTTCTGTCCGGGCTGAGAGACTGCTTGCCAATATCTGCAACACAGTTATTGGAAAAAAAAATTCAGTATGTGGCACATTCCTTTTTTTAATGGTTTCCTTCAAAAATATTTCAACAAAGGTCATTTTCCATGTTGGTGTAAATCGATATACAAGGTTGCTGCCTAAATTCGTAGTGTTTTGTTTTGCATGTTGGTATTCCGGTTCCTGTGGGTTTCTTTCTCGATTCTCATATACTATTTGTACTTAGTTGTTGCTATCTGAGTTTGCATATTGTCACTTTGTCATCAGCAAATAAAGAGTGAAGCTGTGGACGCTAGTAAACGGAGCGCCAAATGAAGAAGTAGGACCATTTCCGACGTATTCTTCTGTTTGAGTTCAATAGAGGGGTGACCGTATTGGAGGAAGCCAGATACAGTTGTGTCGTGTATGCGGGTAATGCCATTGGGCAGAGCTCGTCGAGAAAATGGTTTTCTCGTTTTAAGGAAGATGGTTTTGACATTAATGACTCTCAACGATCACGAAGACCTTCAGTGTTACACGAAGTTTGTTTAAACGCATTTATCCAGACTGACAGTGTATACGAGAACTGGCGGATGTGATGAACTGTGATCATTCTACCATCGTGCGACATTTTCATGCTTTGAGGGAGGTACAAAATTCGGGTGTATGGGTACCGTATGCTCTAAGCCAAAATCACAAATATCTGCGGGTGACCATATGCACGTGTATCTCAGCTTGCTTATCATCGATTGGCTCGTGAACAACACCGACCATTCCTACACTGTTTCGTTACTGGTGACGAGAAATAGTGTCTTTATGCTACCGTAAGGAAAAAAAGGCGGTGGCGGAGCCCAAACAAAGCAACAACTCCAAGTTGAAAGATATGAGCGCATTCATATAAGATAATGTTCTGCATCTGTGGAACAGCGACGGTGTGGTGCACTACAAATTGATTCCCTGAGGTGTAGCGATTACTGCTGACATTCATTGTCCACAACAGAGAGGTACTGCAGACGCACTCCAAAAGCAACCACCATGAGGACTGCGGGAAGTGATGCTACTCCTTGATAACACTCTCCCGCATTCTGTTAGACCGACAAAAAACACTTTCCTGATTCACCTGATTCAGCGCCCCCAGATTTTCACCTTTACCTCTCTCTATCGAAAAATCTTCAAAGAACGTACGTTCCGGATGACAATTCACTCCGAACATAGCTCGATTAGTTCTTTGCCTAAAAACCATGTGATTTCTACAGTCACGGAATCGAAACGTCCTCTGTACTGGCTTAGAAACCAGCCACCGCCTAAATTTTGATTAATAATAAACACTGGCGGTCGAAGACATTCTTGGGTTGGGGAACTGCCGTTAAAGGTGGAAGAATCAAGAATGATAACGACATGAGGATGTAGGAGGCAATGGAAACCATTGCATTAAATATTCTTAACGTGTGTCCAAAGCACATGCGGCCTGTAACTTAAATGTATCATGATGATCTCTTCATTGGAAAAAGAATTACGGTACGGTCCCCCATAAGAAATCTCCGGGAGAGGACTGCCAAAGGGCACGTGACAATGAGTAAAAGATTGAATAACAAAGGAAAGGATTACGTGCTACGAGTTGAGGCGTGCTACGTCAGAAGCTTGAACGTAGTAGGGAGCTACACAATCTGAAAAGGGTAATGGAAAGGCTCAGTCTAGATATAGTAGGGGTCAGTGAAGTGAAAAGGAAAAAAGCACAAGGCTTTATGGTCAGATTAGAATAGGGTAATATGAACAGTAGCAGAAAATAGTAGAACTGGACTGGCATTCGTTATGAATAGAAAGATATGGGTCAAATCGTATGTTAGAGTGAACAGTTTAGTGATTGGATTGTTCAAGTCAGAATCGACAGCAAACCAACATCTACAACGGTGGTTCAGGTATACAGGACGACATCGCAAGATGAGGATCTTGAAAGAGTAACAATGTACATAAAGAGATATGAAAATCGGATAGTTGGATGGGGGGAGGGGAGGGGAGGGGAGGGAATGGAGTGCAGTTACAGTAGAAGGAGTAGATAAAACGGTTACAGTAGAGTATGAGCTTGAGACGAGGAATTAGAGAGGAGAAAGACTAAATGAGTTCTGTAATAAATTTCAGCTAGTAATATGGAATAGTCTGTTCAAGAATCACAAGAGAAAGAGGTAGACTTGAAAAGACCGTGTGATATTAAAAGATTTCAGTTAGATTACATCATGGTCAGACAGAGATTCCGAAATTGGATATTGGATTGAAAGGTGCTCACAGGAGCGGAATAAACTTAGATCAGAATTTAGTAGTGATGAAGAAGAGGCTTGACGGAAGTTGGAAAGAAAAAACATAGGTACAAAGAAGGTAACTTAGAAGAAACCATGGCTAAGAGAATAAAACTTCAGTTGATCTGTGAAAGAAGGAAGTACAAACATTTTCAGGGGAGTTCGGGGATACATAAATACGCTAAAGAATGAAATAAACTGGAAGCACAGGGAAGCTAAATCAAAATGGCTGCCGGAAAAATGTGAAGAAATTTAAAAAGAAATGATGGTCGTAATGACTGATTCAGCATGCGGGAAAGTCAAATCAAAATTAGGTGAAATTAAAAGCAAGGTTGGTAACATTAAGAGTGCAACCGGAATTCCACTGTTAAATGCAGAGGAGAGAGCAGATAGGTGGAAAGAGTACGTTGAAATCCTCGATGAGGGGAAAATTTGTCAGATGTGACAAAAGAAACATTAATCGATTTAAAAGAGATAGGGGACCCAGTACCAGAATCAGAATTTAAGAGAGCTTGAGAGGGCTTAAGATCAAATAAGGCAGAAGGGATAGATAACATTCCATCAGAATTTCTAAAATCGTTGGAGGAAGTGGCAACTAAACGATTATTTGCAAATGATGTGTGAATTTGGCGACATGCCATCTCACGTTCTGAAAAATGTTATCCTCACCATTCCCAGAATGCAAGAGCTGACAAGTGTGAGAATTATCGCACAATCAGCTTAATGTCTCATAAATCCAAGATACTGACCAGAATGATATACAGAAGAATGGAAAATAAAATTAAGTATATGTTGGGTGAGGTTCAATTTGGCTTTAGGTAGGGTAAAGGCACCAGAGAGGCAAGTCTGACGTTGCCGTTGATAATGGAAGCAAGATTACAGAAAAATCAAAACAAGTTCATAGGATTTGTCGATCTGGAAATGCGTTCGACAATGTAAAGTGGAGCAAGATGTTCGAAATTTTGAGAAAAATAGAGATAAGCTATAGGGAGAGAAGGCTGATATACAATGTGTACACGACCGAAGGCAGCGTCGAGAGGCCGCGAGGTATATGCCGCCATGTTACGGGTTGCATTGCCCCTCCCGCCGAAGGTTCGAGTCCTCTCTCAGGCATGATTGTGTGTATTGTTCTTAGCATAAGTTAGTTTAAGGTAATTTAAGTAATGTGTAAGTCTAGGGACCGATGACCACAGCAGTTTGGTCCCTTAGGAATTCACACAAAAGACCGAAGAGGAAATAATACCTGTGGACGACTAAGAACGAGATGTTCAGATTAAAGAGGGTGTGAGACAGGGATCAAGTCTTACACCCCTTATGTTCAATCTGCACATCGAAGAAGCAGTGATGGAAATGATAGGATAGATTCAAGAGTAAGATCAAAATTCAAGGTGAAAGTATATCAATGATGCGATTCGCTGTTGCCATTGCTATCCTGAGTAAAATTGAAGAAGAATTACATGATCTCCTGAATAGAATGAGAAGTCTAATGAGTACAAAATATTAGAGTAAATCGAAGAAAGATGAAAGTAATGAAAAGTAACATGCGAGAACAGCGAGAAGCTTAATATCAGAATCGATTGTTATGAAGTAGGAGCAGTTAAGGAATTCTGCTACTTGAGCAGCAAAATGACCAATGGCGGACGAAGCAAGGGGGACATCAAAAGCAGACTAGCACTGGGAAAGACGGCATTCCTGGCCAAGAGATGTCCACTCGAATCAGACGTAGGCCTTAACTTGAGGAAGAGGTTTTTGGGAATGTACTTTTGGAGCACAGCATCGTATGGTGGTGAATTATGGACTTTGGGAAAACCAGTGTAGAAGGGAATCGAAGCATTTGAGATATGGTGTTACAGACGAATGTTGAAAATTAGGTGGACTGATAAGGTAAGAAATGTGGAGGTTCTGTCCAGAATCAGAGAGGAATGGAATGTGTAAAAAACTAAGAAAAGGAGAAGAGACAGGATTTTAGAACATGTGCTAAGACATCGGGGAATGACTTCCATGGTACTAGAGGAAGCTGTAGACGACAAAAATAGTATAGGAAGACAGGGACTGAAATACATTATAGTATCCAAGCCCTTATTTTATAGTCGATAAAAACATGTTTTATTATTTTTTTTTTAGTACGCGATATTGTGAGAGACAAGTGTGTTGTCAGAGAAACAGTTTTGGTTTGCTAGTGCAGAGACGGTGTAACAGTATCTTCACAAGCCATAGAAAATAGACTGAAAACAATTATTATTATCACTGCTTTTTGTTGTATTTTTCTTCTTTTTCGCGTAGTCATGATGGTAGCACGACGCACTTTAATTTACCGCCTATGATAAGGTTTGGTATTATCACTTTTATGTGTACTATCTGTTGTAAATTGTGGAAAAAAATTGAGATTTATGCCATTCAAGTTGATGTCATATTTTCTGTAAGAATATAACGAATCGTGATCCTCTGCATTCCATCTATGCTTCGCTGCGGACGAGCTGCAACGCCACCATTAGCGGTAATATATTTACATGATTTTATTGGCAAGAATTATAGAGTTATTTCAGGTTGAAAATACTGGGAACAATTATTTAATGTTGATTAATGTTTTTTTAAATCGAATTCAATCAGTTATTTTCATGTATTCGGAACGGATTGATTCTGTAATACACAGATGTACATATATCTGCCGCCATTTCACGACAGGTGTATGGGGCGAGTTTAAATTGCCGAATAATTCAGACATATATATTTTCCATTGTAAAAAGAATCCACCTAAAGGTAACTAGATTGCATATCAAAATCTATGCTGTGAGAGACTGTTTTAACTTCTATCATTATCTGCTGGTGTCGGAGCATAAAACTTTCTCAGCTAAAGATCAGAAATCTTTTCAGTAATTTCGCCGATTCCAGTGTTGTGTGTCTTCGTGTCATTAAAGTGAAGTGATATTCAAGAGTGAACTAAGTTTAAATGAAAGGAGTCAACGAACCTAATTGAGTAGTTTTAAGCAGATGCACTTCTTTACAGTAAACATAAGAAAACGGTTGTGGGTCTCAATTTAGTTCACATTCGCGCTCATATCATATTACAGCCGGGTAAACCAGTAACTGAATCACAATTTAGAACTGTAGACATATTTAAATATTTGTTGGACAGTGCTAAATTTACGCATTCACAATACGATTTAAAGGTAGCACAACATCCAGCAAATAATTGAGGACATAGGGCACAGATGCAACTCTGAGATGAAGTGGTTGGCAGAAGAGAGGTATTCGTGGTGGGCCGTATCAAAACCAGGTCCCTACAAGATGCATCTGTTTTGTTTTAATGCTACGAACTTATTCACCAATTTAATATACCCTGGTAAATGTTGAAACTCATATTTACAATAGCGGAATATAGGGTCTCTGTTGATAACATGTTCTTCAGTTATCGATCATGTTTACACGAGTTTTATGAGTCGCCTGAAATTTAACTTTCACATTAAGTGATAAGCTTGTTTAATATTTGACACCGCTTTGGAATACCATGACTTTGAGCCATCATGAAATTAACCTAAGAGATGGGTATTGCTTTAAAAACATTATTTTTGGGAGTTTCAAAATACAATTTTCAATTTAGAACAACTATATTTTGTCTGAGATATGCATTTATATACACATTGTTGTATAAGTGCAGATATTTCTGTTGGCGAATGAGGACAGTGTTCTGAACAACATTACATCACTAATTACATCATTCACAGACTAACGACTATAGTTATTGCAAGTCGTATGATTTTTGGTTGTTTAGTTGCTCCAAGTATGTACGGCAGGAGCAAGCCATTAATGCCTATTTTCCCCTAGACAGCAGATGTATTTAAGTGAGGATTCGTGGACGCAAAGCCGGTTTTCTATACTGACAGGCCTGGTCTACTTAGTGCCGCAGTTACGCCCATGCAGCAAACATCACGTCGTAATGTTTGTGACGTGTTTGTGGGAAGACTGTTTGGCACACAGAAAAAAACCAACGCACTGATATGTTTACATATTAAGGTACCAGATATACACATATCAGCACTTATACATATTCTACCCTGCATAATTACAGAAATTTACCACCTCTATGAATTTCTTTATTTGAAAAGCATTGAAGACACGAAAAAAAGTTCAGTGATGAACTAAGAGTGTCGATTAACAGTCACAGATCTTACACACAATAAAATTAAATGTTACCAGATTCTAAAAAGTAGTTTTTTAAATAAAAATAATATCCTTTGATAAATCGATAACCCGACATACACTTGAAAGATTACACTTTTCGAACATAATTTCTTGGCAGTATAGCGTGGCAATCCCAAAAAACATTCAGCTTCAGTTTTCCTGTCGATGGTTGACTATTTGTCTTTCTCTTGAGTTTCGGATCCACAAGTATCCACGGCTTCATTTGCTCTTTTGTCTCATAGTCACACTGAGACCTCCAACAGCCTTTCACGATCATAACGAAAGACATCATCGGAGGTGCCCTGACCACTCTAACATTTTCGCAGTTTGATCGCGACGTTCAATGGGTGTGAGCAGTATCGGAAGTCAGCGGACGGTGACGTTTATCATCTTCAAATTTTCTCGTAATATGATGGAAACTGATCCATAACTATTTTTCGCTTTTCCAGGTTGGCCTCGACTGTGTTTCTTTGGTCTTACAGTACTAACACCTGCATTTTTCTCGCAATTCCAGTTTCTACACAGAAAGATGGTCTGCATCTTCGTTCTTCATCAATAAAGTTGATGGGCTAATCTGTATGCATCTGGGCTGGTTGACCACTGTTTTAATTGATGATGCATTATGGCTGTCGACTTCCACAAACTCAACATGAACAATAGCAGCGTTGTTTCCCTTCATAAAATTATGTCCCATACGATAGTCCAGTTTCTTAGTGGGCTGCGACAGTTTGAATTGGCTTCCTGCCGACGCAATGCGGTAGAGTGCCGCTGGGATTTGAGTGTGTATCAGGATTTATGACATCTGCCCGTAACAGAACAGAAAATTATTTGCACAACTTTATTTGTTCGAAATGATATCAATAGTGAAAACTCCATGCATTCTTCTGATATCGTATTTTATTCGAACTTAGCTATATTTTGCCCTTTGTTTAAACCTTTATTTTAGATGTAATATATGTCGTTATGCTGTAAAAAGTTTTGTCAAAGTCCCACAGAAAAGCCCGACTCAAAGCAACGAAATTCAAGCTATAGCACTCTGCACTTTGCCAGTAGGATCATTTAATGATGGTCACATTCGAAGTAGAATCAATTCATTCCGGACACGTCGTTTTCTGCGAGCCAGTGCAGAAGATCCACCCTGTTTCCTTTCTGGTTGAATGCCTATAGTTAATGACCTGTAGTAAGTCAAATACGAGCCAGCCAAAGACTCACACCTGCCTTAAGTAATAAGGAAGATGCTGGCCAGAGTACAACTGCAGTGTCACGTTGCAGAGTCAAATGATTCATATGGCTCTGAGCACTATGGGACTTAACTTCCTACGTCATCAGTCCCCTAGAACTTAGAACTACTTAAACCTAACTAACCTAAGGACATCACACGCATCCATGCCCGAGGCAGGATTCGAACCTTCGACCGTAGCGGTCGCGCGGTTCCAGACTGTAGCGCCTAGAACCGCTCGGCCACCTCGGCCGGCTTGCAGAGTCAGCCTCAGGAAATGGGACCTCAGCACCGATCATGGAACTTGAGATGTTAATGATTTACAAGTCCATCAACATCAGATAGTCTGCAAGAATACATTCACTAACAGTGACCTTGCTGCAGAAAGGAAAACAGTTAACACCACCGACAACAGAACTCTCCGCAGAATATGAAGACACTTACCTTGAGGTTTGTGGGTCTTTATATTCTTTATCCTAATGTCTACATTTTACAAATTTTATTGAAATGTAATTAATGCTTTTTATGTAGTGAATCTCTGTGCGTATGCCATTAATGTCCTACCGAAACTGATATAATTTTAAGCCCTTGACGCGTAATTTAAATAAACAAAGCGTTCGCGTTTTAACGCGTCTAAGACAAGGGTGCAGTCTTTCGCGTCTACCGTTCAGTCTGTACATTAAAGAAGCAATTACGGAAATCAAAGAGAGAGCGAGATTATAATTCAGGGTGAAAGTATATCGCCAACGGTGTTGCTGCAGTGGTAACACCGGTTCTGGTCAGCTGTCCTAACTTAAGCGCAGTCGGGCTTGGCTAGCACTTAGATGGGTCACCATCTGTGTCTTTCGAGTGCTGTCGGCAAGGGAGGTGCACTTAGCCCTTGTGAGGCCAATTGAGGTGTTACTGAGAGGAAGAGGAACCGGTCACAGAAACTGACAACGTCCGGGACAGCGGTGCACGGACTACATGCCCGTCCGTATCCGCATCCGGTGACGTCTAAGGGTTGATGTTGACGCGGCGGCTAGTCGGTACCATTGGGCCTCCAAGGCCTGTTTGGAAGGTGTTGTTGTTGTGAGAGGATATCAGTGAGAAGATTCACTGATGACGTTGCTATTCTCTGGGATAAGGAAGAATTACGAGATGTGTTCAATGGAATGAACGGTCGAACGAGCACATGCTATGAATTGAGAGTAAACCGAAGAAGCCTCAGATAATGAGGAGTAGCAGCAATGACAGCGGTATACACCGGAAAAAGGTCATTGTTGGTCGAAGGAGGCTGCTAGTACCGAATATCGGACTTTATTTACTGAAGATATTTTTGAGAACGTACGTTTCGATCGCAGCTTTATATGGCAGCGAATCTTGGAGTGCGGAAAACAGGAAAAGAAGATTGGAAGTATTTGTGGTGTGGTGGTATAGAACGAGGAACATTTATTAGGTGAATTGATAACGAACGACGAATTTCTCCGCAGAATCTGCAAAGGATAGATCGTATCTAAAGTGCTGAAAAGCGGGAGGTGTAGTGTGGTAGGTCATGTCGTAAGACATCAGGATATAATTTCTTGGTTCTAGAGGAAGTCGTAGTGGGTAAAAACTGTCGGAGAAGACAGATGGGACATAGTGTGCTAGGTGAGGACATAGTGTGCTAGTGCTACTCTGAGGTGGAGCGGTTGGCGCCAGAGAGGAATTCGTGGCGGGTCACACCAGACCAATCAGACGGCTCTTGACCAATAGAAGACAAACAGAAATAAGTCAATGTTTAAATGCCACCAACATTACTGCATTTGGAGAAAGATTATAACCCAGTGACGACGTTGGAAATGTAAAATCATTTGTGCAAAAGTACGCCACAACAAATAATTTCCTAGTGATGCGAGTTTTTGTGTGTGTGTGTGTGTGTAAGAAGACGGAACACCTGCAGCCGTCCTTTCCATATTAATTATTATATAGCTGCCAGTTTCGGTGTTTAAGTACACCATCTTCAGGCATTTTTTCCTTGTGTGTATAGGCAGCTTACTGCTTCGTCTTCCTGAGAAAAGAAATTTTTGCAAGTGAGCCGATTAGATATCACATACTCAGTTTGGTTTACACTGCTCTGGTGGCAATTTACAGAAATCTATTTTTCCCTTTTACAATGGATCAAAATGGTTCTAATGGCTCTGAGCAGTATGGGACTTAACATCTATGGTCATCAGTCCCCTAGAACTTAGAACTACTTAAACCTAACTAACCTAAGGACATCACACACATCGATGTCCGAGGCAAGATTCGAACCTTTTACAATGCCGATGAAATATTTTTCTAGTATGTTAGTCCTTCTCTTTAGAACAGTTCGCACTGAACAAACAAGTTTCAGTTAGCTAACAAGATTCAGCGAAGTTTGCGAGAATAGCTGCCTGGTGGAGGGGTAGGACGAGAATCACAATAGGACACGTAATTAATGCGCTGGAGCGCTTGTGTTCCATCTACGAGTCTCGCACTTCCCCGCACTTGAACGTTATACGCCGCAGGTACGTGTTCCAGTAATGACTTCTCGCGCCGGAAGCTGCACAGCTGCAACGGCTTGCCGCCGGGAGAACTTGCCTAACTTGGCTCGAGAACCCAGTTCGCGTCACATCTCCTAAGCGGTATCCGCTCTTCGTTACCGCTGCACTGCACAAATCTGATGTGTTTCCTGTGGCTCAGGTGCCTCCTAGGTACACAGAGAAATTCCCTTTATTGCTTGCTTTATGTTCACTGCCGCCCCACACAAAAGAGATTCAGCGTGTAATTATGCAAAGAATATTAAAAACACCTTTCTCGTTCGAGAACCTGGGAAACATCTACGTACAGATCTTTTTCAAATCCGTTTGGAAAGTAAGCCTCCGTAAAACGAATACATTAGGCACTTCAAATCATCTGTGTATAATATGACCCCTTCAGTCCCTGGTTTACAATCTTTGTGTCAATGGCGCTGATAAATAGTTAAAATCATACCGTCATATCTCATTGACATCCGGCAATTGGGAATCATAGAGTATATTTTAAGCTCAAACAATGACTTGTGCGTAACCAGTGACTTCCATGCGTACTAACATGGTTTCCGGAAACACCGATCGTGCGAAGCGCTACTTGCGTTTTTCTCACATGACATACTGAAAACAGTGGAACAAGGTAGTCATGGGAATGTAGCGTATCTTGACTTCCGTAAGGCGTTTCACATGGTAATACAGCACCGATTTTGAGAAAAGTGTGATTATGTGGAGTACCAAACAAAGTAATTACAAGATTGAGGACGCAGTGTGATATTTTGGATGAAAGCCAGATGAGGGAAAAACTCATGAGTCTCCATATGAGCCGCGGCACCATTGAGTTAGTAGACTGCCCTGTCGGGCGCCACTGGCTCAGTTGAAGTATCGAATATCTCTCTTGCGGCCCCATTACCAATATCTGCAGAAAAGAGTTGGTATCTGTGGGTTGTGTCCTTAGAAAGTCTTTGGGATCGCTGGCCCGAGAGAGCGGCACCAAGTTTGGGGATTGACGAGAGCGTCTCGACAGGAGGTGGTCACGAGGTCCCAGCGGCCGAAGCCAAGACATGCTCAAGGCGGGCCGGCGCAGAGCGAAGATACGGGAGTACCTCACCGAGGTTAGCGTCGACTACAAGCAGCAGGCCGACATCCCGTCGGTTGATTGGCAACATTCGTGTCCGACGACCGCTCGTGGCCTGGCTGCCCCCTCCTACCTGGCTATCATTGGGACCAATCAGTAGCCGCTGCGACACACCGTGAATCCATGGAACTGCTTGCTAATAAAGGGAGTAACATTCTGTAATCATCGTGGTGATTTGTGTCATTATCTACCTATCCTTATTATTTTCTGCTTTATATCCGACCATCAGAGGTTTACTCGGTCGTCTCTTTGGCCGTAAATAAAGGCCGTAGTATTGTATTAAGACACTAGTTGTCATTTGAAAATTTGTCCCGCCATTATGTTGCCTTTCTTTTCTGTTTCCTACCCGATCATTAATGTTCCAATGAATCAGCTCTTGGTCGTAAACATAGCCGGAACAATTGTACTAAGGCACAGGTTGCCGTTAAAAAAAAAGGAACACTGTGGTTAAATTAAGGTGTTCACCGATTCAATTCTTTGATTGAAAATGCATTTGTTACAATCAGTTACAATCTGAACAACCTGTTGCACTAAGCTGTTCGTTGATGTGTTTGAAAGACCGGGTCATTATTGGTGTATTTAAGTTGGACCGCGTGGTTCCGCTGAGTGAGTTCTCTTTTAATAAGTGTTTACAAGTAATGTTTTAAGACGTTCCTTCAGAGTGGTCTTAATAACTGACAATCAGTTTAACTTTGGAAATACTAACAGCCGACTCTCACCAGTGCATTAGTCAAAATAAAAGTGTCAGAAAGGTCGGTTTGGGATCCAGTCGCACACTGGGTGCAGATTGAAATTAAGAGGTTGGTTGCTTTGAAGTAAGGCTTATCATTGTCATATTGTTTCCTAATCTGATTAACCTTTAAGCAGAGGCGCGCTTCTTAACCCCGAACCTTTCGACATACAGGTTTCAAAATAAACGTTACGTTACCTGTTTTGAGTAATTGAATCACTCTCGTCCTCATTACTGCTTATATAGTTTTCATGAGTTGCAGAAGGGCATTTGATAAGACAGACTGTGTAAACGCCGCAGTTTCACCCAATAACGGGCGGGTTGCTGGTCCGGCCGTCTTGTAATAATTTTCATATTGTTTGCTGGTTTGCAATATAACACTTCAGATTTATATTGTAAAAACTTACTCAGCTAAATGTTTAAGATCAAAAGAATCTTGCAAATTTGTTCATTTTGTTAAAGTAAATTTTATCGTTATATATTGTTGAATAAACAGGTTGTGTGAAAAGAAAGTTACTTTGGTGGGCCCTTCCTTCAACGTTTTCCTTGTTGATGTTGTTGTTGTGGTTTTCAGCCCTGAGACTGGTTTCATGCAGCTCTCCATGAAGCCCTATCCTGTGCAAGCTTTTTCATCTCTCAGTACTTACTGCAACCTACATCCTTCTGAATCTCCTTAGTGTATTCATCTCTTGGCCCCCTTTACGATTTTTACTCTCCACGCTGCCCTCCAATGCTAAATTTGTGATCCCTTGATGCCGCAGAACATGTCCTACAAACCGGTCCCTTCGTCTTGTCAAGTTCTGCCACAAACTCCTCTTCTCTCCAATTCTATTCAGTACCTCCTCATTAGTTATGTGAACTACCCATCTAATCGTCAGCATTCTCCTGTACCACCTCATTTCGAAAGCTTCTATTCTCTTCTTGTCCAAACAATTTATCGTCCATGTTTCACTTCCATACATGGCTACACTCCATACAAATACTTTCAGAAACGACTTCCTGGCACTTAAATATATACTCGATGTAAACAAATATCTGTTCTTCAGAAACGCTTTCCTTGCCATTGCCGGTGTACATTATATATCTCCTCTACTTCCACCATCATTTTGCTCCCCAAATAGCAAAACTCCTTTACTACTTTAAGTGTCTCATTTCCTAATCTAATTCCCTCAGCATCACCTGACTTATTTTGACTACATTCCATTATCCTCGTTTTGATTTTGTTGATGTTCATCTTATATCCTCCTTTCAAGACACTGTCCATTGCGTTCAACTGCTCTTCCAAGTCCTTTGCTGTCTCTGACAGATTTACAAAGTCATCGGTGAACCTCAAAATTCTTATTTCTCCTCCACTGATTTTAATACCTACTCCGGACTTTTCTTTTGTTTCCCTTACTGCGTGCTCAATATACAGATTGAATAACATCGGGGATAGGCTACAACCCTGTCTCACACCTTCTCAACCACTGCTTCTCTTTCATGCCCCTCGACTCTTATCACTGCCATCTGGTTTCAGTACAAATTGTAAATAGCCTCTCTCTCTTCCTGTATTTTATCCCTGACACCTTCAGAATTTGAAATAAAGATTTCCCGTCGACATTGTCAAAAGCTTTCTCTAAGTCTACAAATGCTAGAAACGTAGGTTTGCCTTTCCTTAATCTTTCTTGTAAGATAAGTCGTAAGGTCAGTATTGCCTCACGTGTTCCAATATTTGTACGGAATCAAAACTACTCTTCCGCGAGCGCGGCTTCTTCCAGTTTTTCCATTCGTATGTAAGGAATTCATGTTACTATTTTGCAACTGTGACTTATTAAACTAATAGTTCGGTAATTTTCACACCTGTCAACACCTGTTTTCTTTGGGATTTAAATTATTATATTCTTCTTGAAGTCTGAGAATATTTCACCCGTCTCATACATCTTTCTCACCAGATGGTAGAGTTTAGTCAGGACTGGCTCTCCCAAGGCCGTCACTAGTTCAAATGGAATGTTGTCTACTCCCGGGGCCTTGTTTCGACTCAGGTCTTTCAGTGCTCTGTGAAACACTTCACGCAGTATCGTATCTCCCATTTCATCTTCATCCTCTTCCATTTCCATAATATTGTCCTCAAGTACATCGCCTTTGTATAGACCCACTATATACTCCTTCCACCTTTTTGCTTTCCCTTCTTTGCTTGGAACTGGGTTCCCATGTGATCTCTTGATATTTATAAAAGTGGTTATCTTTTCTCCAAAGGTCTAATTTTCCTGTAGGTAGTATCTGTCATACCCCTAGTGAGATCAGCTTCTACATCCTTACATTTGTCCTCTACCCATCCCTGCTTAGCCATTTTGCACTTCCTGTCAATCTTTTTTTTGAGACATTTGTATTCCTTTTTGTCTGCTTCACTTACTGCATTTTTATATTTTCTCCTTTGATCTATTAAATTCAATATTTCTTCTGTTACGCAAGGATTTCTACTAGCCCTCTTCTTTTTACCTACTTGATCCTCAGCTGCCTTCACTACTTCATCCCTCAGAGCTACCCATTCATCATCTACTGTATTTGTTTCCCACATTGCTGTCGATTGTTCCCTTATGCTCTCTCTGAAACTCTGTACAACCCCTGATTTAATCAGGTTATCCTGGTCCCATCCCCTTAAATACCACCTTTTTTCAGTTTCTTCAGTTGTAATCTACAGTTTATAACCAATAGATTGTGGTCAGAGTCCACATCTGCCCCTGGAAATGTCTTATAATTTAAAACCTGGTTCTTAAATCTCAGTCTTACCATTATATAATCTGTCTGATACCTTCTAGTATCTCCAGGATCCTTCCATGTATACAACCTTCTTTTATGGTTCCTGAACCAAGTGTTTGCTATGATTAAGTTATGCTCTCAACAAAATTCTACCAGACGGCTTCCTTTTTCATTTCTTACCCCCAATCCATATTCACCTACTATGTTTCCTTCCCTCCCTATTCCTACTCTCGAATTCCAGTCACCCATGACTATTAAATTTTCGTCTCCTTTCACTACCTGAATAATTTCTTTTATCTCATCATACATTTCATCAATTTCTTAATTCCAGTAATTACCACATATCACCAGGGATGTGTATTGGGGTCTATCAGCTTATACTTATAGTAACGTAAGGCGCCCCCCCATGAACCATGGACCTTGCCGTTGGTGGGGAGGCTTGCGTGCCTCACCGATGCAGATGGCCGTACCGTAGGTGCAACCACAACGGAGGGGTATCTGTTGAGAGGCCAGACAAACATGTGGTTCATGAAGAGGGGCAGCAGCCTTTTCAGTAGTTGCAGGGGCAACAGTCTGGATGATTGACTGATCTGGCCTTGTAACATTAACCAAAACGGCCTTGCTGTGCTGGTACTGCGAACGGCTGAAAGCAAGGGGAAACTACAGCCGTAATTTTTCCCGAGGACATGCAGCTCTACTGTACGATTAAATGATGATGGCGTCCTCTTGGGTAAAATATTCCGGAGGTAAAATAGTCCCCCATTCGGATCTCCGGGCGGGGACTACCCAGGAGGATGTCGTTATCAGGAGAAAGAAAACTGGCGTTCTACGGATCGGAGCGTGGAATGTCAGATCCCTTAATCGGGCAGGTAGGTTAGAAAATTTAAAAAGGGAAATGGATAGGTTAAAGTTAGATATTGTGGGAGTTAGTGAAGTTTGGTGGCAGGAGGAACAAGACTTTTGGTCAGGTGATTACAGGGTTATAAATACAAAATCAAATAGGGGTAATGCAGGAGTAGGTTTAATAATGAATAAAAAAATAGGAGTGCGTGTTAGCTACTACAAACAGCATAGTGAACGCATTATTGTGGCCAAGATAGACACAAAGCCCATGCCTACTACAGCAGTACAAGTTTATATGCCAACTACCTCTGAAGATGATGAAGAAATAGATGAAATGTATGACGAGATAAAAGAAATTATTCAGGTAGTGAAGTGAGACGAAAATTTAATAGTCATGGGTGACTGGAATTCGTCAGTAGGAAAAGGGAGAGAAAGAAACATAGTAGGTGAATATGGATTGGGGGGAAGGAATGAAAGAGGAAGCCGCCTTGTAGAATTTTGCACAGAGCATAACTTAATCTTAGCCAACAGTTGGTTCAAGAATCATAAAAGAAGGTTGTATACCTGGAAGAATCCTGGAGATACTAAAAGGTATCAGATAGATTATATAATGGTAAGACAGAGAATTAGGAACCAGGTTTTAAATTGTAAGACATTTCCTGGGGCAGATGTGGATTCTGACCACAATCTATTGGTTATGAACTGCAGATTGAAACTGAAGAAACTGCAAAAAGGTGGGAATTTAAGGAGATGGGACCTGGATAAACTGAAAGAACAAGAGGTTGTAGAGAGTTTCAGGGAGAGCATAAGGGAACAATTGACAGGAATGGGGGAAAGAAATACAGTAGAAGAAGAATGGGTAGCTCTGAGGGATGAAGTAGTGAAGGCAGCAGAGGATCAAGTAGGTAAAACGACGAGGGCTAATAGAAATCCTTGGGTAACAGAAGAAATATTGAATTTAATTGATGAAAGGAGAAAATATAAAAATGCAGTAAATGAAGCAGGCAAAAAGGAATACAAACGTCTCAAAAATGATATCGACAGAAGTCCAAAATGGCTAAGCAGGGATGGCTAGAGGACAAATGTAAGGATGTAGAGGCTTGTCTCACTAGGGGTAAGATAGATACTGCCTACAGGAAAATTAAAGAGACCTTTGGAGAGAAGAGAACCACTTGTATGAATATCAAGAGCTCAGATGGCAACCCAGTTCTAAGCAAAGAAGGGAAGGCAGAAAGGTGG
Source organism: Schistocerca cancellata (assembly GCF_023864275.1). Lineage (NCBI taxonomy): Eukaryota > Metazoa > Arthropoda > Insecta > Orthoptera > Acrididae > Schistocerca > Schistocerca cancellata. The sequence goes on from NC_064628.1 coordinate 567,248,684, forward strand.
AAGGAGTATATAGAGGGTCTATACAAGGGCGATGTACTTGAGGCCAATATTATGGAAATGGAAGAGGATGTAGATGAAGACGAAATGGGAGATAAGATACTGCGTGAAGAGTTTGACAGAGCACTGAAAGACCTGAGTCGAAACAAGGCCCCGTGAGTAGATAACATTCCATTTGAACTACTGATGGCCTCGGGAGAGCCAGTCATGACAAAACTCTACCATCTGGTGAGCACGATGTATGAGACAGGCGAAATACCCTCAGACTTCAAGAAGAATATAATAATTCCAATCCCAAAGAAAGCAGGTGTTGACAATGTGAAAATTACCGAACTAACAGTTTAATAAGTCACAGCTGCAAAATACTAACGCGAATTCTTTACAGACGAATGGAAAAACTGGTAGAAGCCGACATCGGGGAAGATCAGTTTGGATTCCGTAGAAATGTTGGAACACGTGAGGCAATACTGACCTTACGACTTATCTTAGAAGAAAGATTAAGAAAAGGCAAACCTACGTTTCTAGCATTTGTAGACTTAGAGAAAGCTTTTGACAATGTTAACTGGAATACTCTCTTTCAAATTCTGAAGGTGGCAGGGGTAAAATACAGGGAGCGAAAGGCTATTTACAGTTTGTACAGAAACCAGATGGCAATTATAAGAGTCGAGGGGCATGAAAGGGAAGCAGTGGTTGGGAAAGGAGTAAGACAGGGTTGTAGCCTCTCCCCGATGTTATTCAATCTGTATATTAAGCAAGCAGTAAAGGAAACAAAAGAAAAAGTCGGAGTAGGTATTAAAATTCATGGAGAAGAAGTAAAAACTTTGAGGTTCGCCGATGACATTGTAATTCTGTCAGAGACAGCAAAGGACTTGGAAGAGCAGTTGAACGGAATGGACAGTGTCTAGAAAGGAGGATATAAGATGAACATCAACAAAAGCAAAACGAGGATAATGGAATGTAGTCAAATTAAGTCGGGTGATGCTGAGGGAATTAGATTAGGAAATGAGACACTTAAAGTAGTAAAGGAGTTTTGCTATTTAGGGAGTAAAATAACCGATGATGGTCGAAGTAGAGAGGATATAAAATGTAGACTGGCAATGGCAAGGAAAGCGTTTCTCAAGAAGAGGAATTTGTTAACATCGAGTATAGATTTAAGTGTCAGGAAGTCGTTTCTGAAAGTATTTGTATGGAGTGTAGCCATGTATGGAAGTGAAACATGGACGATAACTAGTTTGGACAAGAAGAGAATAGAAGCTTTCGAAATGTGGTGCTACAGAAGAATGCTGAAGATAAGGTGGGTAGATCACGTAACTAATGAGGAGGTATTGAATAGGATTGGGGAGAAGAGAAGTTTGTGGCACAACTTGACTAGAAGAAGGGATCGGTTAGTAGGACATGTTTTGAGGCATCAAGGGATCACAAATTTAGCATTGGAGGGCAGTGTGGAGGGTAAAAATCGTAGAGGGAGACCAAGAGATGAATACACTAAGCAGATTCAGAAGGATGTAGGTTGCAGTAGATACTGGGAGATGAAGAAGCTTGCACAGGATAGAGTAGCATGGAGAGCTGCATGAAACCAGTCTCAGGACTGAAGACCACAACAACAACAACAAGACTTTTAGCGTAGTATGTGAAAAAGACTCCACAGATATTGTCAATTCTTGATGAGACTTAAGAGTGATGCAAAACTGGGCAGGAAAATGTAAGTGTGAACTTAACAACACGCAGAGAAATAACATACTGTGACTAAAACCTCAATGAATCACAATTGGAACAGGTCTCCTCGCACAAAAATCTGGGTGCAGCAATGGGTTCTTTTATGAAATGGGTCGATCACAAAGGCTGAACAGAACTTACCCTGCCTATCTTTCTTACGTGTGTAACCTACCTTTAGCACACCTGTGACGAGCTCAGTGTAATGTTCGTGAATTATAAGTCACAACAGCAGATAAATACTCTCATATTTAATATTTGAACAAAAAAGGGAGCCACCCATTTGCAATGGAATAGTGACACAGTGAGACAGACGAATAAGGAATGCAGTGGTAATATTTGCTTGTAGAGAGTAGCCTAACCCGAATCAATTGTAAGACAAGAGTTTGGTTCTAACGTTCAAATCAAATCTGAGTTTAATAAGTCATTTGTTTCCTCTAAGATCTCGACACATATCATATTAAAATGCCAGAGAAAAAGGTTCCAACGCAGTGAACACTATGTCTCGTAAATTTACTGAGAAATTGCTCGAACACAACGACTGTAGTCACCTAAAGCGCTGACGGAGTTCTTTCGAAGCTCAAATTAAATTAGAATGTCCCGCTAACACTGTGGGATGTTCCTCAACGTCGTGGAAATCTGTTTGGGAAACGCTACATCCTTTGTTAATCCATGCAGCCCGCAAATGCTTGTAAATAATCAGAAAACTTGCGTAGCGTATCCCGTAAATTGGGAGCCGCTCAGGAAGTCGATGGCGCTGATGCAAAATATAACGCTTATTCAGAACTCGACAAACGTGCGTCCCAGAGGGCGCGCACCAGGACCAGAAGTTTCCGTCCCTCTGCGGTAGCAACGGAAGTATCTCTATATTTCCATGGCAGGACGGCACGTGTACAGAATTATCCTCCTCCCGAAACGTGGAAAAACTCCAAGTGTAAGTTGTGAAGCCAAGCCATTGCCATAGGGACCAGCAAGAATTTTGCTTATTTACGGAAGTACAGGGAAGCCATGTTGAAATTTTCCATTTTTGGCTTACAGAACGCATTTTAACATGCAAGAGTCTGTTATCGGCTCCTCCCCCATGTTCCAATTATAGAGCGAGCCTTTCGCACCTAATCACGGTGGCGGATAACTTTAACTTAAACTGATAATTAGCTGGAGGGAAAGATCACGAATTCCCTCGTTGTGGTGGATCAGCGCCTGCCGGCCGATTTTAAGATTTGTATACTAGGACGTGATGTACAACTATTTTCCACTTACTTGCAATGGTTTAAATGGAGATTTCCTACAAAGGAGAAAACCAGAATTGCCACCAAGGCGTGGGGCCGGCGCTTACCGAACGAGCTATTGCGAACTGCTGTGTTCTGGGGACCGACACCCTTTTCGGCAGCCTCTGTATCTGACCTCCTGCGATAAAGCTAAACTAAGGGACGAATACCTGGGCCTAATGGACTCTTTTCTTATAGTCATCATTCTTCTGACTGGTGTGACGCGGCCCGCCACGAATTCCTCTCCTGCGCTAACCTCTTCATCTCAGAGTAGCACTTGCAACCTACGTCCTCAATTATTTGCTGGATGTATTCCAATCTCTGTCTTCCTCTACAGTTTGTGCCCTCTAGAGCTTCCTCTGGTACTATGAAAGTCATTCCCTCTTGTCTTAACAGATGTCCTGTCATCCTGTCCCTTCTCCTTATCAGTGTTTTCCACATGTTACTTTACTCTCCAATTCAGTGCACAACCTCCTCATTTCTTACCTTATCAGTCTACATAATTTTCAACATTCGTCTGTAAAGCCACATCTCAAATGCTTCGATTTTCTTCTGTTTCGGTTTTCCCACAGTCCATGTTTCACTACCATACAATGCTGTCCTCTAGACGTACATTCTCAGAAATTTCTTTCTCAAACTAAGGCCGATAATTGATATTAGTACACTTCTCTTGGCCAGGAATACCCTTTTTGCCATTGCTAGTCTGCTTTTGATGTCCTCCTTGCTCCATCCGTCATTGGTTATTTAACTGCCTACGTAGCAGAATTCCTTAACTTCATCTAATTCGTGACCATGAATACTGACGTTAAGTTTCTCGCTGGTCTCATTTCTACTACTTCTCATTGCTTTCGTCTTCTTCGATTTACTCTCAATTCATACCCTGTGCTCATTAGACTGTTCATTCCGATCAGCAGATCATCTAATTCTTCATCACTTACGATCAAGATAGCAATGTCATCGGCAAATCGTATCGTTGATACCCTCTCACCTTGAATTTTAATTCGACTCGTGAACGTTTCTTTTGTTTCCATCATTACTTCTTCGATGTACAGACATAATAACAGGGGCGAAAGGCTACGTCCTTGCCCTACACCATTCTTCATACGAGCACTTCGTTCTTGGTCGTCCACTTTAATTATTACCTCTTGGGTGTTGTACATGTTGTATATGACCCGACTCTCGCTATAGCTTACCCCCCCCCTTTTCTCAGAATTTCGAACATCTTGCTCCATTTTGCATTGTCGAAGGCTTTTTGCAGGACGACAAATTTTATGAAAGTGTCTTGATTTTTCTTAAGTCTTCCTTCCACTATAAACCGCAACGTCAGAATTGCCTCTCTCGTGCCTTTATCTTTCTAAGAAGCAAACTGATCGTCATCTAGCGCATCCACAATTTTCTTTCTAATTCTTCTGTATATTATTCTCGTAAGCAACGTGGATGAATGAGCTGTTAAGCTGATTGTCCGATAATTCTCCTACCATTCAGCTCCTGCCGTCTTCGGAATTGTATGGATGATGCTTTCCAAAAGTCAGATGGTATGTCGCCAGACTCATACATTCTATACACCAACGTGAATAGTCGTTTTGTTGCAACTTCCGCAAATTATTTTAGACATACTAATGGAATGTTATCTATCCTTACTGCCTTATTTGATCATAAGTCTTTCAAAGCTCTTTGAAATTCTGAATGTAATACTGGATCCCCTATCGCTTCTAAACCGACTCCTGATTCTTCTTCTATCACATCAGACAATTCTTCCCCCTCATAGAGGCATTCAATATATTCTTTCCACCTATCTTCTCTCTCCTCTGCATTTAACAGTGGAATTCCCGTTGTACTCTTAATGTTATCACCCTTGCTTTTAATGTCACCGGAGGTTGTTTTGACTGTCCTGTATGCTGAATCTGTCCTTCTGACCATCATTTCTTTTTCGATGTCTGCACATTCTTCCTGCGGCCATTTCGTCTTAGCTTCCCTGTACTTCCTGTTTATTTCATTCCTCAGCGCCTTGTGTTTCTGTATTCCTGAGTTTCCCAGAAAAATTTAGTTCTTCCTCCTTTCATGGATCAATTGAAGTATTTCTTCTGTTACCCATGGTTTCTTCGGAATTGCCTTCTTTGTACCCATGTTTTCCTTCCCAACGTCTGTGATGGCTCTTTTTAGAGACGTTCATTCCTCTTCAACTGTACTGCCAACTGAGCCACTCCTTATTGCCGTATCTACAGCGTTAGAGAACTTCAACCGTATCTCGTCATTCCTTAGTACTTCCGTATGTCACTTCTTTGCGAATTGATTCTTCCTGACTAATGTCTTAAACTTCAGCCCACTCCACATCACTACTAAATTGTGGTCCGAGTCTATATTTGCTCCTGCGTACACCTTATAATCCATAATCTTATTTCAGAATCTCTGTCTGACCATAATGTAATCTAACTGAAATCTTCCAATATCACCCAGCCTTTTCCTAGTATACCACCCCTCTTGGGATTCTTCAACAGAGTATTCTCTATTAGTAGCTGAAACTTGTTACAGAAATCAATTAGTCTTTCTCCTCTTTCATTCCTTGTCCTAAGCCCATATTCTCTTCTAACCTTTTCTTCTACTCCTTCCCCTACAACTGCATTGCAGTCACCCATGACTTTTAGTATTTCATCCCCCTTTATATACTGTATTACCCTTTCAATATCGTCATACACCTTCTATATCTCTTCATCCTCAGCTTCCGAAGTCGGAATTTATTGCTGAGCCATCGTTGTCGGTGTTTGTTTGCTGTCGATTCTGATAAGAACAACTCTGTCACTGAACTGTTCACAGTAACACACTCTCTCCCTTCCTTTCCTATTCATAACGATACCTACGCCCCTTGGCAGTCCCCTTTTTTGATCCGAATGGGAGACTGTTCCAGAATCTTTTGCCAATGGGGAGATCATCACGGCAGTTCTTCAGTTACAGGCGTCATGTTCTGTGGATACACGTTACGTGTCATCAGTGCAGTGGTTTCCATTGCCTTCTGCATCCTCAGGCCGTTGAAGATTGCTGATTCATCCGCCTTTAGTGGCAGTTTCCCACCCCTAGAACAAGAGAGTGCCCTTAACCTCTGTCCGCTCCTCCGCCTTCTTTGACAAGGCCGTTGGCAGAATGTGGGTGATTTCTTCTACCGGAAGTCTTCGGCTGCCAATGCTGATTATTAATCAAAATTGAACCAACGGCGCTATTAGAAGCAGGGAACGAACAAGTTTTGTGAATGAATCAAAGACGCTACCCCTACACCACGGATGCAATCGACTCTTAACAATATAATATGATGCATTCTTGCCGATTTTCAAAGCCTTGTGCTCTCGTTAAAGTAGCCAAGAAATTAGAAGAAAGTAATCAAATATCGCTGAGTGATACGTGACTCTAACGTCACAAAGATCAATCATGGATCCATTGCAGATAGCTGGGAACATGCAGCCCATAAAGTGCTTTGCTTACAGATCACTTCTGCATCTCACCTGTTGCCTGCCACTGCTCGCTCATTGAATTTGCACTAGGAGGGACGAAGCGAATGAGGATTGAACGTCATTCGTTGCAATACTAAATTCCATTTATTTCCAAACCCAGATCCACTTAAAACCCAAAAACTCGGAAGACGAACATCTCTAGGCTAAAAGAACAGCAAATATTCAGATTAAGACTAAAGGATTACAGGAGTAGCCTATTAAACTGAGCACTAGTTCCCCACAGCAGCAAATATTGAATAATAAATCAGTTAACCTCTGGAAGACGCAAAACTGACTAAAGGGGAATTAATAAGAAATGTTTTGAGGTACTAAATTTTGTAAGGTCGGGCACTAAATTCCCAGAGAAACTCCGAAAGTGTCGCGCTTAAACAAAATCGGCTCTGATGTCACCACGCAGCGGGATGCCTCAAAATAGCCAGCCCGATCAACACAACTGCCTCTAAAACAAACGTAAATTATAAATTAAAAAACAATTAAAAAGGTACACACAATCACGCAACAGCGATATTTGAACTACGGTCCCTATGATAGTTCAGGCGACTGGAACTGCATGTGCACTAAATAATGGGCATCAGCTTCCCGTCCTTGCGGCATGAAACATGAACTGGAAATTACTCAGTAAACACTGCAAGCCGGTCACAAGAAAATAGTGAAATCCAAAAGCTAGACATAAGGTCGTAAATATCAGAAACTAAATTTACAGAGCACCACATATAATAATAACTACATACGTCAACGTGAAGTCATTATAAGAATAATAATCACACCAGGAGGAATTACGTAGTGAGAGACCAAGCTCGGCCACAACGAGACGACAGGTGACAATAGTTACAATTTGGCACTCACAAAGTTCACTCAGCAAGCACGATATGCTAACAAGAATACTCTAGGAAAACACACAAACAGGGCCGCAAAAGTTGCTTCAAACAACATGTAAACAGCACTGGGAGAGACATTGCTTGACAGCTGAAATCTGGCGAACTATTACAAAACTTAATAAAACATTCTCGGGTTTCAAGCCGTTTCAAGTGGTTTACTGCCCACGAGCTTTGGCAAAGATCTCCTCTGCCATTGCCAATTGGATGACTGTTGTGTGGTTGTCATTCCCGTTATTAAATAGTCTTGCCGTCGCTCATGATGTCGTTCGTAACGTCACTAGTGCTCGGTCCCGCACCATATATGGTAATGTTTTGGCCGCGCGACTGCCGGGCCCTCTTCAACTTCCTCAGCACCGAATCCCACGCTCTACGCACCTGTAGTCCACCGTCACTATTGAAGGTGTTGTCAGAAATTCTAATCTCTATAGCCTCGTTTATCACGCTATCCCAGAAGCCATTAGTCCGTTTAATAATAGACGTCTCATCGAATGCAATTCGATGTCCGTTTTCCTGAGCATGTTCTGCTACAGCTGACTTTTCGGGATAGCGCAGACGGTAACACCTTTCATCTTCTATGCGGCGCTGTTCAATAGTGCGAACTGTCTAGCCGACATAGAACTGCCTACATCAACATGGTATCTACATCTACATCTACATGCATACTCTGCAATTCACCATACGGTGCGTGGCGGAGGGTACCTCGTACCACAACTAGCATCTTCTCTCCCTGTTCCACTCCCAAACAGAACGAGGGAGAAATGAATGCCTATATGCCTCTGTACAAGCCCTAATCTCTCTTATCTTTGTGGTCTTTCCGCGAAATATTAGTTGGTGGCAGTAAAATTGTACTGCAGTCAGCCTCATATGTGAGTTCTATAAATTTCCTCAGTAGCGATTCACGAAAAGAACGCCTCCTTGCCTCTAGAGACTCCCACCCGAGTTCCTGAAGCATTTCAGTAACACTCGCGTGATGATCAAAACTACCAGTAACAAATCTAGCAGCCCGCCTCTGAATTGCTTCTATGTCCTCCCTCAATCCGACCTGATAGGGATCCCAAACGCTCGAGGAGTACTCAAGAATAGGACGTATGAGTGTTTTATAAGCGGTCTCCCGTACAGATGAACCACATCTTCCCAAAGTTCTACCAATGACCCGAAGACGACTATCCGCCTTCCCCACAAATGCCATTACATGCTTGTCCCACTTCATATCGCTCTGAAATGTTACGCCCAAATATTTAATGGACATGACTGTGTCAAGCGCCACACTACTAATGGAGTATTCAAACATTACGGGATTTTTTTTCCTATTCATCTGCATTAATTTACATTTATCCATATTTAGAGTTAGCTGCCAGTCTTTACACCAATCACAAATCCTGTCCAAGTCATCTTGTAACCTCCTACAGTCACTCAACAACGACACCTTCCCGTGCACCACAGCATCATCAGCAAACAGCCGCACATTGCTATCCACCCTATCCAAAAGATCATTTATGTAGATAGAAAACAACAGCGGACCTTCCACACTTCCCTGGGGCACTCCAGATGATAGCCTCTACTCCGATGAACACTCACCATCGAGGACAATGTACTGGGTTCTATTACTTAAGAAGTCTTCGAGCCACTCACATTTTTGGGAACCAATCCCATATGCTCGTTCCTTAGTTATGAGTCAGCAGTGGGGCACCGAGTCAAACGCTTTCCGGAAGTCAAGGAATATGGCATCCGTCTGATACCCTTCATCCATGTATATTGTAAATTACTGGCGTTCTGAGGCCTACATCGTCTTTCACAGATTTCATTGGTTGCCAGATATTTGCCGGAGGCCTCAAGATTGTGTCCATTTTATGCCTTTTCACGTGCCGACTAATCTTCTCTATTGTCGAGACACAAAACGGTAAGAATGCAACCTGCTTGGTGTTATCTTCAGAGGTCTTCTTCCTTTGACTTTTGGATGACACTGCTTGTGAGAACTGTTTGTTGTTGTAACCGTTTTCCTTAAAAATTTGCGTAAATGGCTCAGTTATCTAGGCAAGTTTTCAGCGTCTGAGACGGTTTCAGCTCGATGTACTATGGTCCTCAGTACTGACTCTTTCTGTGCTTGGTGATGGAAGTTGGTAGCGTGCAGATACCGATCATTGTGGGTGGGCTTGCGGTTACTCTATGACCCAGAGGCCCATTGGGTTTACGGCGGACAAGCACTTCCAAGAACTGCAGGGAGCTCTCCTTCTCTACTTCCATTGTGAAGTTGACATGGTCGTGGATGCTTTTGAGTGTTGAGGTGCTCCAGGAACTGTTTTACCTTTTCTTGCACATGTGGCCAAATGACAAAGGTATCGTCGACGTAGCGACAAAAACAGGTCAACTTTGCAGGAGATGTGTCCAAGGCGATGCCTTCGAAATGTTCCATAAAGAGGAGGGCTACTACTGAAGATAATGGACTTCCTATCGCCACGCCGTCAGTTTGGTTAAAACATTCTCCATCATGTAAGAAATATGATGACGCAGAGTGTGCTTAAATAAAGCCACATCAAAGAGCTGGGACAACAAGTTAATAGAGTCTGTGATGGGGACACACGTGAATAAAGAAGCTAACCATAATATCCCCTTCATCATGACGCAGACCTTTAATCCGATTGATGAAGTCCGCAGTACTCTTTATATGGTGTCCACAGCGTCCAAAGTGCGTAGAGAGGATGCTGGTCAGATGTTTAGCAAGTTTGTAGGTCGGCGACCGGATGGTACTCACTATCGGCCTCAACGGTGTGTCCTTCTTATGCACCTTCGGCAGACCATAGAACGTAGACGGTCTTGGTGCCATGGGGAGGAGGTTTGAAACGTCCCCTTAGAAAAATTATACAAGACTGTGCTTAAACTGACACACAATATTTTTAGCGCAACGCAATCTGACTTTCAATAATCCCTACAAAAGAATGGCCCTGACTAACATTAACCTATACCTTTCACAAATCACTTACCTCACAAAAATCTTCGTTACTCTAACTACTGCAATACAGCGAGCGCCACTACTGCCAGCTAAATAAAAGATTCAAACTACGGAAGGCACTAACTACTGATAGGCATAGTTAGCAAATGAAATATTTTAATAGAGAGCAAACAATGTATTTACCTTAATAGTCATAATATATATAGCAGTTCATGACATCCAGTCTTACAAATTTCAAAACTCCGCCATCTCTATCCCCACATCCACCACTGCTGGCGGTTCACCTCCAACTGCGCAACGCTACGCGCTGTTAACATCCAGCTGCCCAACACTACAATAGCCAACAACAATGCAAACCAGGCACAGACTGCACACAGCACAGACAGTGATTTTCATACAGAGCGCTATGTGGCGTTACCAATTAAAAAACAGTCTACTTACAGGTTCTTCATAGTATTCTCTACCAGCATGATCGTTTGAGAAGCTCTGAAGTCTTCCTCACTATTCTGGATGTTGGGCCCCGAGGTAATTTTTGGTATGTGTCTTTCTCCAACATCCGTCTGATTTTTGCGTCATAGTCGGCTCGTTCCATTAAGACGTCAGCATTATCCTTGTCAGCTGGTAGGACTTTGGTGAGAGGATCATTCCGGAGAGCATGGAAGCCACTGCGTTCAGCTCAAGTCATGTTTGAAGCTGGTGGTTTGGATTTTAAAAGAATATGGTTCGTTTCTCTACGAATTTCCTCAGCCACATTACTTGGAAACTTACAAACCGCACGTTCAACACCACTCAATACCTCAACGAAGAGTATGCTTCGTGGAGAAGGAGCAAAGTTAAGTCCCTTCTTAAAAGCTGAGATGGCACCTGCGTCGATGTTTCTTGCTGTCATGTTGATCACAGCACGTTCCGTAACTTTATGTTCTGCTCCATATTGTTGCAGCGAAAGTTTACTGAATGTCCCTTTCTGCTTAACCGTTGCTCTCCATCTCGATGATGTTTGCTGTGCAACTATTGCTGCGTCTATCCAGTCCTAATCCAATCCTTAATGCGACTTTATCAGTTGGAGGTGAACGGCCAAAAGCTCTCGAACGTTTGTATGCAGCTGTTTTCTGGTGAAATGTATCCTCTCCCGCAGCAGGGAGAGAAGAAAAATTCTTCTGGTTGCCGTGCTGTCGATGTGATGGTTAACGATCGCAAAACGTGGAACCGTCTTCTCATCACGGCAGCGTAGTTGAAGGGGGAGAGAGCTTAGTAAATTAGCCTTCTTAACGTACAGCTTTCCCAGGCGGTTGATGCTGCGCCACGTCTCCTTTCCGTAGAGGTACGTTATGTACGAATGCATGTTTTCCCGGCGATATCCATTAGTAAAACATTCTCGGGTTTCAAGCAGCGTCAAATGGTTTACTGCCCACGAGCTTTCGGCAGAGATCTCCTCTGCCATTGTCAAGTCGATGACTGTCGTGTGGTTGTCATTGCCGTGCTTCTATAGCCGCGCCGTCGCTCATAACGTCATTTGTGACTTCACTGGTGCTCGGTCCCGCACCATATATGGTAATGTTTTGGCCGCGCGACCACCGGGCTCGCTGCAACTCCCTCAACACCGGATCTCACGCTGTACTCAGCTATAGTCCACCGTCTCTATTGAAGGTGTTGTCACTAATTTTAATCTCTATGGCCTCGCTTTTCGCGCTATCCCGGAAGCCATTAGTCCGTTTAATAATAGACGTCTCATCGAATGCAATTCGGTGTCCGTTTTCCACAGCACGTTCTGCTACAGCTGACTTTTCGGGATAGCGCAGACGGTAACACCTTTCATGTTTTATGCGGCGCTGTTCACTTCTATTTTGTGGGCCCTTTGGTCATAGCGCTGCGCCAGTTGTCTACAGTAAGGATAATGTGGCATGTGAGATCTCATGTAGAAAACAAAAGTTCCGGAACTCCCACAAAAAAATATGCTGGAGGATTCTCACTTCGCTTATGTCTGCAAACAAAAAACAAATCTGGCACCTCGGTAAGAACTGAGTTGGAAACCTCCCCCCCCCCCCCCTCCTACGCCGTCCTCCATCTCTTGAGTCCTCAGCGGAGGAGTACTTCCTATGTCGAATATCAACTTCAGAGGCAATCAAAGAACTGGATGTATTCAACACTGGCCTTTGTTCCGCATTATGCTCCTACTAGCATTCTACTGTTACTCCAAAGTTGGATGCTTCTGTTTTAAGATAAAATGAAGGGCAAAATCAGGGATACCCAACACCGAAGCAGTACTCAATGCAGTCCACAACCTTTCTAAGTTTGAACGCTGGCTCTCAGTTCATTTGAAATGTTTCCCCTTGCGACTCAGCACATTTAAAGGAGGCAACAGGTCCTTGAACTAAGGGCCGAGTTTTCGAACGAAATTGACAATTCCCACGAATCTGGCTATTCCCTTCTTAGTCTTGTATGGCCCAAATTTCATGAGTGGTCAGTTTTTACCTCTTTGGCAGAGACGAAATATTCCAAGAAAGAAATCTGACTCTTAAGTTTAACCTTGAGAGCTTCTACTTTGAATCCGCCTCCCAAAATCGCAACAGGACCTGACGGTGTTCCAGATGGTTAAGGAAAGTTTTACTGTAGACCATGAAATCGTACAAGTAATTGTACACAAATCAGCACTTAACTTCGCCCAAAAAGACAGAGCTTCATCACACCAAGTAAAGCAATGTTGTAAATCCGGAGGAAGAACGGACCTCAGAACTACCTTACGGTTTAAATTCCGATAACCAGTTACTGTCTTATATCGTCCACAATTGCTCTTTGCCACCAAGTAAATCGAAGACGCATAAGGAGATACAGAAGAACAGTATGTTTTCCTCTATCTGATGCAACGGCTTTATTTTAGGGTCCGTCAGCCTGCAAGACGGCTGCCTAACTGACACCTTACCTACGTGTCAAAACCTCTGGGAACTCCTATAACACTGCGAGCGTCTCTTGGGCTTGCTCCTTGGATCCTTGTGCACGTGAGCCATATCCAACCAACCACGACCGGCTGCTGTCGAATGAAAGCTTAAGAAATTAACGTTCCGAAACATAACGAAACTTACGGATGAACAGAACTTAAATTGGAAAATCCCCATCAATAATCCTAAACCACCTCAGTCCCCCTTCTATTCCCTCCAGAAGTCAATTTGTACCACATTATAAATTTATACCCATCCGGTCTGCCGAGAGCTTTTGGCAATCGGGTTGCTCTCAGCCCTTGTGAGGCAAACTGAAGAGCTACTTGTTTGAGAAGTAGCGGATCCGGTCTAGTAAACTGACATACGGGCGGGAGAGCGGTGTGTTGACCAAATGCCCCTCCATATCCGCATCCAGTGACACCAGTGGGCCGAGGATGATACGGCGGCCGGTCGATACCGTTGGGCCGTCCGAAGCCTGTTCGGACGGCGTTTAGTTTAGTAGTATAGTTTTTATAAATTTGTACGCAAAAAGGCTCATTTTTCGAACACAGCTCCTATTACTAAATATATTCCTCACAAAATTGTACACGAAGAAGGACTTGTGCATGTTTTCATTTGTTCAAATACTATTTGAGGTATAAAAATTGGAACACAATTCTGTTAACGTAATAGTTTACAGTTTTTGTTACTCAGCAAAGCATTTAAATGAAAAGGGTAATTAAGTCTATGGCAATATTACGCAGCCTATATATTCTAATTGATGATATTTCTTTTTTGATCAGCTTTGTAGAAATCAAGAGTACGTGCCAACAACGAAGACGTCAAGTTCACCTTCCCATTCACTCAGTGATCCCCAACCACTATTGTCGCTGCCATTTCTTTGTATCCAGTCTCTAGTTCAATTGAGTTAATGTTGTGAACTGTCAAAGTAGTGCCAAAGAGCTCTGTTTTTGAGACAGTATTTATCAGGTTGTTGTGTTATGAAATGCTTTTCTTAGTCGCATTTCTTTTGTCTGGACTGGGAAAACAATATTACTGCACCTCACTACCTATTTTATTTGTGGTAAATTTGTTTCGGAAGGAGACCAATAGTGACGAATGGAATCGAAACTCTGATGCGAGTCACCAAAGAACGGAAGGGTGGGGCTCATAATCTTCTACAGAACAATGTGCATAAGGAATGTCAACGTGAATATGGTAAGGAATGTAATATAAGGAAACTAATTAATCAGAATATTGCATAAGCAGATGATAAAAGTATGAGACCCTCTTTCTCATATCCATTCAATTTCAAACAAGACTGTCTCATTTGTGCTGAAACGTGTGACACAGAGGGGAAAACAGAAAACCAGTCCACAAACGCCGTGGAGTGTTTGAAGTTCGCTCCTTAACTATGCACATACGCTGCTTGAGAAAGCAAAGAAACGCGATGATGGATTCGGTAGAAAGGTTGTCGAACGCATCAACAGTTTTTTGTGTTTATTAGCTGCAGAAGCCCATTTTCATCAAGATTGCTATGCTAAATTAGTGTTGACTCCTTCCTCTGCTCGAAAAAGGGGCCGTCAAAATACCAATTTCGATGCCGCTTTTCGAGAATAATGCAAATTTATTGATAGTTCAGAAGAATGACAATTTTCACTGCTAGATTTGTTTCAGAAATTTAATGAATGTCTCCCAGAAGAAGAGACACTGACTATAAAAACTCTGAGAAACAAAGTGACTGAACACTTCGGTGATGGGGTCTTGTTTGCCTCGATGCCAAAAAATCCAAAAGCCTAATTACCTTGCTTGAACATGAATTTGACATTTCTGAGTAGAATTTCACCAGAAATATGTTCTGTCATATAGACAACTTCGTTAAATGAACCGTTTTTTGTAAAGTTTGAAAAAAGGAAAATAAAATACATTAAGTGGATGGGGGAGGGGATGCTCCCCCGATAGGGGAAGGAACTTTATGGTTTTTATTTCAACGTCCCCTAAGAGTGTTTTCCCAAAGATTTAAAGCTTTATAAATTTTTACCCCATATTTCCTAATTTGCCTGGTCTATCTTGACGAAATCACGCCTTAACAGTACGTCAGTGGTCAAAGCTTTCGACATCAGTGCATCACAAGGGCCAGATAAAGTCGCCAATACTCTCAAGAACCCAGTGAGCGTAAGCATTCGACAGTTAGTAGCCCTACAGATCCTTGTGAAGGGGTTTAAATAGAGATAATTCATATAGTTTGATTTCTAAGATAAAAATCGTAATTTAATAAGGAAATCCTACATCTTTAATCTAATAATGCACAAAATAGTTTGTGATTAAGATTAGCGCACAGGAAGAATAGCAGATAGTCACTGCCCTGACCATGTTCGAAGCATTCGGCAAAACGGAAGACGGAAACCTACCGCACCCTCTCTGGTGTCAGCTGCGCAACTATTGTCTGCCCTGATGCGACAAGTGTGAGCTGGGTGACCCAACTCACGACAGTGACAGCAGCACTCGTTGACGCCAGTGGCGTTACCAGAGGCGATGCCTTTACGAACGTCGTTGTCGCTCAGCTGAACGCCTCCCCCTTCGGGCGCACACCTCATATCAGTTGCCGTCATGTCCTGAATGATAGTCACTTAATGGTGTAAGTCACTGTAAGTGACTGGCTTCTTACCAAACAGCACACGGGAACTGTCCTTTGGATTCACATCCTGCGCATTAGTGACTACCACCTGAGACTCAGACACCCTAACATCAAAACTCATACATATTTGGTCAAAGTCCCTCCCGTGTGTTCGACATGGAAACGGTCTTCGTTAATTAAGCCACTCTTAAGCTTGGTCAGCAACCTCTTTCCCGGGATCCTAGTGCGGAACTCCCACAGACTCCCACCGTCCACCAGGACAACAATATTGATGTCAGCCAATGAGCCTCAACACAACGGACGTAGCATTTGAGAAATCATACTCCACGAAACCTTGAAGACATTAATCTCTCTAAATTAAATAAAAAACACAAAATCGTTACTAATTTTGCACAGTATCGATAGCAAGGTATCCATTCTGATAGCTAGACATGGTCTTCTCCACTCTCGCCTGCACCCGCCCCATTCTATAGCTCTCAGTTTTATCTGTAACTGCAATACTTTCGTTTGCGATTCATTAACCTTATCTTCAGACTGTAAATCAGACATTACCACTCCTGTACCCTTGATTCGTTTAAACCAGTGCGTAATCTGCACATCTATTGGCTACACTTGTGCTCGGGATGAGTCACTACTCTCTAGAAACTCGAAATGTTTCTCATGATCAGAAGGAGAAGCGTCTCAGCACCCCAGCGTCACTCATAGGACCAATACGGTCCGCAGTAACCTATACTTTGAGCGTCGCCACCCCGCTGAAAAGAATCCAGTTTCCTGATGTGGCCGTGTTACGATTGGCCGCAAATGCGCAACTCTTACTTGAGTTTCTCTTTCCTCAGACAGCCGAACCCTATCAAAAGCTCGGGCTCCATAAAACCTCCGCCTGCACGTCACAATTTCTGTAACATAAGTGACAAATGATGTTCAGTCAGCTAAATCTACATCTAAAGATATCCAAGCTCTGCCTACCAGTTTGTTGCTTGCAATGCACGCCTAATTAATTTGGACATGGAAGGTCCACTGAAAGGGAATTGAACGCCATTTGTTAGAATAACAACGAATGTACCATTTATTTCCGAATACAGTTTCACATAAAGCCAAAACACATAAGAATGAAGGTAATGATTTCCTCCTGACTAAAAGGACAGCCTGTACTTTAGTAAAGACTATAAGATTGCAGGAGCAACCACTTAAACTTAATCTAAACAGCAAATCCCATGAGCAGCAAAGTACAAAAAATAAATTACTTAATCACTGATAGACGAACGCGAGATAAAACAGAAATTAATAACAATATTTTGGTTTCAAATTATAATGTTATTAAAAGACATAAATACAGCCATTACGTTTCTAGCGGAACTCCGAAAGTTGTCACCCAAAACGACACGGTGTCTGACATCAGCCCGCGAAGTCGAACGCCTCACAATAACCCACCTAACTAGTTCACTTGAGCTGCCTCTAACGCACATAAAATACAAGAAGAAGAGAAAAGGTACACATATTCATGAGAAAGCAATATGCCAACTCCACTTCTCCGCAGATTTCTGTGATAGGTCACCACTTCCCGTACGTGGGGCACGGGGTGGCTACTGGTAACTACTCAGTAAACACTTTTCGCATGGGCGGTCACAAGCAAGTCATGAAATCCAAAAGCAACTCACTTTAACTGCTAATGAAACACACATAAAATACCATTTTAAAAACAAGAGAAAAGCTGCACAAAATCACGCATCACCGATATGCCAATTCAAATTTCGAGCACATTCCTATGATACTTCTACACTTCCTTTTATCAATGAACACTTCTCGCTTGTTCGGTCACAAACAAGCAGTAAAATCCAAAACTAGGCACAAGCTCGTCAATGGCAATCTTTAAATTTATAAAGCGCCAGAGGCACTAACAAGTATAGATACATAGATGTGGAGGCATTAAACATACAGCAATAAACAGTAGAAAGACTTTGTTCATGGGAGACTGAAGTAAGACAGTGCAAGACGACAGGTGAAAATAGTGGCAATTTGGCGCCAAGGAAGTTCACTGGGCAAACGCAATAAGCTTGCAAGCACGTTCTACGGAAACACAGACAGTTGTGCAGAAGTGGAATTACACCACGTTGAAACAGCACTGGGAGATACACCACTGGACAGCAGAATTCCTGTAAGACATTCCAAGACTTTGTCACTCTGTGTCTTTAATGGAGACTTGTCATGAGATTGCTTCCGACCTCACAATGGAAGTGCTACAGCTCTCAGAACTAGAGGCTCACTGCAGGCAGCAACTGGATGCCTGTCGCACACTGTAGTCTCTCGGCTCCGCGTGGTAAAACTAAATTCATCCTTTTTGCGCGCTCTCCTACAACTTCTGCGAAAACATGCTCTGCATTTCCCACAGATCATCTCTAGTACAAACTCAGGACTCTTGCAAAGGCCCACAAAATCCTGCTCTATATATAAGCCAATGAGAAAACTGATCTGCTTGCTTCCAGTAACCGGGTCCTCAGTCCTTACCGGTTCTACTCCCAGAGCTTCAGTTCACCACAGGCGAGTGCACTTTGGCCAAAGATATGCCCAGTCGCAAACCAGATAGGACCTATCGGCTCGCGACACAACTCAACCTCACCCTAATAAATTCAACCCCTGAGGTCAAGTTTACAAAGCTTTTTAAACTTACCTACCTGGAATCGTCAGGCTACACATGTCTCCGGTGCACCAGCTGGCCACGTCCAGTCTCCTCGATTCTGATCCAGAGAGTGACGGTTTCAGTACTTCGAGAGCGCATCACGTACCCTTCAAATGTAGTGCCAACTAACCCCAGGCTTTGCGTTCACCCTCTCGTCTCCCAAAGTTCCTCACAAAAACTAAATGCCCTGGACGAAAGCTGTAGCTTACCACCCTGCTTCCCTTTCGTGGACCCTTTCTATGTTGGTCTTAGCCGTGCGTCAGTTGTCCATAATAAGGAAGGACTTCGTCAGGTACCATGTCCGTCACCGACCACACGTTGGATTATGGGAAATTGAACGGATTAACAAACGTGGGAGACACCTGTGTCAGTTCATGAGCATCGTGACTCTTTGTGTTAAACACATAATTATGTCACAGCATTGAACAATCCCGCTTGTCTCGGCATCACCGTGTTATATAATCAACGCAATTTTGTAAAGTTCCTATTGAATATTTCTGCAACCGATGTCTGAGCAAAGTAAGTCGTTTTGGTGGCGAGTGTAATACTATGCTGAAAACAAAATTCCTATGACTCCCACGAAACAAATGCTGCAGCATTGTATATAATGACAATTTTTGGACTGCTCAATAGAGAAAATATTTTGCTGAGGTGCTTAGTACTAACACCTGCTGCACCGATCAACTCGGTGCCAATTATACAAACTGGAGAAGGAATCGACAGCCACAAAATATGCTTCTGAGCTGCCTGGGTGCGAAGTAGTGGCCTTACATAGTAGACGAACGGATGCTCTGTTTGGAGCTCAGCACGGGTAGACTAGTGAAACCCCCTACATCAATCAGAGTGAGGTTTGGCAATCTTACACACCCGGCACTGCCCTACCATTCTGCTTATGCCCTTATACAATGATAGCGCAAGAGACGACTATTGGGACGGCGTGCATTGCGTAATGCAGTAGGATGTCTGCGCAAAGAGACTTCGTAAATTGTTTTCCAGTCTACAGCCCTATACAAAGCTGGCATGCAACAGTTCCCACGTCGACGGCTCCTTAATCCTTTGGACCGTTTTGTATGAACCCAGATGTCCTCCCATGACTGGATCATAATAGTATCGTAATACAGCTAGTACCAGATTTCTATGTAGGCAAACCTTTAATGACCATCTCCCCTTGCGCAAAAGCTCAGGATCCTCGTTTTGACTTGTGCCCCAGGCAGCTTTCTTCGAATTCGAAACGATTCTTCATAGGACCCAACTCCATATCCTGTTTCTGCTGCTCGCCCTGGTCCGCAAACATATCTGGCATCTCGGTAAGCATCAGACCACCCGCCTCCCTCATGGGTCCTCGAAGGAAGGGTGCATCTCTTCCTCGAACATATGACTGAGGGCGTCGCCCACTACGTTCACCTGTTCCCTTATATGCCTGACTATCTGAACGTGGAGATCAATTCACAGAGGACAGTGCGTCCAGTTGTACAAGTAAAACCTTTGTTGTCCATTTCAAGTGACAAATTGCGATTTCCTCAATAATAGTTGAATTTCTCGGTAGCGAATAGAACTGCGAGAGCATCGATTTCATACATCGAATATCTGCCTTCAGCGGAAGTCAACAAATGGGACGTGTAAGCCATTGGCCTGTGTTCCCCATCGTTCTCCTGCAACAATACTGCCTCTGCACCTGAGTTGGAAGCATCCGTTTTAAAGATAAAAGAAAAGTCGAAGTCTGGGATCACCAGTACCGAAGCATTACTTAACGCAGTCCTCAACTTATCTAAGGTGGCCTTCTGGCTCTCAGTTCATTTGAAAATACCCCTTCTGACGCAGCGTATTTAAAGGAGCCACAAGTTCCGCGAACTTGGGAACGAAATATCGAAAGAAGTTGACCATTCCCGCAAATCAGGTTATCCCTATGTTGAACAGAACTTAAAATGGCAAAAGCGGGCGAATAATCTAAAAACATCTCCGTCTTCTTGATGAAATCACGTCCTAACAGCAATTCAGTGTTCAAACTTTCGCCATCAATACTTCCAAGGGCCATGAAAAGTCACCAGTCCTACAGAAAACACTGAAAACCCAGTCAGAGCAAACTTTTGACTACGGCTCTAAACGTCCCTGTGACGAGTGGTAATACAGATAATCAACAAATAGTATGATTTCTAAGATGCAATCCACAATTGAATCTAATAATGCACTTAATGGTTTGTGATGAAAATTTGCACACACAAAGAGTGACGGATTGTCAGCCACAAATGTGAGCAAGGTAACCCGGCTCGCCGCAGTAATAACAGCACCCCTTTACGCCAGCTCCGTGGCCACTCAACCGAACGGCCTCCCCTTCGCGCTCATACCTCATGTGAACTTGTGTCACGACGTCGATGCTAGTCGCCAAACGATCTAGGTCACTGTAAGTCAGTGGCTTCTCACCAAATAACACGCGGGAGCGAATCTCTGTCATTAAATCCTGCACAATAGTGGCTGCATCAGGCTAATACACCTGAAAATCAAAAGCAAGTAGTACTGTTCGCACATCCCGTACATATTCGTTCAACGGCTGTCCCGTGCGTTGGACACGAAGAAGGTGTTCGTTAATTAAGTCACTCTTAAGCCTGGCGGGCAACCTCTACCCCAGGGTCCTAGTGCACAACACCCGCAGCCTCCCATGGTCCCCTAGGGCAACACTAACGATGCCTTGACACACCCGATATCGCATTTGACAAGTCATACACGACGAAAGTTTCAACACACTAACGCGACTCTCTAAAAATACAGAAAATCACAAAATCCTTGCTAATTTGGCACAGTATCGATGGCAAGGTAAGCCAGCCGGTGTGGCCGTGCGGTTCTAGGCGCTACAGTCTGGAACCGCGTGACCACTACGGTCGCAGGTTCGAATCCTGCCTCGGGCATGGATGTGTGTGATGTCCTTAGGTTAAGTCAGGTTTATGTAGTTGTAAGTTCTAGGGGACTGATGACCATAGATGTTAAGTCCCATAGTGCTCAGAACCATTTGAACCATTTTTTTGGATGGTTCATTATCCTCTAGGAACGCCTGATTGTTCTCAAGATCAGAAAGAGAAGTGGCACAGCGCTCCAGTGTGGAACTTACCTGGCCATAACGGACTCCAGTAAACAGCAAAATTGTTCAAATGTTTGTGATATCTTAAGGGACTTAACTGCTAAAGTCATCAGTCCCTAAGCTCACACACTACTTAACCTAAATTATCCTAAGGACAAACACACAGACCCATGCCCGAGGGAGGACTCGAACCTCCGCCGGGATCAGTCGCAGAGTCTATGACTGCAGCGCCTGAGACCGCTCGGCTAATCCCGCGCGGCAGTAAAGAGCAGTTTGAGCGTGGGCACCATGCGTAGACGAACCCAGCTCCTCGATGTCGCCGTTTCCGACTGGTTTCGCTTTCCTCAGCAGCCTTTTACGTGACATTTTTACTTATTGAGTTCGATCAAGGTAAGACTGAGTGGAAAATGAACACCTTGACCAGAACAGTACTACATTACATTTATTTCTAAATACAGATTCACTTAAATTTCCAAAACTTACAAGACTAGAGCTACTTATTTCCTCTTCGCTAACAGAACAACAAAGAACTTTGGTTAAGACAACAAGATTACAGGAGTAACCAGTTAAATTTAAAATGAATAGTTAATCCTCTTAGCAGGAAAGGCTGAATAATAAGTTTGTTAATCATTGGTAAACGCGAAAGAGTAAAACAGGAGATAATAACAAGTACTTTGAATTCAAATTGCAGAATTAGTAAATGACGTAAAGTGGGGCAGTAAATTCCCAGAGAATGTCGTGCTTCAACAGTATAGGCTCTGACGTCGCCCCGCTCACACCAGCTGCCTCTAAAAAACACGTAAAACACAATTTTCAAAACAAGCGAAAGGTTTACATAACCATGCAACCGCGTGATGTCAACTACAGTTCCCCGCACGTCCCTATGATAGTTCTACACTTCCCGTACATGCGGCAAGAAACGGCTACTGGTAATTACTCAGTATACACTTCTCGTACTGACAGTCACAAGCAAATAGTGCAATCAAAAAGCTAGGCACAAAGCCTTAAGTAACGCTCATTAAATTTATGTAGTGCCCGGTGAGTTAATATGAACATATATGAATTTTAAGGCCTTAATAAACAACGATAAACATCGAAAGGACTTTGCTCATGGAAATCTGAGCTTAGCCAAAACGAGACGACAGTCGGCAATAGTGGCAATTTCATGCCGGCGAGATTCATTCGGCAAACGCGATATGCTAGCATCCACTAGACAAACGAAGCCGGTGGTGCAGAGGTGGAACTAAACAATGTGTAAACAGCACTGTGAAAGACACAGCAGACAGAAAAATTCTAGTAAAGCGTTCCAACACTTGCTCACCCAGTTTCTTTAATGAGGACATATCAGGAAACTGCTTCCGGTTAGAAGAAGTCAAGTGCTGCAGCCCTCGTAACTGGAGGCCCACTGCAGAATGTGACCCTCATACGGCAGCGGCCCAACAATTGCCCACGATCCTCTCGCCGCTCCGCGCGGTTGCGCCGAACTGATCCTCCAAAACAAGACCGACAAACCAGCACAGTGACGAACTCAGGACTCCTACAGCGGACAACACAACCCCGCACCACGTATCGACCACAGAGCAAACCGAGCAGCTCGCTTCATTCTACCACCATCTCACTCCTCGCCAGTTCGATTTCGAGAGAGAGAGTTCACCAGAGCCTCAGTTCACCGGTTCCTTTGGCCAACGATATGCCTACTCGCAAGCGAGACGACATCTATCGACTGGCGATTCGGCTCTCCACCATAGAATATTGCTCAAGTGTATGGGACTCGTATCAAGTACGACTACCTGGTAATCTGTTTACAGAGAAGGCCGGCACCAATGATCATAATGTTTCAAGAATCAGTATTAAGTGGGGGATACAGAGACATTCCAAACCCTCTACTTATCGCTCCCATAGTGAGCGTGGAGGTTACATTAGGCCCACTGCAGGAGACGTAGAAGCATTTAAGGTGTAATTCTTTTCGGGCTCCATACGCAAACGGAACGGGAAGAAATAATAACTCGTGGTACAATGTTCAGTACTCTCTTCCATGCCGTTCATACTGGTTTTCAGAATATATTCATAAACGTATATTAGACGTATTCAGTGCATGTTATTAATGTGCATATCAATTAAACCGCATACTACTTCAACTGAAAAATTTAAGGACAGAATTACAGCTAGGAGAATACATGGTGACTAAAAATGTTTCTTCACTTGGTGGTTTTACGGAACGACATTAAAGAAAAGCTCTTAAAGTACACACACCGTAATGTTGGAAAAATATTAATATGCTAGAGACATGATAAATGGCATGATTTAAGTTTCTCGACAAAAATGATGAATGTTTCTACTTCTCATACGTTGCCTAATTTATCCCTATGCAGGCTTAAGAGTTGTCGGTCTTAGTCACATTTTGATTTATTCAAACAGATTACCGATACTGGCTTTACAGTAATCATCAGTAATAGAACACAAATAAAATAAACACAAGTGTATTTTAAATTTTGCGGAACATACAAGTCAAATTTTTTTCGCATACTTAATTATGTTCAAAAGAGCAGCGGCGCACAGAACGTGTGGTCGTAAACTAATATTATGAACAAGATGAAAGGTATGTAATATTTAACTAAATGATGAAAGGTACAAAGTTAGGAGACGACGGCTCTACTGTTTAGGCTGCAAACATGAAACAGGCTGCCTGATTAAATTAATATTTAACTGTTTTGATAAATGAAATAAGTAAATGAATAAATTTAGGACAGTAGAACTATTTCTCTAGGACAAAATTATCACAAAGCTCAATAACAAAGTACGCGCATGAAAATATTTCGTTTCACCTCAATGCACGCACATCGTGTAACGGCCCGTTACACATCATGGAGCTGAGAAGGCATTTCGTGTAGGCCACCATCATGACGGCGGAGCCAAATGTGAGACAATATTGATACCACGAAATCCTGTCATCCAGAGAGACATGCTTTTCCAGTTAAAAAGCCTGCGGTTTCTTTGAAAGGGGCCTTCTTAATCAATGTGAATGAGAGTCAAGGGCAAGCGTTAGAAGTGCACATAATGTTTTCCTCTGGACAACTTTAAATTTGCCGCTTGCGTGTATAGAGAGCCAGATATATCTACATATTCGCAGAGAACTTTAGTTTCGAAACGTTGTTTACGGAGACGTATTGCAGTAGATTTGTGCTCTCTATATTCACTCAGATAGATGCTAAGGACTCTCGGTTAGGAAATTGGGTCACAAATGTTTTTCTATATTCGCTAACTTGGTTTTAGTTCATGTGCTGACACAATGGCACTGTACTGAGTGACTGAGAGAATTCAAGTAGCACGGCATCAATCTGGGCAATGCTATCGATGGGTCATTTGATTTTACAGGCGAACTAAAGGAATATGTAATACACAAGATCTCTGTTTGTGAAATGCATATTGATTCCTAATTAGAAGATCTTTCTTCTCGAAAAAATGGTAACAACACCAGGCGTAAAACTAGTTTGTATTCCTGCAAAAGATAGATATCAGTGATACAAACCTGCATCTGATCGCTCTTGGAAACGGGCAAGACACGCACTTGCCAATCGCTCGCAACGCTTCGTTGCTCCAGCGACCTAATATAAACGGCTGTCAGGAAAGAGCAGCTTATTACAAAATGTATAGAACCGTACATGTGCCTTACGAGGACTAGACGCCCGTACGCTCTTGAGTGATTTTATGTGACTTATCTCAATTTGAGAAGACCAAATTTAGTATTTCGGCACGGGGTCTTCCATCTTATGTTTCGGAGCCAGTATGACTGCTAACCAACTAAAGGAATGACATTGATCTTCAATGTCTAGATCTTTTTGTATTTTTCATCAGATCAGTGGGAAAAATTATACTTCCAAATCTCTTTGGTTTCGCTGCATTTTCCAATATTCCTCCCAGATGCACCCCGCGAAATGACCACAGAAGGGAAAATCATAAAAATTAAAGTTCATGCGGAGTCTCAGGGCAGTCGAAATTGCAACACATTGCTTCGGAATGTGGCAGGAGTGTGGATTCCATCACAACCTTGTTCGTTATATGCATCTATAGAGCAAACAGTACAATGCTTTATCTCATCCACTTATCTTTCACAGCACCGTCCTCAGAAATGGGTGTTTGTTGTTGACTGTTCAGCTAAGGGCCCTTCTGTTATCTGCAACACTTGCTAAAAAAATTAAATGAAAAATAAAAATATACTTTCCTAATAATCCTTTGAATACCTGCATTCATCAATGTTGTAGCAGTCTTATGGTCACTGATTTCCTCTTCTTCAACAAATCTGTGAAATACTTCACAGTTGTCGACAGAATGTTAGGAACCTTTTAATTTATTGTATGTAAATCACTAAATGGTTGAAACTACTAGATAGGATTAAAATTTGTAACATAGTTGAATTAAAATTCTATCGGCTGCACAGCATCAAAACCTATTCCCACTGCTTACGTTCCACAGTGCCAGAGATGGTATTACCTAAGCCCACACTTCTTGTAGACCCCGCTTTGTAGCATTAAACCCGAAAATTTTGTAAACAAACAGCGCTGTTTACGTCGTCGTCCCTTCGCACCGCACAGTCGCCTTCTAGATGAAAGGAGCTTAGTTCCATTGTGTACCAGGCATCACTCATAAAGAGTATGGCACACTAACACTGTCAGGTAAAGAAGGACATAGCAGCTCTATATCCGTAACCTTTTAATCTCTTAGTCAACAAAACAACTAAGCCTGCATCGTCTCGACATGGAATCTCGGTTAAGGTTACTGTGAGAATACTGTATACACTTACGAATCCTAGGTCACTACGATTATCTTTCAAGATGTATTTCTCACAAAAAGTTAGAATCACTTCAGAATAACTCTCATCGGAGCACATTAAGTCGATCATAGAAAATCATCAGAACTGTTATCGTCATTATAAGAATCTTCCTGCAATAAGTAAACGATTTACTCAATGAAATACAAGTGTCTACTGCGATAATCCTTTCGAAACAATGAAATTCAACTCCAACGGAAGTTCGCATTATACTGGGATAAGTAGCTTCATTTAACATCAGATACTGTACGAAATGATGCATGATGGTTAACACACTGAACAACAGATGAACGGCTACGGTGGGAGGCGTATATGATTGCGTACCTGTTGTCATCAGCTAGTGGGAACAACGTGGCCGTGTATTTTCATAGTCAGTAAGTCATCTAGTAATTACTGACACCTAGAGTAGTCAGACTAACAAACACAAATGCGATTAAAAGTGAAATATATCATATAACATAATACTACATAATCACAACTAGAAGTAAATCTCCACTGTGTATGACATATAATTTAATTAAACAATACGACAGTATAACACTATTATGTATGGGACGATGTAATTCAACCACTACTAATGGTCTGTGTGTCTGTGTATCTGCATCATGCAGAAAGTTATGAGAAATCTACATAAACAAGAATTTAGTTTACATTTATCAATAATTAACCTATGACAAAACTTTTTTATACTTAAAGTGATTATTTAGCATAGTGGTGAAATAGAGTGCGGATCATCGATGTCAGTGCTGATCACTTTTTCTTACAGCAAATTCAATTTAATATTTCCCTGCATGTAAGAGACTTTTCCAGTTACATGATCAGATATATGCTTGACCAACGACGTAGACAAATATTCCAGCATCACACATACTACTGTTCCTTCCTCAGTTGTTCATTCAAATCATACGGTAACTTTAGTATAAAACTTAAACGATGGTACACACAGCACACTCATCTACATGATAGAAGGCAAAGAACTGAGTTTCACGAGACTGTCGTGTTATTATTACGAAGGGCGTTCAGTGTGTAATGCGATACATAGTTTTTATCGGCCAGTTTTGGTTGAAAAAATGTGGAATCCGTTGCCGGACGTCGTGGAACATTCTTGCTTCAGCATCTGTATTTCCGTGACGTTCTGATTCGTGGTTGCCCTTTACAGAGGCTTCAAAACGACGTCTGTAACGGCGATGCGTTCCAACCATAGAGCTTTCAATGAGTTTCTTATGGAGGAAAACGAACTTCGAAGAAATTCATAGACGCATGCAGGATGTCAATGGAGACCTGGCAATGAACAAAAGCACAGTGAGTCACTGGGTGAGGCGTCTGTCATCAACGCCATAAAGTTGCGCAAACCTGTGCGGTTTCCCGCCTGCCGGCCGGCACCAAACGCCCGTGACTCCTGCAGTCTTGGAACGTGCGGACGCTCTCCTTCTAGGTGATCAACGGACCACCATCAAACACCTCGCTGCTCAACTGGATGTCTCTGCTGGCGGTGCTGACACACTTATCCAGCAGCTGGAGTACTCAGAGGTGTGTACAAGCTAGGTTCCTCGTCAGAAGACCACAAAGAACAACGAAGAATCATCTGTTTGACCCAATAAAGGATGCTCCCCTCGGAAAGCGGTACATGAAACATATGACGTAAATGAACGCATCTTTTGATTACATTGACTAACAACCTTATATTCATCACAACATCAAGGGACAATAGGCCACAGTGCGTAACATATTTCAAATTGGTACGTCTACCCGTTCCTGAGAAACAGGAGTCTTAACAGATGGATGAACAGATAGTATGATAACAAATTACAACTTTTTCCGTATGATGTAATTACAAACACACAATTTTCGGATTTTCCCTTTGCTTTTACTCTGAAACCTAGCTTCCTGTCTAATTTCATGATTCTATGTCAACGGGAAGTACTCTGCAGGTATTGATAAGTTAGTTTCTGAGTATCAAAACATGTGACGTAATCACACGTATCTTTCGATCGACTTAAATCGCAACCTAAAATGACTACTTGTTCCTCAGAAAAGAGGTCACAATAGAAAGACGGGCAGACAGACAGACAGTCCATAAATGAAAAAAAAATCCTGTATTGTGATTAGAAATCGACATTTTCGAATGTATTGGCTTTGGTTGAACTGTCACAGTTTGCACCTCTTCAAATTTCATGATCCTAAGTAAACTACAAGTACCCTGTAGGATTTGATGAGTGAATTTGCGAGCATCAAAATGTGAGATATATAGGGTAACAATTATTGAAGTATATGAAAAAGACGGTAATTACTTACTAACTAAGGCGTGCACACACTTTATTCAACATGTAAACGTCACGACAGATATTCGGATTTAGGTTATAACATGCTCGATATGCCTGCCATCATTGGCGACGATGTGGCGCAGGTGGATAGCGAAATTCTGCATGACCTGTTGAACTGCCGGAACGTCCATGCTGTCGATGACATCCTGAATGGCTGTTTCCAGCTCAGCAGTAGTTTTGGCGTTATTGCTGTACAGCTCCACAAAAAGGGGTCTCTTGTTTTCCGATCCGGAGAATATGGCGGCAAGTCGAGCCCCATGTCAGTGCCAGAATGCGGTCCCAAAAGTGCTCCCCTACTTCGATGGGATCGATCTCCGCCTTCATAAACAACATCTTGTCGAAATCAGGGTTATTTTGGATAACGGTGATGAAATCATCTTCGAGAACCTTCATGTATCGTTCAGTAGTCACCGTGCCATCAAGGAATATCGCGCCAATTATTCCGTGACTGGCCACTCCACAACACACAGTCATCCGTTGAGGGTGAAGAGACTTGTCGATAGCGAAATGAGGATTCTCAGTTACCCAATTTCGCTTATTGACTAACTCAAAGAAATGGTTCAAATGGCTCTGAGCACTATGGGACTTAACAGCTGTGGTCATCAGTCCCCTAGAACTTAGAACTACTTAAACCTAACTAACCTAAGGACATCACGCACATCCATGCCCGAGGCAGGATTCGAACCTGCGACCGCAGCAGTCGCGCGGTTCTAGAACCGCGAGACCACCGCGGCCGGCTGACTAACTCATACAAATGAAAATGGTGGACAACAACAAGCCGCGTGCGCTTGCGCATACTAATCTCCATCATGACCGGCTGCTAACCTCGCAGTTTGAACGTCCTAACGCAAACCGTTCAGAAGTTATGACGATTTAATTTCATATAGTTCTATAATTGTCACCCTGTAAATGGCCGTATCATTTGATTCCACTGACATAGAGGTTTCAATTTTTTACACTGCCAGGGTACCATACGTCTTAGTACGTGGCTTTAATTTCAACGTGGTATGTCTAACAGTTCTTGAGAAAGGGGGTTTCCAACAAACAGACAGAAAGACAGAACGACAGACAACAAAGTTCCCTCAAGGATTCCAATTGAGGTACGGAATCCTAGTGAACAATTTTCTAAGGTACGGACTTGAATACTTTGGATTCAGCGGAACACAGAAGTATCAAAGGGAAACGGACAAAAGTATGAAGGTGTCTTCAGCACATTGCGATAATATTTTGTGTACGTAATACAATAATTGCCTCTATAGCAAACTTTTGCTCTGCCTCCGTAACACTGTCACCTGTGGTACTAAATGTGCAAACGCTATATGCTGTCATAACGAAGACGACAGAAGAAATTCAGACGAAGGTGGAGCAGTTCCACACTCACTTAGAGAGCGAACTGCGAAAAATCTCAAGTAACACTGTAAAAATTCTGATCAATAATTTCAGCGCATCATTTGCAAGATGATAACAATTTTGAAAAATAGTTTACTAGTACACAGCTCACAACAGAACTGAAAAAAGTAGTGAACGACTTACTGAACTGTACGGAAAGCTGACGTCTACTTACTTCAAGAGGATTTGTGGGATACGGAAAGACTGCTCATCGCACATAGAAACGTCTGTCAGTTTCTCAGGAGCTCATTACCGTCTCAGCACAAGACCATAGAGGAATCATGAACATAGGGGTTGGAAGGGAGATAACCTAGACTAAGATCACTACTTGACACGCCCTAAATAAAATAAGGCTGTCTCCTTGCAGGCAGGGCCGGTATGATTAAGACTGTCAAAATAGGTGAGCTTTACTCTTTAAAGGTTTGGAAAATTCCCATTTTTTTCGAACACACCCTTATTTACGATACCAGGAATAAGCTCATTTGTTTTAAGTAGTGCCATGGCAATTCAGTGGCACATTAACTCTTACAATCCGAGGTCCAACTGATGTAAGTTAAATCTCTGCATTCCCCCCTCTTGCCATTTCTCATTCGCACCTACATTTACTCGTTATATAGCCTAACACAAGATGAAAGGAAATTTTTCGTAAGTCATTAAAATTATTGCTTAGAAAGAAATCTCTGACATTTTCTGAACCACTCAGTTTCTTAATGGTGTAAATTACGTTTTTGCTACAAGAAATATAGACCCACACGTTAAAATAGCTGCCTTACGACTCTCCGAGATGAGCACGCGCAAAACTCTCTCCTCCAGAACACGCGAACAATCTCTCTTCCGATTTGCTGGAACTTACTGTATCCTATTAGCTTCGCTGTTTTTTTCGCATACAACTTTCCGATTTCCCTCCTTGATTAGTCCCGAAATAAGAATTTACTCCTAATACCTTGAAAAGTACATTTAGTAACCTACTTTGGCACATTATGTCTCCTTTCTATGATTTCGTGAGACAATCCCGACTCCAAATTACTACTTATCGAGGAGTTAGACAACTGATTTTGAGATCGAGTTGCTAAAATACTTTCGTCACGTCACTAGTACCATTTATTTACCGCATTATTGGTTTTACCGTTACTCGTGACTAATAATTATAACGTATAATTGCTTTTCATCTTCATTTTCTTTTACTTGCTCCCTTTGCGCATCTGCGGACTGACAGCGTCGCAATTCATATGTGCATTGTAGGGATCCTCCGCTATTTCATTTCTTTTTCCCACAATGCTGTTCTGTTTACTCCTGCTTTGTTTTATTTTGTCAAATTAATTTTTATTGGCTCTGAGCACTATGGGACTTAACTACTGAGGTCATCAGTCCCCTAGAACTTAGAACTACTTAAACCTAACTAACCTAAGGACATCACACACATCCATGCCCGAGGCAGGATTCGAACCTGCGACCGTAGCGGTCACGCGGTTCCAAACTGACGCGCTTAGAACCGCACGGCCACATCGGCCGGCTAATTTTTATTCCTGCTGATATTTTCGTCCTGTTTCCTTGGGGCAGAGTGTGAGGATATGAGTGGTCATCTGTGTTCTGATAGGTAGTTCGGTTGGTTTGATTCTACCCGCCCCGACTTAAAATCATCCAGTGCCTGAATCTACAATTCCCTAGTGTCCGCCCATCACACTTGATTCGATTCACCTGCTCCTGTAGTTCTTTCTCATTTTCACTGGCGATAATAGTGTCATCAGCGAATCTTATCATTCATATCCTTTCACCCTGAATTATGATCTTTCTCCTCAACCTTTCTTTTATGTTTCCCATTTCTTTCTATATGTACAAAAAGAAGAGAAGGTGCGAAAGACTTCACAGCTCTCTTACTCCAGTTTGAATCCAAGCACTTCATTTTTAGCCTTCCATTCACGTTGTCCACATTGTATATCACAGGTCTTTCCCTACTACTGCTTTCTGTGAATTTCGAATATGTTCCACCAATTTATATATGCTTTTTTTTGCACACTAGCCGTAAGAAGATATTTTTGTATAATATCTTGCTTCTGGAAACAAGCTCTATGGCAGAACTGCCTCTCTGGTGCCTCTATATTGGCGTAACCGCTGTAATATAAACACCTGCCAATTTGTCTACTTTTTGATTTGTAATTATTGGTACACTCAGGACGAAGCTAATTATCTAGATCTGCCCTCTAGAGCTTCCACGTGTTCGAGACCGTGGGTTTCACTTCTTAGTACGTCTGCTAATTAGGAATATGGACAATGAGGCAGATTCCATACACAACCCACATGACATCCACTGCCGTGTTACAAACAGGTAGCATGCACGCAGCGTGTGATTACTGTACAGCCAGGCACACTTGTCCGAAGTAATAACTGTTCAGATCAGTAACTCTAGAGAACTCAGGAGGACAGTTAAATTCACACTACGCGAAAAAGATTCTAAGCGTATGAATAATTGAGGACGACACACCATGTAGACTGGCGGCCAGTAGAATGTTCTGTTGATTACCCAGAACTCCTCTGAACAGCGATTCTGTGCCCAATTGAAACCATTGCCCAGGTAATCTTCTACATTCTGGAGCAGGTCCCCCATCAGTCTTTCCTCACGGAATAAGTTGAAACAGGCGGTATTAGTTGTTGCACATAAAATGGTCATAGTATTCGAGTTTTCTTCTCTTGAAGGTATTAATAGTTTCTAAGACTCTACTAATGCGCCTTTAGCACTGCAACATTTGATATCCTTAATATCCTGATGAAAGCCCACATTTCTAATACTTCTGTTAGTGCCCATGCCTCAACTGCATGGGGTACGATAATGAACAAGTAGGATCGACGCTGGGTCTGTTGTAATACTTATCGGCTAGTCATAGTTTTTGAACTTCTGGCCTTCCGAATAGGCGCAGGAAAGAAAGAAGAGAAGGTGTGAATGGTACTGGTGTCCTCTCTAGTCCTACAACGTCCGAAGCCTCTAACAATCAGAGCCCGCTTCAAGCCCATCCGCCGGCTGGGGTGGCCGAGCGGTTCTAGGCGCTACAGTCTGGAACCGCGCGACCCCAACGGCCACAGGTTCGAATCCTGCTTCGAGCATGACATGGATGTGTGTGATGTCCTTAGGTTAGTTAGGTTTAAGTAGTTCTATGTTCTAGGGGACTGATGGCCTCAGAAATTAAGTCCCATAGTGCTCAGAGCCATTTGAAACATTTTTGAACCAAGCCCATCCATCGTCATGTTTGTTATTCAGTGACCACTATTATGAACATTATATAGCCCTTGTGACATCGCGGTCATAAACCCGTCACCTTAATAGTAACGTTTTAACTGTTCTCTTTAACTATGCCTCATTAACAGCTTAATATGAATGTGTGTTCCTGATTCATTAATCAGTTTTCGAGCTAGTTAATGAGAATTTGTGACTTTCAATGCGTGTCTTCCCACTTGCTCTTGAGCACTGCTGCAGACTTCTGCACCGTTCTCCAATGCTGCGTTCTTGCTGCCCTGTTCAATGTCACTGCTGGTCTGTCGCCGCACGTGCATCCGGAAAGAAAAACATTGAGCCTAACACAGATAATCTTTGAATTTTGACTGTCAGTATGCAGCTTCTTCATTGATTCGCTTAATTGCTCGTATACGTCATCACAATACAAGTCCCCTTATGACGCCAGGATTTCAGTTTCCAAATCCCCCACGCCGACTTGGGCTTCCCGCATCTCACGCGAATCTGACTATATGTTCTTACTGAATATCGTCATAGATTATGCGATTGATTCATTTCTACTCAAGCGCTCGGAAGTAAACAACAAGTTAACGGAGTGTGACGATGTGTTCTGGAATAACTGCTGTGCTTTCCATAATTTCTGAATGTGTCTGTTCAATGCAGTTGTAGTAAATATCGTGTTCTTTCGAATTTTAATTAATTTGGTGTCTTCCGTCGTTTAAAACTGAATTTCAGTGAATATTGGTTACAAGCTAGTGTTAAAGTTTTCCTTCGTCTTATCGCTGTGTGTTATTTCGGAAGCACTGTAGCGATTTACATAGTTTCTCGATAGCGTCGGTTTAAGATTGTTGTTAGAAAATATTGTTCATTTTAGTCTTCTGCTACCTACGTTCAACGAAAATCTGTCGTCTTATTCTACATCAACCTGACTACTCTAAGTTACCTGCACAATTCATCAAAAAGTAAATTTTACTAGTTATTACTATAATACTATTAAAACGTAATGTAATGCTTTTTGGTTTACCGTAAGAACAGCATCACTTGCGACAAATGTGTACTTCTCGTAGGTAACTGCTATGAGAGAAACACGTCAGGACTGCTGGTTGGTGTTTCACTGGGAGGAATGCAGCGGCGAAGCTAAAACAAGTGACAGATGAGACTCTTTCGTGAAGTGGCAGATTATGTAGTCGAGAAAAGAATGTCATGGAAGAGGGAAGAAAGAGTGGTGCTCTCTACGTAGAATTAGAAATAGGCATAACCTGGATTAGATAGGTTGAAGGAGGAAAGTCACTATGGGAGGTAGGATAATTTGGTAAGTAATAGACAAAAGAAGAATGCTTCAGAAGTCACATTTAAAATTCTGGTAATCAGTACGACTTTTTACCTGACGTAGGAGATCAGTCTCAAACAAGTTTTGAGGTAACTAGAGAGAAACGAACTTGTAATAGCGACTTTAAGGCAAGGTGGGTAGAACAGTTACGTAGAAAGAAAAAAGC